>NC_089800.1:30336450-30938325 GCF_029633855.1 Hoplias malabaricus
CCGTGTACAGGCGGCATGTTTTTACATCTACAGAGGTATTTTTTTATGGGTGCAGACTTAATTGTACAATATCTTGGCCTTTTCACTAAAGTTGCAACATTCTGCCAGTAAATGGCAATATTTACTTACACATTGAATAAAGTTGCAAAGTGAACGTGAATGTTTTATTAACCTGTTGCTTTATCTCATTATAATCTGTAGGATATTTTCTGTAGTCTGATTACCTTAGGTTTGATTGTTATGATAAATATAGTATGATGTAAATATACATTTATAGTATTAAACACCATTAGGATATTCATTTGAAGAATCAATAAATTTAATAAAAAAATAATTCAATTCAAAATATAAAACAAAACTAAAGCAAAATCAGTATGAAGACACATGTATTAAATGTAATGCTAATAAATCTGTAAACACTCTAAAAATGATCCAGACCGGTAATTGTTATTTCGGTCAATAACAAGCAGCCATAATAATTTAGACATGAATTTTTTCCTGTACCATGGTCAGAAGAAGCATAAATATCTGGTTCTCACGCTGCCATGGTCATGTGTGTATTACAGTGCCTGTATGCGCATATAATCTATTCCACAGCTATAGCAGCAATTACTGAAAACAATAATAATAATAATAATAATAATAATAAAAATAATAAATAATTAATATTATTATTATTGTTATTATTATTATTGTTGTTGTTGTTGTTGTTGTTATTGTTATTATATATGTATTGCCATATTCAAGATACAACCATAACATTAGAACAGATCATGTTAAGTCTAATAACTCTCAATAACTAAATGGTAAACAACCAGCATTCTGGGCCAGCATTTAATGAGGAAAATCGTGAATAATATTACACATCTGAGTGAGAAGAAAATATGTGAAGCGTTAGGTTATCAAATCAAATTCATTTTTATAATGCTTTTTGAAACTGATATTGTCACAAAGCAGCTTCACAGAAATCCAGTAAAGATAAAAGTTTTAAAACGAGACATAAATCCCCAAGTTGAGCAAATCAGGGGCAACAGTGGCAGGAAAAAATCTTGGGAGGAGCTAAAGCTCACAAGGGGGGACCTCCTCATTTGGTCAGACCACCTACAAATTATTGACAATCACATAAGTATGCTGTTATTATTATGTGTACTGATACAATCATAGTAGTAATAATAGATCATGAAACCAGTGATGATGGTGATAATACATAATTATTGCAGTGACCATTGTGAGTTTTTCTTTCCTTAACGGAAGGGTACCAACAATTTTATCCACGTACATAAAACGAAAATCCGCTTTTATGGCTCTGTACTCAGATTCACATCCGGAACTGGCCAGCCTTGTGCAGTCCGCAAATACTCTTCTGAAATTCAAAAGAAAATTTCGAAGAGCCATTTTGTTGAACAAGTAAACAGTAGTACATCATTGTCACATGAGCCTTTTAGTTAAGAGTACAGTGGGTATGAAGTGTGTGCTCTCATGTGCAAATAGCTTAGTGCTACGTTTACATGTGTCAGTACTTAGTAGGCAATAAATTGTATGTGTCTCATGAACATAGGAAGCCAAACGTTGCGCATTGTCAGCATTTGTCATGGTCCCTTATTCAAATGCATTCATATTATAGTTCACTGATAGGCTATAAGGTGTGAAGAAGCGTAATATTTTTTATAAGTCCAGGCGTTAGAATTAAGACGATTTTGGCCCTAAATGCATGCCATAGTGATCTGCCAGTCAGATGGAATGTGTATGGCAAGCCGGTTTAGCACTGCATCGCTTTCTTCTGACTATCTCTAATTAAATACTGGATATCTACAACAGAGATTTGACTAGTAACAATTATATTTTGACTAGTCACAATCACAATTTAAAATATCTGTATGTACAATCTGACTAGCAAGAACAAATATTTAATTTGACAAATCAAAAAGACATATTCAGATATCGGATAGTCATTGTTTGTAATCATTTCATTCATTTTAACAGTTTTTTAGCTTATTTTTTATTTACATCGTAATATCACCAATTGATGCTCCATCAATGAGAAATGGTCATAAGTTTATTTACATGTCAGGGACTGGAAAAAACAGGAAAAGCTTACCAACGCTGAAGTTGGCTTTTATTCGCCAGCTTCTTATTCAGATTTTCTGTTCCACCTTAAATGGTGCAGTGATTGCATGCTGTCACCAATAGTTGATAATATATGAAAATGACTTCCATAATGTGGAAATATTACATTGCTTAATATTGGTCAAAAAGGCAACTACATTTTAGAAATAATCTCAAAAAAGCACCCCACGACTAATATTATATATATATATATATATATATATATATATATATATATATATATATATATATATGACTATACAGACTATGTAAAACCAAATAATAGTAACCCCTATAATATGCATATGGAAACTGGATTATGGATTATGTAAATCAGCTACGGTTTGACTAGTCAGAATAATAATTTAAGATATCTACAATCGCATTCTGACTAGTCATTACTTTCATTCAAGATATTTATCATTTCATTTCAGATATCTTATAATATATTTAAGATATCCTTAATATAGAGGGAATCTTTAATTGGAATTATGACTAGTAAGAACAAAAGGCAAGATATCTCCAATTTACTTTTTGACTAGTGGTAATTTAATTGTAGATATCTGAAATGTAAGTTTATACTTCTGAAATATAAGTTTATAAATTTCAGATATCTTGAACTGGAGCTTGTCGAAATGTAATTAAATATATCTCCGATTTTTATTTCGCCTAGTCGAAATATAATTAGAGATATCTTAATTTATAATAGTGTTTAGTCATAAATGAATTGCAGATATCTGTAATGTAAATCCAGTAACACGATTTAATGTTAAAACTGCTTGCCATAGAACGTGTGCCTTCTCACGTAAAGATAGACGAAGAGCAGCTCTCAGCAACTGACAAACTGCACACATCAAAAACACTCAAACACGTTACTCGTCGTCTGTGGACTTTTCATAATAAGAGTCTTTTAACTTTATTTACTGTATACACTTCTGGATTGCTAACAGTGCCCTTAAATTGACATCGAGAAAATAAAAGTCTTATTTACAATAAATAAATGACAGCACTGCATTATTTGTGATTTTAAATACTATTTAATGTGTATAAACTATTAATATAAAATTAGGGTCTATAAAACTACTAAATCAAACATGACAATAACAAAATTTACTTTGCTGAAAAATCGGTTTTAGATTTAGAAATGATATACAAAAAAAAAAAAAACAATTATATTGTATATAATATATATATAATTATATATAAATATATATATAATTAAATTCATTTCTATTAAATGTACTAGAAAACCAAAACCATTTGCTTATTTTACAGGTTCTTTCATGTGTAATTTTCTATAATACGTTTTAATCAAAAAGTGATTGTGTTAGTTTCACAGCTGAGTGTAATACACTGAAAAACTATGAATTAAGCTAAAACTGGAACCCAGTTCTTTGCATTGTATTGAATTTGAAATAATTTATGTGAAGGCTTGTTTTACAACTGAGTTTTAGGTCCACTATATATATATATATATACAGCAGAATCACTGCTGAGAATCACTGCATGTAAACAGTCAATGGCAGAATAAGCTGTTTGGCATTGGAAGAGAGGATTTGGCAAATTTTTCATGGGCACAACCCACATAATCAGCTCTCCTGCTCATCCCACAAGTGCATGTCCTTAAATGCAGCACCATTTAAAAAGGAAATTAACAGGCTTTCCAAGTGGTGTAAGATTTATTACCAAGAAGCATTCACAAAAATATTCACAAAAGCTGTGTTTTTAAATTTAATGACAGAACTTAGTATTCCTTAGTACTTATTTCAGTATTTTCATTAAGTGAGAATGTAATGTTTACATAAGTTTTATTTGTTAAATAAAGTCAGTAATAGCCAACAAGCTTTTTTTGACAGAAAACAAAAATCACACGTTGATAAATTCTATATTTATTTACTTATTTATTGTGCAAGCTGAAAATAATTGCCATGTGTGAATGAATGGTGTATTCTGTCTTTTATTTAAAATCAGCCAACTTCGAGGACTGTCAGAATACGACATAGGCTCAACTCTGTGCTGACATTGGCTTTCTGGGTCATTATTATGAGATAAGCATCTTGTTATTATGAGACACGTATCTCGGAATTGCTAAATTATGTGTCAATAACAGCTTTCGACCGCAGTAAAGCTGACTCTGTGTTTGATATTCGCCAGACATTCATCCACGAATATCCTGGTTATTAAAAAAAATAAAAAATACACGTCTAATGACTATTTAAATGCAATTACTACATATTGTGAACTTATTCACACACACAGGCCTTCAATGTTTTTACTGCTACAAGATGTGAACATATCATTATCTGATTATCCGAGTTGTTTCTGGCCGAGAAGCGCTTTAGTGACGCAACGTATTATCAAAATAAAGGTCTTGGTAAACGCCGAGGTGCGCTGTGAGTTGGTGCTCAAATCGCTCAAATTAGCAATTAGGCCACTTTACAGGAAAATAAGCCCAAACACATAAAATAGTACATGGACGACGAACTACACACAAGTGGCATGACCCAGTGAAACCATGGCTCAGTGACTCTTGTGTAGAACAGTATTGGTATTAGCGACAGAATAAAGACACATATCTAATAAAAACATATCTCAGATAATTATGATATTATCTCATAATAACTAGATGCTAATCTCATAATAATGAGGATTTTTGTTTTCATGTGTGGCAGTAATACGCTTTTGTAAACAGGCGCCTTAAATAACTGTCTGACTCGCTACCAAAAGGCGTTAACCTTGGTGGCATTTTCACAATAAATTTTGAGAAAAAATTATATTTTGGTTCCTGACAAGCTACATTCTTCTCCTATCTAATGTTTTTTTTAGTATGTTTCAGTCTGTAGGATCAGTCAAACACAGTTTCGATTCGAGACGTAAAGAAAATCGTGGAGAAGTGAAACATATTAAACAGCAGATTCATCTAGAGAGGGAAGAGAAACACTTCTTTGGGCTTTGCCTCATGATCTTTAGGGTATTTTGTCTAAAGAAGTCAAAGACTTTCCATTAAGACCCAGAACTTTGTTTATTTGTGGAAAAGGGTCAGAGAATATGGATGTATATGAGAGATTATTGTGTATCCCAGCAGCACTGCTGTGTGTGATCTTAACACACCACCAACTAATCTGTGTTTCTACACTACTGAGAATGATCCAACACCCAAATAATATCTGTTCTGTTTGGTTCCTGTGGGGGTCCTGACCACTGAAGACTATGGTGAATGGGGAATTACCAAAGTATGCAGAGCTACAGTGTATTTGTAGAACTACAAAGTACTCATTTAACATCAATGGAGCTGAGAGAATGGACGGTGAGTATAGAAATTAGGTGGTAGTAATGATATGGCTTATTAGTGGATGACTATGCTACATATTATTTATAATTTCAGTACTGTTGTACTGTTCAGCTGTGATAATCACTGGCTGGGAACAGTGTTGAACAGGATTCAATCCTCGATTTAAAAAAAAAAAAAACATTTGCTGCTCTCCAGTTGGTCTGGAAACTGATCTGATGTGTTTACAAAGCCCTAGTGACAGTAAACAAGCTTAAAAGCAAAGTGGCTGGGTCAGACACCTGGGTTTGACTCTCTCTGGTCATGGCAGAGTAACAGCAAAGAGAGAGCCCTCCAAACATTGAAAAACATGCATAATATTGAATTATTTTTTGCTGTGTCAGATTATTTTGTTAGGAACCCACTTTTTATTTTATATAGATTGCTAATTGCATGAAAGTAAACACAGAATGAAAGTGTGTTTGAATGAAAACAATTCGATTTAAAAATGAGTTTCTGTATTAATTCAAACAGTAAATAAAATCTTACAGACAAGCTGAACTCCAGAGCTTTAGAACATAAAAAACAAGAGAGAACTGCAGTTCACCAGAAGCATAGATATTGACTTGATAAAACTTGTTGTTTATCCTGTGACTTCTTAATGATTGTGATGTTCCACTAAGCTGTAATAAGGAGTATAGTGTCTCTGTGGCTGCTATGTGGGGTCCACTGCTGGTTTACTGGACTAATCAACTTCTGAATCACAGGGCGGAGGACTCTCACAAGAAATGCGTAATGCGGCACAAATCTCCTAGAAACAAGAAGAATCTAGCTCTGTATTCCCAGTACTGACATTATTTGGCAGAGAGAGCAAGGAGGAGAGAGTGAGAGAGAGAGAGAGAATGAGCAGCCGTACAAGAGTTAATACTGGACTGAATTTACACAGCAGAGTGAGCTGAAAAAGACATGAGCACACAAGGTGGAGTATTTGTTGCCATTTGTCTTATTTTGTTTACAAAAGTGTTATAATCAGGTTTTACAGATTCTGGTAATAGGTGCTTTTATCTTGTTGCTGTGTGAATTAAATGACTGGACTTCCACTTCGTGTCGCCTGCTGTCTTTAGCTGGATTAGCTCACTTTTTAGCATTGGATATTAATTCTGCTTTACTGTCAGTTGCTGTGGTTATAACGACTATTGTACAACCGGCTAAAGTTACACTTTACGATTGTAATAACTTGGTCCAGTGTGTATTATGAGACTTGATTTCAAGACAGTACTCTAAAAGTGAATTACACTCAATTGTGTAATTGTGTGCAGATATATTGTGGTAGGGTTTTAGCACAGACACTGAGAGACACTGTGAGAGCGTAATGGAAGAATTATTATAAAACAAGCTAACACTTTGAATAAATGCTTTGCCTTTAAATGACAATCAATCAAACTATATATTGAAATTAAATTAAATTTGAGGCATAAGAGGACAATAGAGGCAGTGGGACAAAAGAAATGATGGGAACACTAAATTTACTTGCATTTTGAAAAATATTTGAAGTAAATATTTTTATAAATGTGTTATAAGATTACTTCAATTATACAAAACATAACATTTTTGTATAATATGTATATTATACTTAATATAATAATTATATTTTTATTTTAAAAATATGTGGTGACACAAAAATATTTGTGAAATATTTTGTAAACAGGATAAATTAGTTATAAATACATGTATGAATGTCTCAATTAAGATATTAATTAGTTCTGCCTCAGATTCAGAGTGTCTGCTGGTTTCAGGGCAATGAAATAAAAATATATCGACACACACACTCACTCCCACTGTTCATCAGTAAAAGTCCATCCCACATCGTTGTGCCATACATTTCTATGTCAGATTAAGGAGGAATTATGACTGTCTAACAAAGTACTGTAAATCAAAGAGATTTTTCCTTTCAATGATATGGAATTTAGCACAATCTCTTGTAGACAAACATTTCTTAAAATGTAATGTTAAATTGTAGATGTTGAAAACAAATACATTTTACAATTTGATGATATGTACAATAATAACCTTTTAAACAAGAAATCATTATAAAAATATTCAAAAGTGACACAAAATTAACTTGAAATGTACAGTGCTAAAATGGAAACCTCTATTGAAAATTTTTTGAACTGAAATATTTTGACTCTGCTCACTCACCCATTGATGTCTCTAGCTTTCTTACTGTTCTTCAGACTTCAATATGAGCAAAAAACCCAACTCCTCTACAAATTTCCTGACAAGTGCTCAACAAGTCATGTGTATATTTACCACTTCTGCTTTAGCAGAAATCTGTCATACATTCAGCACAGAATTGTCTAGATGTGTTCTTGTGATGTTCTGTCTCATGTGTTGTAATCATGTGAAATGAAGATCCCCCTGATAACTTCTACTTAGGGACCAAAGATTTCTAGAAACCTTCCCTCTGAAATCAAATCTAACAGGGACTTTGTGCTCCACCACATTCAAAAGTAACAGCCTCTACTCTTCTGGAATGTATTTGTGAAATATTGTTGTGTGGATCTGATTGCATTCTGCCCTGAGATCTTAGCTTAAATAATATGAAAAAGCAAGAACAGTCCTTTAAAGGAGCCATATAATTAAAAATATTACTTGTTCAGTACATTAAAGTGTGGAGACCACCAACACACACACTGGGAAACAAGACCACGCAGCCAGTTCTCTGTGTGCTAAGTCAGAAAACATGAGGTAAAAAGAGTCGTTCAGATGCTGCTCCGCTTCTGATGTCAAGTACAGCGACTTTAGAATTGCCCCGCCCCATCATCTGAGTTGCAAAGATAAAGTTAAACACAGCAAAACAGAAACAACGAGCAAAAACCATTAAAGGCTTTATTGATCCTGAAGGAAATTGAAGTATAATGTTCTCTGTGGAATTATTATGTTATCTGGGGAATTTTGAAATAATATTTATCATGCACATTCAGTTCCTTCTTAATAGAATCCTTGAAATATACTGAAAGATAAAGATGGCTCTTATTCCACAGATATGAGATCACAGACGTCCAGAACATCTTTATTTTCATTCATTCATTATTTATCGCGGTGGGTCCAGAGCCTACCTGGAATCAATGGGCGCAAGGTGGGAACACATCCTGGAGGGGGCGCCAGTCCTTCACAGGGCAACACACACACACAGTCACACATTCACTCACACACGCACACCTACGGACACTTTTGAGTCACCAATCCACCTACTGAAGATAAAAATGTTCTCTTGGACCGTTCTCAAAGTAATTAAAATTTAGAAAATATCAAAAAGGTCCAAAATACACCCTCCCTCTTCGGGGAGACGTGTTCATTCCGGAAGAGTCGCAGACACCAGTTGAGTGAAGTTCAAAGCAAATCAAAGTATTCATTTAACAATACTGGATCCAGGAGAACTATACATCGAAAAGAGTTTAATGCCCCTCCCAAGTAAAAGCTCTGACCTCTCTAGGTCTGACTCCGACAGTTATACCCCATACGACGTATACTCTGCCGGTGAGGTGTTTTCTGGCTGATTAGCGTATATTAATATGCATAATTTAACGTGTTAGTACTCAGCTCTTCACGTGCAAGATTCAAGTGCATGCCGTGACCCCGAAGACATTCGTTATGGCCAGGCTGACAATGGGCCTTTCTTCCCAAGACTCCTCTCCCGTGAGACCAAAATTTAGGGAGACACTAATGCACTTCAAGGTCAACAACATGCCCCTACACTTCAGCCCTTTTAATATTTAAGGATATTTGTTCAAAAACACAAAGTAATAAAATTGTTTCCCACGTCAGTTCCGCCTTATGACGTGTCCCCAAGACACGTCATCACACTCTAGGTCCTCCAAACATGTTTTTGACATGTGTTTAACCTGTGAGAGCGAAAACCTGTCCGGCAGCCAACCAAATTTTTGACAGGAAAAATTTTCTCACAGCCCCTTCTGCCCCCAGGCGGCCAAAATTTTAACCATGTCAACAGGAAGAAGTAACATTATTTCCCTGTTTGTTATCTCCCAGTCTACTTGTTCTACAACAGTAATTCCTCCTGCTCTTCCTCACACTCCAATATGGGTAACATATATGGTGGTGGAGAATCTCTGCCCTCCATCATACGTGTTATTGTTCTCTCTATCAGGGACCTAATACAGGGCACACAGCAGCATCCGCACGTGACTAGAATAGCGGCGAATACCGCTACGGCTGAAGCCATAGATATGAACACGCCTTTCCATTGTCCGAAAGTTTTCTCTAGCCACTTAGTGATTGGATTGTCTACTCCCGTGTTTTCTGCCATCTCTCTAGACAGGGATTTTAAGGCTATTAAGGCTTTAGTCACCTTTCCATCTGGGGCCGTATTATTTGGAATTACAGTACAGCATACATCTCCGAACATATGACAAACGCCACCCTGATTAGCGAGTACCATATCTAAAGCTATACGATTTTGTATGGTCATTAGTGAAGTTGCAGATAGTTGTTCTGATAAACCAGTTATTGCTGCTCCAGTGATGTTAGCCAGTCTCATTACTTGGTAATTTACGTAATTAATTCTATCAACGTTCTTGTTTGGTGTGATCCAAATGAAAATACTTTCCCATCCGGCCGCTATCTGATCTACCAATTTATGTTCGTCTGGCACTCCGCGGGGAATTCCTATCGCGTCTAAATAAGTGGGCGTGTTTTTAGTTAAGTCGAAGTCATAGTCACCTGATCGTCTAGGCCTATTGTGATTAGGAGTGGGTTTGTGCGTGCCATACATAGTGATTGGGGAAATTAGTCTGACCATAGCACAGAGGCCGCGACTATCCGTGGGTAGTCTTAGCAATAGAGTTAACCCTCCGCAATAATAATACAGTCCTGCTCTAGCCCATGGCCCTATAGAGTTACCGGAGTCATGATTGAATATAGTGTGGCACCATTTAGGATTTATGTTACCTGTTAAGTGTTTTGCACTTCATGTCTCGTCACCTGCTGTATGGTTAAAACAAGTGAAGTTACCTGATTCAGGAATCTTGAATGGCCCTGAGCCAGTGTTGTTTGCTATGACTGGAAAAATGTTTACCAAGGCAGTACAATTAGCGGGATTGGCCATACGTGTTAAGTTAATCATACACTTAAACCTTATTGGGTCTTCCCTCGGGAATAATGGGGCTGGACCTAAAAACAATGTTGGTCTGGCTGCAGCACATGCTATGCACCCATCCATGTTAGCTTCTCTGGCTTGCGCATTTATCCATCTATTCCATAAGTTACTCCCTTCAAAACCTGTGCTTAATTTTACAATTTGTTCGGTTGTCCATGTAGAATAATCTGTTCCCAATATAGACTGATTCCCCCCACTGTTGTCTGTCATGTTTTTTGTGTCCTTAACGGTGTCGGCTGTTGGTCTATTTCTAACTCTGACCTTAATCCATCCCACAGGGTCATTACCACTTACATCTACCCCGACCCCTATGAAAAATGCTGAAGACTTTTCCCCATTAGGGTCGGCTTGCCACTCCAATGCAATAGTTATTAAATTGGTTATTGGACCATTATCCTTCTGTATGTTAAGTTTTTCCCATTTCTCCCATTCACGACTCGCCCAATGTGTAGTCGGATTCCAATTAACATGTGTTGACCTCATCACATCTTCCCACTTGTTACAGGGTCTAGCCTTATAAGCTGCTCGGTCGGTGTTATGATTACATTTGGTATTGTCGTCACGAGACCAACACAAATACACCGGCTCCCCCTTATGCCCCAGCTGATTTGTACCACATTTAACCACTTCACATAAGTTCACTGTCCATGCGGTTGTCTCACCCCAATAATAGTCTAATTCTATACCTCCCCAGCGTCTGATGCATTTTGATTTAGGCTGAGAGATGGTTGATCGTTTGGTTCTGTTTAGCTGTGAGGTCGGATCTTTAATTGTCGCGTTTGCCAGGGGTACGATCGCTGAAATATTGACAACTGTTCCCTCTACCGTTGTTAATTGTTCCTGCATGGAGACAATGGCCAGTGTTATTATCATTATACCCAATAGAGTAATGGTTATGGTTACCCGGAGCCATATCGGAATATCTGGAGGAAGTACTGGTTGGTAATGGTGTCTGTATTTTGTCCTGTCCTACCCCCTTTTTCCATACCAAGCCATTATTAAACAATCAATGTGTTTCCCCACTAAGTTTCCCCAAGTAAAGTATTATCTATACTCTATATGTGTAAGTGTCAAAGTTACAGGGTGCGTTTTTTTTTATTTATTTTTTTTATTTTTATTTTTTTTACAAATTCGTTTAGAAATTTCAACCTGCAAGGAAAGAAGAAGGAAAAAATTAAGAGTCCAAGCAACCTGTAAAGAAGAAGAGTCCACGACAACCTGTAAAGAAAATAATAATGTGTTCTGGATCTTCAAGAGCTTCAGACAGCTCTCCGGTGATACCTGTCGTTCGCAGAGTGTCCAGCTGGCACTTGTTACTAATTAGATGCTTGCTGCTGCTTCTGGTGCTCCTCTGGTGGCAGTGCTGGCTTGCACTGAGACAGGTGGTACCATGAGCTGCCTTTGCCCTGGAGTCGTACCGCGTGGCTGGTTCTCTCTGTCACCCGGAATGGGCCTGTCCAGCGAGGCTCTGACCACTTTCGCTTAATGGCTCTCAGATACACCCATGGAGCCACGGCCACCTCGGGAGGTATCTCATGCTCCTCGTCTCCTCCTCTGTTTCTCTGTACCTACACAGATAGTTCCTCACACACTGATTTTAGTTTCAAAAACAGTTGACGATACTCATCTGTGTTTGTCCCAGGCGAGCCCGCATCAGGACTCAGTCTTGTTTTTGGGCCTGGGAATGCTACGCCTCTGACCAGTTCAAATGGGGAGAAGCCTGTGCTTCTATTAATAGAGCTCCGAATACTGATCAGGGCAATTGGTAGGGCATCTAGCCAATACATGCCCGTGGTCAGTGTAATCTTAGCTAATTTGGATTTCAAATTTTGATTCATCCTCTCCACCTGACCTTGTGAGGCAGGATGATACACACAACCATAGCTATGGCGCAGCCCCAACGACTGCTCCACCCACTGCAGTGTTTTGCTCGTGAAATGACTCCCGTTATCTGAGAAAAGTTTCCTAAGAAAACCCATGATTCGGAATCCAACAATTAATCAGAAACTTACAGACTGATTTTGCATCTTCCCTCAGAGTGGGGACTGCCTCTACCCACCCCGAGAATCGATCTACAACGACCAGGAGATATCTATATCTCCTAATGGGGTCAATCATATCTGTGTAATCCATTTGAATCTCGTGTCCATGAGAATCTGGCAATGGAAACCTTCCTGGAGCTAGTTTAAATGCTTTTGCTACGTTCTGAGTGTTACAAATCTGACATTTAGTGATGTAATCAACCACTAATGCTGACATGAATGGGTGCCACCATTGTTTTAGATTTTCCAGTGTCTGTCGTCTTCCTACGTGCGCTACTGTATGTGCTTCTTCTAAAACTGCTTCTGCTAGTGACATTGGTAAAACTACTTGTCCTTCCTGTGACGTCCACACCTGACTGTTTGGGCTAGCCCACTTTGCTAGCCATACTGACTTTACTGAGTGTGTGTGACTGATACTGGTTTCCCTGTGCTTGTGACATATCCAACCTGCTTCCTGTGTGGAATGTCTACATGTGCGGCTGTCACTACGTACGCTGAGTCACTATAAATAGTGACGTCCCTTCCTTCTGCCACTTCTAATGCTGAAATTACTGCTAGTAGTTCTGCCTTCTGTGCTGATGGATTTTGTTTCACTTCCTCTGCTATGACTGTCTGAAACTCATGTGTTTCCCCCTTTGCTTCCTGAACTACTGCGTATCCTGCTCTGACTTCACCTGTATCTGCCCTGTACCCACACCCATCTGTCCATAAATTCCATGACCCTGGAATGGGTGTGGCTTGTAAATCTGGTCTTACTTTTCCTTACCTTTCTACCTGTTCCTCACACTCATGTGGTGGACCTTCCAGCATCCCATCTGCCATGTTGACTCCTTCGTGTGTGTAGGTGATGTTGGGTGCAGTCAATGCTTTGTGAATGCGTCTCTGTCGCAATGGAGTGAGTGTGATCATCTGTGAGTTTATGTACGCTACTACTCCGTGTGTGGTTAGAATGCGCAATGGGTATCCTGCTACCAGATGTGCTGTTTTCTGGACTAATTTGGTGAGTCCTGCTACATGTCTTGTGCACTGTGGTTGTCTCCTCTCTATAAGGTCCAATGGGACACTTAAATACATTAGTACTGCTCTACCTTCCCCCTTTTTCTGAAACAGTACACCATTTATCACAGTGTCTGTTTCAGAAACATCCATGTAAAAAGGTAGTGAATAGTCAGGTCTGGCTAAGTCAACTGCAGCAGATAAGGCTTGTTTAACATCTATAAACGCCTGTTCTGACTCCACCGTCCAAGTGAGCTTACCAGACAAATTTCTCATCCCTAGAGATTTCACCATGTCTCTAAGAGGTTGCGTTCGTCCGACAAAGTCAGGAATGTATTGTCTTCTGTAGCCAGTCAGTCCTAAAAATGCTAACATGTCTTTCACCGTTTCTGGTCTTGTGTGTGACAGTATAGCGGACCGGTGTGTGGCGGACATGCCCGTGGAACCCTGTGTTACTACTCTCCCTAAGAAAGTAACCCTAGATCTGCAGCACTGTAATTTCTGTTTGGATACTTTTGTAGTGTAACATATATATATATTAATTTATAATTTGTTTTATAGCGTTGACCTTATTCAAACTCCTCCAATCTCTGATATTTGACTTAATGAAATTAATTAAAGTTTATAATTGGCTTAAGCAATTAAAACGTTAATAATTAGTTTGAGAATGAGTAATAATCATGCTAAGTGAGTACGTCAGGATTTTCAGAAATTCTAATGAACAAACTGCACACACTGTAATTTCAAATAATGAAAGTTTTATTAACAAAGAGAAGGGTATTTACTGAACATAGCGTGATCTTGAAATCTCACGGCATCGAAGCAGGGGAAGCCTATTCGATTGCGGCGATACGCTAGGCGCTCTAACTTGTGACTAATGTGTTACTAACTAAGGTTTAATTAATACAAAATTTATCAAGAACTTAATTCGAATTTCAGCTCTGGAAATGCATAAGTTTAGCTTACTTTTTCGTCGATTTTCACCACTCGTTTGGATGCAGAGGCTCTTTGAGGTCCTGGGAGTGAAGGCGTCTCACTTAGTCTCGCGGTTCTTACCGCAGAAGCATCCAGGCTGAGTTAGCGTGGAGGTCTTTCTTCGTTGATTGAGTTGTCTCGGGTGTACCCGGAGTGTGATGACGCAGGTGGCAGGATCCTCTCTTCGGCCTTCGGTCCGGAGTGGGAGAGTCCAAAGTATGGACGTCTTGGACGAAAGGTTCGCTAGTTACTGCAGCTCCAGAACTGAAAATTGTTTCAATAAACTCACTTATTCTCAGACTTTCTGGTATCTCGGCAGTGTTTCCTTACTCTGGCCACGAATAAGTTCACCTGCTTCGATCAGTCGTGAGATTAAACTTAGATTGGGCTATAAGACATAAACACGATTAAAAGAAAAGAAGATATTCAATTTACTCGACGTATTAGTAAAACTTCATACTCTTAGCTAATTTCAAGACGTCTCTTGTGAGCTTTTTCTGAAGTCTTGAGATTTTTCTTTGTTTCGTTGTCGGCATGGAGAGGAAAGCGTCTCTTTGTTGTTTCAAAGTTTCTCGGATTTTCTCGCCGTTGTTGTCGTCTTATCTTCTCCGTGAAATGTTACTTCTGTTCTGTCGAGCTCTCGTGATTCTTCTTCTCTTCTCTCTTCACTGATCTCCGTTGAGCTGCTCTGTGTTTTCAAAGCTAGCGCGGTCACGCCCTAACGGGAGGTGTCCTTTTCCTGATTGGGCACAAATTCAGGCTCACGTGACTGACTTCATGAGACAGAAAAGGGGGAAGGCTGGATCAGAGATTTAAACAATAAGTAATAAGATAGACATTTCCCGTATCTAAATTTCCTATTCGTATTAGTAACATACAACAATGAGTATACTGGGTTATTAATATCAAACAGTTCCATAAGGTTTCATCTTTAGTACGTTGTTTTACGTCCAATTCGTGATGATACGCTGGAAAAAAAATATTAATCCGTTTTCTCTTATTCAGAGGTAGAACTTCTTTTCATGATAGAAACAATCAACAATATACAACATTTCATTAGGAGGTAGACATTCATCTGAGGGTACAGAAAGTGACATTAATACATTTGTTTATACACAAATAATCAGAGTTTGATTATTTTCCGCTATAGTTTTAGGCGACTCCGAGCGAGGCGTAGTTTCGCCAGTGTCCATTTGGGGTCGCTGTTGGTCCATGTGTAGGTTGTCGTTTAGATGAGTCAATGGGGTTCAACTCGAGGTCACCCCTTCTGAACATCTGCTGATTCCCGTGGGAGATAACGAGAGACATTGAGGTGCCACTTCGTCATAAACGGGATTATAACCCTTCCTTTTGTTTGAGGTTCCTGTCTCTTAAAAGCATTATAAAATAGGTTATCTCCTGAAGAGAGGGGGTCGTTGGGGCCATGTTACTTGAAAGTGTCCTTCTCAAGTCCTTTGATGTTTAGCTTTAAGTGGGTGTTTGTGTGTGTGTGTGTTTGTGGGGGTGCAGGGTCCTGGCACCCCTGTGGTTCGTGGAGTGCTGACTTCGGGACCAGACGAAGGTCCTGGTCAGAGTGAGAAAGGTTTAATTTAAAGCCTTTCATTTCATTATTTCTTCATTGTCCGGTATTCATATTTGGCCCATACTCCACTACACTTTGTACCCCGCGTCTGCTAAACATTGAAGAACCGCCTTGGTGGCTTCAAGGCAGATTTCCGGTGTTTTAGCCGCCAAAGCAAGATCATCAACATTTTGTATCAATAAGGAGCCTTCTGGCAGTTGGCATGAGTCCAGACTCCGCCTCAGGGCCTGATTGAACAATCCTGGAGACAGAGCAAAACCTTGAGGTAATCTAGTGTATCTGTATCGTATGCCTTTGTGTGTGAATGCACATATATCTCTGCAGTGTTCCACCAGCGGAATACAGAAAAATGCGTTAGCCAAGTCAATGCAAGTGAACCATTTCATGTCTGGACCTAGTTCCGACAGAGCGGTGTACAGGTTAGGAACCGGAACAGTGGCAGTAGCTAATGCTGCATTCACGGCTCTTAGATCATGGGCCATTCTGATTGGCATGGTTCCAAGACTCCGGCCTCCACCAAAGCCTGGACCGTTTTATCCAAGGATTCAACAGCATCTGGCTTGTGTTTATATTGGGGTATCCAAATTGGTTGTGTAATATTCATACAAAAAGAGACAGGTGTCTGATTAGTGTATCCTACATCATCTGGGCCTGTGGACCACAATGTGTCAGGTAGTGATGCCAATAATGCCTCCGTCTGTGGATGATCAGAGTCCTCACAACCATGGTATCTAGGCAGCAATTGATGGTGCAATGTGACTTGGATGGGTGAGTTATCAGGGATGTGATATGTCTGTGTTGACTGTGAAAACATGACGCCGGGCAGCTGGGTCCGGATCCAATCCGTGGCCTCATTTGCTCTTTTTACCATAGGGCCCAACTGCTTGGCCTCGTGCCTCGGATGGAGAGCTAGTGAAATGTGTGGGGCCGCCGTGTCAGACAGTTTGTACCAATTGTGTTGTTGTGGTGTTAGTGAGACAGGAGATGCCACCCCTTCAGGACCCACATAAATCCCTGTGGTGTCAACCGACCACTCTGTGCCCTCTAATTCTGTTTGAAAAGTTTCATAGTAAGTTAAATCTCCCCCTACATCATAGAACAGGGTGACATGGAATGCGTCGGGCAGAGGGACGTAGGGTGCCATGGCTGTAATCCAAGGCGACCACTGTTGGAACAAGTCAATTAGTGGTGGTGACGGGTCTGTCTGTCCAGTCACTAAACCCCAGTAAATGTCTACCGACTCATCCTGCTGAGGCCTCATCAGGTACATAACATCAGTGTACCCCACCACCGCCACAGTTTTGTGTCCGTCCAACCACGTAAGTATAATCCCATCTGGTTGACATAAAATAGTGACTCCTATTTTTATCAACAAGTCTCTACCACAAATGTTCAAGGGTGCTTGTGGTGCAATTAAAAATGAATGTGACACAGTCTATGTACCAGTGCTGACTGGCAAGTGTCTTGATTTTGGCAGTGATGTAGGTTTCCCCGAGAAGCCCCTCACTTGCACAGTGTGTTCGCTCATCAGGTGTGCGGGTAATACTGTGTTGATGGCTGACCATGTGGCTCCCATGTCTACCAGAAAAAGGATTTCGGAAGCCCCCACAGTTAATGACAGCATGGGTTCTGCCCTGGCCCTGCTGTCCTGGTGCTCCTCTGGGCCCCGTCAATGTCCACCCCACGGCTCCATGCTGTATTGGCCAGCAGGAAGATGTGATGGCTCCGGTTTTGGTGCCGCCTGTGGGTGTGGTGCCTGGTGTGGATAGCTGGTGTTGGTAAAGAGTGGTGCCCTACATTGTGCTGCCCAGTGGTCCATGGCTCCACATCTTAGGCACGCCCCGGTCTGGCGGCGGACCCTGCCCCTCCACGTACCATTGCCCCGCCCCCTGCCCCCTGAGTAGGGCTGGTATGGGAAATATGGACTTGGTCCATAATTGTACGGTGGGTTTTGTGGTGGCCCTGGTTGGGTTGGCATGTATGTTTGTGTGTTCATGTATGTTTGTGGTGGTTGTATATTTGGTTGTGGTAGTGCAGTCATAGGCATCATGTTGTCAGACTTTGTTTGCTTTTTGTTATCATTTATAGATTTCCTGGCTTCTGCTAGTTGAGCAGTTAGTAGTTCTCTTTCTAACTTAACTGTCTCCTTGTCTTTCTTATCTAATTTTGCCTTATATTTGTTCATGTGGAACAAAACGTGTCTAACCCACAGGTCATGTGGTGCGTCAGGGCCCATATCAGGATCGTCCTCAATTTTGTCCTTTATGAGGGCGGGCAAGCCTTTCAAAACTGCAGTTCTAAACCAAACCACCTGCTGTCCCCTAGCAGGGTGAACCCCTGTAGTGTTAGTCCAATCCTCAACTGCTTTACCCATATAGTCCCCTGGGCTGAGTTTTTCATCCCAGGCATATGATGGGATTGTGGATGCTGCTCTGGTAGGCCACATTTCTCTCATAGCGTCAGTGAGGCGCTGCGAGTGAGCGTGGAAGAGATCATAGTTTGGTTGAGTAGATGTCTGAGCCTGTCTCTCTATTTCAGCTGCTTCCATTGAAGTAGTAGACCTTTTAATAATGTTTCTAAAATCCCCTAGTGCTAGAGTCATGCCACCTGTCAGACTGTCCAGCTTTCTAATCCAAGCAGCCGCTCCACTACATAGAGGCGGAAGCTGGTGGGCCAAAGTCTGTGCATCAGTTAGTGATAATGGTACATATTTATATGTTGCTGTGCTAGTGGCCACTAATGGAAGCATAGTGCCGACGTTAGTGTCAGTCCTATACCTGTCAGGCGGGTGTCGGTGTCTGGTGCTTTGTCTCAGAATGTCCGTTCTGTCTGCATGAGGTGAGGTGTGCATGTCGCGTTCTAAAGTCTGTTGTTGTAATTCCAATTGTCTCTTTTCTTCTAGTTTGAGGTTTTCCACGGTACGCAATGTATGGTTCAAATCAGTCATCCGTCTACCACCACGTCGTCCGTTCGCACTGTCCTCATCATCTGTGTAGTGGAGTATGGACCGAATATGAATAACGGATGAAAAATTAAAATGAAAAATGAAGAAATGAAAAGTTTTGAATTAAAACTTTTCCAGTCTGAAGGGGACCTTTCGTCTGAATCCAACATTCCACAAACCGCAGGGGGCAAAGACCCCACAACACGCACACACCTAACATCAAAGACTGGAGAAGAACACTTTCAAGTGACACATGGCCCCAACACCCCCTTTTCTCTTTTAACTAACAGGAACAAAGAAGAGAGCTTTTACGGCCCGTTTTTATGACAATGGCACCTAAATGTCTCTCCTTATCTCGAGCCCACTAAACAAGGCCAGCAAATGTTTAAACCAAAAGTGACCTCGGTTGAACCCCCGTGAATCACCCCATCAACAACGTGGACCAACAGCGACCCCAAATGGACACTGGCGAAACCACGCCTCGCTCGGGGTCGTCTAAACAATAACGAAAATGAGGTCAAATCCTGATTAAATGTGTATAAACAAATGTATTAATGTCACTTTCAATGCCCCCAGATGAATGCCCACCTTCTAATGAAATGATGTATATTGCTGATTGTTTCTATCATGAAAAGAAGTTCTGTCTCTGACTAGAGAAAACGGATTAATGTTTTTCTAACGTATCATCATGAATTGGACGTAAACAACGTAACCAAGATGAAATATTATATGTTTGATAAATAATCCAGGACACTCATTGTGGTATGTTACTAATATGAATAGGAAATTTAGATACGGGAAATGTCTATCTTATTACTTATTGTTTAAATCTCTCTAATCCAGCCTTCCCCCTTTTCTGTCTCATGAAGTCAGTCACGTGAGCCTGAACTCGCGTCCAATCAGAAAAGAACGCCTCCCATTAGGGCGTGACCGCGCTGACTTTGAAAAACAGCAGCTCGACTGCTCACAGTTCAGTTACGAGAGCTCGACAGCAGTTACGAGAGTTCAGTCCCGAAAGCTCGACAGAAGTAACGGACCACGAAAGAAAGCGGAAAAGAGAGGACGCCGACGACAACAACAACGAGAAGATCCGAGAAACTTTGAAACAACAAAGAAACGCTTTCTTCTCCACGCCGACAACGAAACAAAGAAAATTCTCAGACTTCAGAAAAAGCTCACAAGAGACGTCTTGACTTAGCTGATCGTATGAAGTTTTAATAATGCGTCGAGCGTTTTGAATATCTCTTTTCTTTTAATCTTGTTTATGTTTTATTACCCATCGAAGTGTGATCTCACGAGTGATCAAAGTAGGTGAAACTTATTTGTGGCCAGAATAAGATATCAACCTTTTGATTAGTCGATAGCAGATATATTAACGTTATAAGCTGATTCCTGAAGACATTACTCCTGGAAAACTGAACAACGAGACGAGCTAATACTCGGAGAAAGCCGCTCCATTCCGGTGGAAACCAGCCACACCTTTGAAACTCTAAAAGAGGGGAAACCTCGATCGACGCAGCTCTGCCTGAAAGCCGAGAGCTTACAACTCAACAGGAAAGAAATCTCCTCCACAAGCGGGCCTGTCTCTCACCACGTGGGAACGACGAGAACAACCCCAGAACTCGAAGATTAAACAGCAGGACGCGACGGCTCGGTGAAACGGCGAACGAGTAAGCTAGCGTATTTAACACCTTTTCCAGGAGCTAATGTCTAAGTAAACCCTCTTTATAATTTATCATTTATTAACCTTAGTTAGCAACAATTTAATCACAAGACAGCAGCGCCTAGCCCACCTTAAGGTCAAAATCGGGTTTCCCTGCGGTGATACCGTGAGATTATAAGGCTAAGCTATGTTAATTAAATATCTTCTCTTTATTAATAAAACTCTCATTATTTGAAGTCACAGTGTTTGCAATTTGTTCATTATTTTCCTGAAAATCCTGACGTACTCATTTAGCATGATTATTATTCATTCTCAAACTAATTATTAATGTTTTAATTGCCTAAGCCAATTATAAATTTTAATTAATATCATTAAGTCAAATATCAGAGATTGGAGGAGTTTGAATAAGGTCAACGCTATAAAACAAATTATAAATATATATATATATGTTACACTACATATATATAATAAAAATTTATTGGCGCCCACGCGAGGCCAGGAAAAAGGCTTTTAATGTACAAACTGTGAAACACTGAAACAATCTCAGCTTGAGTTTATGAAATACTTTCCTCTGTTGTGTTGCTGAATAACGATTGAGATTCAAAGCTTGATGTGGGCAATTTCGTCTTGTGTTTGTTACTTTTGAAAAACTGTTGTGATATATACCGGTTAGAAAATAAGCTTAGTTGTTTTTGAAGAGCGCGGCTCTGCGCCATTTTGCATGCATTAAATTGAGGCCTGGGCACGTCTAAACTGCGCGAAACTCCGCTTTTAAGACTTTGCCGTCGGTTCGACCCCTCAGCCGCGGATTCCGGCGAGAGACCACCGAACCGAACACCTCCATTCGTTTTAAACTGGGTCGCTACCAGCGTTAATAACGAGATCGCGTGCTAGGCGATTGGGAGGTTATTAAACAGCCGAAAATACGGCTTGTGTGAAGAGCGATCTGCTCTTGTCAGCTGTTCCTGTTAGACTGAACTCGTATTCAGAAAAGGAACGAACCCCTTTGAAGGGGCGGAGCTGAAACTAAGGAGGGAAATTCAAAACGCCCCCAAAACAGAGGAAGACAAATTCCCTCTTGTGGTATAAGTGCGTAATTGCAGGGAAAAATACTTTTCATTTCAAAATACTACATAACTAGCGTCTATTGAAGCGTGTCCTCCCGTGCTCCTCCTTGTGGTCAAGTGGTGCTACCCTTGACGGTTGATTCCCGTACACCCTCTAGTGGTTGGGAGGTTGTCCGCCGAGACAACATAAGTGTTTAGCAGCCCTCTGGTGTTTAAAAGTTGTCATTACAGATGAAATTCTTTTAAAATACCTTAGTGTAAAATCTCTGTTCCCCTTTTAAAATTTTTATTTTTATTTTTGATAGAGTATCTGAGCGTTTAAAATCTTTATCCCATTTTAGATTTTAACTTGATAACACCCTCTAGTGTTGAAACTTCCCGCTACAGTGGAAATTCCCATTTGTGTTATTGTCTGCTCGTACCGTGTCTATTGGGATTCCCACCAGCGCCTACTGGTGTCCATTGTTGCTGTTGCATTGTAACTTGCTTGTCGCCCTCTGGTGTCCTAGTCTGGTATTACAATTTAAGTTCAACTTAAATACTGAAGCTCGCTGTTGCCATTCAGACTTACCTTCAGTACCCTCTGGTGGAGAAAACTTGCTATCGCAATTGAAATTGTCGACCAGTTCACACTGATAAGACCTGGTATCACAGCTCTAGTGGCTGTCTCTAAACTCTGCACATCTGAATAATTACAAGTAAAGGCTTGGAAGCATAATAAGTTGATACAACTACAGCAGACAGTACGCAGTAATTAGAGATTGACACTTTAACTTGATACCAGATCACAAACGCAGTTAAAAGAGAGAGTCTTTTAATCTTGCTATTCTTAATAATTCTTCAATTCAGAAAAGTCTTTTACTTTCATAATTCCTTAATTGGAAATTATATCTAGTAATAAATCTTACTTAAATTTAAAATTCTTTAATCCAAATTTTTCGACAATTCTTTAATAAAATATGTTTAATAATTTTAATTATTGGAAAAATTTTATTAATAAAATTTTTTTTCTCTCTTCTTACTCACTTGCGTATAGCAACTTTCATTCCACCCTCTCCTACTAACAGACTTCCCTTAGAGATTCACAAGTGAACTCTAACACCATACATACTAGCAGTTACTCTTAGAGCACTCGGTACAGGTGAAATTAGTTCGATTTAGTTAGGAAAGGGATTAACAGAATTAATTCGAACTAAATAGAAGTAAGTTACACCTCGCAGTTAAAACACAGCCAACATGGCAGAAGGAACCTTTCCCTCGGAAGTATATGTAGAAGGTTTGTGGGATGAGGCATTCTCTGTTCTGACCAGCATCACCAGTGATGTGATGCCTGGATTCGCAGAGACTGTGCAGAAGACCTCCCTGGTCGGCCGTGACCACATGGTGGCTAAGTGGATAGAGAACCACCTAACCCACATGGCCAAGGGCAAGTCCCTAACGAAGGCATTAGGTCAAATAGCCATCCTCGCTTTAGTACAGCTCAGAACCAGCGAATGTGAGCTCGAGGTATCACAGCGACAGCAGGCAAAGGTAGAGGCAGAGTTAAGTCAACTTCAAAGCGAAATAGCTGAAGGGAACACACTGCCCCAGGTCACACCTGATGTGCCACCTAGTGCCGCTACAGAAAGACAAGGCCAGCAGGAAGATAGTGAGGATCAGGAACCAGACTCAGGGACCGTAACCTTTAGAGCTGCTGCAGCACCTCCTCTGGTATCAACGGGTATTTCACCTTCCCCTGTGTCTCCTGTCAGCCGTCCCTTACACCGCCCTGCTAGACCCAGAGCACTGCAACCCAGTGTCTGGTCCCCTCAACCTTTACCCTCTCACGGTCCCTCATACAAGGACCTAGATAAAATCGCGCGTAATATAACCCGCTTTGATCCCAAACCCGACGGTTCTAATGATATCTTTTCCTACCTAAAAGATATTGACTTCTACCTCCAAAGGTTCCCCGGGATCACCATAGATGACAGACTATACGTGATTAAACTGACCTCCAACCGAGACGTCAGTAACTTCATTGAACGTCAGCCAGACTATGTAAAAGCGCGATATGATGTGCTGTGCCAAGCATTGGAGGAAGAATTCTCCAACCACCTGTCACAGACTGGACTGGCCGCTGCTTTGAACATAAAACAGCAACGCCAGGAATCCCCTCAGCAATATTATAACCAACTTAGACAGGCGTACTTCGGACCTAGAAATGACTCCGGAATGGAGGAAGAGTTAAATTTCAAATCACTATTTATCCAAAACCTCCATCCCCACACCAGTCATCAGTTGGGAGTCTCAGCTTGCCCTCGCACCCTGTCTAGCAGACAGCTGCGCGATTTAGCACTCAGAGGTTTCCTAAAATCCCAACAAATTCCCAACAGGCGGTCCGAAATACCCCAAGTCTTCAATGTCGACTCCAACTCCCCACATTTAGAGTTAGAAGGTGCCACCCAGGCCGATCCACAAAGATCCGCCCTGGATCCTTCCTCCACCCCATGGACTAATGAGGGCCCGAAACCTCATCCGCCCTCACACCAATACAAGCGCTACCCTCCTCGCAGGCCAGACAGAAATCACGACAAAGATTTCTGGAACCCTCGGGACAGGGCTGGGTATGGTCGTGACTATTACCCTGTAGAAAACCGCGGTGCGGGCCGTGGAAAACCATCACATCCCCATAAGGGATATGAGCGAACAGCTCCGAACCAGCTTTCTGATTCCAATAGAGAAAAGAAAGAGAAATACTGGTATCAAAATAAAGAAAATCACGCTAAAGACAAGCTTAAAGGCAAGGAATTCAACTCTAAGGAGTTAGAGGATATCCGCCGAATGCTTGCAATGATCTGTAAAGAGAAAAAGAAAAAACCTGACGTTCTTTCTATCACCTCTGTGCAGTCTAACCCAAAGCCATCCTCTAACACCCCAGAAATGTTAGAGAGTTATGTAGGAGAAGTGACAAGCGAAGCTCCGTCTTCCAGCGCACCGTGCAATCTCCTCGTGACCCAAACAAACACTGAAGACCCAATGATACAGGGGGGTGACTCGCAACCACCCTCCATTTCTGTTTTGGTTGTTCAGTTAGACGGTAAAGAAGGTTTAACGCCAAATGACCCTTCAGTCATTGAAGGCGACACACCCGTCCGACAATTCATGGGACACTTAACTGAGAAAGGGGTTGCATGCAAATTCTATTTGTCCACCATTGTGGAGAGAGGGCTAGTACATGAGGCCCTGTTGGACACTGCATCAGATGTCACGCTCATGTCTTCCGCCTTGTTCCACCAGGTTCGAGCCATTGCGCGGCGTGAAAATCGCGAGATACAGCTCCAAAACTGTTCTCTTAAAATTCAGCCATACTCACATGCAGGCCTCACTATCCAATCTATGGCACTAATACACTTAGCCATTGGGCCAATGACGTTAGTGCATCCAGTCCATGTGTCTCCTCTCGAAACAATTCCCTTCCTCATCGGCAAAGATCTCCTTAATCGATTCGAACCACTGATTGATTTCAAAAGGTCAAAGATCTGGGCACAAGTGCGTGAGCCTTTACCCATCTGCACCCCACACCACCGGGAAGCTCAGTGTTGCCGTCTCGAAATCCGGCCTGAATCAATAGGAGATCCACCAAGTCAGATCCCTCACTTCGAGGAAGAGGAAACTGAGCCCAAGGCGGCCACACCAGAGACAGCAGTCTCTCCCTGGCCCCCTAGTGCCATGTTAGAACAACGGAACACATTCCTGTGCACTTTCACACAGCCGTCCACAACAGACGCTCCCGGCCTTCCCATCGTGAATGGTCTCACAATACAGGACTATCATGTGGACAATGCAGTTCTGGCTCTGTGGACTGACAAGTCCGCTATAAGCCAAACCCTCTTTAACGCTCTGCGCCTCACTCAACCAAATATTCCTTTGGTGAGCAGTCCTTGTCGCTTTCCTCTTAACCTGACATCAAAAGCTATGTCACCCACTGATGGAATTTGCACTTTAACTGTCCAGTGGAAGAAAAGGGTAATCACCCATTACTTCTTAGTCGTCCCTGACTTGCCGCACGACGTTTACATTGGAAGTGACTTCTTGGTGCGCCTCGACGTCCACGTAGACACCCTCAATAGCGTGCTGTGATCTTTGACTGATGTTTCAACGGAAACCTGGTCCTCCGATCTCAGCAACCTAGGCTCAGGACAAACTATTCCCGAGGTATGTCAGGTCACTAACCAAGGTTCACTTGTGGTACCTGCGAACACAGCAAATGTACCCATCCGCTTAGTCATGCGACCTGGCCAACACTTAAGCCACGCGCATGCACTTTTCCAACCATCACCTCAGTTCTTCGAACTAGGCCTCACCCTCGAAGCCACACCTTTGGTGGAAACACGAGCAAGATCCACCTATCTATTCGTACGGAACGAAACCACTCAACCCTTGACGATCCCTCACTCATCCCCTCTGGGTTGGTTAGTCAGTACGAAATTCCATGACTTCGAGTTGCAAATTCCGATCATAGGACCAATGCCTGGATCCCTTCTTCTTGATCATCCAGAATCAAAGGTGTTCTACACTCATCCGACAAGAGCGGTTGCTCTCTTCTCAGCTCTGGACATGAGTAACGACGCCATTTGCAGGATAGATCTCGCTGACGACAATCAAATGACGGTCACGGTTCTTTCTTTAGATTCATTCCCGGAATCCTCCCAGGAACCATCTCTTCTTCCCGAAGGGGGAGAAAACACTTCAAATCCACGTACTTCGAAAGAACTATCTGACTCCGAATTCCGTATCCAAGTCGAACAAGTTCTAAAGGAGGCCGACGCCCTCCAAAGCAAAGAAGAACGTGAGAAACTCTGTGAAGTGCTCCTTAAATATCAAAAATCTTTTTCCAAAGATTCAACGGACTGTGGTCTCACTGACATTCATTCAGTGCACATTCCCACTCGTCCAGGAGCACCACCCACGTTTGTCCGCCAATACAAAATTCCGTTGGCATCCTATGAACCGGTACAAGAAATCATTGATGACTTGCTGAAAAAGGGCATAATTCGACCCTGCAACAGCACATATTCGGCACCATTATGGCCCGTCATAAAACCAAATGGTAAATGGCGCTTAACCATCGACTATCGGAAACTAAATCAACAAGTTCCCTTGTCTCGATGGCTGATGACACGATTGGAGCAAGAACTTCCCTCGGTCCGAAACGCTAAATACTTTTCCACCATCGATGTAGCCTCTGGCTTCTGGACCATCCCGGTGCAAGCAGAAGGCCAACACAAGCTCGCTTTTACTTTCGCAAACCGACAGTACACATTCACTCGGTGCCCTTTTGGATATGCCAACTCACCCGCGGAGTTTAACATCTTCTTAAATAAAGCATGCCCTGATGCCCGCGAGCGAGGCACCCTCATATATGTGGATGACATACTCATGCGTAACCACTCCCTACAGGCACACATTGACGAGATTGATCATGTTCTTGACCAGCTTACAACAGCAGGTGCGAAAATATCACTCTCCAAATGTCAGTGGTGCAGAACAAAAGTGAATTACGTCGGTCTGCTCGTAAGCACTGATGGTGTTGAACCACAAGTGAGTCGAGTGCAAGGGGTAACAAACCTCACAGCACCCAACAATCTTAAGGAACTCCGCAGTTTCTTAGGAGTATGCAACTACTCACGACAATTCATAGAGAACTATGCGGACCTAGCTCGTCCACTTTATGACATCCTGAAAAAGGATACTCCGTTCACCTGGGGCGAAGCCCAGGAACACGCCATGCAGGCACTGAAATCGAAACTGTGCACGGCTCCATGCCTTGCCTATCCTGACAGTAGCAAAGAATTCTACCTAGAAGTAGGGTTCTCGGACCACTGTCTCAGCTCTGGTCTGTATCAATTACACGACAGAGAAAAACGTGTCATAGCCTATGCTAGTAAAACTATGCTGGCTGCCGAAAACAAATACAGTGACTGCGAAAAAGCACTACTAGCAACAGTGTGGGCAGTCAAACATTTCTCCAACTACCTAGGTGGTCAGAAGGTGATTGTTGAAACTCATCATCAACCAGTCACTTTCCTAAACAGCCAACGAATTCGAGAGGGTGTAGTAACTAACGCTCGAGTAGCATCCTGGCTAATGGCTCTCCAAAGCTTTGACTTAGAGGTACGTTACGCGCAAAACTACAAGAGCCCCCTAGGCACAGGCCTTGCTTCCTGCAGGCGATGTGAAGGAGACATGCCTTCCCAAGTGCCACAAACTCCAGAAACCCTCTTACCTACCATGGCTAACCACCACTATTTCGATCCTAACACATGCAAAGACCTTGTCACTGCATATGTAGATGGTTGTTCGTTCCGCCGAGAACACACCCTGATGGCAGGGGTGGGTATTATCGGAATAAACGGATGGCCTCACGAACCCCTAAGTTTCAAATTGGGTGCTCAGTCCTCCCAATATGCTGAAATAGCAGGAATTCTCATCACAATCCAGTCTGCGGTCCAGAAAAGCATAAAAACGTTGGTGATCTGCACAGACTCCAACTACGCGCGCCTAAGCTTCACATGCCACTTGAGACTGTGGAAAACCAACAACTACACCACGTCAAACAAAAAGCCAGTTAAACACAAAGAGCTTTTCGCGGCATGCGAACACTTGGTAGACACACATGACCTGCAGATCTACTGGAAGAAAGTGAAGGGTCACTCCCGAGTCCCGGGAGATGACAAAGAATTCAATGATCAAGCAGACAGCTTAGCCAAACAAGGGGCCCGCGAAGGCACATCGTGGACATTCGATCCCTCCCTTTATCCAATCCCACCCGACATCGAAGTCCTAGCTGTCACACGGTCTCGAACTGTAACAAAGGCGTCGCCTGACAATGCCAAAACTACCATTGTCTCTATTAACCCTGCTTTTTCGGACGCTGACTTAGATACTCTCCAAGCTCGAGACCCATCCATTTCTAAAATGCTTAGCCATATCTCTGACCCATCTACTAATCCCATCGCAGCACAGGATCTTGACACCATACCAGGCCTTAAAGACCTATACGGCGCCAGAGCGTCCCTCCAAGTCGTCAAAGGCTTGCTAGTTCATGCCACTGACTCGCACACTTCACCTACGTTCGTGGTTCCTCAGTGCCACAGGGGGGTGATGCTGATGCACGCCCATGACTCCCCATCTGCGGGACACAAAGGGGTCAAAGCAACACACTACGCGCTCCGGCAGGTGGCATATTGGCCCCACATGGTAAAAGATGTGGCTGACTACATTAAAGGCTGTCTGGTATGTTGCCAATTTCAACCCTCGAATCCTCTTCATAGAGCCCCCTTGCAAAAGAAAGGAGTATCCTTCCCTTGGTCAAACCTCCAGATAGACTGGGTTGGACCACTCACTCGAACAGTAACAGGTAACAAGTACTTCCTCACAGTCACGTGTGCATTCACTAAATGGGTAGAATGCCTCCCCGCACCGAATGACACAGCACTAACCACTGCATACATACTGATGAACCATGTCTTCTCACGGTTTGGCCTACCCAGCCGTGTCGACTCTGACAGAGGGACACATTTCACAGCTGAGGTCATGCAACAGCTCTGGCAACTCTTAGGAGTAAAAGCCAGCCTTCACATTAGCTACCATCCTCAAAGCTCAGGTCAGGTAGAGCGCGCCAACCGAACTGTTGTTAGCATACTGAAAAAGTACGTAGCAGCAAATCAACGAGACTGGGATGTCAAACTACCCCTCGTACTGATGGCCATACGGGCAACCCCACACGACGTGGTCGGGGTCTCACCCTTTGAGTTGATGACAGGGAGACAAATGACTCTGCCTCTACATCTGTTATATCAGCCAGGTGAAGCTAGCATAGCCGTAGCCTACACCACTCATCAGTATATGGAGGATCTGCAGAAACACCTCAAAGCCACCTTTGCCTTTGCCCAGCAGAAACTGGAAAAAAGTGCAGAAGGTCGCAAAGCGTACTACGATCACAAAGCATCCCACGATGAACTCCAAATAGGGGACAAAGTATGGTACTACATCTTTGTCCAACCTGTTGGAAGGTCGCGAAAAACAGGGGGGAATTTGGCCCGCAAATTCCTACCCCGATGGTCCGGTCCCTATAAGATAACAGACAAACTGTCCCCCGTTGTTTACAGGATCAAAATAAACAAAGCTCGGGGCAGTACTGAACTCAAATGGGTCCACCGCAACCAAATCCGACCACACACAACCCCCATGGGACTTGTAGGGGATACTAACGCTTGTGTTAGATCATAAACGACAGAACCAAAGGCAGGAAGGGTGTTAGTTAACGAACAACTACAACCTTCTACTCACACCTTAGTTCTCCTATCCCCTTTTTCTTTTTCTCTCACTCTTTAGCAGGCAACGAGCTTCTAACCAGACTGAGGACACTCAGGGTGCAAGACCCTAGTCCCTCATCGTCAATTATTATAGAGTGTTTACCCTAGGAAACTTTTATCAAAAGGGGGGTATCGAAAAAAAATTTTATATAATTTGTCTAAACGACTCGCCGTAAATACCCTAAATCTAACCATGAGCATCTCTTCCGGTAGGATGGCCCCGCTACTCATTCTCCTGATCGTCGGCTCCCTAGGAACCGCCGTGCTCCCTGAAGTGATTGAACCGGGTCCTGACTCAGGAATAATACTGAAAGACCAGCCGGGACTGCTAATCACTAATTGCCGCCTCCATACCCAGAGAGTATTTGTACGGTTGAATCCCGCCGAAGCGTGTAGCAAAAACCTACCGATAACCACTCTGCAGACTGGCCGGAATGGAGTTAGATGGACTGAGGAAGCTATCAGCCATGCTGAAGCAGACGTAACTCACATGCTCCGCCAGCTACAAAAGTTCACCGTAACGCAATCAGAACTAAATGGTTTCAATAAACGACCTAAACGCTTCATAGGTGGATTGTTAATGGCAGCTGCAACTGTGGGATCACTACTGAGTCTCGGAACGTCCGCCGTCAATGCCGTCAATGTAGCCACTGTTAAACGTCAAGTAGGGGAATTGCAAGCGGAAATTCCGAACATTTAAACCCAATTAGACAAACAGCAGCAGCACCTGCAAACCATTGGGCAAACCCTACGTGGCACCGTCGTAGTGCTCAACGCTCACAGTGTCGCCTTGAACAAAACGCTCCAGACGGTTAACTCCATGCTTTCAGTAGTACAACTTGACCTTGCCCACATCCAGCTTGTGAATATGTTATTGTCTGATATGCTACAAGAAATCAGCTCCTCTGTAGATAGCCTAGCCATGGGGAGAATTCCTCCCTACCTGGTGCCTCTATCCTTAGTACAGGAGATTTTATCTACAGCAACTCGAGAAGTAGTTACTGACCTCCAGGCCCACCTAGCCTATACCTTAGGTAGCGCCATCCCAATTTATGTTAATCCTCAAGACCGAGAATTAGCATTCATTATTAACCTTCCCATAATGGCGCCTGAAAACATATACCGTTTGAAAGATGTTGTCAACGTTGGTTTCTGGCAAGATTCTGCCTACGTTCGTGTGAAAACAACATCTCTTGTAGCATACCAAGACGATAACCCTGACCTATATCTGGTACCCAATTTGCTTATGTGCACACTCACTAAAGACATTCACTACTTGTGCCCTAGCAAACCTTTCATTCGTGACAGCGCAAATGGGATCTGTGGCCTTAAGCCTATGATGAGTAATACTCAATGCCCGGTAGTCGTCACACCCCGACGTTTGGTAACCAGTACTCAAGCTGAAATTGTTGGAAATCGTTGGTTGGTTAACACCCCCTTTAGAGAGGCCCTACTAACCTATGATCAACATGACACCTCAGAAAGGGTACTCCTTCCTAGCCAAACCTTCTGGGTAGACGTCCCCGTAAACGCAATCTTACATGTAGGAGACCTGGCCCTGTATCACCTAAACCCTGACCAATATGAGAGCGACATAGAAATCTCAGAGTTCTTCTCCAAACACACCATCGAGCTAGATACTAAAACACTAACTCGCCTAGAATATGAGGGAACCCAAGTCATTGACCTAACCCCCATAGATAACACTCTTAGAGAACTGTCGTCTCAACCCCTATGGCCAGTTCAGCCTGTCACCTATGCATGGTCCACCCCGGACACCTTACTAGTTACCCTGGTAGGATTAGGATATCTTTTGACCTTTGGTATAGCTTGGTTCTATTTCAAACGCACTCGAGCCCTCCAGAGCAGGTTAGAAACTTGGTCCAATAAAATGGTTAAATTCGTTAGACATAAAAGAGCCCAGAGAGGTGAACCCCCAAGTTTTAGATATGAAGCCGAAGGCCATGTCGAAGAATCAGCTCTCGAGGTTGCGTTTGAACAAGACCTACCCCTAAATAATTAGGATCCCTTCAGCATGCAAACATACACATTCCATATACACCCATACATTAATAGGAATACATCAGCTCTGGAAATGTGTTTGAATATGCTTGCTGATCTCACCTTCCTCCACAGCAAAGGTTCTTTTCAGCTCCATGATCCCTGACGAACCATAAAACTGAAAAGAAAGGGGGGAATGTAGTGGAGTATGGACCGAATATGAATAACGGATGAAAAATTAAAATGAAAAATGAAGAAATGAAAAGTTTTGAATTAAAACTTTTCCAGTCTGAAGGGGACCTTTCGTCTGAATCCAACATTCCACAAACCGCAGGGGGCAAAGACCCCGCAACACGCACACACCTAACATCAAAGACTGGAGAAGAACACTTTCAAGTGACACATGGCCCCAACACCCCCTTTTCTCTTTTAACTAACAGGAACAAAGAAGAGAGCTTTTACGGCCCGTTTTTATGACAATGGCACCTAAATGTCTCTCCTTATCTCGAGCCCACTAAATAAGGCCAGCAAATGTTTAAACCAAAAGTGACCTCGGTTGAACCCCCGTGAATCACCCCATCAACAACGTGGACCAACAGCGACCCCAAATGGACACTGGCGAAACCACGCCTCGCTCGGGGTCGTCTAAACAATAACGAAAATGAGGTCAAATCCTGATTAAATGTGTATAAACAAATGTATTAATGTCACTTTCAATGCCCCCAGATGAATGCCCACCTTCTAATGAAATGATGTATATTGCTGATTGTTTCTATCATGAAAAGAAGTTCTGTCTCTGACTAGAGAAAACGGATTAATGTTTTTCTAACGTATCATCATGAATTGGACGTAAACAACGTAACCAAGATGAAATATTATATGTTTGATAAATAATCCAGGACACTCATTGTGGTATGTTACTAATATGAATAGGAAATTTAGATAGGGGAAATGTCTATCTTATTACTTATTGTTTAAATCTCTCTAATCCAGCCTTCCCCCTTTTCTGTCTCATGAAGTCAGTCACGTGAGCCTGAACTCGCGTCCAATCAGAAAAGAACGCCTCCCATTAGGGCGTGACCGCGCTGACTTTGAAAAACAGCAGCTCGACTGCTCACAGTTCAGTTACGAGAGCTCGACAGCAGTTACGAGAGCTCGACAGCAGTTACGAGAGTTCAGTCCCGAGAGCTCGACAGAAGTAATGGACCACGAAAGAAAGCGGAAAAGAGAGGACGCCGACGACAACAACAACGAGAAGATCCGAGAAACTTTGAAACAACAAAGAAACGCTTTCTTCTCCACGCCGACAACGAAACAAAGAAAATTCTCAGACTTCAGAAAAAGCTCACAAGAGACGTCTTGACTTAGCTGATCGTATGAAGTTTTAATAATGCGTCGAGCGTTTTGAATATCTCTTTTCTTTTAATCTTGTTTATGTTTTATTACCCATCGAAGTGTGATCTCACGAGTGATCAAAGTAGGTGAAACTTATTTGTGGCCAGAATAAGATATCAACCTTTTGATTAGTCGATAGCAGATATATTAACGTTATAAGCTGATTCCTGAAGACATTACTCCTGGAAAACTGAACAACGAGACGAGCTAATACTCGGAGAAAGCCGCTCCATTCCGGTGGAAACCAGCCACGCCTGTGAAACTCTAAAAGAGGGGAAACCTCGATCGACGCAGCTCTGCCTGAAAGCCGAGAGCTTACAACTCAACAGGAAAGAAATCTCCTCCACAAGCGGGCCTGTCTCTCACCACGTGGGAACGACGAGAACAACCCCAGAACTCGAAGATTAAACAGCAGGACGCGACGGCTCGGTGAAACGGCGAACGAGTAAGCTAGCGTATTTAACACCTTTTCCAGGAGCTAATGTCTAAGTAAACCCTCTTTATAATTTATCATTTATTAACCTTAGTTAGCAACAATTTAATCACAAGACAGCAGCGCCTAGCCCACCTTAAGGTCAAAATCGGGTTTCCCTGCGGTGATACCGTGAGATTATAAGGCTAAGCTATGTTAATTAAATATCTTCTCTTTATTAATAAAACTCTCATTATTTGAAATCACAGTGTTTGCAATTTGTTCATTATTTTCCTGAAAATCCTGACGTACTCATTTAGCATGATTATTATTCATTCTCAAACTAATTATTAATGTTTTAATTGCCTAAGCCAATTATAAATTTTAATTAATATCATTAAGTCAAATATCAGAGATTGGAGGAGTTTGAATAAGGTCAACGCTATAAAACAAATTATAAATATATATATATATATGTTACACCACATCTGTTATATGTCCCTCATCATGGTCAGAGTCATCAGTTGTGACATGGCCCTCTAAATCTGCTTTAATCCTGATGTTTTGTTTAGTTTTTTGTGGCATCGGGTTCTTAAATGGTGTTGTCAGTGTTTGTTTATTGTCAAGGCGCGGCTTATCCTGTTCTACATAATTTCCCGTGGTATCTATAAGGTCAGAACAGTCGGTGTTGTTATTTGTGTGTGGAATTGAAATTGACTCATGTGGCCTTCGCAATTGAAATGGATCATCTGTGTGTGCGTTCGTGTGTGTGAAGCTGTGGGCTGCCTGCTCACGAGCAGAGCCCCTCCCTTCTGTGTCTGTCTGCACGCTCACTTTGCCTGAGTCCACGCTAAAGACAGGCAGGATAGTGTCTGCTGGTGGGACGTGGCCTAGATTGTATGGCGGAGGCAGGGCTGTAGGCCCCTCCCCCTTGTGTTTTGTATACTCACTTTCCACTTCCGCCTTGTCAGCAGTAAGTGAAACTGCCATCAACTGTGACGGACCTGGTGTTTTCAGTGTAACAAGCTGTGGGGTCATTCTAAGAAATGCCGTTGTAATAGCTGTGAGCTCCGCAATGTCCGTCTTAGCTGTGTTTAAACTTTTCTGTGCCTTAGCTCTTTTGAAAATGCTAGCCCTACTAACCTCTGCTTCAGCCTGACGTAATATTTCCTCCAGGTCTCTCTTCATCTGGTTAATGCATGTGATCAGAGATATATTATCCCCTGTGTGTGTTTTAGCCCATTTATCAAATCTCTTGAGCACACTTTTGTGCACGATATCCCGCTTTTTCAAATTTATCACCCCCTCTTTCACTCCCTCAGCTATCTTTTCAATTTGCTGAACAAACGGTTTCCATTCCCAATTCCCCACGCCGTAAATGGCGTTTAATTCATTATGCAAATCTCTACTAGTAGCCATGTTGTCTGTAAGGTGCTGATTAAAAAATGGATCTCACCTGAATGTGTCTTCGTTCTAGTTCACTCTTAATCGCAAATCAATTAACACCGCAAGGTTTCATCGCAATTTAGAGTTATCAGAACAGCGTCCCAGGGTCTCCCCCACACAGCGCCCAGGCAGCAGCCGCTGCACTTAGCGCTCTCCGGGCGGTATGTAACAAAAAGAAAAAGTCCAAGTTTTAGAGTCAAGTTTAAGCTCAGCCAAGAAAAGCAGTATCACCTCAGCCCTGTGAAGAATTTCACAGGCTGATACAAAACGTAGTGCGTTTCTTCAAACATAGTATTTAATTAGAAGCAAGCTAAACCTAATTTACATTAAGTATCAAACCGGCCCACGGACCGAAAAAGCTCGTTAGTCAGAAGCAAATAACACACCAATAGGTGAAATAGAATTTGTAGTAAGTGGAAAAAGCTATAAAGGCAGGACAATTATCTCACAATACAGAATGAAGCCAAAGACTATATTTTAGGTATGAAAACTCTAATAACCGGACACACTCAACAGTCAGCAAGCCACAAAAGTACCTATTATGTGGAGGAACAATTCCAAACGAACAGGACAAACATCATCAGCACACCGTCAATAGGCAGTCAAATTACAAGATATATTATAGCAAGTGAAAACAAAATTTTGAGAACTACGGAAATAGCAAGCACGTTACAAAATATGTTATGATCAATGAAAAGTTCAAACCGAGGCAGAAAATAAATTGTTAGCACAAACTACAACAACAAAAATGCAAACTGAACCGGAAAAATAAGTTTCTTTGTACAATAAGTAGTAAGCGATGTACAAAATATATTTTATCCACAAACGTCCAAGTCACCCCAAGAACAAAGGAACAATTAAAGTGAGGCTTTAATCTACGTGTATAATGCGCTTCACAAAGAACCACCGAATATGTTATATAATAAAATATGGCTGGGTATGTAATCTATTAAATGATTTGGAATTACACCAGGTGCTCTTGTTCAAATAGATGGACCAGTTTATGCAATCCTCTACCACCCTCTAGCGAGCAGAAACGTACTCAACAGTCATGTAAACAGCCCCTAAGAAATAGCACAGCCTCTAGAACAGACAAATCATGAAATACACAAAGTTTCAATGTAATACACACAAAACCCTGGTGGGAACAGCATCCACCTAATTGCGGGAACAGCATCCGCTCCTTTTTTACACAATAAATTTTCATTTAAATACACAACCCCTGGTGGGAACAGCATCCACCAAATTGCAGGAACAGCATTCGCTTGCGGGAACAGCTTCCGCGTTTGATTATACTTTAGGGGGAACCAAAACCCATGGACGGACAACTCCGACCGGGCCGTTACCTCGATACCTCGTCAAGTCCGAGGGGAGCATGCCAGCTCTCAGTCCCAGGGTGGGAACAGCATCCACCATTTTTTTTTTTTCAAACAAGCAACCCCAAATATATAAACTGATAAGAAATTATAAAAACATATTTAAAATAAATTGATTTGCTCTATACGCCACTGCGGACCGCCGTCGGGCCTCCGCACCACTCCAATTTAGACAATTCAATAAGCAGAATTTGAATATAACAGGGTCTGCGCACCCACCTCAGTATATTGCGGCCGCGAGTGGAACGGAGTCTGAAGTAGTCCGCCGTCTGGACCTCCCGCACGTTGGGGTTACCAATTGAAGATAAAAATGTTCTCTTGGACCGTTCTCAAAGTAATTAAAATTTAGAAAATATCAAAAAGGCCAAAATACACCCTCCCTCTTCGGGGAGACATGTTCGTTCCGGAAGAGTCGCAGACACCAGTCGAGTGAAGTTCAAAGCAAATCAAAGTATTTATTTAACAATACTGGATCCAGGAGAACTATATATCGAAAAGAGTTTAATGCCCCTCCCAATTAAAAGCTCTGACCTCTCTAGATCTGACTCCGACAGTTATACCCCATACGACGTATACCCTGCCGGTGAGGCGTTTTCTGGCTGATTAGCGTATATTAATATGCATAATTTCACGTGATAGTACTCAACTCTTCACGTGCAAGATTCAAGTGCATGCCGTGACCCCGAAGACATTCGTTATGGCCAGGCTGACAATGGGCCTTTCTTCCCAAGACTCCTCTCCCGTGAGACCAAAATTTAGGGAGTCACTAATGCACTTCAAGGTCAACAACATGCCCCTACAATTCAGCCCTCCTGAGCCAACACTATGATTAATGTCAGTGTGCTAAAAGCCTGGAGTGCACATCTGTTCAAGGTTAGACGTTTAAGAATTAAGAATGTGTAAATATCACGTGAGTTATCATGCCATATAGTTAGTCATGCAGGATCAAAAAATGTTTAACTACATGTGTAAATGCTGGTTAGTCATTCATATAAATGCATATAAGGTACAAGATTTCACACAATGAGTATGTAATTATAAATGCTAATTTTAACTAATCATCATTTAAGGATATTTGTTCACAAACACAAAGTAATAAAATTGTTTCCCACATCACTACCAACGTGTGGTTTTTGACCGTGGGAGCAAACCAGAGCACCCGGAGAAAACCCATGCAGACACAGGGAGAACACACCAAACTCCTCACAGACAGTCACCCGGAGCGGTACTCGAACCCACAACCTCCAGGTGCCTGGAGCTGTGTGACTGCGATACTACCTGCTGCGCCACTGTGCCGCCCAACATCTTTAATTTAATATATAAAAAAAAAAAAAACACACACACACACAACTGGATAAATATGTGTTTGATATCTTCTCTGAGACATGTGCATGCTTTATGTTGTTTTGTGACTGTTGTGTTCCTTATGGCTCCCAATGATTCTGGGTCATCTCCAGCTCCACTGTGACACTGAAAAGCCTTTACTGGATGGATGGATAAAAAAAATATGTGAGCACATTTGCACTAACAGACAGTTGTAAGTTAGTTGGCTGCAGGACTGCAACAGGTCACTACCCAGAGGAAAATTTTATTGCTCTTAAACTATGTTACCAAAAGTATTCACTCGTCTGATTTTGCATGCATATAAACTTGAATGACATCCCATTCTTAATCCATGGGGTTTAATATGATGTCGGCTAACCCTTTGCAGCTATAACAGCTTCAAATCTTCAGATCAGATGTACATGAGTGAGGTCAGACACTGACGTTGAACAAGGTCTGGCTCACAGTCTCTGCTCTAATACATCCCAAATGTGATATATCGGGTTGAGGTCAGGACTCTGTACAGGCATGTGAAGTTCTTACACACAAAACTTGCTAATCCATGTCTTTATGGACCTTGCTTGTGCACTGATGCACAGTCATGTTGGAACAGGAAGGGCTGTCCCCAAACTGTTCCCACAAAGTTGGGAGCATTAAATTTCCCGCAATTTCTTGGTATGTTGAAGCATTCAGTGTTCATTTCACTTGAACTAAGGAGCCGAGCCAAACTCAAAAAACAACCCCACACCATAATCCTCCCCCACCAAACCTTACACTTGGCACAAAGACAAGTACTGTTTTCCTGGCAACCACCCAACCCAGACACGCCTATTAGATCACCAGATGGGGAAGTGTGATTCGTCACTCTAGAGAATATGTCTCCATTGCTCTAGAGTCCAGCAGTAGCGGCATGCTTTACACCACTGCATCCAATGCATTGTGTTGGACTTGGTGATATAAGGCTTGGATACAGCTACTCAGCTGGGGGAAACCCATTACACAAGGCTCTCTAAGCACTGTTCTTGAGCTAATCTAAAGGCCACATGAAGTTTGGAGGGTAGCGATTCTGCAGACTCTGCAGAATGTTGGCAACCTGCTCTGTCATTTTACATGGCATACCACTTTATGGCTGAGTTGCTGTTGTTCCCAATCTTTCCACTTTCCACTGACAGTTGACTGTGGAATATTTAGTAGCTAGGAAATGTCACGACTACACTTGCACAGTTGGCAACCAATCACTGTACCACGCTGGAATTCCTCCACTCCTGAGAGTGACCCATTCTTTTATAGATGTTTTTAGAAGCTGTCTGCATGTCCAGGAGCTGGGTTTCACACATCTGTGGCCAAGAAAGTGATTGGAACACCTGAATTCAATTATTTGGATGGGTGAGTGAATACTTAAAATACATAGTGTATTTTGCTCTGTAATTGTTGCTCTGGATAAGAACATCTGCTTAAATGCTGTAAATGTAAATGTAATAGCTCATGAGACATAATATTGATTCTCTTAATAAATATAAAAGATAAAAAAATCAAATTTCAGTATTTATTTTATATAATGTTAACTTAGATTTATTAAAATAATTAATACCATATTTCTATAAATCAATATAACACAATCAGTTTCTATAATATAGTTATGTGACATTTTGTCTAAACTTTACCCTTCCTCAGTTAATAGCACTGACAAATCCTAAAATCTCCAGACCCCAATCATACACTACCCGGTAGGGTTTAGGGCTCAGGGCTCCATTTGGGACATGGATTACTAGATATTTGCTACTAAATCTCCACCCAATCAAATCCAACGTTTAGACTCGATTCATTGTTAAATAAATAAATATATATATATATATTTATATATTATATATTATATATTATATTATATATTATATATATATATTATATATTATATTATATATTATATATTTATATATATAATATATATATATATATATATATATATATATATATATATATATATTTGACTCAAAAGAATGACTCGTCAGCCTATCGGCGCTCTGTAGCAGTTTCCTGTAGTAAAATGAAAATATCTTTTTGGTGAAAGATATCGATATACTTTCCAAAATTAAAGGAAGATCCTCGGCAAGTGGTTAGACATGTTTATTTTATTTTATTTTTATTTTGTTTAGCCGTTTACTTCCATTCATTGAGGACTCGCTTTGGGTGCCCGTGGTACGTACGGTCGTTTCGTTCTTGTTTTAGTGATCTTGTTTGAGTCGATGGTGAAAATATTAAGTGGACATAAACCATTTGCGCACAAAAAGAGGCTCTGTTTAAAACGATGTTTTAATAGTTTCTCTGCAAAGGACGATCGATATAAATAGGACTATCATCCCTTCAATTAAAAGGAATATATTTATTTATTTTATTATTTATTTATTTATTTTTGTAAAAAATGCAAAAGAATGATTCTCGGAGGTTCATTCAATTCAAATGGAGTTTTGAATTGATTCTTTGAAAAAGAATCGGGTTAAAAGAAGAATTCTCCGGACTACAGAAGGCCATTAGAGGGCGCAGTGATTGCGGAAACGGACAAGAGTGAGGAACCCGGTGTTAGCCTTCAAACGGTGAAACGGTTTATATTCAGGTTTTTTACATTAAATATTAAAACATGTCCAAAAACACGGTGTCGGACCGCTTCAGGAAGGTGGACGTGGACGAATACGACGAGAATAAGTTTGTGGACGAAGAGGAAGGAGGAGAAAACCAGCAAGGTCCTGACGAGTCTGAGGTGGACTCTTTGATCAGACAATATCCTTTAAATATGTCAATTTTACTCTTAAACTAAAGAAAGAAACATGACTTTATGATGTAGCCTGTTTAAAGCTGGTGTTTAAGTCTTAATAAATGACTGTAAAGTCCCTCTTCCCGTTTGTGTAATGGGTGTGGCTGCGCCTCATTCATTTACATTAAGACTGAAGTGTGGCTGCTTCTTGGAATTCTTCGGTCCACCTTAAATGTTGCAGCCGACACATTTTGGCACCTGTAACTGCTGCACAGCTTAAGGTGGAACGGCGAGTTCCAAACTGAAATCGACTGCAGCTTACAGGAATTAGGTTTTAATATAGAAATAGTCTCTAATTTTTAAATGTAACATCAAAAATGATAATTGCAATATATAGTTTATTTTTAATTACATGTTTAGAACAGTTTAATGCATACTTTCTCTTTATTTACTGAGTTTAAGACATTGGGAACATTTAAATATGCCATAACCTTTGCACAGGCAAATACGAACCCATCAGCCATAACATTAAAATGATCTCACGTTTCAACACTCACTGTCTATTCTCTTAGCTCCTCTGAGTCCAATTACACGCTGTAGTCCATCAGCTTTTTTGCGTATTTTATTTGCACTTTTCACTCTGTTCTTCTATTGTCAGGACCCTCACAGAGCAGGTACGGTTTGGGAGGTGGGTCATCCTCAGTGCTGCAGTGACACTGACGTGGTGTTGGTATGTTAGTGTGTGTTGTACGAGTGGATCAGACAGCAGACCCCTCAGTGTCACTGCTGGATTGAGAATATTCCGCCAAAAACACATCCAGCCAACAGCGTTCTGTTGTACACTGAGTCCATTGTGTCCACCACGTCTGTGTCACTGCAGCACTAAGAGTGATCCACCACCCAAATCATAGCTGCTCTGTGGGGTTCTGACCATTTGAAGAACAAGATTAAAGGGGACTAACAAAGTATGCAGAGCGACAGATGGACATAGTGCTCCTGTGTGGCCAGTGGAGCACAATGCTCAGTGAGTGGAGAAACAAGGAGGCTGGGTTATAGCTGACGAGTTGGGATTAAATGTGTTTCAGGCTGAGTGCAATTTGTTAAATCTACATTAAAAATATGAAGTGTATTTTTCCTGAGTGCTGATCACAGGGAACCTGATGGGGGCGCTGCAGGCCGTGCTGAAGAACCCACCAATCAATACCAAGAACCAGAATGTGAAGGTGAGGCACTGTCCCTGAGCTATTCAATGAAGTGACTTAGTTACAGAGAACACAGTTCCACTGCTCCACAGACCAGTGCAGAGGGCTAAATTTGCCTCAAGCTCTCTTTTGGCATTGAGCATGGTGACTTTAGTCTCATGTGCAGCTGCTGAAGAGCATTTTATTTCATGATTTTCTATGGAGATTATATCTGCCAAACTCCTCTCTCTACTCTGTTTGTCCACAAGGCTTTGGCTCAACTGAGGTTATAACCCTAACCCAAGTAATATCTGTCATTTTCTAGGTGTCTCTCTTTTGATTTCTCTCTCTTGATTGTTGTCTCTATCTGCCTTATCATTATCAGTATCATTCTTTCTTTTTTTTTCTTTCCTTCCTTCCGTCATTTCTTTTTTTTTTTTTCTTGTCTAATCTAACACACACACACACACGCTTGAACACACATGCCCCGGCTACTTTATCAGAAACCCCTCTCCTGGAGGTTCTATTATTGCTGAGGCTCGGTCAGAGACTGTAGCTCATTTGTTGGTGCACATTTCATGTTGGTCTCCTTTAGATCTTCATTAGTTCTCAGTTTCTAACCACAGAGCCAGAGTCCAGATATTTATGGCTGGTGGGCGATTCTGAACAGGGTACTGATGCTGATATGTGTGAAACCCCAGCAACACTTCTGTTTGGTACACTCACACCAGCACCGCCACCCGAACACACACACGTACACACACTTCATAAACACACCAGTACAGAGGAGCTGCAACCACATTATCAGCACTCTGTGGTAGTGGAACGTGTTTATTTGAATATGCTATTTATACATCAGTGGTATTTGTATGTTAATGTCACATGGATGCTGTAATTTGTGTGTGAACGCACAGGACCGAGCTGAGGGTCTTGTGCTGAAAGTGCTCACAGCATTTAAGAGCAGTGATATAGAGAAGGCAGTTCAGTCTCTGGATAAGAACAAAGTGGATCTCCTGATGAAGTACATCTACAAAGGCTTCGAGAGGCCCTCAGAGAACAGCAGCGCCGTCCTGCTCCAGTGGCACGAAAAGGTACAGCAGTGTGGGTGGTGGTGGTGGTAGTTGAGTGGGATGTGGTGTTTAAGTTCATATTCTTTATGATGATCTAGTTTGGTTTTCAATGTCAGAGTAAAGAATGAGCAAAGCTCAAAAAAACAAACTAACACATCAGGACCACTAAGCTCACTATTTCACTGAGCTAAACTGTTAGACTACTCTTCCTACACTATCCCAGCCTTTTAGCCCCCAGCAGAGGTATTCAAACTGATTTGTGGGGGTGGGTTGCAAAAAGTCAATATTTAAAAAAAAAAAAAAAAAAAAAAAAACAACTAATTTTTATTTTCATGCTCTGTGTCATTTACTTATTTTCACTAAATCAGTTACAAAGGTTAATTTATTTTTAGAGTAAAGAGTGAACAAAGGTTAGAAAGGTAGCATCATGGAGTTTGGGGGTTGACAAACCTCTTTATGGACAAAAAAATCCCCCAAGACCAGTCATGAATTGATTTTATTTTATTGTTCTTTGAGGCCAGTTAATAATACACAATAAAAGTCCTGAACAACTGTGAGGAATTGAGCTGATTATTTTATATGTACATATTGTAGTTTACATATCAACATGTTTGTTTTAGTTAATAGATTGGCAGTGAGGGCCACTGTTGGAAAAAGTATGTCTATGGCTTTATACATCAACAAATGTGGAGAAGAAACATTCTTTATTTGTGTAAATTGTTGTTTCATGCAGCTTGTCAAACTTCATTATTGTGACACATGCTCCACAAGGGGGTGCTATTCAGGGCTTCCTATCAGAGACACGTGTTGTTTGCCTTATTGCCCAGTCTATATGATCCTAATTATTTTGGATGTGTGTATTTTATTGTAGGCGCTCACAGCAGGAGGTGTGGGCTCCATTGTCCGTGTGCTCACTGCGCGGAAAACGGTCTAGATCCTGAAATCTCTTGATCCAAACCCCCTGGCAGCGCTGGCACAGGGATTGGCTGGCACAACCCCAGCAGCGCCGGGCACCACCTGCACTGTGGAGGACTTCAGCCTCGTCTCTTGCTTCTTCTTCTCTTCTTCTTTTACAGTCATGTGCAAAAGTTTAGACACCCCTGGACAAAAGAAATATTTTGTTGATTTTATTTAATTGAAAAAAGTTACACATTCTCGATACAGACTTATCCCTGTGATAGATTGGTGCTCTGTGCAGGGTGTAATCCTGCCTTGAATGCAGTGATTAGGGTGGGCTCCAGACTCACCGAAACCTGATCGTTCATTCAGAAGATGAATGAATTAAACAAATTATAACATATTAGACAAAACATAATAAGTGCCCCCGCCTTGCGCCCAATGATTTCAGGTAGGCTCTGGACCCACCGCAACCCTGAACTGGATAAGCGGTTACATATAATGAATGAATGAATGAATAATAAGTGCCACATTTTGGGCAGGATTCCTAAGCAGGGATTAAGCCTAGTCTGGGATTCAAGACTTTTGTAATTGGAGAGTCCTGGACTGTGGTATTTTGAATGGAGATTTTCCATCACATATTTAAAAAAAATCTGTGACTAATCTATAGTCCAGGGGTGTATTCCACAAAAAAGGATTTTTCTTTTCAAATAACATAAGCCCAAAGTCAAGCCTGTCAAGGGAAACCAGGTGCAGGACATTCCAATTGGACAGTTTTCAACTTTAGGTTTAAACATTTTAGGTGAGAAATCTTGCTTTATGGAATATCCCCCAGGACTAGTCCTGATTATTTTTCCCCAAACTATTGTAAACAAGATAAACAGAAAAAAAGCAGTTTTAAAAGTGTGTAGAAATGTGTACTTTATTAAGATTCGACAGTCTTCAAAATGTATTAATTTGACCAGGTTTGTCCAAACTTGTGCACACAACCGTCTATTGCTTGTGTCTTGGGTTTCTTGCAGAGACCCAGCTCAGATATCTGTACGGACGGTCAGGATACGATGGTCTTCTTCAGTGGACTCAAGTTCACAAATGAAAATCTGCACCTCTCACACGGTTTAAACCCAGTGGACTGCTGAGGTGGCTTTATATATATTTTCTATAAATACAGTAGAGTTTATAGGCATGACTGTGGACTGTTGGATTTCTCGTTTTCTAAACAGTGTCATGTACAGTACTACACCGCACACTCTCTCCACCTCTTAAAGCAGGGGTGTCAAACTAGATCCACGGAGGGCCGTGTGGGTGCAGGTTTTCTTTCCAATCACGCAAAAGCCCCACACTACTGAAAGTCAAGATCTACTGATTAGATCCAATGATTAAAAACAGGTGGAATGAGGTGTGGTTTCTTCGTGGTTGGAAAGAAAACCTGCACCCACACGGCCCTCCGTGGATCTAGTTTGACACCCCTGCCTTAAACCATCTCATGCACCTTATCAGCTCACTTTGGGTCACCTTACACTGTTTTTATCTGACATCTGTAGAGCCACGGCACTCTTAAGTGTCTTAGTGTTTCCTCTGAGGCAGTGATACCTCTCAATTAACCGATGAGCAGCTCACCAGTGGACACTAGAAAAAACACCCAGCATTTTCTCTAGTGTTGAACTAAATACTTTTTCTAGCCCAGGCTTAATCTGACAGTGTCATACAATTGAAGCACAATATCACCCCCTTGTGGTGCAGTTCCTAACTACATGTTGGATTAATCGATCAGTTATGTATTTGTTTTCCACAGTAATTGTCCCCTGAAATAATTTGATGTAACTCACTTGAGGCGAAGAGGAAACAAAATGTGTCCAAAAATCAGGATACATTTACCTTTTTAACATGCGTCCGAGGGAAACTCTGCATTTAGGTGGAAAGCATAATATGTAACATGATTTTATCCATCAGTGTTTTTATTGTAAACATATATAATCGTTTCACACACACAGACATTCACACTTTTGTAATCATGCTTCAGAAGTGTTCTTTGTTGAAAAATAAGAAAACCCTTGCTTTTCTTTAATCTCTGACAGTTTAAAGATTTTTCCCTGTAACTAGAACAGAGCAGAATACTCAAGAGCTTATGGACTGTATTAAAGCAAGATGTGTGAACATGCATTTGCATGAGGGGGAAACACTGAAAAATGTTGTGCTGTGGCTCTGCAGATTCTAGTAAGAGCTTTACATAGTTTGTCTCCCTGTTGAATTATAGAATATCTTGTTAGTATTTACAATGCATTTAGCATTTGGACCTTACTCCCGGACGCCACACAACACATGCACTGTCCACTTTGCCTTATCACTTCTTTCTGTTTGACATGTCTATCTTCAGAGAAGCTTTAATCGGTCTTTTTGACACACTCTTGCTGCAGCTGGGCTTTGCTGATCACTCCTTTCTTGTCTGTACGTTAGAACAAAGTTTTACTCCTGGTTATGCACACTCACTGTCCACTTTATTAGAAACACACATTTTATACCTTAAACCATTGAGCTCCAGTTGCTTTATGGGTACATTTTATAAACAGGTTTAGACAAGGTCTAGATGTCCTTGGTCAAGAGACATGTTCTGTTGATTTATTCAGTGAAAAGAAGCTTAAATACAGCATGTTCTGCATGTTTAAAATACACATCTGATTCATTTTTAGTATTCAGTTCAGCATTTTTAATATTAGATTCCCTGTATTGGGTGTGTGTTAGCTTAATGTCAGCAAGCTTCGAAACCAACAAAACATGTCATTTTACCAAGAGTGCACAAGCTTTTGCACCAACAGTAAGGTTACCTTACAGACTGTAGCCCACTATTGTATAGATCCTCACCAAAATATATGGAAAAGAACAGCTCTGAGGTTAGAAAATGACTGGAAGCTGGTTATCACACTCTGCATCAACAGATGGGCTACAGTCTCTAACTGTACACCAGCCAAGAGTGGGGTTTCCAATAAAGTGGCTGGGGAGTGTATGCCATTTTCATGCTTAAAGGCCTCTTAAAGAAAAAAGGGGAAGCTTTCCTTGTGTTTTGCTGCCAAAAACCAGCTGAATATATAGGTTTTTTGACTCTACGCCATGGTTGTGTTTATAAGAGCTGGCTTCTTAGATCAGGTTAAGTTCAATCCTGAAGGGTACCATTTATATGTTAAATCAGAGACTAGTAATAAATGCCAATAGTGATGCTGGGTTTAATCTTGAGGAAGCTGGCAGGGATTAGGCCTGGTCTAATTTAGTCTAAACTACAGTGTTATGGGTGAATTGGAATTACTTTATTCTTGCTTTTGGCATGATCTTGATCAGGGAGACCAACTCTATTTTTCATGTTGCTGATCTAGGTTCAGTCCATCTGAACATCTCTGTAAATCAAGATGAAGAAGAGACTGATCCAAGATCAGCACGCATCTTGGATCTAGGCTACAGTATTGTAAAGACCATAATATTCTTCATCTATCAAACTATTGGAACACAATCAAGCTCAAATCCAAAACCACAACTTACAGGACAATTGTTTTTCTACTGTACAGTACTGTATTATTTCAAAGCAAGTGTGGGCCATTTCTCTTGGTCTGTTAGTCATGAAACATTTGCAGTGTAAAGAGCAGCTATTATTTTCACCTTGGCCCCCAAAAATCAGATGGCATGATTTAGTTCCAACAGTGAGCATGAATATATCTCGACAAGTCATGTTCTGATAAGTCTGCTATGCCACCTCTCATTTAAGTTAAAGTTGCTCAGAGCTGACTAGTTTGGAGTTCATTCATTTAGGTTCCTGTAAAGAGGCCTGTTGTAGAGGAGTGGGAAAATGTGTGCACAGTATTCCTAAAGAAGAAACTACTTAGTGTGCATCGCACAGCCTCTCTGTGGTCCACCAAATAAGCCATACTTGATTTTAACTGACCGGGGTGGCCGCATATGAGTGATGAGTGTGTCGAGAGTATACATATCACTCATTTCATCAAGTGCAAATACAGCAGACCAGTTGACCAACTGCCTTATGAAATACTTTTTCTTTTAAGTGTGTGGTCCATTTGGAAGCAATAAAAAATTGTACAAAACTGGTGTGAAACTGGTTTATTTTTCTCCAACAGTTCTGTCTGACAAGAGCATTCGCATCAAGTGCTGTACATAAGAGACAGTGGGTAAAACCTTGTAATGAATTTTAATTGAATTAATGGAAATGAAATCAATAGAAAATCAAGAACAGAACCACACAGGTCATAGCACCAATGAAGAGTATTCTCCATTTAAACCTAAAAGAACAGATACAGTTAATAAAGCAGCTATGAGCAAAGATTACAGCATCTCTAAAGTGTGTATATGTACATATATAATGCTCATATGATGATTGTATAAGCAAGAGAAAGTAAAGTGATACACACGAGTGGAATTAGATGTCTTTGTTTTTGGTCAATTTAAAAGGTGTGGTCATGCACTCGCCCCATCTTTGACTGCTGGCTTTTAAACTAGAGGTGGGCGATACCAAGTGAATACAAGGTCAGTATCGCCGATATTGATACCGATACAGATACCGGAATTCTTTGCCATATGCAGCTGTAGAAGGAGCTGTACAATGCTCCTACAATGTAGAAGCATTGTAGGAGCAATGCTGCTCCTCGAACACTGACGAGGGGGGCAAGTTCACGAAGGGGGGAGGGGCACCTCTGCTCGCAACGTGACTACTCAGGGGGAAGGTGCTCTGCGCTGCCTCACACACAGACTTTGGCGGCAGAGCGGTGGGAGAGAAAAAAGGCTTGAGTATGGATCTTTTTCCACCAGTACTGATCAATACCAGCGTTGGTATCAATATTATCGATATTTGGATCGATCCGCACACCTCTCTTTTAAACCCCCAGTCTGGCCCATTAACAGAAGCAAATAATGCTGTTAATACTCTGGCTTTGGCAAATAAGAGGCTACTGGAAATGTGCTAGTGCTTTTATAAATGTTCATTTAGCCCAGTGTGAGCTAAGAGTAAAAAAACTAAATAACAATAAAAGCTAATAAAAATTTGGCTGTTATGAAAATGGCATCTGCCATAAAAACTCATGACCGGTGCCTCCTGAACATATCCATTGATCACATATATGCAACTTTACCAAAAAGACAAAAGAATGTAAGTAGAAACATTGAGAAATACTCCAGAAAACGGAACTTTCAGCAAAAAAAGCAAACATAACCATTAAAAGAATTGCTTTAAGGCTTCAACCGTTGTACAGTTCAGAATAGGGATGGGCGGTATCCACATTTATTACACCATAATACCATCTCAAAATAATATCTCGGCTTTATCGTGAGGAGGGGCTGCTCTGAGCCTTATATCTTTGAGCAGAAGTCGAGTGAATTTAGCTAAACACAGCCCACACATTGCACAGCGCTAAATTTACAACTGCGGTGGACTACTGAGCTTGTGCTTTTCTCCACCCGTTTTCAGACCGTGACCTCAGCAGTTAGTGAGCTCCCACAGCGCCCCCTCCCTGTGGCTCTCAAATGCACATGATAATTTTAGCCAAATTTTAAAGACACAGAACCGAAATTTGACACCTCTCACACGTCATAAATACCGTCCTCATTTAAGGATACGTCCACATTGTTACATATCGTGGTATACGGAATTATCGTTATACCGCCCAACCCTACTTCAGAAGAATGAAAGGTTGTAGCATGCAAACTCGCAGTGTTGGTGGTGCTTTTTGATGGAGCAGATTGATTCTCTGTTAGACAATTAACAAATTGGCTGCATTTCAGCGATGATGAAATTCCTGGACTCCTACACCTTCAACTCTACACAGGATTAATGAAACAGGGTTTCTCAGTTAACCAGATTAAGTGCGTGATCAACTTTAATTAACAGGTTAACTGAGAAAGCCTTCTCTGTCTCAGTGTCTCAGGTACAGGTGGGTGATGGGCATTTTTCATAATAAATGGTCATTATTTGTATTGAAGATATCACCAACACTTGAAGTGTTCCTATTTAATAGGAGTGATTTTGTTCATTGTTTTTTTTTTTAATGTACCATTACAGGTGTATTGTGTCTATTCCAATTAGAAATCAAAGTCATACATATTCATGTACCATTTAAAAAAGAAAAAAAAAAGGGTTTAAGTTTAGTCCTGGACTATATCTTCCTTTCAATGGAAAAAAAAATAATAATCACAATTCAAATGCTGTGTAGTCCAAGATTAGGCCTAATCCCTGTCTAACCCTATATTGTGAATACTAATACCGGGACTGAAGTATGGTTAAGTCCCCCACACACAGGCTTGATGTTTGAACACTGAATATATTGTTAAGCTGCCAGTTTATGAGCTAATTAATTAATTCACTCATTCATTCATCTTTTGTAAACGCTTCATCATGTTCAAGGGGGGGGGGGTCCAGATCCAACCTGGAATCACTGGACACAAGTTAGGAGCACAACTTGGACAGGGCACCAGTCCATCAAACGGCGAGATTAAACCTCCCCACTTAATATATCAATACTTAAAACAACAGTGAGTTACAAACGAAATGGCAGTGCCCCATCATCCAGACCACCAGTTCCGTCCCCAGAGATCCCCTGCCCATCTTACAAGCAGCTCATTGGACATTGTGGGCATCTGGGTAGTTACTGTTCTCCTCCAGAGTGTTGAGTTGTCCAGTGGTGTTGTGTTCGAGGCAGTGGTTGGCTTCATGTGCGGAGGAAGCCTGTCATCACTGTCCAAAGAAAAACATGCATCTCCATTTTTGTGGTTAGTTTTCAACATCTGAACACAGCAGCTGTCCTTCACACTGTGTGAAACATTCATCATGAATGAACCAATAAAAATGCTTGAGAACTTCCAATGACCATTTAGAAGGTATTTCCTTCTCCTGTAAAGTTACTATTTTGGAGATGCATGTTTTCCTTTGGACAGCAACAATGTGCTAGATATCCCCTTACGCAGCTGGTGGGAGTGTGTTTTTGAGGGGGCCCTAGCTCTCACTGGAACTGGTGATGACTAATGATAAGGGAAACTGGGTTTTTAAAAATTGTGGCAGCTCTTACAAACTGAAAAATTTTATTTCAATATGAAATCAATGAATCAATCAGTCATTCAGCCCTCTGGTACCACATCACCCACTCCTACCTGGTCCCATTTCCTCTAAAACTGCACCTTCTATTTAAGACAGCTCTTGGTTTGCACCGTTCTCCTGCTCTTCCTTGGCCAGAACCCGTTTGGGTCGACCCTTGGGCCTCCCCGGTGGCCTCTTCCTTGTTTTGAGTTTGGAGTTTTCCTGCACTGCTTCTGGCGGAGATGGAGAAGAAGGCGGTGGAGAAGTCTCAGAGCTGTGGTAGCGCAGGTTGTGGCTCTTGAGGCTGACGTTGTGGTTGAAGCACTTGTCGCAGAACTTGCACTTGTAGGGCTTTTCTCCCGTGTGGAGACGCACATGGGACTTGAGGTGGCCCTCCTGACTGAAGGAGCGTTTGCACACCTCGCATTGGAAAGGCTTTATTCCCGAGTGGATGAGTTCGTGCCTCTCTAATCGGTCCAGGTGAGGGAAGCCCTTTCCGCAGGTTTTACATGTGTACTTCCAGGGTCCTCTGTGGGTTCTTATGTGGCGGTTCCTCTTCACAATATTGCAGAACTTTTCAGGACAATCGGGACAGTGGTAAGGCTTCTTCTCTTTGGGGTGTGTTTCCTCATGCTCCAGTTTGGCTGGTCTGTTGCAGAAAGGCATGAGGCAATACTTACAAGGGTGCAGTGTATCTCCATGAAGTTTTTTCATGTGTGCTTTCAGTCCTTTCTCAGTCCTAAACCTCTTGTCACAGTTCTTACACAGGAGGTGTTTAGTCTTATGCTCACACACATGCTCCTTCTTGCCATTTGCCTCAGTTGGTTTCACATAGAAAATGCCACACTCCTGACACAGCACTCGCTTGGTGGTGACTCCATGCTCCTCCTCAGCATGATCCTGAAAGCTTTTGAAATCACTAAAGCGGATGAGAAGCTTCTCGAGGCTCAGAGATCCCAAATTCTCCGCAGACACGCACTTGGGACATGCGAAAACCTTGGGGTGACGCAGTAACGAACACTGAAGCCTGGCTTCCGACCCACACTCCTCACAGCACACCACAGGCATACTGCCGTCGTTCTCCAAAATCTCAGAGGTATCCGACTCCTCCTCGTCCTCGGACAGTTCAGAGTACTCAGAGTCCTTGATGTCATCCTGCGCAGGTGGCTCCCACTCGTCTGAGCTGTTGTTCCTTTTCCTTTTGTTGTTTTTCTTTCTCCTCGTCTCGTCCTCTTCTTCCTCATCTGGACTTTCGTATTCGCTCATTAACTCATCGGATGATAACGTGACTTCCAGCTCCTTCTGCTCTCCCTGGAAATAACCAAAGACAGAAACCGTAAGGAGGATACAAAGCTTTTGTTTTAAAAAAAAATAAATAAAAAGCACAGTAAACCAGTTTTAAAGATGTTGCCTAAAGTCTCATTTGGACTGGATTTGTTTTTTTTTTTTTTATGTGGACATTCAAAAAAAAAAAAAAAAAAAAAGTTTATTTGCCTCCTCCTGTAAAAACTTACATCCATATGGCAATGAAATACTAGAGGATATCAGAGTTTCTACTTCCTGAATTTATCAATCACGAGCAAGGTCTTCTTCTCCAATTATGTGTGGTGCACAGACACATATATAATAGAAACACAGAGAGAAAAATCTGATACACTTACATAATTTTGGGCTCTTGATATTTCCACCTTGCTGGAGAAATCCACTGCACCAGTCAGAATCTAGACATAAAGAGAACAGAACAGAGAGAATAACAGATGAAATTGTAGAATAAAGATATCAGCAAAGTAGCTGAATGCAGAGCTGGTCTTGTTGTATTCAAGGGAAGCCAACATCTTCCTAACACACACTTTAATACTGGGAAACCTAAATTAACATTTTGAGCCTTAACGGGACTCTTGAGGTGACAGACTAGCATACTCCATACTGATTATAATCTTGAAGATAGAAGGATGTTCGGAATATCTACAGCTACTTTGTGGTGGACTTTAGGGCAGGGCTGACAGAAATTTGTCCTCCATCACCTCAGCATTAACATTAGCCATATGGCTTTCTTTCACATTCCCATGCTAGCAAGGAAATAGAGTAATGATACACACGAGAGAGAGAGAGAGAACAAATGAACATACATCACTGCCTCTTGTAAAGCCAATTTAAAAGGATAATTATCTACACTTCCCCAACATTCAGATACACCATCCAAAAGGGTTTTTCCTCTCTTTCAGACCGGCACACCCCATTTGAAAGGAAATTCCATGTCATAAAATGGCTTGGCTGCAAAAACAGTGGCAAAGAAAGGGTTTGGTTTGGTGTGAAATGCTCTGCACTGGAAAAACTCAATGTCAGGATTGTTGACAACAGTGGTGAATGGAACCAGACGTGTGCCTCCATAAGCTCCTTTTATCATCATAGGAAATGGTTATGAATATGCTGCTGATGCCCAAGACACTGCTGCATGAGAATATAAGGAAGGGTTTAGATTTAAAAGTATGTTTTTGTCTACACTCATTTATAATGGAAAGGTACATACAGTGTGTTTTCAGGCAAAATGATCCCCAGAAATACACACTGTAGCTATGTACTTTAACAGTGGTTGTTGAGAACGATCACTGACTTGGTGTCACAGACATGTTCCTTTCACCATCTCTGTAAACATACCACAAGTGAACAAAGAGTCCACAAGTTTCTTTATAAATCAACCACTTCACAAAACTAATTCAGGTGGTACAGGCTAAGAGTAAAAACACCTGATGCACCACTTTATGGAAAAGTTATTTTCTTTCCTTCCCGGTTTCCAGTTAATCCAGGTGCAGTTGATTGGCCGAGATGTCTTTGGAGCCAGAATTATTATTCTTTATTCCAGAGCTGGAGCTGCAAGACTAATGTTGCTAAAATACTGAATATCAATAGGCTCCCAAATAGTTTTCTTTCAAAACTACTCCTACAGGATATAACTTAAATTACTTAAAATATGGAAGAGACAAGTTGATGCATTTCGGATCAGAACATCTGGCAGTGTGGAATAGGGGTTTAAATTCTTCCAGTTGTTGTGATATAAAACTGATGTAAACAGGCACATTTTATGTCCCCAGCTGGTCCCCACAATGAAATCAGTACATTTTAAAGTGAAGACATGTTTAAAGTTTTGGTTAAGGTTATATTATACTTAAGCAAGTAGTAATTATGAAAAATGTAATGTTAAGTCTTCAAAAATTAAATGGAAGTCTGCATAATTTCCCTACAATTAACAGATTGTGTATATTCTGTCAATATGCATTAAATGCTGAGACTCACTACTGTTTTAAACTGGTGCATGGCTAAAAACAAGGACCCAGTCTTGTCATGCCATGTGATTTTCACAAAACACTGAACAGAGACTTCTAACAGAGTTGACTCTGAAAACACACATCTCATGTCAACAGAAGTCCACAGTCTATGAATCCTGTAAGACCATGGTCTTGTCTTACCTACAACACAACACTTGGCTGTGCAAAGATGCTGTTTTAGCCCAAATGGACTTGCTTTTTACTTCCACAGAATCACTGACCATGTCCTGTTCCCTCTCGCATCACCAATTTTTTTTTTTTTTACCTTCATACTGCCTATAACTTATTATCTTAAAGCAGTTCACATTTTCTGATCTGTTACTTCTTGAAAAGTGGAGGATGGGTTCCAACTTATGAGTCTTGGTTCCTTCAAAGGTTTCTTCCTCATGCGCTGAAGGAGTTTTTCCTTGCCACATTTGCCCTTGTCTTACTCATAAGAGGCTTGGACTTGGGTCTCTGTAAAGCTGCATTGGGACAACTTATGTTGTGAAAAGCAACAGAAAAAAACAGAAAAGCAATGAAAAATTCATTGTTTTTTCCTCACTTTTTCAGTCAAGCCCTGACTCTTGACAGCTCACATAAGCTCAGCATTTACACCAAGACGGGAGAGCCACCACTAGGGAGCCTCAGCTTTCTCGTCGTACCCTGCTATGTGGTTAGCGCTACTTTATCACAGCGCCAATGCCTCAGGAGCGTTTTCCCTCGGCTGCGGTCTTCACTCTACTCCGGTGTTTCTCCGTATCGCTGTTTACACAGTGAAGGCCCATTCGATCTGGGACCAGCGCGTATGAGTCGTATCTAATGTCTTTCTCCCGAGTTTATCTGAGCATTAGAGTTACGGAGAAAGCCTCATAATGTGAAAGCAGGGTTTAAAATCTGCGTTGGTGGAAAGTAAACAGCAAAGCAGGGGCAGCCACTAGCGCTTACCTCGGCTACCCTTCTCCTAGTCGACAGCCGTAGAAACTGACTCGGTATAGCCGTGGGTCTCAGGACACTCCGACGGAGAGCTTGTCTGTAATCCTCATGTAGAAAATGATCTCCGCAGACACGGAGATTCCTCACAGAGCTTTGATTGAACGGCTCTGCTGCCAGCTTGTGGTTCATGGCCAAAAGCCACCGTTTACAGGTTTCTGCTTCGGGAGGGAATCTGTGGAAAGGAACCGGGCTCCCTGTAGATAGCCTGGTTCTGTTTCTACACAGCGGAACACAGCACCTCATTGCTTGAGTTTACTGTTATTAGAAACGATGCTTCTGCCTCCACAACACAGCACCGCAGCCTCCCACAAGCCGTCCCAAATGGAGTCCCGAGGTCCTCCAAAGCCTACAAGTCAAGGATGTAGGACGTCAACAATATGCAGACCTACAGCTCCAAACACCTGAAGGGTGCTTGGTTCAGACTTGGTTCTGCAGGCTCTAATCATCAGTTCAGATTACAAGCACAATGCATCCCAGGGATGAGATCAATTAAAGCAACATGGCATCATATATTTATCTTAAAGTTAAAGCTTCAAAAATCACTGCAATGATCCACTGACCTGCAATAGAGAGAATAAAGCATCTGTCGTTGCTATTCTGGGCTTAGCACACCAGAAACTGAACTATGAATCTGCTGGTGGAGGGTAGGAAATCATCCCCTCTCCCTCCCCATTTAGTACAGTGCTATAAAAATGAATGACAAGGGAATAAGAAAAATAAGTTATTTTTTAATATATTGAAAAGCTGAACACCTCTCCCCATCTGAGGGACTATTACATAAACAAGTTCTAAATGAAGGCTCAAATATTTAAATGATGGCCAGCCCTAAATGTGCGATGATTGATTCATCTTCTCTAACCACTTCATCCTGAACAGGATTGTGGTGGGTCTGGAGCCAACCCGGAATCACTGGGCACAAGGCAGCAACACACCTTGCATAGGGCACCACTCCATTATGGGGAAATCACACAGTCACATCTTACCACGTGTGTGTGAAACTGTCACAGGTACGAGTGTGCTAATGACTGGGTGAGTGTAATGCCCTGCATTTAGCTGCCGCTCTGTTGAGGGTGTTTCTGCCCTGTGCCTAGTGATCACAGGCAGGCTATCCACCCTCTATGACCCTGCTCATGATGAAGCACATATGAATGAAAAATGGGTGTGCACTAGTGCTCTCCATGCATCCTCCATTGAGGATTTCAAGAATGCAGACTTAAGCAAAAGACAATACCCAAAAATCCTTGAGATAGAAATGAGGACCCTTTACCAACGTTTGTCAACAACATTTTGAAATAAATATATAAACATTCTGGAAGCTCTAAAATTCAGAAGCAAAACTGACTACAAAACACGTCTCGGCCGATCAACTTCATCTGGGGAAATTGGAAAGGCTTGGTATATACGTTATTTAAGGTAGTATGGAGCGCAAAAATAATTCTGCCGCACCATTTAAGGTGGAATGGAACACATGAATAAGAAGCTGGAGAATGAGAGAACCTCTGGTCCATAATTTAACGTGGATTGTCAAATTTAAAAGAGGAGCAAAACGCAAGGCAGCTTCTCCTGGACATACCTGAGTTTCGCTCTTGGTGTCAACTTTCTGCCTCTTTAACATTAAGGAGGGGATAGCGGTTTTCTTGACAATCCTCCTCCGCGGGTAGCCCATCAACTCCGCCTTCAAGTCCCTCTCATAATCCTCAACTCGGAAGTGCTGGCTGCAGACTCGTAAATACACATAGTTCTTCTGTGGAGTGTTTATATCTCTGCCTATAGCCGCCAGCCACTTCTTACACAGCTCCACATCCTTCTCGGGAAAACGGTGGAAAGTGACACCTTTAGCCCTCGCCTCGTCGTATTTATCGCAGCCGGGGACGCTGCACTCCGCGGGCATTATTCTACCAAACCGTGTTTAATCACAGAAAAAGGACAACGCGCTTTTTTTTATCCTCCTCGAGTAAAGACTCTAACACCAACACTGATCTAGGGAGCCTACAGTTCGCGAATCTGATTGGTGGGGAGCGCAGTGCTGTGACTCATTCGCGTTGTGAATCCTGGGAAATGTAGTTCAGTCCAAACAACTGTCCTAATCCTTACCCCAAGTGCTGAAGCCTATTAGAAGAGTACACTTTAAAGAAGCCTTTTATCTGTCTTTTAGTTCATCTATCTGATATATTTTGTGGTTTTTAAAAAAATACCTCCTGGACTTTATACTTAAACTAAAAAAGTCACAATATTAAAACAACCTCAGAGCTTCCTTGACATACGTGCACTCTATAGTTCCTCAATTATGAATTATAAATCAGTTGCACTGCATTATTTCTTAACCACATTCACTCTGTACTTTAGTGTTTAGGACCCCTACAGGACAAACATAGTAGGTATGATCTGGGTGGTGGATCATTCTCAGTGCTTCACTGACACTGACATTTTGGTGGTGGTGTTAGTGTGTGCCCACTTGTATGAGTGGATTAGACACAGTAGTGTTACTAGAGTTTTTAAACACCTCAGTGACACAGCTGTACTAAGAACACCCCCACATCCATCCTATTATATACCTCCCACTTAAGCTGCTTTATATAAATTCAGTGAATTTAGAGTAGCACATGGCCTTCAGTTACTTTTATATAAAAGAAATATATTTATAACAAAGAAAGTAAAAAAAAAAAAAAAAAGCATATTGCTCTTGGTGTGTTGTTATTGCCAGGTCCTTTCATCACAAAATGTAGTTCTACCAAAAATGTAGTACAGTAGACAAAAGCAGGACACAGAACTCCATATATTTACTCCATACTTTATATGAAGCAGACACTGGTTTCTTATTTGAATTTGCCATTCCTCCTTAAATGGAGCACCTGGAATGCATGTATAACCGGGAGAGAAAAAAAATTATATATATATATATATATATATATATATATATATATATATATATACACACACACGAACTGGAAAGGAGTTCAGTCACACACAGCCAGTGACAAGGCATCTCACGGCCAATCCATCTACCAACAAGTGTTTTGGATTGTGGAAGGGCACTGGAGCACCCAGAAGAAACCCAAACAGACAGAGGGAGAACACACCGCACTCCTCAGTCAGACAGTGGCATGTGGCAGTAAGGCATGGTTTGAACCCAGAAATTTGGCTGGAGCTGTGTGGCGGCACCACCATGTTGCACATTTGGTGTTTATGTATTTCTTAAATCTAACTGTTAGAAACAGCAGTAGCTTCAGCAAAAACTGTAGTCCTTATTAACCCTTTATAGTGGAGTGATAGTAGTGGTTAGCAGTGTTATACAACTGGCAAATATTTGACTGTGATACTCAGATTTCTTAGGGAAAATTTTCACTTTTGAATAACACAAACTGACATTTTCTGATTCGTCCAACCGAATGAAAGATTGCTCATAATCATAGGGCGCATCTCAGCTGTGTATTACACACAATTACTGTAATAAACTGAATTCAAAAGATTAACATATTACTGTTTTGTACTGGGAAGAAGTGATATGTCAAATTGCACACTGCATCTAGGAACAGTAGTTCCTGCATCCATCAAAATGAAACTAAAAAACTGACTGGTTCTAAGTATACATTGTCGATATTTGGGTATACTCAACTCTAACGTTCAACCCAGCTACATACTACATATTTAAAATACAAGCTTTATTTTTAAGTATGCAATACTTACAATACAATACTTCTCTCTCTCTTCATGTGAAACCAGTTGTAATAATCTTCTCAGCTATGGTTGTGTACCAAGAAATCTGGGCCCATCAAGAAATCCATTAGCCTTAAAGCCACCGAGTGGGTGGGGGTCTGTTTTCTTTCAGACATTTTGCCTCTGTTTATATTCAGGCGTCAAGGCCTCCGTGTTTTACTTTGGAAAGATGAATTCATTCTTGCTTAGAGTGGGGGTCTTTTATCAGCCCACAATCAGCCTCAAAGCCTCAAAAAGCAACAATATTTTTAAAAATTTAAAGATAAAAAAAAACAAACCCACACACTTTTTAAAAACCTGTTTCGGAGCTCAGTGTGATATTTCCGTGTTTACATTTTTGGGAAAGCTCCTTCACAGAAAACTACATTACTAAAAGGTTATGAATATGGTTTCTGATGCCTAAGACACTTTGTTTCTGTATTTCTGGGAAGGCTACAACTCATGCCTAAATATTCATGAAATATGTATCTGCGGCTGGTTCTAAGACAAAAATAAATAGCCCCCAAAGTAAACTTATTTTTCAGATTTACCACAATTTTATCACAATCAATATTACATATACAAAACAGATGATATGTGGAGGTCCACCAGTGCTTGTGGATAGTAAGCAGATAATAAGGGTTCCTTGCTGGTTGTTCAGAGTAAATAAAATGGTGTATCTGTTTTGCAGAAATGGTGACACCTGGTTCCTAACACCATCACTGTAAAAAGAATCAATCATTTCCTCCACAAAATATACAGTTTCCACACTAAATGACTTTCTTAAAATCTCTGCATAATGAATCAGTTATGGTATAAACAAAGTCAATATTCAAAGAACTTTGGTGTGAAATGCCTCATTCCAGAGAAATTTGCCGAGCCGGAGTTATTCACAGTAGTGGTGATGGGTATCAGACATCTGAGGGTTTAACGCCTGTAAAAGCTCACAGTGAAAGCTATTACATGGACTGGATGTAAATACACTACCTTTTCATAATCACACTTTTGGTAAAACTGAATATATGCCTAGGGTATTACAAGGCATGCATAAAAAATATACTCAGCATGTTAAGAGAAACATTCCCCTCCTTCTCCACAGTGGAACACAGTTCTGGTTCTTAATGAAACTTCTGTAACCTGCTTTGGTCCAAACACCACAAGCCCCACAGCAGGGTTCTCCGCCTGTCTAAATAGCCCTGTTCAGAGCCCGCTTTCAGTGCCTGTTCCTTTAAAATGATAAAGATCCACTCGCTATTTACCCTGACACAAGCGCATAGCAGTGAGGAGCAAGCAAGGAGCATAAGCTGTTTTTTAGCCATTTTCGCTCAGTTCTCTTTCTTCTCCATTCTCGTTTTCACTCTTATTTCTTGGAGCTTGTTGTGTATATTTTCAACCTCATCTTTGCACGCTCACATAAATGCGAGTCCTGCGCTGTGATTGGACAGACTCAGACAAAGGGGCTGGGCAATTCTAAAGTCTCTGCACTCTGTCAAACGTGGAGCAGAATCTGAATGACTCTTCTTTCCACCATGTTTTCTGCCTTGGGCACACCACACAAAACTGACTGGGTGGGCTTGTCTGTCCATGTGTGGGATAGTGGCCTCCAGATACAAATATAAATGTGAACATTAATAAATTTAGATCATTTTTATTGTGCCTTATGCATGGAAATGCATTGTGTTATGATAGTTCTGCATCACACATATAGCCTAATATTTAAAAATAGCAGAGACTGCTTTTTTCAGGCAAAATTGTACTAGATTTTCCACTATTTCCTCATCATTAATATCTGATATAAAACTCAGCTGGTCATTTATGTAGGTCGCCTGAGGTTGTGGAGAAATTAAATGGATATGTTTGTGTTGTGATGTGGAGACGCCTGGTTCCCTACACCACCAACACTGTAAAGAAACCGGAGAAGGCAAGTTTCTCTACAATGCACCAATTCACATCACACCATGTGTGTATAATTTAATCCTGAAGATGTAAACAAAATCTTTCAGAGCAGTCTGATGTGAAATGTGTCATTCCTGAGAAAAGTGGCGAGTCAGAATTGCTCACAGTGGGGGAGAACGGAACCAGACGTCTGAGAGTTTAATGACTCTCAAAGCTCTTTCAGAGAAAGCCATTATATGAAATGGTGGCGGATAGGTGGCCTGAGCAGAATCAAAACCAACTGCACCTAAGAGGGATCTGTCTTGGTGGAGCTGGTGTCCGCAAAAATGGACATTAATCACAGGTTTAATGTGAAAAATGCTAAGGATGAAAATGTGGACAGGGTTTTGCACTTAATCCTCAACTTTAAGAAATGACATGGTGCAAAATAAGCCAAAAAAATGTCTGATGTTGTGAGGAACAAGGCGTTATATTAACTAAAACAATCAGAATATTATTGCCATTATCATTGAATAAAGAAAGCAAAGACAGACAGTAGGTTAATATACTTTTAAATATGTATATTTTAAATAATAATAAAAAAAAAATTCAGAAATTGGAGGAGACATGTCTCTAGTGTAAATTACACCTTGGATAATACACAATACAATAAATAATAGAATGAAATGGAATGTAAATTATCAAATAAACAAACAAACAAATAAGTAAAACTGTAGTCATAGATTGTATGTAAATTGTCTTTGCTTTAAATATATTCTAAACTAGAAGCAAATACACAGTTGTGCAAAATGAATCCTAAAATAGCTGTGAATACTGTAAACAGTTGAGAAATTTAATTACTGCAGCACTCAATATTAATTTACTCAGTTTACTGCCTCACCTCATACATTCATCAGTGCAATACCTACTTATTGATGCTGCACATGCAAATATTATGTTCCTCAAACAATATTAAAGTGTACACATTACACTGTTTTTTCCACAGTTGAACACAGTTCAGGGTCTTAACGAATCTGTGACATGCTTTGGTCAAAACCCCACAAGGATCAAACACAGCATTGCTCGAAATTACTAAACAGTTAAGATGCAGACGGACATGTTCAGAGTGGTTTGATGGAGAAGTTTCTAGAAAAAACTGGTGTGTCAGAACCATTCGTAGTGGTGGTGATGGGAACCAGACGTCTGAAGAATGTCATGCCTCTTAAAGCTTCCTCAGAGAAAAGTATTTACAGGAAATGTGTGTCCTGACCAGAAACACTTTACTGGCGAAGTAATACAACATGCCCTAAAAATAGGTCTTAGTGGAATTGGTGTGTGTGTGTGTGTATTATATATATATATATATATATATATATATATATATATATATATAGACAAATCACCAAATCAAAATAAATCATATACTGTAATTACTCATGCAAGATTATTAAATTTATTTAGGGATAATGGTGTATGCAGATTTTAACATATCAATATATACTGAACTAAATTATAAACACAGTTTTGCTCCCATCTTTCATGAGTTGATTTCTATGTACACAAAAGACCTTTTTCTCTCAAATACTGTTCAGAAATTTGTCTAAATCTGTGTTAGTGAGCACTTCTTTGCTGAGATAATCCATCCACCTCACACAAGAGATGTGGCACATCAAGATGCTGATTAGACAGCATGATTATTGCACAGGTGTGCCTTAGGTTGGCCACAATAAAAAGCCAGTGATTCTGAGCAGGCTCAGGACCCACTGTGATCCTGAACTGGATAAATGCTTACAGACAGTAGTTGCATTCCAAAGCCTAGGCTGCAGCTGAGGTAGGACCGTCCTATGAAGACCACTCCTGAGTAAACTTTTTTTTTTTTTTTTTTTTTTTTTTTCATTCATTCATCGTCTTTTCTGCTTGTCCATTTCAGTGTCACGGTGGCAACAGTTCTGAGTAAACTGATCACACAAATGGAACAGTCTAAGGATGCTGCATTGTGATGTTAACAGAAAGGACGTTTGACTGGAAGCACTAACATAACTAAGTTAAAATAATTTGTATTTGCTTATTTATATTTTCCTGCAAGACAATACTATAAAACATTATTAAAATTCATACTTCAACCTATAAACACTCAAACTTTTAAAAACCATTTCACTTGGGATTAAAAATAATATATTACAAAATATGCTTTCTGTGGTACTGTAATATGCCAGTAAGCTTTGATTAAATATAGTATAGAGACAAATAGTTTACTTATTGAGTTATTTTACAAGGTAAACGAACTCCGTGTCTTGTTTATTTTATCCAACGCGCTGTACATGTGCAGAATTGTAGGTAACTGAGGGCCACGAAGGATACGTTTGTTGCGTCCTTCAAATTGCTCCGAACGTAGGCTGCATTTCTCGGCTGTACACGAAGGATCCTTCCCATTGGAACAGTCTTGTGACGCAGTGGCCAAAAAATGGAGCCAACCTCGGCCACAGCCAAGACTTTAGAATGCAGCTACTGAATGAAAAGTGTGAAACTGAAAATGTTCTAGCTTTCCTACTGTTACAAGCCTGTTACAATGAGTTAAGTGCAATATGTTTACAGTTCAGCACTTGGGAGCATTTTATTTATTGTTTTTAAATGTTAATCTACCTTTTTGCCCTTTCCTGCTTCTTAAACACTTGAAGTGGTAATGCCCTAAGAATTTTTTTTAGACAAATATCATTACTTTTTGTGGTAAGAAAATGTGCTCATTTCAGTGAAATCTTTCCTTGTGAAAACATAGTTATTGGTTAGATTGCTTTCATGTAAAATGCTTAATTCCAGCAAAAAGTGGTGAGTATATTAATTCCAGTAAATCGTTCAATATGGTGATAAATTATATCTCTCACCTCCACATTTTCACCATGAAAATTTAAACAGAAAAGCTCACTGTGGTTTAAAGCCTCCAAGTTTAAGTCTCTAAAAACACATTACTTGAAATGTTTGAGTGTGCACCACCTGACACACATCTTGTACAGTTTGGGGACGACTTTTAGTATAAATTGTATTTTCATAAAGCATTCACGGCAGAAAAGAACACACAGGGCCTTGAAAGGAAATTATTCCGATTGCAAAAACTTCTCAATATGCAAACCACCAGTGTGTTACGTGTTTGGGGTGTCATTGTGTGTTTTTAACTGCCTAAAGAGTAAAATAAAATAGAATAAGATTCTCCTCCACTCTTATGAACAGATAACACTCCTGCTGAGGGAGGCTTTCTCTCCTCACTCAAGGGTCCCAACTTCTCAAACACCATGATGACAAATATCTCAGCTGATGCTAATGTTGACACTTTATTATAATAAATAAATAAAACCACCTTTACTGAATTAGTGTAAAATAAGAAACTGAAAATAAACAGTTTTAACAGTTGTTCAAATATTTATTTTTTGCCATCTCACCTTTCACCCAGAGATTTGTTCTCAAGTGGTTTAATCGATGAACAGAGGGGAATTTATTGCATGCACCTTTTCTGTCTATGGAGTGTGCTCCTCAGCTGTTATTGGTATAAACCCATGGCATTGGAGTCTAATTGTGAATTTTGTAACTTGGTGCTTGTGTTTAACTCTGTTCAGTTTTTAATCTCTATCATTTCACATCAAGCCACTCAAATGATTGTCTCAAATTTCCACATAATTAAATGGTTAATATGTAAACTAAGCCCATTCTGATTTGGTGTGAAATGAGTCATCAAGCAGAATTGTTCACAGCAGAGGTGATGGGAACCAGACGTCTGAAGAGTTTAATGCCTCTAAAAAGCTCCCTCACAGAATATTACCTGAAACGGTTATGAATCCAGTCTGAGCAGAATCAGAATCACTTCAGTTCCCCCTCAAGTACAACCACAGGGCCTGGGAATGTGTCTAGGTGGAACTGGTGCATACATAAATTGAAGAGTAAACAAATACTCTATTATACAGGAATACAAAGTCCAAACGGTGTACAACCAATACTCAATCACAAACTCACCCAAACACACACCTGGGGACAGTTTCACACACTCACACAGTCACTCACATATGATAATGTCACACTCACACTTGCGGACAATTTCACGCTAAGTCACTTACACAATCAAACCTGTGGACCGTTTCAGTCTGTCTCTCACTCACTCACACACCCAGTCACTCTCTCACCCCTGTGGATCATTTCAGTAAAATTCTCTACAGTGAATCATTTCTCATCCCACTGCTTGGGATGACTCTGTATGTCTCTGTGACAGAATTACGCTACAACTGTGAAAAATATGTGGAACTTCCCTTTAAAGGGGAAATTCCACCCATTTTCAAAAGCTCCTGGTAATTAAACAGTTAAGATGTAAACAAATCCCTTATTGAGAGCAGTCTGCTGTGAAACAGTATATTCAGACAACACTGGCGCCTCAGATTTGTTCTGAGTGGCGATGATAGGAACCAGATGTTTGAAGCTTTTAGTCCCTCTAAAAGCTCCCTCACTGAAGGTTATTACATGAAATGGTTACACATACCTCTGAGTGTATCAGACCCTGTTTTAGGAGAGTGCAGAGATGAGATTTTGGACAAGAGTTTTAAAAATATTAATGCAAAGAGGGGCATTCAAGACAGAGAAAGCAAAGGCACACCCAAACAAACCCCTATGCAGATTTACCACTATTTCCATCATCATCATTATCACCGAGTTTAAAACCTTTTTTTAGACAGTAATGTTTCAATGCTGTCTGTGGACGGAAATAAAAGTCTATGTACTATGCATGTGTGGTGTACATGAGGATGTCTGGTTCCTATCACCACCACTGTAAAGAAAATCTATGTTTGTCTATAAACCAAAGCATGACTCACAGTTTAATATGTAATTATAGTCATCCAGAGAGGTCTGAAATAAAATGCGTCACTCCAGAGAACAGTGGCACACCAGAGTTGTTCACAGTGGTGGCGATGGGAACCAGACGTCTGAGAGTTTCCCCCTCACAGAAAGCTGTTAAAATAACAGTTCTGAATACTCAGCCTGAGCAGAATCTAAACCTCCTTCATAAGCAAGCACAACAGCACAAGAAATCTGTCTTAGCGGAACTTGTGGATGCATAAATAAATACAGTATCAACGGTAAACAAATACTATAATATTTGTTTTGTAAGCAATGCGACTCCTGGTTCCTATCACAACCATGTAAAAAAAATAAAAAATCTGAACAGGCAAGTCTCTATATAACATACTCTTTCATTCAACTCAATGACTGCATCTTAGTGATTGAGCCATACAGAATTTATAAAACATCAGTGGACTTCCCCTTTAAGGCAGACGCATTCTTAATTCTGGAAAAAGGGACACTCCCCCTCATCTAGACAGCAAAACACAGTTCTGGCTCTTAATGAAACATCTGTGACCTGCTTTGCTCAAAACCCCACAAGCCCCACAGCAGCTCTCTCTCACCACACCGTCTAAATAGTCCTGTTCAGAACACTTGCTTTCAAGGCCTATTCCTTTAAAAAAAAAAGAGCCGCTTGCTGTTCACCCCGAGCACAAAGCAGTGAGGAGCAAGGAGCAGATGCTCTGGTCGTTAGCCGTTTTCCCTTCTTCACTTATCTTTATGTGGCTGAATACTATCAAATCCTCATAGTAATGTTCCAAAATCTAGCACTAAAGTTTCCCCAGAACAGTTCAGGCGGCTACTGCAGCAAAGGAGATGACAAACCCTGGTTAATGCCTTTCATTTCCAAATAAATTATGGATGTCAACACATTTTAAATACACAGAGTACATTTAAACAAACAATGAATACAGAATAGAGAAACCCTTTCAGTTGAGGAATTCTTTCATTGAGGGAGTTTTCAGAAGTTTTAAAACTCTTCATCAGACATCTGGTTCCCATCACCACAGCTGGGAACAATTCTGAAACTTCTCTAGAAACACAGCATTTCACATCAAACCACTCCGAATGGCTGTGTTTACATCTTTAAAACTGAACCCAGCAGAAATGTTTAGAAATAAATTTAAGAGGCCTTTCAAACAGGAGAGTAAGTATGCACAGGTTGGGTACCCCTGATACAGGCGTGTTTTGTGTTAAATAGAGATAAAATTGACTAACAAAGCTATTTAACACTTTGGTATTTCTTTAAATGTGATGTAATTGAATTGAAGGAATAGTCGGATGCCAAATCGAAGAAACATGATTTTCCACGTAACCCAGATGCAGTTGATCAGCCAAGATATTTTTAGAATCCAAGTTTTGCTGGAGTTATTGTACTAATGATGCTAACAAACACTGGAATGTAATAGTCAACCAAATAGCCTTCATGTCCACAGATTTCTCTCTAAATGCATCCAGGTCTTAAAGTGCAATGGACCATTTAGGATGCAGTGGGACTTACGATGGACTGTTAAACCAACACAGCTTCACCTTAAAGCTGAATAATAAGAATGAACCAGAACCACCTTCCTTCCTTTGTACAATCTAGTATCTAATCTCAACACCCTTTTGCAATTCAGCAGTCATGTGAACAGTAAGGTAGTTCCAGTTTAGCTCAAAATGACAGTGTGCTGTTCTATTAATAAGTTATTTTCAATAAATATATTTAAGTACATTTATAAACAAGATGGTGTGAGTGTGTGTATACACACACACACACACACATAGCAGAGGCATGATATATATATATAAAATCATGCCTCTGCTAATTAACTGCAATTGGGAAAAATATAAAATCATGTAATTATTTTATTATTATTTTAATCAAACTATTGCTATTCAAACTATAATCAACTGTAATCAAACTATTATCCATATAAATGTTATGTACGCTAAATATTTAGGATATAAATATTTACATTGGTATTTCTTTAATCATTGTATTCAAAAACAAAATAATTTAGAAGTACTGTGCATACTTATGTAACCCCTAATTCATGTTTATGTTAGTTCTAGGGGTGTAGAACCTAATCTTTTCCACACAACTGAATATAAGCTCATTTAAGAACAGCTTGACTATTTAAAAAATGTAAGAAGCTCAATTAAGATATTCATCCCGAGTTTAAGATAAACTGAAAATAAAAAGCTGCAAAACATTTTTAACTCTCAGTTCCACCTTAAACAATGCCAGAGTTAAATTCTAGTGCATGAGAGGCGCCAGCGTAACTGCTGTAGTATTTAAGGTGGAATTGAGAGTTTAAAAAAAGTCAACTTCAATCGAGCGAAAGGTAAATATTAGTGATGTACATTGGTTAATTTGTGTCCTGAATGTCTAATTACCTTAAGTCCAGCCTCTGTGGGTGAATAAGAAACGGATGGGACAGCTGTTTTCTTTAAAAGACGACATTTGGAGAAATCCGCGGTGGGGTTTTTCACCGGTTTGTTGTAGTCGTCTTCGTTGAAATGGTCGCTGCAGACCCTAATGTTGTAGAGTTTCTCAAACGGCGTGCTAATGTCTATATTCAGCAGATTCATCCACTGCTTTAGGGTTTCTGTTTCTTGTATCGGGAGCCGGAAAAATCGCACAGGTCTGTATTTCTTCCATTTGTTTGTGCAGTGGGGCATTGCACAATTCACTCCCATTTTCTCCAACAATAAACAAACAAAGAAACAAACACAAACTTCCCTCAGCTCTTTCTGGCGGACACTGCCAGCCCTTAACTTTCACACGCGAGTTTTTCAGACACGACCCACATGAAAAACCCCGCCTATAAAGAAGAAAAAACTGTATCCTAAAATGTGGGTTTGACTCAAACCATTCCCTTGCTCCCTATGTAGGGTACACATTATGAAATAAGAGCTTCTAAATCCAGATGGCGCTCAAAATTTACCATAGTGTTAAAACAATGTTCTGGGATAAGAGTACTTTCTATTAGATAATATAATAGATAATAAGAGAACAAAATGGTCTGGGATATATTACATGGTAAGAAATAGTGTTCTGGAATGTATTAGTAAGAGAATATTGTTTTTAGATATATTAAGACTGTGGTACCCAAGATATATTTTGAATGTGAAAAGAGAACCAGCAACACGTTCTGACAAGAGATTGTAGATTTTATTATATGCCAACACATTTCAACAAATAGACTGATAAGGCATCAAGTTTAAAATATAAATGAGACCATTTAAACACGCTGAAGCAGAAAGAACAGCCAATGAGATCACTCATTTTTTATTAAATTAGAAACAAGGTAGAGACTTTGACGGAGTTGTAGGGCCTCAGCATTGAAAAGATATATAAAAAAAAATAAATAGATAAAAATAAAAAAATAAAAAACTCTCGTCAATACGAAAGCATCCTTTCTAGTTTTACTATTTAGCTGACCATAGTCCACACACATACGCAAGCTCCCATCTTTCTTAACCAGAACAATTGGAGATGCGTATGAGCTACTGCTCTCACATATGATCTTGGCCTAAAGCAACTGATTTAAATATGGGTTTTCACTACCTCGCATTCGGAAGTATCCTCGTATCCCGACAATAGTGCTGCTGAATCCAATAAAGGTATATTATGAGAGATGAGATCTGTGCAGCCCAAGTCACTCTCATGGGCAGAAAAGACAGTTTGATACTTCTGTAACAAAGATCGAACCTCACTTTGTTCCTGCTCTGACAGCATAGACAAATCCAGCGACTCTAGTTGTGTCTGTACGGAACTAGCAGCTTCCTGCGAAAACAGAGTTGCCATAGTAAATCTCTCTTCCTCAACCCCAAAAGGTAAGCTAATTACATGGGCAAGGCTCAAAGAGCCTAGAACAACCCAAGTATGCAACAATATCTCTGTGTTACCTACATTGACCACAGAAACATAAACAGTACCTCGGACCACTGGTAACAAACAGGAAGGGACCAGCAACCCTGCTGGCAACCCCCACTCAGGGGGCTCTAGCAACACCACCTGACAACTGCTCTGGACAAGTGCTGGCCACCAATTTCATAACCGCACCTGGCACACGAATCGCTGTAAGAGTGACATTGTTGCAGTGCATCCAAAATGGGACCTGGGCCTGAGACACCGAATGCAAGCTAAACAAAGAGGAACCGTGCACCACAAACAACTCCTGTTAGCAATGACTGATAATGTTCTTGCCCAAAACACCAGGAGCTAAAGAAGATGACCCAGGTGAGTCCTTAACCACCAGAATACCACACTTAGGGATAACCTTCCCACACAAAACTACATCAAGCTCAAGGTAACCAATACACGGGATATCAAGCACATTGGTAGCTCAAAGACACAGCCAATGGCAGGACTGAAGCAGAAACTGCTGCAAAAAGACACTCTCCGTTATGGTGGACACCATGGACCCAGTATCCACTAAACAGGTCATAGCTACTCCCCCAATCAACACTAATATTAGGACAGGATGACAACCAGTGCACATTATCCACCTTTGAGCCCAAAATGCCCCCTCTGAGCTTTGGCTCTGCTGCTCAGTGGGCTTTAGTTTTCCTATTGTGCAGCAGAGGAGGGTATGGCCCTATTAAAAGAGAGCACCAGAAGGGACACTAGTACGGGAGCTAACACGCTCCCCCTCACACTCCCTCGCCAAATGACCTGGCCGTTGGCACCTATAGCAAATAACATGACTAGGAAAAGAGGGCCAATTTGGTCTCAATTGCTGCAAGTAAGTCAGCCAGCCACATCAAGGGTGCCAGCAGGTGTGTTGCTTCACCTGCTCCATTAAAGCCATTAAAGCTCATGAAAATTCCAATAACGTCTCCCCCTCCTGTTGCCGTCTAGAGAAAAAGGCCTGCTGTAGTGTGACATAAGATGAGGTACAACCATAAAATTCTTTTAAAATCTCAAATATTTTGGTGGGATCATTGCACTCTACAATACTCCGATATTTTATCTCTCTACGTACTTCTCCCTCTAAATGATCAAAATAATAATAATAATAATAATAATAATAATAATAATGAGCTTGAGCAAGGACTGAAAAGTTTTGAGCACGCATACACACCTGTACCTCCTCTATCCATTCAACTATACCTATGCCAGATTTACCATTAAACATAGGGCACTTCCTTGTTCAGTAGTAGGACTAGCAACTGCAGGAGGCTCATTATCTAAAGAAGCTGGGGGGCTAGTAACCGCCACAGAAGCACCCTTCTCCTGCAGGAGACGCTGGTTATCAGCCTGAAAGTGTGCTACAAGTTCCCTAAGCTGTTGCATTTCCTCCTCCATAGTCAGCACAGGGCTTACTCCAAGTTACCAGAGTTAAAGAAACTAACATCCACCAACCAAAATATGCAATCCTTATGTGGTGCTGCTGCTTTTTCTCCACCGGCACCTATATACACTCAAGAAAAAGAGAAAGATATTAATAAAAATGAACAAAATAAATGGAAACAAGTCTCTGTCAACACAAAAACTCCTGCTGACTGCACCAGATTGTGACGTGGCCTACCTCATACCCACTTATAAGAGGGATAAGACCCACTAAAAAAATGGGGTTATAAAGAAATACCCTGTGATTATAGTCTGACTACGCCTCCTGAGGAGTTTCACCTCAGGGAATAAGACAAGTAAAACCTAGCCAAGCGACCCAGGTTCATTTGTTGGAGACAGAGACCCGTTTTCCACACTCAATTTTATTTTCAATATGATTTGATTTTATTTAAATAATTTACACATTCAAACATTGATCTACAACACTAAAATGCTGCAGCTTTTAAATTAATACATCAACATTCATTAAAAAAGTTAAAATTTCTCAAAAAAGGTGCCATAAGCTAGCTGCCACAACTAAAGAAAAAGATACTTTAACAAAAACAAATGTTTAAACAAACTTTACAAATAAAACAATTTCGGACAGAAAAAGACATATAACCAATTATAACATCATTCATTCATTCATTATCTGTAACTGCTTATCCAATTCAGGGTTGCGGTGGGTCCAGGGCCTACCTGGAATCATTGGGCGCAAGGCTGGAATACACCCTGGAGGGGGCGCCAGTCCTTCACAGGGCATCACAGACACACACACACACATTCACTGACTCACACCTAAGGACACTTTGGAGTCACCAATCCACCTACCAACGTGTGTTTTTGGACCGTGGGAGGAAATCCACGCAGAAACGGGAAGAACACACCAACTCCTCACAGACAGTCACCCGGAGCGGGAATCGAACCCACAACCTCCAGGTCCCTGGGGCTGTGTGACTATTAATAAACTAATAATCAAATGAAAACCAATAAGGACAGTATACACATAATGAAACCACAAAAAATAAGAAAAGAAAATAAGCACAGAAAAATGAACACAAATATAATCTGACAAATTTCAATAAAATGGAAACGAAAAACACAAAATAAAAACAATTACCAAAAAAATACAACTGTCGCAAAATAAATTAACTGCGTCTTGAAGACGAAACCAAACCAAATAAATAAATAAATAAATAAAAAACAAAAATAAACTGAAAGAAAAATAAATTAACAGACCCACAAGTGGTACTAATCTATAACAAAGCAGTAGCACGATTTGGCAAAGATAAAAAGAGAAACAACAGCACCACGGGATGAGGAGCAGCTAGAAGGATGTTTAAGCTCCGTTTTAAAGGAGTTTATCCATCTGCGTCAGCACCATGATGTGCGACAATCGATTTAAGAGAAGGAACAGCTGGCAGCGTGACGGTTCTAGCGAAATATAGAATGTAAATACAAAGACAACTTGAAAGATATTCTTAGAGAGAATTGCAATTAAGCTGTGAAGCAGCAAAATAATGGAAGTGTAAGGCACAGAGCAGCGACAATGCGAAGCAAAGAGTGAAGGCCTCAGACCATGGTACAACATGAAGACAGCAACCACTATTCAATGAATACATTATAAACCACACATTATAAACCCACACACAAATAGGAGAAAAAAAATGTACCGACACCTATGGTCCAACCTAAAATAATTAAAACACGCAAATCGTTGCAGTCGTACCTGAATCCACCAAAACAACGACAGGAAGGTCAAGTTCACCGGAAGGGGGAGCCAAGCAGGGCAAATGAGTCACTAAGTCCTCCTGCAGTGTATCACACATTCACCCAGTCACTCACACTTGTGGACAATTTCAAACACTCACTCAGTCACTCAACCACTGGACAGTTTCACACACTCATCCACCTACCACAGTGTGTGCTTGGACTGTAGGAGGAAAATGGAGCAGAAGGAGGAAAACCACGCACACACAGGGAGAACACGCCACACTCCTCACAGCTCAATGAGGATCGAAACAAGGACATACTGTAATTCTCTCAGCATGAACGGTTTGAACTTGCTGAAAGGGACTGCGTTTTTGCAACAAATTAACATCAGATGGCGCTATTGGAAGAGTTTTATTCGTCTTTCCTATGTGAATTGTATAAAATGCAGATTTTTTCTGAGACGAACCGAGTCAATGTTTGATTATGATGGACTGAATAATGTAGGAAAAGTTGAATAGTGTGGAAAAAGTTATTGTTATTGCATTATGTATCATATAAGGTATTCCATCAGTAATTTAGATTTAATTTATTATTGTCTCCAGTTGGTCATAAATGGATTCATCATGACATCATTACCTGCCAGCTATTTTCTCATAGAAGCATTTAGTGCTGTGAAAGTGTTGCTTTAAGTGCTGTTAATTTTATGGGTAAAGTTTGTGCAATTGTAAATAGTCACCGTTTTCTATATCTAATTATACGTGAGCTCGCATTTTGATAATATATTTTAGCCCTTAGGCTAAAATATTAATTTTAATGTACAGTGACATTAAGTATGTTTCAGTTACTGTATTCCTTATCATTAACATATTATGGGAAAATTCTAAAGTTATGGATCATGCATTTTTAGACTGTGGGAGGAAACCATATGGAACTTTTAAATGAATAACTTATTGCATGAGGTTGAAGTAACAGAGCAGGGCAAAGGACCACACCCCAAAATCCTCCTGCTACACATTACAAGCTCTGCACATCCTCCTATTTCACTTGTTTCCTGATGAGTTCGCTGTATCCCTCCATCACCCCTTCACCTCCAGTTCCTCCACTACAACTTCCTCTGTAGAACACAGGGGTTCAGCTTATGTGGCCACTGGTCCAGTCGTCCACGGTGCTCACTGTGCTTATTTAATGTATATTTTGATAATTTATAGTTAATATAATATGAAAAGTAAAATATTGAGACAGTTCTGTTAATAACAGTAGACTAAATGATGCTCCAAAATCAGTATCTTACTCTGAGAGAAGTGATAACCTTTCCCTAGTTCCCCAGTTATCCCCAAATGTCAAACCTATACATGTGTGTTCATAAGCACACTGTCAGACATGGACTATATTTAATATTTACTCATTAAACTATTAAATTGAACCTATTTTTCTATTGGACATGTTGTTCTCAGAACAGTAGCTTCACCAGGAAATTAGTGTGAAATAAAACCACAAGAGAAGTATTCAAATGTTAGACTGAAGTTTATTTAAAGCAGTGCAAATGGGAGAGAGCCTCTTCTATTACTGCTTCATCCTGATGAGGTCCTGATTACCTTTTTTTTTTAGATTGTGGGAGGAAACCAGAGTGCCTGGAGAAAACCCACGCAGACACAGGAAGAACACAGGAAACTCCCCACAGACAGTGACCTGATGTGGGGGCCGGACCCAGGACCCCGGGGCCCAGGAGCTGTGTGGCAGCAGAACTACCTGCAGCGCCACCGTGCCGCCCGTACGAAGGAGCTCAACATCTTTAAGGATGGAGCTCAGCATATTTAATGCTAATTGTTAAATTACAGGAAGATGAACTTTGCTCAAGCTGGGCAGATCTTGCTGGAGCAGCAGCTGAACGTCTTTTTTTACAGCAATCCATGCTTGCCTGAAGAACGTACCAACTCAGAAAGGAATCAGTAAACACACCACCACACTTTCAAAACCAGAGACATTACCACCCTGGTCTGAGTCTGAACCCTCTTCCTAGCTCATGGCCTCCGTTGGTGTTTAGGTAAGTTTGAGCTCGACTACGCCACCTGGGGAGTTTCACCCTAGGAAATAAACTCAAGTACCTCTAAAAAGCACACAGATAAGTTCAGAAGTGAACATAGATATGAGATGGAGCTCAGCATACAGATTCTTTAACTCTAATATCAATTGGCCATATAAACATTAAAATACACAAATTAAAAAAAATTGTAATAATCCCACCAAGGTTACTGGCTATATTGGTTTGCCATACGATATTACCATTTGCATATACTTCAACTGGCCTCAGACAGATGCTCTTCTATACAGTTTCCAATCCTACAGACTGTACAAACCACACACACACAGATACCAAAAAGCACATAGTGACTCTACACACAGCAGATCAAGTGCCCAAGGAGAAGAAAAGAAATCTCCCAGGAGCATAACCAGTCAGCCAAAAAGGACACTCATGCACCAGTTTGCTCTGAAGGGACAGATAAAATACACAACTGACTTATAAGGTCATCTGACTCCAAATACCACAGTACCCACAGCCAGTATTCCAAACACTAATACACAAAACAAACACAAGCTTAACTAAGTTTAACATGTACCAGAAGCCTAAAAATTGAATAAAATCAGTTCCTTGACGCTGCTTTCCAACCCACCTGTTATCAACAACAACATGACTCAGACGGGAGGGGAACTGCTCCTCAACTACGGTGGCCGCCCAAGCCCAAACATAACTGACAACCCAGTGACAGCTCTGCCTGTTACACTCTCACATCTTGAAAGAGCCGACGAGGAATCCCACTCAGACTCCTCTCCCTCTGACTCCAACTCAGAACGGGTGCCCAGCTCCGTGGCTGGAAGTCTGAAGTGTACTTTTTTTGCTGGAACGCTTAGCATTTTCTCATCTGTCTCCTGTAAAATATGTGGAAACAGATAAAATACATTAATAGCTGATACTGGGTTAAGACCACGTCCGAACTGCTTTATAGGTCTCTGAAAAAGTTACGATATAGACTCAGTAATCTTATGCCTTGTGTTGTGCAGTACATAGGGAGTATGGAGTGATTTGGGATTAAACCTGTTTCTCTCAGGCTTCGTTGTGTTTTGATGCGTCTCTTTAAGAGGTACTATGCCCCCTACTGGACTTAAGATATTTTACAATGATTACAAATTACATCAAAATCTTTCATAAATTATCTAAATGAAAACAGAGCCGCTGTGATATGAGTTATTTAAAAAATTATATGAATTCTAATAAATATGTATCTGCTTTGTTGTGATTTGAACAGTGGACGATTTATCGGTCCAGAGACGAACCAAGGTCTAGGTCAGGACCCAGATGTTCTCCTGTCCAGACCTAGGCCTTTAACCGCTAAAATACTGAGTATTATTTAATTTTGAGAGACGGTTTTTGTTTTAACTGAATCTTTCCTAGCATTTACAATACAGAGTTAGCATCCCAGGACTGGACCTAAAAATAAACATTGGCAACTCAAAATTGTCCATAGGTGTGTGTGTGGGTGTGTGTGTTTCGCCCTGTGAAGGACTGGCGCCCCCTCCAGGGTGTGTTCCTGCCCTGCGCCCAATGATTCCGGGTAGGCTCCGGACCCACCGCGACCCTGAACTGGATAAGTGCTTACAGATAATGAAATGAATGAAATAGAAAATAGAAATAGAATCAAATAAAATAGATATACATTCTCAGAATAAATAACACTAAACTAAAAAAAATAAGCTAAAACTATACAACAAAGACACAATAAAAATAAAAATATATAATTATGAAAAGTATGAAAAGGTGAGCCATGGTATATAGAAGTGGATTAAAGTGAAAAATCTGTGCACTGAGAGCAGTTAAAAGTCCTGTATGTGGTGTAAAGTGTGAGCTGGATGAAGTGTGGTTTTAGACCTGGTTCAGAGTCCACATAGCCATTGGAAAGAAGCTCCTTCTCATCCTCATCCAGTGATGTTCCCTGTGAGGATGCTCTCGATGGTGTATGAGTAGAGTTCCGCAGCACCTTGGAGGGCAGTCTGAAGTCCCTTAGGCGTTGGAGGTGGAAGAGACATAGATGGGCCTTCTTTGCCAGGTTGTTGATGTGGCAGTGCCATGACAGGCCCTGCAAGATGTTAACTCCAAGGTACCTGAAGCTGTCCACTCTTTCCACTGTGGCACTGTTGATCCTCACAGGGTGGTAGCTCATTGTCTGTTTCCTGCTGTAGTCCACGATCAGCTCCTTAGTCTTGCTGAGGTTAAGTAGGAGAATATTATCCTGGCACCAGGTCTTCAGTAATTAAATCTCCTCCAGGTAGACCCTCTCATCGCTGTTGGAGATCAGGCCTACTACAACAGTATTGTCAGCAAACTTGATTATGGATGTGGAGCTGGAAGTGGCCACACAGTCGTAGGTGTATAATAAGTACATTAGAGGACTCAAAACACACCCTTGAGGAGCAACAATGCTGAGGGTGAGAGAGGGTGAGAGATGATTGCCCACCCGCACTACTTGTGGTCTTGTGTCTGTCAGGACGTTGGAGATCCAGTGACGCAGGGATGGATGAAGTCTCAGATCTTCCAGCTTGGTGGTGAATGTGGAGGGAATAATCGTGTTAAATGCTGAACTATAGTCGACAAACAGCATTCTGATATAATTATTCCCCCCAGATCCAGACAGAGTAGAGTAAAGCAGATGTGAGATGGCATCATCTGTGGAGCGGTTGTGGCGGTAGGCTAACTGTAGTGGGTCCAAAGAATCTGGTAGTGAAGATGTGATGAAGTCTCTGACTAGCTTTTCAAAGCACTTCATCACCACTGATGTTAGAGCTACAGGGCTGTAATCACTGAGGCAGGTTGGCTGAGGTTTCTTGGGGACAGGCACAATGACAGACTGTTTAAAGAAGGATTATATATTATATTTGGTTTAAACTTTATTGTAGGTAAACGTTCATGAGGTGAAATTGTATAAAACTACGTAAACATCTATAAAGTTTTACTGCGGCCAGAGTCAGACGTCAGTTTGACAACAGACTGTTACTGGAATTATGTAAGAGTCATAATGTCTTATGAATGTGTTATCCCATGGGCAAATTTAGCATTAACATTGCTATTCCCATACAAAACAATACTGAAGTTGAAACAATGGACATCACTGTACAGCTCTCTGCCAAGGAGCCACTTCTGAGAAAAGTTGTCTGAAAATGGCTGACCTTCAGCACTTAAAACACAGACACTGTTGACACTTTCAGAGCTCTTCCAAACACACAGTGTCTGCAGTGTGTATTTTATTAATAGAATTAGTTATATACACATTCCTGGTTGTTTTATTTTCTATATTGTTTATAAAGTACAAAAGGAACGGCCAGTGAAAATTTTGGATGTATCAGTGCATAGAACATACTCCTTTATCTGTTTCCAAAACAGCTGTTTACACCTCGGCCAGCGACAACAGCTCCTGACCACAAGAACAGGCCAATGAAAGTAACAGTACTTGCAGTAACTGCACAGTACTTGCAGGGGAATCCTCCAAGGAAAGCTTAGGTGGCCACTGGAAGTGGTGTTGTTTGGGCCAACAGGGAGCGCTGCTTGTGTGTTGTGTGCAGATCCCAGTGCCCGAGTGCAGTGATGGGAGCGCTGAACAAATGGCTGATACTGACACGGGTCACTTCTGGTCACTGGTGCCTCCTAATCATCCACATCCTTGAATAATCATGAGTCGTCTTTTTTCTGCATATGTTCTTCTTTTGTGTCTATTTCCTTTTTTCCGGCTCAACATCCTTTCACACCCACACAGCTATGTATATGTTTAGGTCTGAAGTGATTGAGAATGGGGCTAGATTTTCTCTTCTCTCATAGAGGAAAGCTGTGAGTGCTGTTTATTTGTTGAGGACAGTTTTAGAGGGACACCAAGTCCCACTTTCTCTATATTCATCTTATATTGAGTTTATACTAGTAGATCAAATAATCTAATAATGTCATAATTACTTCATGAAATATGAACTGTACAAATGCTGCCGGTTGTCATAATTACTTTATGAACTCATGTCTCTATGCTATAATTCAGAATAATTATGGAGAAATTATTGCTGCAGGCTTGGCCCCATTGTCTTCTCTGTCAGGTTCTGAGGCTCAGTAGAAAGGTCTCATTATAATGAAAAGATTGGGGAGGGTGTTCTTCACCTGTCAAAGGCAGCAGTGAGCTGGATGAGTGTTGTGTTCTTTAAGGGGGTCTTCATTGTTCCCTGAGGACTATTACCATGGCCTGGATTAGGTTCTCTTGGAAACCAACAATGGAAACACTAGAGGAGCACAAACCTAGCCTGTGAAAAGTTCTTCTCACGTCATATTAAACAGAGATTACTGCGCTGTTACCAAACCACTCTCCATACAGTCATTTACTCTCTATATACGGGACTGCAAATGGCTTTTAACAAATAAGAGAAAGTTAAATTACACTTAGTATTAGAATCTTGGGGATATGGGGAAGTAAGGTACAGCACTGTCTCCCCCCTCAACATCCACGTCTGAAGTTGAGCAAGGCACCTAACCTCCAACAGGTCAACAGGTGCTGGGATATCTGTTTCCCACATTGTGTGTGTGTGTGTGTGGTTTTATATGTTTGTGAAGGCCATAAATCCTTACAAGGACAGGAGTTTTTTTGTATTTAGATGGTCTTTAGAACGTCTAATGCTTTTTTTTTCAGCAAAAACCATAGTTAAATATAATTTACTTTTGGTTACTGAGGTTAAGGTTAAGGGGAGTATTAATTAGATAAAGTCATCATTATATCAATGGAAGTCCTCATAAGTATAATGGAACTAACCTGTTTGTGTGGTTACTGCCATGGATTGGTTACAGGTGCAGGCACCATTTTATTGCGCTGCTGCTGTGCAGTGACAGTTAAAACATGTTTATTTGCATGTACAGAGACTTCATTACAAATATTTGAATTTGTTTACACTGCTGCATTCCACTACAGGACCACTGCTGGTGCTGTAGTGGAATGCAGCAGGGTAAACAAATTCAAATATTTGTAATGAAGTCTCTGTACATGCAAATAAACATGTTTTAACTGTTCTGACTATTGAAGATAACTCTAAGGGGGCTAACAAAGTATGCAGAGCAACAGATGGACTACAGTCTGTAACTGTACAACTACACTGTGCTCCTTTATGGTCAGTAGAGCTGAGAATAAACAGTAAATATAGAAACAAAGTCAAAAGGCATATTTTACTACGTGTAATTGCTTTATGTCAAGTTATTACTTGGATCAATGCAAATATTTATCTGGACTTTGCAATTAAATGTTGAAGTGATAGTGATATTGATTTTTCTAGAAACAGCCAACAATTGTTCACAAATTATGTTTTACACAGCACAATACTCTCCAATACAGTCCATTAGTGAGGACACCAGGAGCTGGACTGAAGGCTTCAGAACACAGAACAGAACTTTATTCTTTAACATTTGCGGTACAGTTTCAGCCTTGTGTATTATATAATAATGTTTGCATTTGCAGGTTGTTGACTCAGTAAAGCTGGGTTAGATCTGTTCAGTCTGATCACTTTGTGCCCTGAGGCCCAGAGTTACAGCAGAGCTCTGAAAGACAACAAAGAATCTGCTTGCGATCACAGTTAATATCAGGACGCCGTCACATGGACGTCAGTGCGGCCACTGCCGGCCAAACAGAGCTGGACTCCCAGAAAGGTCCAGACTTCAGATACTGTGGAGGGGATATTCTGACCTGACGGTCAGCAAAACACAGCGGGGATTACACATCAACAGCAGTTAATGCTGCCAAGGTTTATCCAACACCATGGCAAATACATGTCCTCTCAACAGAATCACATCAATAGTTGATTTTTGTTGCTGTTGCTCTCATATATGTAAATATATCAATTTATAGGACATTGTTTTTTTGTTGTTGTTGTAGATGTTGTTTTTACACTAATGTATATAATGACGAATGACTAAAGTTGAAAAGTATCAAGAAACATTTTTGATTTAGGATGTAGCTGTTTTAAATTGGCGGCAAGGTGGCGCAGCAGGTACTGTCACAGTCACACAGCTCCAGGGACCTGGAGGTTGTGGTTTCGATTCCTGCTCCGGGTGACTGTCTGTGAGCAGTTGGTGTGTTCTCCCCATATCTGCACGGGTTTCCTCTGGGTGCTCCGGTTTCCTCCCACAGTCCAAAAACACACGTTGGTAGGTGGATTGGTGACTCCAAAGTGTCCGTAGTTGTGAGTGTGTGAGTGAATGTGTGTGTGTGTCTGTGTTGCTGGTAGCATGGTAGTGCAGCAGGTAGTGTTGCTGTCACACAGCTCCAGGGTCCTGGGGTTGTGGGTTTGAGCCCCACTCCGTGTGACTTTCTGTGAGTAGTTTGGTGTGTTCTCCCTGTGTCAGCATGGGTTTTCTCCCACAGTCCAAAAACACAGGTTGGTAGGTGGATTGGCGACTCAGAAGTGTCCATAGGTGTGAATGTGTGAGTGTGTGTCACCCTGCAAAGGACTGGTGCCCCTTCCAGGGTGTGTTCCTGCCTTGCGCCCAGTGATTCCGGGTAGACATCGGACCCAGCACGACCCTGAATTGGATAAGCACTTACAGAAAATGAATGAATGAATGAATGAATGACAGAACAGAAGGATTAACACTAAGAATATACAGGTGTTGGACAATGAAACTGAAACACATGGTTTTAGACCACAATAATTTATTAGTATGGTGTAGGGCCTCCTTTTGCGGCCAATACTGCGTCAATTCGTCTTGGGAATGACATATACGAGTCCTGCACAGTGGTCAGAGGGATTTTAAGCCATTCTTCTTGCAGGATAGTGGCCAGGTCACTACGTGATGCTGGTGGAGGAAAACGTTTCCTGACTTGCTCAATAATATTTAGATCTGTGCAGGCCATGGGAGATGTTCAACTTCATCATGTTCATCAAACCAATCTTTCACCAGTCTTGCTGTGTGTTGGTGCATTGTCATTGCGTTGATACAATGTTTGAACCATTGGATGCACATGGTCCTTCAGAATGGTTTGGTAGTCCTTGGCAGTGACGCACCCATCTAGCACAAGTATTGGGCCAAGGGAATGCCATGATATGGCAGCCCAAACCATCACTGATCCACCCCCATGCTTCACTCTGGGCATGCAAGTCTGGGTGGTACGCTTCTTTGGGGCTTCTCCACACCGTAACTCTCCTGGATGTGGGGAAAAAAGTAAAGGTGGACTCATCAGGGAACAATACATGTTTCACATTGTCCACAGCCCAAGATTTGCGCTCCTTGCACCATTGAAACCGATGTTTGGCATTGGCATGAGTGAGCAAAGGTTTGGCTGTAGCAGCCTGGCCATGTATATTGACCCTGTGGAGCTCCTGACGGACAGTTCTGGTGGAAACATGAGAGTTGAGGTGCACATTTTATTTTGCCGTGATTTGGTCAGCCGTGGTTTTATGTTTTTTGGCTACAATCCAGGTTAGCACCTGAACATCCCTTTCAGACAGCTTCCTCTTGCGTCCGTGGCTCTTGATACATCACAAAGACTTGCTGTCTTGGTCACAGATGCGCCAGCAAGATGCACCAACAATTTGTCCTCTTTTGAACTCTGGTATGTCACCCATAATGTTGTGTGCATTGCAATATTTTGAGCAAAACTGTGCTCTTACCCTCTGCTAATTGAACCTTCACACTCTGCTCTTACTGGTGCAATGTGCCGTTAATGAAGACTGGCCACCATGAAACTTCCACAATAAAATGACAGGTGTTTCAGTTTCATTGTCCAACCCCTGTAAGTTAGCAAACAAACGGCCTGTTATTAGAAGTTATTAAAAGGCAGCTGGGAATAGAGAAAATGATAAATAAGACCATTTAAAAAAACCTACCTAATGTTCCTTTAAATGCCTTAAAATTTTCATTGTAATTTTCCAAAGTCTTCCCAAAATAGCAAAATAGGTGCTGTTGGATGTGGAGGCAAACTCTTTATTAATACCCTGTGTGTGTCCACACATATTGGACAGGCTCTGTTCCAAATCCTCAACATTTGCATATAGGCTCTGTTTTAATTGACATGTCCTCAGTGGAGAGGACAGCATGTAGGGAAGAGAGACTCAGAGACTTGAAGCCACATGATGTGGACAGGGCCTGTGCTGCTTTGATGCTATTTACATTGTTATATAATGTGACCTCAGAGGGTTTCAGTGAGGGGCTCAGCAATGAAAACTTTGTCAGAGTGTTAGACACACATACACCTTGTCCCTATACTCACTGGCAATTTAATCAATCTATTATATACTTCTGGGAATAAAAGGAAAGTAGATTATTCTGGAGAACTAATGTCTCACAGCAAAACCAAACTCCACCTTCTGTTTGTGTTCATTCAGAAGCTCCACATCTTTTAAGGTGGAAGTGTGTGTTTGAGTAAGAAGCTGACTGTAGTTTGCTGGCAATAAGTTAAATTTATCTGTAAGTGATATACACTGTTTGAATTACCACAAAAACTCATTTGAGTCCAGTTTTGCAGCACTTATGTAATATAATTGTAACAGCAAAAAAAGTCCTCAACACTTTTTATGCTTTTCAACAAAAATAAAAGTCTCTTCACTGTTGAAATACCTCCAGATGCCACTCCTCAGTCTTGTATAAGCAGGCAACAGAGAGAGAGAGCTCCTATCGAACTAAGATATTTGGTTTTGTTCCCATCTACTGAGCTAGGTCTGCATACAAATATAGGACCTTTTTTCCAGTGTGCATTGACTGCTTAATGCTGGAACATTACTATGAGGATTTGATGCTGGGGATTGGGCATTGTAATATTCCTATCCCATTCAATCAGTCAATGCATTTTTTAATGGAGATTATATATCTGAACATCTGCCTCAAAAGCATGTGCACCTTAAACTAGAAACATTCACAAACATTCACAAACATTTAGACATTTGGAGTATATACCTATATTTTTATAATGACTGCTGAACAATCATGTAATTATGTAACAAAGGTAAAAGTATCAGTTTTAATTTCAATCAGCAGTGACTTTCAAAATGCCAATCACTTTTCCCATAGAGCTTTGACCTTACAGTTCCTTACATGGGCATGGTTTTGTTGGACATATGCCTCCTCTTCCTCTCTTCCTGTGATGGGCGGTTTATAGAGTAGCTGCTATGCATTTCCGAGTCAGATAGGACAGATTTAAAGAGCGAAGATTCAGTCATTTATATTACATCTCAACCATGCATCTGTATCTCTTATTCAGCTGAGGATGTGATGTCAGCCTGGCTTTTAAATTAATATTTCAGACTTGGCAGCTGTGCGAGGACACCATTATGCATCTGATTCAGTAATACCACAGAGTTTCTTTGCAAACCAATCAAGCAATCATCTACAGTTTATAAATGCCGAGAGGCCTTGCTGAGATAACAGATTTGTTTGGGAAAATCTGTCTAATATTTGGCTCTTATGGCTCGGCTATGGCACTGACAAGTGTTCTGTGGGCCGGACGTGGGCCAAATGTCATGAGCTGGGCTTTACTCTGGTTATGGCATGTGCTGTGTGGGGCAGATGTGGGCGGAAACACACCTGGCATCTGGCTCTTATAATGTGGAGGAGGACAGAGTAAGCACCATGATTCAAGGCCAAATGTGGGCCATAAGAGAACTGCACATGTGGGCCACATTTGGGCCAAATATTCATTGCTATTTGGGTTATTCTTAGATTAAGCAGTCTCATTGAAAATGGAATAGACTCCTGGACAGTGGGTAAGACTGAAAGACACAATAAAATACAATCAATAAACAGTTACATTCCATAAGGAACTCTGACTCTTTCACATATTTGTTATTTCCAGCTAAATCCAAAGGACTCCCCAAAAACGACTTGGACAATTTTAACTGCAGTAATACATCCAATACATGATAATGGAGTCATTTTTAAATAAATTAGATGGGAATGCTGCTGGATTGTGAGTGATGTGATTTTATATTATCTGCGAAACATAAGCAGTGATATATTTAAGCACACATGGTCTGCTTTTCCTGGGACTGCTCTTATTCCTGGGAGTCTGTCAGTCATTTCAGAGTTATAGCCTCATTGACACACTTTCCGTCTGATCCAGTAGAGCAGCAAAACAAAACTGTGGTAAATGTTCAACTTTAGCGCAGATCTGAACTCTTTGAAGATCTTGATAGATTTAGAAAATCAACAAACCTCAGGTTGATTTTAGAGGCGTGTGTGTGTGTGTGTGGACTCTGCTTTACCTAAACAAGCTCTGGCCACAAAAGCATTTCTTACATAGAAACCGTTGCTATGTTTGTACCATGTGACATAGATAACACCTGCAGTGCCTTTAAATTGTATTTCAAAACATTAAAAACATATGTAACTAATCTATCTCACAATTATGTTATAATGTACTGAATCTCAGAATGAGGAAGATTAGATATATCCAGTAGATTTAATCTGATTTCACCTGCCAGGACATGATTTTCTCCCATGTACCAATGTTATTCCTTAGATCACTGTTAGCTAATACTCACTGAACCCAGTGTAAAGTATACAGTATAGAAAAGCTTCGCCTCCCCAGCCCTTTCCTTCCTTAACCGCTTCCTGTAGTGATATTCAGGAACAGAGTTGCTATGTTGCTGTTATGAAATCTCCTATTATATTGTTTTGAATTACTGGACAGCATGCATCAGAAAAAGAGCGAGAGAGAGGATATGAAAAGTATGAAAGTGTCTCGGAAGTACATTCCAAACAGAATAGCGCTCATGAGCGTGAGTCACTGCCTCATAAATTTCACAGCAGAAATATTTTTGTAGACACTGTCAGCTCTCATCTGTCCTGCATGAGTGGACCATTAGCGAGTGTGTAGCTTGTGCATTGTTCATGTGGGCTGGGGGCTTATTATAGGATAATAATGTACTTAAGAGTCTAGAGGTTTAGTCTTACACAATCATTCCATTACACCAGGCCTAAAAGGTATTCATGTATAGAAAAATAACCCAAATTGTGGGAATAAATTATTTGAGAGTTAAATGTAGACTCAATTGGCCTTTATCCACCTTCAATTATGAGTTTTCGTAGTTTTTAATTAATTGTAATCTGGAAGTACAGATTAATGAATATGATTCTTGTTTAATGAACACCAGTTACTATCAAAAAAACACCAAATAACAGTGAGCGATCATCTGATACTATTTGGTGAGAAGCAGAATCTATTAAGTCAGCACCAGATGCTACATATTGGGCCAGAAATACTAAGAAGTTACTATCAGTTTACAATTACGTTACACAAACAACGATTTAAAACTAATTTGTACACATAATAGTAACTCACTCAGTAGAATTAAGTGCTTAATCCAGAGTATATGGTGCACCTTCTTTAATATTTGGTGCTCACCTGATGAGTGCCACACAGGAGAAACCTGAAGTGGTGGACTCTGTACTTTGAATCGACAATAGCTCTGATAGAGCTAAAAGGCTAAAAAAATGACTTAATTACCAAATATGGAAGTACACAAATTAAAATAGTAATGATGTTTAACGCAAAATGGTATCATTACTAATGGTGAAATTGTGAAGCTGCTTCTCTCTGAGCCTGTCCGCTCTGTGAGGTCTGAGAAAGTTATCAGTGACACTGAAAAAGCCCACTGTATTTCAGCAGAATTCAGGTAAATATCACACATACACTTTTTTGTGAACAAATGCTCTTACAAACATTGAGTCTCATTATCATAGCACCTGCTGGATCCAAGGCAGAGGCTAGAGACAGTGATAGATTTTAAACTTTTATTATCAACTGTGCCTTATAGGCAGATAGGGCAGCTGTGAGAGAGGACCAGCTCAAGGCCAGGCCTCAGACCTGAAGCCTGAGATTGCTGTTTTGTGAAACGTGGCTGGAAAATAATGAAAACGTTGATAACTACTGTAGCGACCCTGCAATAATGTTCCGTGTTATGGACTATGTGAAATGCAGAAGTATGGGAGTCAAGTACGCATGTGATTGGTGGATAAGAGAAGGGGCAGAGTGTGTGTGCAGAAGGGGGAGTGAGTGAAGGAGAGTTCTTTTTTTTTTAGTTGTTGGGAACAGCTTGAGAGTGGCAGCAGACTGTTTTGGCTTTGGCGTGGTTATAGTCAACAGTAACTATTTTCAGTTCATTAAAGTGGAAGAATTCAAGTCATTCTCGACCATTCTTTCAAAACGTCCGGTGGACGCTACAATACATAACAGATAATGAATATTTAGCAAGCTAAAGTATATGGACATAATGATCAAGGAGTGTGATGTATTTGGGAAGGACAAAGAGAACCCAAAAACCAAAAAAAGGTATAAAAATTGTGGAATTATTTGAGATGGTCAGTCATGCCTGAACGCAGGGTGACTCAGAAGTAACGCTGGTTTGGAAAGCCTTAATTTTTCAAAAAAGCTTGAAGCTTGTTCTCTTTCAACCTAATACATCTGTCAGTGAAATCTTTTAAAGAATATGTTTTTTTTTTTCAAATTAAGCAGATAACTAAGTCAGTCATTTAAGGCAGGAGGTCTTTTTTGACCTTTCATTCGCCTATACTATCGCTGGATAATATACTGTATCTGGTGTGCACATAACTGCATGTTGCGCTCTTAAACATACAATACATCAGGCAAATAATGGGTGAGGCTCATATATTCGATACTCTCCTCAAGTTATTGTCTGTGAGGATTGTGGTGTGTTCTCCCTTTGTCTGTGTGGCTTTCCTCCAGGTGTGGAAATGTTCTCCCACATCCAAACACACGTTGGTAGGTGGATTGACTGAGTGGGTGTGTGACATCATCCTCAGGTTGTGGATGCAATGCCCTGCGATGGAGTGATACCCTGTTTGTTGTGACTAAGTGGGTTCAAGTCCCTGTCCGGGTGACTGTCTGTGAGGAGTTTGGTGTGTTCTCCCCGTGTCCGCGTGGGTTTCCTCCGGGTCCAAAAACACACGTTGGTAGGTGGATTAGCGACTCAAAAATGTCAAAAAAGTGTGGGTGTGTCGCCCTGTGAAGGACTGGCGCCGCTGTTCCTGCCTTGCACACAGTGATTCCGGGGAGGTTCCGGACCCACCGCGACCCTGAACTAGGTAAGCGCTTACAGGCAATGAATTAATGATGAAAAATATCGGAAATATCTTTTAATTAAACCCAGACTGTTGCGCAGGGCACTATAGCCACTGTTCTGAGAGAAGTGCACTACGAAGTGTAGTGAGCGCAGTTTGACACATACCCTTAGCTCCTCCCCCCTTTCTCCCGCTTCGTTAAACGCGGGCTGCTCCTCATTTCGCGCCCACAGCTGATGAAGGTTGGGTCGGTCGTTCTGGATTTTGGATATTTGGCTCCCTGTCTTTAAATTTAATTTAATGTGGGATAATTAAACTATGTTTGCCGCTTCATATTGTCAGAGATACCAGGTAAGACGTTAAACGTTAAAGCTTTATTTAAAATATTAACCTCGGTTTTCTCTTAATGTTAACAGACGTCAACTGTCAGCTTTTAAGTAAACATGGGATAACATATGTCGTTAGTTGTAGTCAGTCCTCACAACAGAAAAGACTTTTTAAGACATTAAATGTGTTAATTATGCTCAAATCTTGTCTGGTTACGAACTTAGTTTTATATTAGAACATTTCCGTTCCACCTTAAATACTGCATCGGTTAAGGTAGAACGAAAAATTAGTTAATTAGGATGGGTGTTATTTTGCAGGTTATGGTTAATTAATGGTTAATAACTGAATATGGAATTGTTGTCTGAATTTCTCTAAATTGCGGCTGTCGGTTGGTTACACTGTTTACGTTAGAAATTACAGTACAGACGTTTATTTCGCGCCTTTTTAATGTCAGTTTCTATTTAAATCAGATCATTTTATTTTTCTTAAAGTTAGCTTTTTGGGAGGTGGAGTGTTTTTGTGTCCTAATTCTCACTCCAAGCAAATTAAATACTTGTTTATGTAGTTTCTGTCATTTAAAATGTAGGATTTCAACAAATGTTGAAAACTTTATTTGTAATTTGGCAGAAAAGTTACACTCCAATATTCTAGATTCACTGACCCTACAGGAGGACTTTGTAGGTGTACAGATTTTGACCCCCTTTCCCCTGTTCTTCAATGGTCAGTCAGGACCCCCACAGAGCAGGTACGATTTGGTGGTGTATCATTCTCAGTGACACTGACGTGGTGGTGGTGGTGGTGTTAGTGTGTGTTGTTCTGGTATGAGTGGATGAGACACAGCAGTGCTGTGGAGTGTCCACTCTCTGTGGAGGTCTGGCTGGAGTTTGTTGTAAAGTTCTGCTTTAGTAAATTACATTTACTTCCTTAATCCTGTACTAAGTAGGAAATGGATGGCAGGAAATTAAGAATGTGATGAGAAATGGGGAGAGGTGAGTAAGATTTAGATTATTAGATTAAATACTTTTCTCTTTTTAAGCACAAATACAGTAGAGAGTAATGGCCATGTAAACCAATGCAGTCTTTTTGAAAACATTTAACAGAGAATATAGAGCACTGACAGAATAAATATGTGCTTCCCAAAATATAAGTTAAATAGGAATTTCACTGATTTTTCCAAATATTCTGCATAATTCAGTAGGGTGAGTTTTTTGTGAAGTGGTGGAGAAACATTGAAATCTGTACAGTGAAAGTAACAGGAACACGGCATGAACATTTTTAGGGCAAAACTGCAACTCAAAACTGATTTTTCCATAAACATTTCGTCTCATATCTTTCTGTGAGCAGCTTACAGAGTTGGATATCTGGATCCATTCACTAACACTGTCAGCTATTCTGACTCTGAGTTTCTCTAGAACATATAGAAACATAGGAACATATTAACCAAACCCACTCTGATTAAATTGATAATTAGTAAAGAGTTAATTATTATTTGTTTGATTAAAGAATCTAATCTAGAAGGGTTTTTTTTTTTTTTTGTTATTTTTAGTTTTGAATTAAGTGTTCTTGCAGGATGTGATCTAGAGACACAGGTAGCCATCTAGTTAATTCTGTCCTCTGGGTTAAATCCATAAACCAATTGACCTGGATCCTCACGCCTCCAATCGCGTGCAGAATTGGTGACGCAGGCTTTCAGCCTCAGCTCCTGAATTAGTGAATGAACCCAGCTCGGTTTGTGCTGCTTCAGTGAGCAACAGTGAGCTTTTGCCCTGTTTGGAAATCATCTGTGCCTTGGGAATAACTGGTGTTTACATTTTAATACAGTTTATGTACATGGAGTCATTTCTGCCGGTAAGTGGACAATAATTAATCTAACCTTGTTATTAGACTGGAAGGGAAATTTAGTATCATTTGGCATGTCTAAATGATAGGCATACACCCATATGGGAATTTTTGGGCCAATAGCCGGTATTGTGGACATATCTGCCAATGTTGGTGCAAATGTATATTTATGAAATACAGAAAGATAAGATGCTCTGGATTAACATTATAGACAAATGTAACATTTACTTATTACCTTTCAAACAACTGTATGGAGCAATAAAATGAAAGGTGTCTCCTGAGAAGATTATTAGCCACGTTTAGTTAGCTAAACTGGTCCTCTCAGAGACTGCTCACAAATTTAAGTTATTAAGTTTAAATATAACAATAGATCTTTGCGTCTCCTTCAAAGCTGAAAGACACTTTAGAAGAGGCAAACGTTATGCTTTGAAGGAAAAGATTTGGGAATTCATACTTGAATTGTGCTCCATATGAATCTGAGCAAGCATGGAAGCCAATGTCAGTTTTCACTTCAAGTTAAGGGCAAGGACACACTTCATGTAAAGGAGTGATAGGAAGAGAGATTGTGAAGGTGTCTGTAGGCTTGGTGCGGCGACTGCATTACAGACTGCATTACTGTACTGAAGTAGTAAAAAAGGAGCTGAGCTGTATAGCAAAACTGTCAATTTACCTGTCAGTCTTCATCCCCACTCTCACATACAGTCATGAGCATTGGGTAATGACAAAGAATGAGACTGCAGACACAAGCTGCTGAAATGAGGGTTCTCCAGCAGGTTGCTGGGCTTGATTGTGTGAAGCTTGATTTTGGCGATCAGGGAGGAGAAAAACAGCTGCTCCTTCGCTGTGGAATGTTAGAATTTGATTAATCTAAGAGTCTTTTCTAACCATGCACAGTTTCCAAAACGAATGCAAAAAATGAAATGGTTCCTTTTTTAAATATTACTATTATGTTATTTGGGGGAGGTGGGGGGCATGTTCAGAGCATGTTCGAATTTGTGTATATCTGGAGTCCACCAACCCACACACTGTGAAACATCCACCCAGTGAGCGTTATTTTTTTTAGCAGGACTCTGTCCATCGTGTTCTTGATGTTTGAGAATGTAAAACTTTAATTGTTGCATATCCATAAGAGTGGTAGCATATACATATGACATGTCTTGTTGCTTTTATTTTTAGATGATGTTGTGGAATCAAAATTCAGAAGGCTGTTTTCTTTAACTGTGAAGACTGGTACTGGTGTCACTCTTCTGCACTTTCTGAGAAACCCTTCTCACTGTGCCTTCATAAGCAACTGTACACCATTCTCTTCAGTAAGTACACGGTAAGTAATAGATACTAAAGAACAGTTTGTTTGTGCTGTCTTTCATTTTATTTAGTCATTTATTTTAGATACAGCTTCTTTCTCTTTCGTCACAGAAACATCAAAATGATTCCTAACGGCTGTTTGGTGTTCGAGGATGAGAGCTTTCTGGACTCCACGGTGGCGAAGATGAATGCACTTCGGAAGAGTGGCCAGTTCTGTGATGTTAGAATTCAGGTAACAATGGCCAAGTGAAAGTAAAATTAAACTATGGAGATTAACCTCCATGAGAGTGTTTCAGACCAGGGATATGAAGGAGGACGGTGGTCACTGGGTTAAAAATAAAGGGTAAAGCTAGGGATGGTAAACATGAGCTTGGGTAAAAAGAGCCCATCAACTTGCTAGAATAATAATAATAATAATAATAATAATAATTTTCATTATTCAGGCCAAATACTATAACCTGCTTCTGTAAGTTTGTTGGTTGACTTTGTTATAAAAATTAAATAAAACTGCATTTCTCAATTATATATTTCAGTAATTAGTTAAATTTTTTTTTTGCGATGTTTCACCTCTCACCTTCCCTGTTTGATTCCTGCCCCACATTTTGAAACCTAAAGTGTCCAGTAAGTGCTCAGAATGTTTAAAAAAAAAAAACAGGAATCATGCCACGCATAATACTCAGAACAGTGCCACATGCTGCTATGACTGCTGTGCACTGTCTGCCTACTAAACAATATCTGCTTGGTGGTGGTCTTATGGTGATCCTTTTCCAATAATGATGTTGTGCATTAACAGATGACTTTCACTGAGTCGTTTTAAAAGCACAAGGTACATTTATATGGAATGTGTTTCTGATCAGATGAGTGCAGATAAAGGTATTCTAAAATAATGAACAGAAGCTTGGTGTATAGTCATGACTCACTTGTTTATTGTTTATCAGGTGTGTGGTCATGAGTTGATGGCCCACCGGGCGGTCCTGGCCTGCTGCAGTCCATTCCTGTTTGAGGTGTTCAACAGTGAGGCAGAGGTTCAGGGTGGAGTTTCTCTGGTGAAGTTTGACGACCTGAACCCAGAAGCTGTAGAAATTCTACTCAACTATGCTTACACTGCACAGTGAGTACCTGTCAGGAATACACCTCATTTGGGAAGCAGTTCATCTTGAAATCTTGTTTTTGTCCATGGTTTAGTTCAGTTTTGTTACTGTGGTATAAATCAGGATTGTCTCTGGAAGTGAACTGAATGCACAAATGGAGAAGAAGTGGTTCATCTCTAGCCTTAAAGTGGAATTTATTTTGTGAAAACTGTACTCAAAAGCTTTTTGAGGATATATAAAACCATACATTTTTCTTCCCTTTATTATATACTGCAATGAGAACAGCATTGTGTCCCATTAATAAATGTTGCATGTACCTATATTCTTGAGTCCAGCTAATACTCTATTGGAAAAATAGAAAAACTAAAAATATTGGAGTGTAAATATATGTCAGACATATAGTACCATTTGATGTGAAAACAAATGTACCTGAAAGCAGAACCAATCCCTTGTTGTCTCCATTCACAGGCTCAAGGCTGAGCGAGATCTAGTACGTGATGTTTATTCTGCTGCAAAAAAGCTAAAAATGGAGCGAGTGAAGCAGGTGCGTTACACTAGTTATTTAATGTGTAGCAAGGGTTTGTTTTCTGACTGAACCTGAGGATATAACAGCTTTCTCCATCTGTTTCTTTATCTCTGCAGATCTGTGGAGATTATCTGTTGTCAAAGATGGACTGCCAGAGTGCCATTGCGTATCGTAACTTTGCCAGCGGCATGAACGATGGACGGCTGCTGGGGAAAATCGATGGCTATATCCAGGAACATCTGCTGGAGATTTCAATGAAAGATGACTTCCTCAAACTTCCTCGTCTTAAAGTGAGTTTGGGGGAAAGGCTTCAAGTCTAGAACCTGATGTTCCTAGTGTTTTTTGTTTATTCTCCTCATAATTTTTTCCCTAGCTGGAGGTGATGCTAGAAGAGAACCTGAACTTGCCAGGGAATGGAAAGCTCTACTCTAAGGTGATAAGCTGGGTTCAGCGCAGTTTGTGGGAGAGTGGAGATCAGCTAGACAAACTAATGGACGAGGTCAGTATCGATATTCCCCAGCTCTTTTCTACCTACCAAACGACCCACTTTTGTAAAGACAGTCAAGCCAGCAACAGTGTTGACTGGAAACAAACCGATGTTGTGGCACACTGGCCTTTTCAGAGTTAAAGGAACATGAATCCTGTCCCATAGAAATACACAGTAATATAGGATCTATTGTTTAAAATTAGTTGTGATGATAATAGTTATTTCTATAGCTTTTCTAGGCCCCAAATCATATTATGTTATTTGGGACTTCAGAGATTTGCCTCAATTATCAGAAACATGCAGTATCCACCTGGATGATGCCAGTAACCTCCACAGGAGAGGGACAAACCATGCAGGTTTAGATGAAGATGGGAAGGATTTGACCATTTTCCACTGTATGGAACCTTCTCTATTCTACTCTACTTTACATTTTTGGCTTCTCCATGGAGTAAATTTGGTCCTGGTACTGGAAGCTGTTTCTTCTTTTTTCTTTTAAAAAGTCCCTGTTCTCTCGTGGTTCAGAGGGAGCCGAGTAGGGACTAAACAGTGGCGTGTAAACCTTGCAGAGCATTGACAGCCCAGAGAGAGCTGTCACTCTATGCCACGCAATGCAGACATCCAGCACAACTCACCATCTTTAAAATCTCCAGCTACAGCAGAGATCACGTTTGTTTTTATCAGACTCAACGGCAGCTTGTAAAATTACACTGTGGTCTTTTAGAGGTTCAAACATTCCTTGGATCAGTGGCCGACGAAAGAATCCAGCGAGAGCCGGATGCTGCAACAAGGAAGGAACAAACTCTACTGATCTGTCTGAACTGATGACAGAGCTGTGTTCAGTCCCAAACAATAACAACAACACGCCAATACACGAGGAGTAAACAACGCTTAATGTTACTGCCAATGTTGTTGTGGTTTACTGGGTCTGCTGTTCCCTTCACCAGCTACGTTTCAGGGGGAGATGTAGTAGTTGGATACCAACCAGGTACCAAAAAGTGAGTAGAGCTGAATTGTGTAGGTACTATGCAGTGGAAAAGCCATAAGAAGTCAAAAGTGCCCCCTGTGGTTGATTTATTTATTTTTCCCTCACCATTTAAATAGTGATGTTCAAAGCTGGGCCATTTTACTGTGTTCAGTTTATGTAGATTTCTATTTGCTGAGGTACTCTTTATTGTCTGTTTAAAATGTGCTGGATTTATGTTCTTTTAACTGTGAGGAAAGCCTATGTGCCCAAATGCACCTACTAAGAGGAGACTTTGGTGTTCTTCAACTGACAAGTTTATCTGAGTGCACTTGCTCTTCCATGCAACATACGGTGTTATGAATATGTTTAATTCTTTCCAGCCTCAGTTATCTTTCAGGTCATTGTTTCTGTGTGTATTTTTTTTTTTTAAGAAAATTGCCATGCAATAATTTTTGTTATTGTATTATTGCAGGTGCAAACACTGTATTATTCAGCAGATCACAAACTGCATGATGGGGGAGCAGTCGATGAAGCAGATGCCTCTGGCTCAGAGGACGAACACATCCAGTTTATACAGGTACAGGAACGAGTGTAAGGCTTAGAGGTTTATTTTTAATGACTTACATTAAAAATTGTGGTGTGATTGCATTAATAAAATGAATGAGCCCCAAGGAATTCCTTTCAAATTTTGTCGTCTCACTTTTATTTAAACTGTTTTGTTCTCTTCATTGTCAACATAATTATATGCCTCCATAGCAGGTTTAATCAATCACTGTAAGTGACTAGCAGTGGCATGTAGCCATAGTATTTTTGTAAATAGCAGATAGTGGCTGTGTCCTAAATGCTGTCTACTGAGGCAGTGCCCTGAGGAAGCAAGGCACTAAATTGTCTGAGCTGAGATTTAGTAAAATACTGCCTGCATTTTGCACCGATATCTCCAAGCTTGTAATTATTCTGGATAGCAAAACTTGTGTGTCAGTATCCTGGCAGTGGTGTGGCCCATTGCTGCCTTTTGAAACATTTCTCGTATATGATTGGTTTATAGGAATCATCATGTAAAAAATGCTGCCTTCTGAGGCACTGACTCATGAGCCAGGTGTTGAGGTTGCTGCCTCCTGTTTCAGACACAGCCAAAGATTAGTTTTGTTCAAGCTAATGACCAAATTTGAAAACTGAACTTTTACCAGAACCACGTTGCTGCCCTTTGGAGAAAAAAACATTATCTGTATCGTTTGCTGTGCCTCTGCTGTTTTAAACATACAATCCAGTTTGTGCCCCAGTAGCACGAAAAGTATTCTGGCCAAGAATCCATTTTTACACAATGTTTTTACTATCATTGTGGGTTTTCTTTCCTGGTTGAGTAAAATGTTGATGGTGAGATATTATGTTGAGGTGGCATTTGTTTGCAGCTGGCCTGTTTTGATTTTGCAGAAAAAAGCTCCTCGTGAGAGCGTGCAGAAACAGATGAGCACAGCGTCCTCCTCCTCTTCCTCCAGCCCCAACGGCCAGCCCAACAAACACGAGTGGAAGTACATCGCCTCAGAAAAAACAAACAGTGAGTGTCCTTCACTATCTTCACTCTGCTGTCCTTTCTGTTATTTTGTCAACAGTTTTTGACTTTCCCAACCAGATTCTCGGCACCTGACATATCAGGGATGTCCACAATTTAGTCTTAATATGTTCAGCTCTGATAACTATCAGGCTTCACTCCTCATTAGCTGGTATTAAAGCTGAGATGATTAATTTTTTGCTGTGATTTCCTGTCTGTCACTTAATTAGCAAATTCAACTGAACATTTCCCTAACAGCAGATAAATCAGACACTTGAAATCTAAAAAGCTGTAAATATACCATTTTCTTAAATTATTGAATCTTTTCATTATATTTGTTTTATTTTACTTTTGTTTAACCAGCTGTTTAATAAATGAGTGGTTGTGTGTCTGTGCTGCATTACAGACAGTACCTACCTGTGTCTGGCCGTGCTGAGGGGTGTTTTGTGTGTGATTTCTCTTCACGGCCGCAGCAGTCCTCACAGTTCTCCGTCCAATTCACCGTGTCTGCAGAAGAGCCGCAGTCTGGATGCTTCCCCGGAGCAGCTCGGTGACCGGCTGCTGAGACCCATGCACTATGCTCGCTCTGGACTTGGCACTGCTGAACTGGAAGGGAAACTCATTGCTGCAGGTAACGAGTACAATCAAATTTGTGTATTGCTTTTAAAATCCTGATTGTTTCTCAAAGTAGCTTTTACAGACAGAAAGTGAAAACAAAAACAGAACAAATGACCCCTTGTGAGTTGTTCGAGGTTAAAAAAGACTTCTGTTTTGTAAAAAGACATGCTGTATAAAAGGAGTTGGGCTCCTCTAGAGATGCTCCCTTTGAATGCAGCTTGCAGACTACTGACTGTGGCCAGGTTTACACACTAGAAATATGTCTACCAGTCGTTGGACTACTGAAAGGATACCCCTTTAGGGGACCATGCCAGAGATGGTGCTGTGATTACAACATGCACAGATTTATTCAACAAGCAGCATGTGCTTTGTTTTAGTAGAAATTGGAGGGATTTAAATGTGGACAAAGACTCCAGGTCCTTGAAAGTTAATGATAATGACCAGTTTTAACAGAATTACTGGTGTTTTTTGGCTAGGTGGCTACAACAGGGAGGAGTGCTTGAGGACTGTTGAGTGTTACGATCCAAAAAAAGATTGCTGGACTTTCATTGCTCCGATGAAAACACCTCGTGCTCGTTTCCAGATGGCGGTTCTGATGGTCAGGCCTGTTCCTCTGCCCTGTTTGTTATTTAGAGAGCTGTATGTTATTTTTCTGTATGTATAACTGAACTGGACACTTTTTTGTTTTTCTCAGGGAAAGCTGTATGTAATGGGTGGCTCTAATGGTCACTCAGACGAGCTGAGCTGTGGAGAGATGTACGATCCACAAGCAGATGAATGGTCGAGAGTTCCTGAGCTCAGAACTAACCGCTGCAATGCAGGTACATTTTATACAGTCTGAGGATTCCTATACTTCAAAACCTCTTAAGATTATTAATGAGGATGTCCTGTTTCACTCTTAACCATGCTCTGCATGTTCAGCTGAGCTTATATACTTGAACAGTATTGTTGCAGATAAATGAGTAAGGTAATACAAATCAAATATAGATCTGTCCAGAAGGATGCACAGGGCCATAGGGAACATAACACTTTATTGATCCTGAAGGAAAATGCAAATGATTCTAAAATGACTGAAAAAGCTGTAAAAATATTAATAATAAACTTATATGATATAAAACTTAGTGTCGCAGTCACACAGCTCCAGAAATTTTATGAAGTCTAAACAACAGCTGTTAATTTTAATTTTATTATTGATATCGTCAGTTTTTGGACTACATAAACTGGAATTTCAAGATGTGAAGCTGTTCACATAAAAATACATAAAATACATCGCAAGCCCCACATTTAAAAAGAAAAAAAAAAATATCTGCACTAGGGTAAAGACTATTACAAATATTTACATATATCATCTACCTGAACATAAGGAGACAAACACTAATTTGCAAGGAGATTCTAATGCCCTGCAAGCATTAGTGCAGGGACTCTATACTAGAGAGTGTGATCCCAATAATTCTTTGTGCTACACGTAAACCCCTATCCATTGCCTTCTGTTCAGAACAGTTCAAGCTCCTGTTATCAAATTGTTAGAGAATAATTATCCTCTGTCTGTAAATCTGTGCTCTAGGTGTGTGCTCTTTAAACAACCGACTGTTTGTGGTTGGAGGGTCTGACCCCTGTGGTCAGAAGGGGCTGAAGAACTGCGACTCGTTCGATCCGGTGACGAAAGTTTGGACCAGTTGCGCGTCTCTTAACATCCGTAAGTCTGTAATGGACCACACTGGACCAAACACACGAGCAATTAATTTGCCTTTATATTCTACAGCATTAATTACAGATTTTTTTTTGTTGTTTGTTTGTTTGTTTAAACAGGTGTCTGAACATATAAACGGGATAGAACTTGTATATATTTTATTTTAATACCTGTTATCACAGGAAAGATTTCTGCAATAATTTGTTTGTTTAAAGGAGACATATTATGCAAAACCCACTTTGTGTATATATTTTTTTAAATTTCCACTTGGGTCTCTACTGCTACTATAAAAACCCCATCTACCCATGTTCTGTGAGTCAGTTGACAGATGGGGAATGGCTAGCAACAGCTTATTTGCATAAAAGTGACAGCGCCCTTAAACGGCTCCTTCTGAAAGGGGCTGAAAGTGGCAAGAATAGAGTTTGTGAGATCTCTTTATGGGAGAGTGATTTTGTGCAAAGACCTTCATGAACTTGTTTTGTATAGACCATAGACGTATTATACCTCTTTATAAACAAGTTAAAATATGTCCCCATTTTAAACAAATTGTTATTGAATAAAGAAGAAACATCCTGAACACTTCCTGCCATTTTTACCAAAACCAGATGTATTATTTGCAAACATTTTAGTAGAAAAATATTGAATGAAAGCTAGATGCTGTTATGGTTTTAAAATTTGAGGTTATAACTTTTTTACTTGTTTATATTTTCACTTAAGTATATCCTTTTTTCCCCTCTTCTTTCGCTTGCTCGCTGTCAGGGAGGCACCAGGCAGCCGTGTGTGAGCTGGATGGTTTTATGTATGTGATCGGTGGAGCTGAATCATGGAACTGCCTGAACTCTGTGGAGCGCTATAACCCTGAGAACAACACCTGGACCTTGGTGTCCCCCATGAATGTGGCTCGCAGGGGGGCAGGAGTAGCTGTGCATGAGGGTGAGAGATCAGCAGGAAACACTTTCTGGATCAGTTGTGTGATTAAATCCCCCGTTAGTAATAGATGCACCCCTCAAACCAGTTTTATAATATCTTTAACTGGGGCTCCTGACTGGTACAGCACTCTAGATTCCAGTTAATGCCTTAACTGTCTGAAGACAGCTGGCTTCCCTCATGACTGGGCAGGAAAGCCCCCTCTGCCCCATCACTGCCCATGGTCCTAGCATGAGCATATGTCAGCTGATATGAAAGGTCGGACAGTTTGCATTCTCCCCCAGAGTAATAAAATTCAGTAGTGTTGCTTCAGCAGCAGTGTGAAAATAAGCAGTGGGGAAATATTTGTCAATATAAAGAATATCCTACCCATAAAATACATGGCTGAAACTTTAACATCTACTCTTTTAACAGTTATCCATATATTTATAAATCTAGCACATCCCACAGCTATTGAAAGTGGAATTTAACCACTGTTCCATATATTCCTCAAACTGACTCTTGGCATAGGGCAGCTAAGCCATCTGATACCCATGGGAGCAATACAGCTTAAAGCAACTCTAGGAAGTATATTTACAACCTTAAAATTACAGCTTTGAAATCACTGACACTTCACTGAGCTGTTATAGGGAGAATAGAGTCTCTGTCTTTGCTACTCTGGACTCAGCACAGCAGAAACTGCACTATGTAACTTTTGGAGGAGGGTAGGAACTCCCCACTTTCCTGTTTTTTTTTTTTTTGTTTTTTTTTTTAAGAAAAAAAGGTGCTGTAAAAGTGAATAATACTCTGCAACAGTAGGTGGAGCCCAGGAGCAGCAATACCAAGTGTTACTTTAAAGTACTTCTGGAGGACATGCAGCATAGCTAAAAAGTAACAAAACTTATACTGCATTGATGGCTCCTGCTGACTGGAGGTGTTGTTTACCCACAGGGAAGCTGTTTGTTGTTGGAGGATTTGATGGATCTCATGCTCTGAGCTGCGTTGAGGTCTATGACCCGGCCAGAAACGAGTGGAGGCTGCTGGGAAGCATGACGACGGCGCGCAGTAATGCAGGAGTGGCCGTAGTAAGCGGGGTGGTGTGTGCTGTCGGGGGCTTTGATGGAAATGACTTTTTGAACACCATGGAGGTGTATGACCCTGAAACAAACGAGTGGAGCCCCTGCGCAGAGGCTCTATTGGAAGAGTGAGGAGGAGAGGAGCTCTGCCTTTTTCTATTTCAGCTGACGGCTTCATGGCGTAGTCCTTTTTATTTTATTTAATTTTAAGCACTGTTTTGTTGCCTGTGGAGCTTTTGTGGACATTAGCACTGAGTGAGGGGATCACACATGGTTGCCGAAAGCAACATTTTAAGCCTTTTGCATATTGCATAATATATTTGAGTTGTAGATATTTGTGTATTATTATTTTCCCCCACCCCTATTCTTTTGTTTTAAGAATGTGAATTATATGAAGTGGGCTTGAGGTTGAAACTGCATCAAAACCAACAAGATTTCAATGCAACTGCAATATTAGCTATCAATGTACTCTAAGTAGCTTGCTGTTTTAAACCTGATGGATAACACAGTTGGTAGAGCATTCCTGACACTGGTTAAAAGGTCTTAATCTTTACAGGAAAATAGAGAGTATACTAGATTGCTGTATGAGAACTTAAATATTGTCCTTCTTCAGCAGACTCTTTGTAGTGTGGCTTTATAAGGAGGTATCTTTTTATGATTGCCTTTTTATATGATTTTTATAATGAGGAGGACAAATGTGACATGGACGTGCTAACATTTCAGTCTTCCACTTTGTACTGTATGTATTTTTGCTGAGGAACTTAAATTCTTCAGTTAATTTTTAACACAGGCCTTGTCTCTGAGCTTCTGACTCAGTCTGGTTTTGTTTATAGGGTTCTCCTCTCAAGCTGGGTCCTGTTTAACTGTTTAAAAAAAAAAGAAAGAAAAATGAGGACTTGATCTTTCAAATGTAATAAAATTTTCAGTGGAACAAGACATGCTCTTTGCTTCAGTAACGTACAAACAAACTGGTGCAGGGGAATTGTCTGGAGCACATGCATATGAGTCGACTCTGATCAGATATAATTATGACCTCTTTGCGTCTGCACTTACCATTTACTCTGTCAGCTCCAGTGACCACACTGCTCGTGTGTAGTTCTATAATTACAGACTGTAGTCCATACATAGTTTGGCCCCCTGTCATGATCAGAACACCCCTCCCCCCCAACGGAACAGGTATGATTTGAGTGGTGGATCATTCTCAAAGCTGCAGTGACACTGACGTCATGGTGGTGTCTTAGTGTGTGTTGTGCTGGTGCGAGTGGATCAGACACAGCAGAGCTGCTGGAGTTTTTAAACCCCTCTGTGTCACTGCTGGACTGAGAATAGTCCACCGACCAAAAACATCCAACCGACAGCATCCTGTGTCACTGATGAAGGACTAGAGGACGACCAACACACCCTGTGCAGCGACAGATGAGCTGCTGTCTCTGACTTTACATCTACAGGGTGGACCAACAACGTAGGAGTGTCTAACAGAGTTGACCGTGAATGGACACTTTAAAAACTCCAGCTCATGCCTGATTTGCTGCGTTTAACCTAGTCTGTGCTCTCACATAAATGCGGGTCTAGCACTGTGATTGGACAGACTCAGATAAGGGCGGGGCAATGCTAAATCTCTGCACTTGACATCTTGATCGGAGCAGTATAAAAATGGCTCATTTTTGGCCTGTGCTTTCTGACTTAGGCAGCACAAACCTGACTAGGTGGTCTTGTTTCACAGTGTGTGGGTTGGTGGGCAACAGATTCAAACTTTTTACCTCGTATTTGTTCTGAAAAAGTGTTTTTTATTGGGTCCTTTTTAAATATTTCTCTGATAGGAGCTGATTTGCTCAGATTTCTCAGTCTGAAAACAATTTAAAAAACAAAACAAAACAAAACAAAAAAAAACACATACCAGAAATTAAGCGGCTGCTGGCACGGCCATTCATAAAGCCAATGTTAATCCTAATCCAGGCTCCTTCCGCACACGTGAGACATCCAGGCCATGGCAGATCCTAGTAGACTGGGGTCAGTCAGGACTCCAATTAATTAAGAGTGTCCTGAAGAGAGGCCCTAGACTATTCACTTAGTCTTTAAAGCTAAATTAATCTGTGATGCATGGAGCAGGAGTGAGAGCAGGTCACTGGAGCTTAAAACTGACTGACTTAATTTCCAGAGAACTTTTAATCAAGATGGGTGTCTAATACGACTCTACTCTAACACTCCTCCATTTTTTCAAAAATAACTCTTTGTAGTTCTACAGTTACAGACTGTACTCCATCTGTTGCTCTCCAACCTTGGTTAGCTTTATTTCACCCTGTTTTTCAATGCTCAGGACCCCCACAGAGCCAGTTTGATTTGTTTGAGGATCATTCTCAGCACTGACATGTTACATGTGTGTTGCACTGGTACAAATGGATCAGACACAGCAGTTTTTAAACCCTGTGTATGGAAGCAAATCTGTCTCATCAGACTTTGAAATATTACCACCTTTGAATTTGTAGCACTGAATTTTTTTTGCACTGAAATTATGCATCAGAATATAATTGCTCTTGAATAGAACTAAATTTTCAAGAACACGTTTTCACTGTTATAATTCAAGGTTAATAAATTCAGTTAAAAAATTCAAACAATATATTTCGAAGTTGCTCAAATTCGGTAGACGAGATTCAGATACCAAAATATGAGTTACAAAAAATTCAGATACACATCTGGGACACAAAAGATGAGCAATCGATTTGTTTGGATTTTCTCTTTCACCTTAAATGCTGCACTAGTTGCATTCTGTCGCTGCTAGATGGCAAAATTCGAACAACTTCCACACCGTGGAAATACTACACGTTTAGCTTCCTTCCACGGATATTATCTCTTTATTTTCAAAGTGTCTCAAAAATCTCAAAGGCTCACTAAAGACACAATATACAGTTATATATATCTGAATTTCGTCTACCGAATTTGAGCAACTTCGAAATATATTGTTTGAATTTTTTATCTGAATTTATTAACCTTGAATAATAACAGTGAAAACGTGTTCTTGAAAATTAACAAGTTCTATTCAAGAGCAATTATATTTCGATGCATAAATTCAGTGCAAAAAAATAAAGTGCTACAAATTCAAAGGTGGTAATATTTCAGTCTGATGACACAGATTTGCTTCCATACCTGTGTCCACTCTGTTAGACACTCCTATCTCGTTGGTCCACCTTGTAGATGTAAAGTCAGAGACAGTAGCTCATCTGTTGCTGCACAGTGTGTGTTGGTCCTCTAGTCCTTCATCAGTGGACACAGGACGTTGTCAGCTGGATGTTTTTGGCTGGTGGGTCCGGAGCTTACCCAGAATCACTGGGTGCAAAGTAGAAACAGACACTGGAGGGGGCATCAGTCCTTCACAAGGTGGCACACACTGACACATTCACTCACACACTCCAATTGAGTCACCAATCCACCTATCAGCATGTTTTTTTGGACCATGGAAGCAAACCGGAGCACCCGGAGGAAACCCACGCAGACACGTGAAGAACACACCAAACTCCTCATAGAGAGTCACCTGGAGCAAAACTTGAACCTACAACCTCCAGGTCCTTGGAGCTGTTTGACCGAGACACCACCTGCTGCAACACCGTGCCACCCACTTAGTTTTGACAGATCTGTGTATGAATATAAAATGGATGATATTTATTAATAGATTTCACACTATGTAGTTTCCCTGATCCCACACAGTGCCAGCAACCTCAGGAGGGTGGAGACGAACAAATGCTTCTTCAGAGACACTTCAGATTGACCCAGCACTTCTATTAGTATCTAGAGAGTGAGGCCAATAATACTCTCTTGTCCATCACCTGGGATTGAACAGCAATCACTTGATGGGGTCAGTGTTTAGACCACTGAACTGTATCTTTGTTGTTTTTTGTGCAAATCCTTGTGACCATGGGTCATAAAAAGTATCAGAGTGTTGGTATTTCTTGTCCGCTTTGCCTCTGTCCTCCGGCCGGAATGACTCTGCAGTTTCAGAGCCTTAATGGAAACATGACGTGAATCCTCTTCCATATTTAGAGCAGCTTCCTGTCGTAATGGCAGTGTAGCTCTCCTCACAAATCCTCCTTAATCTCCCCTTCATCCTGACGCTGCTGTTTATCCGGCAGTTACTCAGCATCACGCCCACAACCTTGCTTTAAATCCTCCGTCACACTGCATCATCACAGAATGACGGACAGAAGCTCAGTCACACGCTCACACTGCACCGTCCTCATTACTACAGTCAGATTCGAGACCACTCATGAGGGCATCTGCGAGGTCAGGTGCTGATGCTGGGTGATTAGTACTGATCACAAACACTGTGCCAACTCATCCCAAAGATATTAGAATAAGCTTCATCAGGGAAGCGCATTCAGGTCCACTGCTCCACAGCAGAATGCTGGGGGACTTTATACCCTTCTAGCCCAAACTTGGCTCTAGGAATGGAGATAGGCTCATATGTTAATTAAATGTCAGGCACATTGAATTGAAAGAGCACATATTATGTGGGTTTCTGGAGCCCACCATCCCACACACTGTGAAGCAAGACCACCCAGTCAATTTTCTGTGTGTTGACTAAGTCAGAGAACACAGGACCAACAAGTCTGCTCCACTTCTGACACCAAGCGACTTCAGAATTTCCCCACCCCCTTGCCGTGTCTGTCCAATCACGGCTCTGGGGTATAATGTGGCTGTGGTGATTGATCCTTGTGGTATTTTGATCAAAGCATGTTACCCACGTTTCACTAGGACCTCAGAACTATGTCCCCTTGTGGAGTAGGGGAGAATATGTCCACTTTAAACTCTAATTAGGTTCCTCACAGTTGTACGCAACCCTAGAGAGGCCACTATTTCGATCCATCCGCTGCACATAACTGTGTTAGACCTGAGGCCTGTATCAGCCATGGTTAATGGTGACCTCAGTAAGATTAGAACTACCCATTACACCACACTACACTGTTCTCTGTAGGGAGTGTTTAAATGTTTGTGTGTGTTGTGGGAAAAATTGGACGTCTCTCAAAATTGATGAAAAACGGAAAACCTTTATTACAGCAAGCAGTTGCAAGATACAATGATGTACTTGGATTCAGCGGAGCTGGACTAAACATTGAGTAGTAGAAAAACACAGCATATATAGATTTGACAATACCGCCTTCCCCTAAGCTCCTCCTGAAGGATGTGATGTCAGTTGTGTCTGAATACAGTCTATGTGCAAATACCACTCAAGTTTTAACTCAGTGGAAAATGAGTTCTGTCACCTTCATGTTTAGACTAGTTCCCTTTGTCTGTGGTGGTTGTTGATTACTCAGTAATGAACTTCCTTTGGTATCGATAAGGACTTCTGGTCCCACAGAGAGCTGTTGTGGCCCTTCCTGCTTTGCCTGTTCATATGCTAAATATGTTAAATGGTAACCCTAACTCTAAGAAGACACGCTGGTTTGGAACATTTATTATGATATTAATATTGTTGTTTGCATTGAGGTAAGCCTGTCACAGTTGGGTCCATTGTTACGCTGCGCTGTGTATGTGTGTGTTTTTTCTCTCTCACTATCTCTGTAAATGTATAGGTTCTGCAATCTGTTCCATTCCATGTTCCAGTTCGTGTATTTGTTCACCGTCCAGAGTCCGGTCCACCATCCAGTCCACCATCCAGTCCATGTGTTGTCTGTCATCACTTCGTCTACGTCATCTCGGCGGGAGTCATAAATACGTGTCTGTGTACGATGTTAGGAAGCTTTGTTTTGTGCTGTGATTTGTATTGTGTATATTGAATTCTGTTTGCCTGGTTTTGACTTTGATCCATTCCAATTTCGACTACGAGTTTGTTTTTGCCCTTTTGAACACTGATGCTAGATCTATCTTTTGTAAATTTTGTGTATATATTTCACCAGAGTAGGGTTGGCTGCCGTTTGTTTTGGGAGTGGGTTTTGTGTGTGTTTTTGTGTATAGACAGGGAGGAAGGTAAGGTGTTGTCTTTTGTTTCCTTTTGTTTACACTTAGGTAAGTTAGAGCTGTTTGTGGGTCAGTTAGGAGGGGTGTTTGTTTGTTGTTTTTGTCGGCTAAAGGCCAGCCTGAAGTTCACTGGTGTTTGGTTTCATTGTACATATCACATTTACAATATATATTCTATTCATTATTCATTCTGTGTTTCCGTTTGTGTCCTTTTTGTTTCACCATTTACATCTCTGTTACAGTTATTCCCTTCATATATATTAATTTCAACCCATTCCTCATTCTGTTACGGCTCAACCCTAGACTGGGTCGTAACACCATACTGTAATTTCGTACAGTATCCTCTGTTTAAAAGCACACTTATTAATCCTGGAGCATGTTGAGTGTCTTGTTTAAGTTCATGGTTAAATGCAGTATGCCTGTCGAAAGGATATAAAAAAGTAGAATTTTAACTTTATTAATACCCTTGAGGAAATTGAGTCTCTGAAATGAACTTTTCCATGGCAGAGAACACTCTGTAAACAGTTTTAACACACACACACAGCCAGAGCAGCAAGCTGCCACACAGTTCCCATGGGCAGTTCAGCCATGAATGTTGAGTGAGGAAGAACAACACATGCTCTATTCACCCATTTTCCTGTCAAGTCTGCGGTAATCTTTGGTGTTTCCAGTAAATTGGCCACTTTCTAAAATGTACCAGGTGGGTGTTTCCAGTAAAGTGGCCACTCTCCAAATGTCAAAGGTGGGCAGACAAGCTATTTCCCTGCACAGAAAAGTTTATAAAGGTATATTTTAAATCATGTACTCTCTCTTTTACCAGCATAGGCAAAACACACACACGAATAAATCAGTGTGTTGACCCTGTTTACACCTGGTCATTTCATGTGATAGTATCTGGATTTTATCATGATACGATTTTAACCATAAGTGTTTACACTTGGTAGTCAAATGCGTCTCTGGTTACTCTGATTAAAATCTGATCCGTACTGTGTGGTACGGAATATGCAAATCTGCACGTCACTTATCCAGATATAATCCTTATACTCAAGACGCATTAAGTGACCAGGTGTGAATGGGGTTACACACTTCCCTTTTCCCTGTCAGTATTCAGATAAATATATCAAGTTAGGAACCTTTTTCTGAAATTGCTGATGTAAAACTTGCTGAGGCACATTTGAGGTTATTGTTATATTTATGGAGTCAAATGTTGTTATTGGTCTTACATCATACAATATTGCAAACTACATTGCTTCTGTTTTTAATTACATTCCACTTTTCTACGCTGATGCTCTTTATTTCTCCACTCTTCATTTTGGATCGCTTTGACGCAGGAGCGGGGCAACAGGAGGGAAGCGTGCTCTGAGAAGGCGACGTATTGTGTATGCACATTTACACTACAACTGGTAATAAATCTGTATATTTTTCAGGTATTGCGCACTAGTAATTTATGACAAAGAATTTGTCTACATCCAACTTATCTTGGCATATTTTACCAGACTAATTTTTATAATTCTTTATACACTAAAAGTGCTTTTTAATCTGTATGTGTCCCAGTAGGAATTTATTTAATATAAAAATGTATTACTATAGGGTGACCAGACGTCCTCTTTTACCCGGACGTGTCCTCTTTTTTAGACTTAAAAAATGTCCGGGCGGAATTTCACAAAGGTCCAGGATTTTGTTTTTCAAGCGCTTACGTAGAACTTCGAGAAGCGTTTCATTCACAAACTAGTCCCGCCCTCCCCTACTCCGATAGGTTCGCTTGAGTGAGAAGGGGGAGTGGTGAAGGAGCCTAAAATCTTTGTATTCAGATTGGTCTGACTGTAGAGTTACCGTTATTGGTCGATAACCTTCTCTGTAAACATTTAATTGGTCAGTCTGCACGTCAGTAGTCCTTGTCTATGTCAGGCAAAGCTCATGTACCTACCCTCATCACGAGCAGCTATGCCGAAACGTAAATGTAAGTTCTCGGAAGAATTAAAAAAGAAATTCCCATGTTTTCCCATGTGCAGCAAATAAAGGTGTAAAGGACCTAAAAGCACACACAGGTTCAGCTAAGCATACAACGGCATTGAGGGGCGAGTGCTCATCACCTCGCCCCCCACCCAACCTCCGAGTTCTCTTTTTCATCATCTCAGATCTGGTCACCCTAATTAATATGAAATTAAGGCATAATTTTCCAAACTTAAGGTTGTAGGATGTGTTTCAGATGAGTCTCTGTACACTACAAATGTTTTCTAGATTCATATGTCATATGGATTGTTATGCTAGGAACTTGAGGCAAAAAAGTTGGAAGCAAACAAAGTTTTATAATAACATTAACCATAAAACAGAGGCAAAGGCTACAATGAGCAGCAAACAGAACCAAGCCATCCTTTATAAGGGCAGTGTAACAGGGCTCACCTGTGAACTGGGTCACATGACCAGAAACAGCTCACGTGTGGGATGTGGCCAAAGGAGACACGAGTAAGTCTAAATGGGACAGGGAGAACAAAATACCACAAAGACATAAAATATGATAGGGGTGAATTCTGACCTGAATATGTCACAATACTAATAATTACTCATATACATTCAATAAAAATCAAGTAGAGAATGTCTTACCAAACTAAATGTAGTAGGTTTGAAAGATGTGTTGATGTACTCTACAGGTGCTGTATATTTAATGTTTTATAACTTTGAACCCGGACTTTACACAACCCCATACACTCTTATGTGCTGATTAAATGAAGTGACTGTAGTTTAATTTTTGATTTAGTGTGGTTTGCAGAAATATAAGTTCAAAAGTTTTAGGACATTGTGAGCACAAGGAGTGGAAATATGACAAACCAATTTTGTATGTATCATAGCCTAATACACTTGTAAATTAATATAAAAATTTGCTTCTCACTGGATTGCATTTGCAGTTTAGCCAAGCGCCACACACAAGGGTTTAATAACACAGATTCATAATAAAAAGGAATTGAATTAAAAAATGTAAACAAACTGAAAAATAACAAAGACAGACTGTTTTGTGCAACTCAGCAGAACAGACAGGTGCTGTCACCATGAACAGGAGAAATTTGTGAAGGAAAAGTGAGTTTAGATAGTGCTTGCTATTAAGATAGCTAAATGTTCATATTTAAATACATTCAAAATGCTTATGATAAATTGAAAGAGAAACAAAACAGAACAAAAGGTATATGAGGTATAAGTGTATACAGTATATTAAAAAATATATATTTGGTTCAGTTGTTAGCTTGTGACTAGCAGGCCTATGAGGGTCTTGGCTTGGATTAGCATTGTGGCTAAGAGCGCTACTGTATTGATTCATTGTTTATTTCGAGTTGAAATCAGTGCAGCAGAGAGAGAGAGCAACAGACCGAGACTAATAGGAGACACTCATAACATAGGCACCTAAGGCTTGTCTACCTGTGTAGTGAAGACTTTAACAAATTTTCTGATACACATACAAGAGAAATACAAAAAAAAAGAGGAAATACCTGGCCACAGTAAAACAAAAATAGTTTCTACTTAAGATGTTTATGAGTATTGTTTTTTTTTTTTTGCTTGTTGTAATATCTAATCACGTATACGTTGTTTGCAAGGTCGGAATAGATTTTATACATTGGTTACAGTTGAGATACATTGGTTTATTTTTCATTTGCTCACACACACAAACACATTTACACACACAAACACAATTTTTTTTCTATAGAATTTTTCTATAATAAATGCATTTGTGTCTAAGCTCTCCTCAGTGAACATAGTGTAGTATCGATACTGGTCAATACAAACATTCTAAAGAAATATTCCTAATCTTCCTCTAAACCTCTACATGTGTCCTTCAAAGTATGCAGTCCCTGAATTGAACTGGCATTCCCTCTCAAATCAAACTCATAATACAGTTCTAGTTTTCTAAATGTGACTAAAGACTTGCCCCCCCAAACAAAGCATTCTAGAACCAGGCCTGTTTTTTTGATACAGTTGAGTTGAGACTAGTTTTAAAGTAAACTAGAGGTATGGCCAACTTTGTCCTGATTTGTTATAAACCCAGTAAAGTTATCTCTAGGTACACATCATTAAAAATCCCCTAAGCAAAACATTATTTTCTCAATAGATATCAAATGTAAGTTATGACAAAGCCTAAGTGAAGTGGAGATATCTGGAACTTGATTCATGCCAAGGGTTCGAAAAGGCTTGTAAAAACTGATTATTGCTGCCTTGAACATGTTTTAAGTAGATAAAAGGGAGTAAAATGGAGTGTATATATATATATTGCCTTTTCAGCAATAATTAGCATAATCATAATTTCAGCATAATCCCTTGGTCAACATTATATTCCACATAGAGAGTAATGGAATAACTGAGCAGTAATGATTTTATAGTACCTACTGTATATGTTTGTTTTCCTGTTTTCCAGATGTCTCACAAAATGAAAACCAAGGATTTGCCAACAGCACATGCCTTCACATATGGAACGTTTGAGTTCTACACAGTTGGCAAATTGGGAGAGAGTTTCCTTGAGAGAGTTTCCTTGAGTGTCCAAATGCATCTCACTCTGAACTTGATTTCATAGACCTAGATCAGATCTGGATTAGATTATTAATTATGGTAAAACACTTCACATACCACCCAGACCGAGTGTTTGAGATTGATCTTGTTTGTAGAGTAAATGTAAATGTACTAAGTGTAAAAGTATTAAATGTTTTCGGTAAACTCTTATGGCAGCTTCATAAGAAAAAAACAGGAGCTCCACTGTCAAACCACATGACCCTCACCTGAAGAACTTCTTCAATAAAAGTCCAAATAAAAGGCCATTCATGAGAATGTAAATATAAAACACAAGATTTTTGTTCACTTGCAGCATATTACACTGAACTAAAACTGAATCTTTATTTCAGGGGGTATGTTCTCAGAAAGAGTATCGACAATATGTACGGAAAGATGAGAGAGGCGGTTATACAGATCGGCAGAGTGACATCCATCGTGTACAATTGTATGAGGTTTAGTTCGGAACAGGAGGAAAATCGCGATGGGAACAGGAGGAATTTTGTCTAAGGTTGATCCAGCTGTTTTCTATTGGCTAGATCATGACTACACCGTAACTGGGGTACTTGTAATTCCACCATAGTACCACTGCAGTAGTGAAGAATTCTGTTGCAGAATTTCCTCAAACCCCTGGTGGACATAGCGACATAGAAACAGAATACCTGCTTTACAGGCAGTAATAGCAGTCACTTTATGAAGACGAATGGAATTGGTAAAGCTACGTAGTTCTTAGTATATATATGTCTTGTATTTCAAATACCCTGAAGTCTAACCATTCTAGGTTTGGGTAAAACGACAGGGGGGATATTTTTTAAAGAAAAATTGGGTAAAATTAAGTGCCTTTTCAGCATTCATCAGTAAATTTATATAATCACTTTGTCAATACTATATTCCACATAAAGGGAAATGGAATAACTGAGCAGTATTGATTGTATAGCTGCTGTATATTGAATATGTTTGTTTTCTCCTGTTTTCCAGATGTCTCAAGAAAAGAAAACAGAGGCTTTGCCAACAGCACATATCTTCACAGATGGAACTTCTAAGTTCTATACGTTTGGAAAACTGGGAGAGAGCGTGAGTGTCCAAATACATCTCACTCTTGATTTCATAGACTTAGATCAGATCTGGATTAGATTATGCATTAGTGTAAGAAAATGTAAAAGTATTAAATGTGTTCTGTGAATTCTTGTGACAGCTTCATAAGAAAAAACCAGGAACGCCGCAGTCAAACCGCAGCGTGAAGGACTGGTCCTACAACGCCCTCCGTGACCCTCACCTGAAAAGATTTTTCAACAGAAGTCCAAATAAAAGGCAGTTGATGAAATAGGGGCTGGTCACTGCAGATGGGAAAGTACGTACATTACATGCACTTCAAACTCTGAGTAGTTCACACAAAGTATTCACTTTAGCTTTTAACACTTTGTGAATAATGAAACGTGAGAGATTTTTGTTCACTTGAAGATATCACAAATTCTAGTGCAGTTTATAATGCAGCGTATTACACTGAACTGAATGTCTTTATGTCTTTATTTCAGGTGGTGTGCTTTCAGAAAGAGTACAGGCAGTTTGTCTGCAATGATGAGAGAGATCTGGTTCCAAGGAAAACTAGGTCTAACTACGGAAATAAAGTGGTGAGATTACTGAGCCCATTCAGATGAATCTGAGTCTTCATTATATGTAACATCTGGTCTGCTCTATCTTGCAATCCAAAGAATCTGGCCAATCTTCAATCTAAGCAAGTCTTTTTCCTTATAATACAGTGGTCAATCATTTTGCACAGCTCGTGAGGGGTTTATATATATGGGTTGCATGTGTTGAATGTAGTTTTCCTAATGTACCTTTTCGTCAACCTTTTCAAGGTCTATACCCACATAACAGAAGTTATAATGGGCTTCACATCCAACCTGAAAAATTGATCTGAGATGTGGAATTACAAGTACCCCAGTTATGGTGTAGTCATGATCTAGCCAATAGAAAACAGCTGGATCAACCTTAGACAATTTTATTCCTGTTCCCAGCATTATTTCCTTAACTCTGTTGTACCAGTACAATGAGGCATCTGCCAGACCATACACACGCTTCTTGAGGTTCCATATTCCTTCACAATCAACCAGGCTTGATATAAATGTCACATGACAGCGCTGTTCCCTGTAGAAATGCAGCTCTTGTATCCATAGAATTGAGTGTCCACCTTTTTTGACATATAACTGCCAAAAGTAGCCGAAGTGACTCAGAAGAACATGTAGGTGAATCCTTTTGCAGATCTGACACTTCTAACTCCTCAAAACCTCTGGCTACTAATCATGCTTTTGGAACTAATAAATTTTGTGTCTCTTTGAGGGTACACACCCATCTGGTAGAGATGCACTTTGCCCTTCATCCCTAATCTCCTCAAACACATTATCACTCCAGTTCTTTATTTCTTCTTGCTTGACAATGTCAAACGATAAATCTTTTGTTACCCATACAGTCTCATTGATTTCTTTAGTGTTAATATCAGTTACAATAGGTTCTATCTGAAGGTCCTCTAAATTGGATATGTCAATAGAATCTGTAGTGCTCGCAACATTGGAAGGCTCTAAGAACTGCAGATTGTACCAGTTTTTGTACTTACCTGTAGCTTTGCCTGCACGACCTAGGACTTTTGCTGTGTGTAAAATCCCACTGATTCTATCTCTGTATTTCAGAACATGTCCTGTTTTTAGCTGGACATCAGTTCTATGTTCTGCACTACCATTTGTCTCTATGTCGTCATTTGTGTGCTGTGCTGCTTCATTCTGTACCCCACTATTTGTTCCTTCGTGTCCACTTTGCATCACACTCTGCTGCATCTCTGTTACAGTTTCTGTTTTGTCTCCTGTCGTTGAACAATATTTGTGTCCTTTTCTGTATCTTCCTGTATGACATGTTGATCCTCACACTCCATATTAGCTTACCTTAGTCTGAGGTGATGTACCCTAATACAGGTACCTCCATGTCTAACAAACACCACTGCACCATCCTGACCAATGACAACTCCTGGTCCTTTCCACTCTGGAAAATCCATTCGTTTGTAGTACATTTTATCACCCATTTCATACTTCTCATCTGTTTGACCTAGTTGTTTCCACAGTGCTCTCCTTATTCTTTCTGAACATTCCGTTTCTGTAAAAGCCTTTCGTGATGCATGTAAAGCAGAAATGTGTTTTGCCACCCATTCACTTTTTGTAATGCCTTCTAAAGCTGGGGGCTTGTGTGTTAGTACAGAGCGCAGGTTAGGATTCTGGCCAAACACTAACTGGTAAGGACTGTAGCCATGGACATTTTGCAAAGTGTTCTTCGCCATAAGAGCCCAGTCTAATGCAGTTTCCCAGTCACAATTGTTATTTGACTTCACTTTCATTATGATCTCAGTAAGTGTTTGGTTGTGCCTTTCAATAAGTCCATTACTCCATGGATTGTACGGAGCTGTTGTCTTTATTTGTTTCTGAGGTGGACCATGCAAACTTATCCAGACATGGATAAAGTGTTTCACTATTTCAGAGGATTTCTTTGTGGTCAGAATGCTGCCCGCACTAAATCTTGTGAATTAGTCAATAATGTGAAGGTACCACACACCTGGTACAAGTTCATGCAGATCTACTGCCACAGTTTCATTGTAGTGGAATGCCAGTGGTAGTCCAACTGCAGGCTTGGGTTTGGTCTTACTATATCTCTGACATGTTTCACATTCGTTAATTTTTTTTTTTTTTTGGAAAATCCAGCATTTTTATTGCCTGATCTAATCACTTTTCACACTTTTCAAAGAGCAAAGAAACTTCACTTTTATTCCTCTCCTTTTTCTCCCGCGTTTCCTCGTGAACAAAAAAAAGAAAACCTTCACAATAAAAGCCCTCCTTTTGTACTGCACTTTAAGTATATACACAGTTTTAACTAATTATATAACTAAACACATATTATCAGATGGAGTCCGAGAGACTGCTGTGAGGAATGAACTGTTCATTTTAACAATAATTAAGTCGTGACTGAAAGAACGAATAGATTTCTGTTTTTAGAGTAAAATGAAGAATGGTATAAGATTTTACATTTTCAGAATACTAATTTCCTACGACATGCTGTTTCTTTCTGTGACTAGATCCGTATGCCACCAGTGACCTTTGATCCACCACCTGAACCCTCCAGTGACAGTGAGGAGGAAGATAGCAACTCAGACAAGAGTGAGACTGAATCTCAGTCTGAAAGAGTGGTGGTGAGTTTACTGATCCCTTTCAGATGAATCTGAATCTTCATTATTGTAATCATTGCAGATATTTAACATTCTACATCAGGGGTTTTTTAATTAAATTAAGTAAAACTTTAAAGGTAAAGTTTGAGAAAACATCCTCAAGCAAGGGTCCAGAACATCATGATATGTAATGTACATTAAGATTTAGCGCCATAAAGTATACTGAAGGAGCCTATTAGGTATATCAGCATCGAAGTGTCTTTTCACATTGCTTTCAGTTTTAGAACATATGAGACATGTGGGTTTAAAACTGCCCGTGGGAAGAATTAATACAAGACTGTCTGTGCTTAGGTAACATGAACTGTCTGTAAACGTCCTGGGCCCCCATCCCGGTACTGTAAATGATAGAAAAGATACTCTGGTTAAAATAATAACGCTCTGTCAAAATTAAATAACTAAAAAATGATCAACGAGGGAGAGTGCTTTAACATGAAATATTGGCACTGGTGTTCTGCAGCAGAGAAGAGTAACCAGTGTCGATATCTCATGGAACGGCAGAAGCCTCAAGTGTATAACTGCGATTATGCCGTTTTTGTTATTGCAATACATCGTTAGATTTTAATTTAGAAGATAGAAACACGATTTTTATAATCTGCAAGGTAAAATAATTCCACAAATTCCTTCACAAATTCCTCCTAGTGATACTCCACCATTTACAGTAGGTTTAGATTAGAGTGATATATGATTTAGCTCCTTACAATTTTCTTTTGTTTTCAAATCATAAAGTGGAGAATGGGTCTGCAGCACAAAAACTGTTTAATCACTGTGCTCTTTCTAGAGCTATTTTAGCTCAACATGCCCTTAGACGTCGTAATGATTCATGCTGAAGAACCTACTGTTCTTTGGTTGCATCTGGAAACAAACCTTTCAGGTTCTGGAGCATATTTATATTTGTGGAAGGGCGCTAAATGGTTGAAAGTTAGGTGAGCAAGTGGGAAACTAACCAGCTCGTTGGTGGAAAAGGCTAACAGGTGCCCCATCCCCTGTCTTGTAAGCACTGGTGTCATTGCTAGGTTATGTGTATTTTGCAGAGTAATACTTGAGCTTCTGTCAGAGTCCTGTTATTGTGCAATATTGGCACTAAATATATATTGTTCAGCCAATAACAATGCGGGCAGGGAACTAACTGTGGTACAGTACTCAATAATTTATAAACATATTTAAAAGCTGGGTCCGGACCTAGACCTTAGGTCACATATTAGTGACTACTGCTCTACAGGTTTGGTCTCTGGACTGATAAATTGTTCAGTTTCTAAATCACAACTAAGCATATATTATTATTTGTAAGTTTTAAAGAGCTCATATCATTGCATTTTACAAAGAGTTTGATGTCATTTAAAATCATTATGAATTTTTTAAAACATATCAGACCATACAGTCCATGGTAACTAAACTCTGTGGAAGTCTATGTCATTTAAGGTAGTCTTAACCCAGTATCAAGTATTAATGTATTTTATCTGTTTTACAGGAGACAGAAGATCAGGACACTGGTGGTGAGCTCAGAAAGCTCGAGGAGCAGGAAGGAAGGGCAAAATCTACGCCTTCCTCCAAAAAAAGTATGCTTCAGGTTTCCAGCCAAAGAACCGGGCACCATCTTTGAGCTGGAGTCAGAGGGAGAGAGCAGTCTGACTGGGATTCCTCATCATCGGCCCCTTCAAGATGTGAGAGCAAGGAAGAGGTTTCAGACTCAGACCAGGGTGGCAATGTCTCTGACTCTGAAAGTGTGGTGTTGATTTTATTCATTCCATTCAGATGAAACTGAATCTTCATTACTGTAATCTTTGCAGAAATGTAATACTCTATTCTGTATATACTCTAAATATATATACTGTATATACTCTAGAACTCTCTATTAGTATTCATGTTTTATTTTTAGAGTACATATCATAGCAACTGTCATTTTAACATTTTTAAAAATATTGAATTCTATGTGTAGGAATTGTGAAATATTTTTAATTTCTGACCAAAAAATCCATAAAAGAAAATGAAACTACATTGAAGTATGAGTCTTAAAGGTAGTCATTACCTAATTCCATTTTCAGCTCTAAAATTTTGCTGTGTAATTTACTATAAAGTAGTTTTTCTGTTTCCACACCTACAGGGACTGGAGGTATATGTTCCTACCTGGATTAGAAAGATTAAGGTGCAGGGATTGCATGAAAGCCTAGAAGAGTGTGGATTGGATTCCCTATGTCCCATCGCCTGGGCCCAGTGAGGAATGCACTTATGGGAGACGCTTTACTAGCAGCTCTGTCAGACCTGGTAAATAAGGGTCTTCTACCAAGTCGGCGCACACCAGAGCTCCAAGCCAAAAGATTCTAATTTCAGACCCCACTTCCCAAGCTGAGTTTCCAGGAACATCAGGAAGATCTGGAGAAAGAACCACATCAGCTAGTGAGTAACAGCCAAAGTGTGATGTAATCAAAGTAGTTATTGTCCTCCCACAATCTAAAAAACACATGTTTGTGGCTGTATTGGTGAAAAAAGGTGATTCCAAATAAGGCTGTGGATCCATCGCCACCCTCATCAGGATGAGGAAGTAATAGAAGAGGCTCTCTCCCATTTGCACTACTTTAAATAAACTTCAGTTTAACATTTGAATACTTTTCTTGTGGTTTTATTTCACACTCATTTCCCAGTGATGCTACTGTTCTGAGATCAGCATGTCCAGAATAGGACTAATGAATAAGAAATAATGAATAGGAATGTCTTTTATTCTTCTTATTAATATTGTTTACTGTCAATTTAACATTTCAAAACTTTGCATGACAATCATGTTATTAATTTATGTGCCTATTATTATCATTACTGTTCTCCACCCAATTAATACTCGTTCTCATCCTGCTTGACCTATCAGCAGCATTTGATACGGTCAACCACCACATCTTACTAAACAAACTTACTGACATGGGCTTCAAGAACAATGCACTCTCCTGGTTTGAGTCTTATCTCACTGGACAATCCTTCAATGTGTCATGGCTTGGAAATACATCAGCGCGACACCACCTCACCACAGATGTGCCCTAAGGCTCAGTGCTGGGTCCCCTCCTCTTTGCCTTGTACACCACCTCTCTAGGCCCAATCATACATTCACACGGCTTCTCCTATCACTGCTATGCAGATGACACACAGCTCTATTTATCCTTTCCTCCAGGTGACACTTCAGTGGCAACTCGAATCTCTGACTGTCTCTCTGACATATCTACATGGATGAACCCACCAAGGTTGTAAGAAAACTGGGTGTCATGGTTGATGACCAGCTGACCTTCGCAGATCACGTTACCACTGTAGCTCGATCGTGCCGCTTCTCCCTATTCAACATAAGGAAGATTAGGCCATACCTAACTCAACATGCCACACAGCTCCTTGTTCAGACGTTAGTAATCTCCCGTCTAGACTATTGCAACGCCCTCCTGACAGGTCTTCCGGCCTGTGCTGTGAGACCGCTACAGATGATCCAGACTGCTGCAGAACGCCTGGTTTTCAATTAGCCTAAAAGAGCACATCACATATAAGGGCACCCTATAAGTTGAGCTGCATTGGCTACCCTTAGCTGCTCGCATCAAATTTAAATCACTAATGATGGACTTCAGGATTCTGCTCCCATCTACCTCAATAGACTCTTAAAACCATATGTTAGTGTCCGCCCTCTCCATTCCTCAAAGGAGCGCCAACTAACACGACCAACCCCCCAGTACAGGTCAGTCGAGGCTATTCTCATCTCTGGTACCACGCTGGTGGAACGAGCTTCCAAGCACTATCAGAGCAACAGAAACCCTCTCCGCATTCAAGAAATCATTGAAAACCCAGCTCTTCCGAGAGTATCTTTTGCACTGAAAGTATTTCTTTAATGCACTTATTACTTCCTAGCATATTGCACTCAATGTAAGGTATTTTGTATAAATTGTGCTGTAGTTTGAATGTTGGATCCTCTTTTGTAAGTCACTTTGGATAAAAGCGTCTGCCAAATGCATAAATGTAAATGTAAATGTACTTGGTCTGGGCTGGTCATGTGAGGGGTCTTGACCATTGAAGAACAGCGGCAGAGAGCTAATAAAGCATGCAGAGCCATAGTTGGACATGAAATATAAAGCACTGAATTGTCCACAGCCCTGAACATGACTGTCTGTATCTCTGTTGGGAGCATTTTAGCAGATATGGTGGTTGAAGGCTATTGGAACATCCTAATTACTGTCTGTCTTATTTAAGCAGCTGTACCTATAAACTTGCAAAAGTTGCACAACTCAGCCTTCCAAAGAAAGCACTCACACATTTTTAAATAAATAATGGTAGAGCCTCTAATTCAGTGGCCAGTTTCTTGAAGCTGCCTGTCAAAGGCTTACAAATTCCCTTGGGGATATTGACTCTATATTTAACCCTTCCATGGTAGTGAACACACACTGCAGGCCATAACGCTCTTGGAGTTAGGTGCTTTGCTCAAGGGCACTTCTGCCATGGATACTGAGGGAGAATAAAGCCCTGGTCCTTCATCGCCCCCCTCCCCCATTTTTTTTTCTTGATGGTCCTCGGGCAATCCTGGGTGTTTCCAATAAAATGGCCATGTGCTAAACATTACAAGGTGGGCAGTAAAATACACACACACACACACACAAACAAGTGGTCAATTTCTAAACAGTACAAGGTGGGTGTTTCCAGTAAAGTGGCCACTTAAAAGGTACAGTAGATGTCTCTAATAAAGTGGTCATGTTTGAAACAGTACAAAATGGGTGTGTTTCCAATATAATTGCCATATTTTTATACTTTTCTGTATATTTCATGCACAGAAAAGTAAAACCAACAATTTGAGTCAAGGTTATTTATAAATCATACATTCTCTCTCTCTCTCCCCCTCTCATATGTTTCTCTACTATCTGGCATTAAAAATTGCATTTAAACGTTCATATCTTAAAAGAAATCTGCAAGTGTTCTGTGCAATACAAGAGAAAACCTTGTCTGGATGTAACCATAAGAGCGGTTTTGGGAAATTATATCTCTCATTTTATAAGTACAGCAGGAAAAATTGAAACACGTGCTACAAATCAGCCAAGGGAAAGGGCTTAACTCTGTAAACATTTTATGGTTTTGAACATCACCATTTTATCCACGGCCCCGTACCCTCTTCAGCGTCCGAAGCTGTTCAGATATGCCCGCGGTGAGGAAAATCTGGGAATCAAACACATTAACGTAGTTTGTTGTCTGATTTAGTGCTATTCAGGAAAAATGAAAACAACTAAAACGTTTGGAAAGAAAGTAAAAAAAAATAATAAGCAGACTGAAAAATAATTCTATGACTCAAAATTAATAAATATAGTTTTTCGTTTTTGTTTTGTAAAAACTATCATAGATTTATCAATATAAATACATTTTTATTATGTGTACACCTAATAATAGGCTAAAAACTTTAGTCCATCCAGGGCCCACAGAGACCCTGAACATTGAGTATTTACAGACAATGAATGAACAATTAATATAAACTTAATAAGATTTCGCACTTAAAATAAAAATACATATATCTTTAATTTTAGATAAAGATAATTGTTAGAATAATCTATAAATTAATTAATAAAATATATGCAATGTTTAAAAACGTAAAATTATTTGAGAAAGGGATACAAAGATGGCGATGTTCGAGAAGTTTCTATAAAGTTCCGGCATGAATTAAAGCGTTAGTAACGGTAACTAGGGAGCGTGTTTAGAACACTGTGACGTCACCAGGTTTAAAAAAAAGTGGAAGGTAGACGTAAGTACAATTAACTCCTGCAGACAACTGTACGATATTCTTTTTAATGACAATGTGTAACGTCGTGAGATGTATGTTATAAATATTAATTTCAAAAGGTAACATGAGCTAGTCGTTAAGGTGGAACAGTCCGAGTGGTGGACTTGAAACTGTAATAAAGAAACTAAGACACTGAAAATAAAGAGATCCGCGGAAGGAAGAGAAACGTGTAGTTTTTCCACGGTGTGGAAGTTGTGTTCGTATTTCGCCATCTAGCGGCGACAGAATGCAACTAGTGCAGCATTTAAGGTGAAAGAGAAAATCCAAATGAATCGATTGCTCATCCTTGGTATCTGAATTTTTTGTAACTCGTAGTTTGGTATCTGAATCTCGTCTACCGAATTTGAGCAACTTCGAAATATATTGTTTGATTTTTTTAGCTTGAATTTTTTATCTGAATTTATTAACCTTGAATAGTAAGAGCAATGATATTCAGATGCATAATTTCAGTGCAAAAGAAATTCAGTACCACAAATTCAAAGGTGGTAATATTCCAAAGTCTGATAAGACAGATTTGCTTCCATACACTACAACCTACACATCTCGCTCTCCTGTCCTGCACTATCGCTTCACACTTACAGTCATTAGAAAGTGCCTCAGTTTCAGCCAATCAAAAACGACAAATGACAAACGTCATTTCTGATTGGATGGCTTGACCGCCAAGTGGGCGGGACATACAGGCAGGAGACCAGTAAATAGTTGGATACCAGTTACAGGTTAAGGTTAGGGGCGAAGTCTGAAAATGTCCTCCGAACGGCCACAGACCACCACAGTGCACCACAGCCAGTAATTTTATTTTATATTAATTGAATTGGCCACATCTGAGTGGTAAAACTAGATAAATAAAATTAAGGAAAAAAAAACGGTGGAGAGTTTTATCTCCACCGTTTTTTTTTCCTTAATTTTATTTATCTAGTTTTACTGAATAAGCATTGTAGCTGATGTGCTGAAAATAATGTACATAGTATAAAATAGTGATAGCAACGACTGTAAATGGTAAAGTAAGCAAATATCAGTCCACTGGCATAAAAATGCTGGCACACCACTGACTGTAGACCACTGCTGGTCCACCATCGGACCACTCAGATTACTGTCCTGTACAGGATATAACTCATTTATAACCTCCTCAAACAGATTTTACATTCACAGAGACTTTTATTCTGGAAAACAAACTAATACAAATATTACCAACAACTATGAGAGATATAATAATGAGTATAAGCCTGATATAAAATTATTATGCTATAAATGTTGACACTGTGCCTGATTAAAATGATTTACTAATTTTATTTATAAAGAATAACAAAAGAACCCAATGAAGGAAAAAAATGTGAACTGGACTGAATGGAAAAGTGCTAAAATGTGGCATTTTGTGTAAAATTCTGTTTAATCAACAGTGGTCCGCCCAGAAAACGCTGTACACTAGTGGATCTCCAACTTTGTCCTCAGTGGGCCAACAGTGGTCCACTGTCTCGTTGCTATCAGTGATAGAATATACTCTAAATGCTATCTAGATAGGTAGTTACCAACATACATGGCTAGTTGAGTGTGTAATGCGAAAATCTAATTAACTTAATACTGCAGTTAAGCTAGCTTGCGGGTAGCTATTTCATAATTCTATCGGCTATAACTCTAATGTAGTAGAATATCTGAGCCCGTGCAAAAACTTTTTGCTCGCTCACAATATCAGCGTGCGTGCAGAATTGTGGCACAAAAATAACACCATAAATGTTTAAAGTGAAAAAAAGTTAATGATGGTTAGGAGCTGTTAAATATTCCCTTTAAATAAATTATTTTTAAGACATTAACAATATTAATAACATGGTAATATTCAAGTATATAAATTATTTGTGATTTGGCAGTTATATCTCAAATATATTTCTAATATGTGTAAGATAACTCAAAATTTTGACCTTTAATTTTTTAATTAATGTCTGCAATTGATTTCAAAGTACGATAATTTTATATAATCCCTTGGTTAATATGATTATCCACATAGAGAGTAATGGAATAACTGAGCAGTATTGATTGCATAGCTGTTGTTTATTGAATATGTTTTTCTCCTGTTTTCCAGATGTCTCTAAAAAAGAAAACAGAGGCTTTGCCAACAGCACATGCCTCCAAAGATGGAACTTCTAAGTTCTATACGTTTGGAAAACTGGGAGAGAGCGTGAGTGTCCAAATACATCTCACTCTTGATTTCATAGACTTAGATCAGATCTGGATTAGATTATGCATTAGTGTAAGAAAATGTAAAAGTATTAAATGTGTTCTGTGAATTCTTGTGACAGCTTCATAAGAAAAAACCAGGAACGCCGCAGTCAAACCGCAGCGTGAAGGACTGGTCCTACAACGCCCTGCGTGACCCTCACCTGAAAAGATTTTTCAGCAGAAGTCCAAATAAAAGGCAGTTGATGAAACAGGGGCTGGTCACTGCAGATGGGAAAGTACGTACATTACATGCACTTCAAACTCTGAGTAGTTCACACAAAGTATTCACTTTAGCTTTTAACACTTTGTGAATAATGAAACGTGAGAGATTTTTGTTCACTTGAAGATATCACAAATTCTAGTGCAGTTTATAATGCAGCGTATTACACTGAACTGAATGTCTTTATGTCTTTATTTCAGGTGGTGTGCTCTCAGAAAGAGTACAGGCAGTTTGTACGGAAAGATGAAAGAGTGCCGTTTCCAAAGAAAACTAGGTCTCGCTACGGAAATAAAGTGGTGAGGTTACTGAGCCCATTCAGATGAATCTGAGTCTTCATTATTTGTAATTGTTCTGACTATGGACTTATAAACTGTCGAGTATCTAAATCACATTTAAGCTTACATTAGTATTCCTAACATTTTAAAGAGCTTGTATAACAGCACATAGTTTTTTCACAATTTTTATATGTTTTAATACAAACATTTCAGATCATAGAGTCCATATACGGAAACTAAACAGCATGGAAACGTGTCATTAAAGGTAGTCTTAACCCAGTTCCTCTTTCAGGTATTAATGTATTTTTTCTGTTTCTACAACTTTTACAGGGAGTAGTGGAAGACTATGTAGTGGATGGAGTCCGAAAGATTGTGGTGAGGAATGAACTGTTAATTTTAACAATAATTAAGTCGTGACTGAAAGAGGAACAAACAGAGTTCTGTTTTTAGAGTAAAATTAAGAATTTTGTAAGAATTTTACCTTTTCAGAATGCTAATTTCCTACGGCATGCTGTTTCTTTCTGTGACTAGATCCGTATGCCACCAGTGACCTTTGATCCACCACCTGAATCCTCCAGTGACAGTGAGGAGGAAGATAACAACTCTGAAAGAGTGGTGGTGAGTTTACTGATCCCTTTCAGATAAATCTGAATCTTCATATTATTGTAATCATTGCAGATGTTTAATATCATGGGTATTTAATTTAAATGTAATAAGGTCAAATTAAAGAATTTCCTCAAGCAAAGGTCCAAAACACCATAATGTGTAATGTACATTAAGTTTCAGTGCCATAAAGTATACTGAAATAGCCTGCTAGGTACATCTTATCATCAACAGCTGAGCAGTCTAATTTGAATCAGCTTTCCTCTGATTCACTTTCTTCTCAGACTGCTGTTTGTCACCTCAGAGCTGGCTGAGAAGGTTAAAGGTCCAGTCCTGGGACACTAACTCTGTATTGTAAATGCTAGGAAAGATTTGGTTAAAACAAAAACCGTCTCGCAAAATTAAATAATACTCAGTATTTTAGCGGTTAAAGGCCTAGGTCTGGACAGGAGAACATCTGGGTCCTGACCTAGACCTTGGTTCGTCTCTGGACCGATAAATCGTCCACTGTTCAAATCACAACAAAGCAGATACATATTTATTAGAATGCATATAATTTTTTAAATAACTCATATCACAGCGGCTCTGTTTTCATTTAGATAATTTATGAAAGATTTTGATGTAATTTGTAATCATTGTAAAATATCTTAAGTCCAGTAGGGGGCATAGTACCTCTTAAAGAGACGCATCAAAACACAACGAAGCCTGAGAGAAACAGGTTTAATCCCAAATCACTCCATACTCCCTATGTACTGCACAACACAAGGCATAAGATTACTGAGTCTATATCGTAACTTTTTCAGAGACCTATAAAGCAGTTCGGACGTGGTCTTAACCCAGTATCAGCTATTAATGTATTTTATCTGTTTCCACAACTTTTACAGGAGACAGATGAGAAAAGGCTAAGTGTTCCACCAAAAAAAGTACGCTTCAGGCTTCCAGCCCGTTCTGAGTTGGAGTCAGAGGGAGAGGGTTCAGACTCGGACGAGGGTGGTAACGTGTCTGACTCTGAAGGTGTGGTGGTGAGTTTATTGATTCTTTTCGGATGAAACTGAATCTTCATTACAGTGATCATTGCAGTTATTTAGTGCGCAATCATTTAGTACTCTCTATTAATATTCATGTTTTATTTTTAGAGCACATCAAAGCAACTATCATTTTCACAGTTTAAAAAAATGTTGAATATTTGTTGAATAGAATTTATGAAATATTTAAAACCTCTTATCATAAAATCCTTAAAAGAAAACGAAACTACATGAAAGTATGGGTCTTTTAAGGTAGTTGTAACCTAATTCCAGTTTAGCTCTGTAATTTAGCTGTGTTATTTATTATAAAGTTTTTTTTTCTGTTTCCACAACTTCTACAGGGATTGGAAGTAGATGTTCCTACCTGGATTAGAGATATTGAGGTGGAGGAAGGGGAAAAGAGCCTAGAAGAGAATGGCCTGGATTCTGTTCTCCCATCACCTGGGCCCAGTGAACAGATCTCAACCACCGCCCAGGCTGAGACTCCTGGAACACCTGGAGAATCCGGAGAAGGAACCACATCAGCTGGTGAGTAACAGCTATGTGTTTGTGGTGATGTGTTTTTTTTTTTTCAAGTTTGAGTAGTGTCTGAATTGTAAATGTATATATTTCATAACATCCAGATAAGACTTAAGTGTTCAGCCCATACAGTGGAATAAAGGTATTTTGCACCCTGTGTAACATCTTTCATTCTTTTCTCTGAAGGTAAACCCAAGAAGAAGAGCAGAGTTGGTACGTTCTTCAGGCGAGCGTGGGCTGCTATAAAAACGACGTTCACCTGCAGCTGCTGCTCCAGGAAGATCTGCCCAGACTGAGCAAGATCAGCACACCACATACGTTCCTTTAAAGATGAGCTCCATTCTTAAAGATGTTGAGCTCATTCTTACGGGCTGCACGGTGGCGCTGCAGGTAGTTCTGCTGACACACAGCTCCTGGGGTCCTGGGTCCGGCCCCCACATCAGGTCACTGTCTGTGGGGAGTTTCCTGTGTTCTCCCCGTGTCTGCGTGGGTTTTCTCCGGGCACTCCGGTTTCCTCCCACAGTCTAAAAAACACATGTTTGTGGCTGTACTGGTGAAAAAAGGCGATTCCAGCTAAGACTGGATCCATGGCGAACTTCAGTTGGATGAAGCAGTAAAAGAAGAGGCTCTCTCCCATTTGCACTACTTTAAATAAACCTAAATTTAACATTTAAGTACTTCTCTTGTGGTTTTATTTCACACTAATTTCCTGGTGAAGCTACTGTTCTGAGAACAACATGTCCAATAGAAAAAATGGTTCAATTTAATAGTTTAATGAGTAAATATTAAATATAGTCCATGTCTGACAGTGTGCTTATGAACACACATGTATAGTGACTTACTAGTGAAATAGGGAGAAAAACACTGGATTGAACCTTGTGCCAGATGAAGAAAATGTTTTGAATATCTTTAATATCTTCACTGAGATAATTACTAGTTAAACTTATATGCTAATTTTATACTTTTGTTGATTCATTCCTCATTTTTGTTGACCAGTGGAACAAAAACAGTAAATTGTATTTTTCATAGTCTCAGGTTTTTCATATTGTTTGCTTCATACAAATTCAAACATTTATTATATTTATTTTGAGTGGCATGATTGCACTGCTGCAGGTAGTGTCTCTGTCACACAGCTGCGACGTCCTAGGACTGTGGGTTCAAATCCCCTCTCAGGGCAGTTGTCTGTGAGGTATGTGGTGTGTTCTCACTGTGTCTGTGTAGGTTTTCTCTCACAGTCCAAACACATGTTGTTAGGGGGCTGTCTGTGTAAAAGTGTCAGTGGTTGTGAGTGTGAAACTGTCTACAGGTGTGAGAGAGAGTTCTGTTCTAAAACACACCACACAGTTCATTAAGAGTCAGACTTTTGGATGTGGACAAGAATACCCCGTCACATAATAACCACCAATTGTGAGGTACCCAGGCCCAGTTACAGCTGCTACACTAAAACTGGACAGTCTCACACTCTGGCTGCGTCCGGAACAGAGCTTGAGCCTGAGGAGGTGAACGCTGAGGAGTTGGAGAGGGAAGCAGTTTGGGGAAAAGCAGTCATGGAAGAGCTGGAGGCAAAGGGGTGATGGAGAGATGCAGAGAATTCATCAGGAACCAGTCTATTCTATCAGCTCCCAGGAGCACCTGAAAACTGAAGGTGAATAGATTTGGCCTGCTTTGTACTTGTGTGGGGGACCAACTAGAAAAGCTTGAGTGGCTGCTATTAGTGTACTTTTTGAGGCTCAACGGGGGGCGCTGTGATGGAACCACTGTACTGAACAGGGCAGTCTTAAAGGAGCCGTAAAACAGATCTCCAGACTCTGAGCTTTTAACAGATCCCAGGTTTTTGTGAAAGTTGTGTTGTTGCTGTGATAAAATCTGGCCTCTGATTTGTAAGTTTTACAATCATCATCTGTCCTGTATTGCTCTGCATACTTTAAGCCCTTTTTCACCCTGTTCTTCAGTGCTCAGTACCCAAATAGACCAGGTATGATTTGGGTGGTGGATCATTCTCAGTGTTGCAGTGACACTGACATGGTGGTGGTGTGTTAGTGTGTGCTGTGCTGGTAGGAATGTCACTGCTGGGCCAAGAATAGTCCCCCAACCAAAAATATCAGGCCAACAACGTCCTGTGACCACCTCGTCATAATTTTCTTCAAGGGACTGTGGTTACTCCAAATGCGTATCTGCAAAAACTATTCACTAGTGTGTGTTTTCCTGTCATGGAACGGTTAAATGCCAAAGGGTAACCATTTTCAGTATGTTTTACTTTTAAATACTTTTAAATGTATTATTGCAACTCAATATTGAAACATTTTTCCCCTCTTTCATCATCCAAAAATATTAATACACTACATTCATGAACGCTAATGTCGAAATCCATATCTTTAAATCGTATAAAACCATAACTCACATGTATTTTTGATACAATATTATCCCCAAGAACGGAACAAAGCTTTTGTGGTGCTTTTTTTTCCTGAAGGAGTTTAGCATATGCAGCGACCAATCAATTCTACTTTCCCCCATTTTCAAACTACTCCATTCAGTCATTCATAAGCGATTCCAGTTCAGGGTCGCTGTAAGTCTGGGGCCTACACGGAATCACTGCGCGCAAGGCAGGAACACACCCTGGAGGGGGCGCCAGTCCTTCACAGGACGACACACACTGACACAATTTGAACTACAATTATACATTACGCAAACAAATGCTTTAAAACGTATTAGTAAATGCACTATTTACTGCAGAACCAATGAAATTATATTCAAAGCTATTGTTGGTATAGAGCACCACTATCATCAATAATTGATTTAAAAATACATTTTAGACCAAACTCAAAACAAAATGTCTTAGGCATCAGCTGCGTGTTAATAACCACTTTGTGGTGTACCTTTCTGTGAGGAGCTTTTAGAGTCATGCGTCTGGTTCCATTCACCACCGTCAACAAATCTGAGTTTCTTTAGAATGAAGCATTACATCCCACACTCCGTCACTTTGTTTAAATCTCAAATATTTCACTATGTAAAAAAATGTATGTTGTGAAATTGTACGTTTTTATTAACTATTGATACTGTGTCATTATTGTGGCTTAAAACTGCACCAGAAATCATATGTAAATCATACAGTACATTACAAAAGGTCTCACTTCAGCAGCTGCATTCTTTCTTTTTTATTTTCCAAACAGATAATGAAGTTTACATTTTTTTTGCCCCATACTAAAAACACATCATGCTGTAAAAAGTCTCATCAATGGATGTTTTTTCCTTTTTTTAAGGAAATATGACAAATATAGTCCATAATAAAAATCTGGTCCGTCTCGGTGATTGACAGCTAATGGGTTTTTTAGTTTGACTGCTGTTTATGTTTACTGTGATACATTTGCAAGATGTGTTACTTTTAACTGATCCAATATTTACAATCCCCAAGGTAGAAACGACTGACATACTGGTTGGGGTGTGTGTTTGTGTGTGTGAGTGAGTGAAATAGAGATGGTTGGTGCAGACTGAGTCTCAAATCTGAGAATGCTACACAGTGGAGAAATGGCATTTCCATCCAAATTAAATACAAGTTGTTTAATGCTGAAGTGAGAATATACTGCCATTGACTGTAAAGGAAATCTATCCTATAGACCACTGAAGTTATGTCCATATAAGGCATATTACCCCTAGGATTTTTTCAAAGACAGAAATAAATAGTATTTCCAAAGATCGCTGCTATCACAGCCTGTGTTATTTTGAGAGTTGCTGCTGTTGCTTTAAAATAGTGCATTGATTTAATAAGCAATGACATTCCAGTGCAAAGGGAATGATGACGTAAGTACTGAGACAAACTCAGTGGTCTCTAACTATAATAATTTGAAAAAAATAATATAAAAAAAAACAAACAAACAAAAAAAAAAAAACACCAAAGACATTCAGACTCCGCCAACAAACTTACTGCTTCATAGCAACTGTTGCTAGGTTGGACAAGCTTTACAGTATGCTGGTGAGGTGTCTATTCACTGTGAGAAACCATAGCACACAACTTTTTCATTTTTTTTAAGTCTAATTTATGCTTGATAAAACTACACAACTACTAAATATGCTTTTTCACTGCATGGCATCGGCCCGACTTGGCACGGCTCAACATGCATTTTTCTGGCTGCTTTTCCAAGAGCACAGCTCCCCTGCGAAACGTAGGTAGGGACTTTGCAAAATCCCGTCTCTAACAGGAACTGCAATCTTTGAAAGCTGTAACGTTGGACACTGTTTACTCATTGTTTATTCACCTGTTTTGTTTTTTTTTCCGACTGAACACAGCTCCGTACCCCAGTTCTCACAGACTCTGCTCTCTTTGAACCAGGCAAGAGCAGGGACTAAAAGCAAAACAGCCGAGCTGACCTGAGTAGATTTCATGCAGTGGAAAAGTGCCAAGTGTAGAGGAAGATGTTAGCCATTCAGCCATAGGGTTGGTGGTGGTGTAATTGCAGAGGTGAGCAGACACACTAACACAAATATAGATGTTCATGACAATGTAGGGCTCTTACGTAACCTACGGCTTAGGCTCTGCATCAAATAAACGCAGAAGCATAAATTGACATTTATAACAAGTATTATTGTTATGATGTCCTAGAAAGCACTGGGTCTCTCTCTGGGTGGGTAGGGCAGCTCCTTCTCCCCAATCACTGCTCATTGTGATGGCAAGCACAGGCACGTCAGCTGATGTGACAGATCTGGGCAGTTTGCATTCTCCTCTGAGATTTAAGCTCTTCAGTACCGTTGGGGTAGCGGCAGCTCAGAAAAAAAAGGGCTTGGCCTCGAAGGAAGCATGGGTTTGCCTCTACCCTCCCAAAATTGGGGCACTGTGCATGTGATTGAGGGACACTCACAGAAAGAGCGGAACTGGACGCAATTAATAATCAGGTAAAAAATTTGGCAAAAACATGAGTTAAACAAAACTATAAAAAAGAAAGAAAGTGAAAATGATCAATTTCATGTATTTATTTTGTATAATTGTGAAAAGAATATTGTGACAGATAATGCATCATTATTTATTTATCCCTCATAAACAAGCTAATGTTTGTTGGAGCCAAATGTAAACAAGTTATACATTTCAACTGTTTTAACAAATGAATTTCTCAAAGTTGAATGGGATTTTTGCCCAGGCTGGAAAAGCTGTCAAGCTCGTCTGACGTAGCAACCCTTGCCAAAGAGAAAGCATCTGGAAGTGAAGCCCAGATCGTTATAAAAACCTTGTTCCATTCAGACTCAAACAGCGATTTCTGGCCGGGTTCGGCAAAAGAAACATTAAACTCCATTATGGGGCATTAAATCGGCTCATTGGCTTAAATGTGGAAAGAAAAACACGGTCAGACACCTGTGAATCTCCCAATGTTAAACCGTCCCCCATCACCCACACCAGCCTGGTCCTGTTTGCCTACAAAAAAAGACAAGTTTAAAAAAAAAAAAAAAAAAAAGCAGCCACAGTTGTTGCGGAACAAGAGCTCCATGACTAAAAAACTCCAGACAAGGGGAAGAAAGGGAGTGGAAGAGGGAAAGAAAACAGGAAAGGAGAGAAACTGAAGCTCCATCAGTCCATCCCAGGTCTGTTCAGACCCTCGTTTCTCACTGGATTTTATTTATGCTCCTTTGTCGGTGCAAAATACAACTCCATGGGTTTATTCACCTTCCAGTATTTTTCACTCACCAGCTCCAGTGAGAAGGAGCCATTCAGGACCTGAGAGGATGAAAGCACACAGTTAGACGAGAAAAATAAATTCATTGCACTACTGTTTGATTAAAATATATCTTTGTGTGTTTAGTTATCTTCCTGTATCAGAATCATCAGGACAATTTGAGTATTCAACAATATCACAATGTATCAATGCTATATCATATACAAAGGCAGATCTGACTTTCTGTACACACACACAGAATACGGTCAGCACTGTACGGTCTCTGTACTCACTGTGAACTGGTTGTTGGCTGTGGGGATGTAGATGGTGTACTGTTTCTCGCTGACTGTGTCCACATTGACAGGGCTGGCCTCTCCATTCTTGCGCAGCTCCTCCAGGGCGAGTCGCACTGCCAGGTATTTAGAGAGATGGTCCACTGTGGCGTTCCCTGAAGTTTTGATATACCTGGGAGGACAATTTAAAAAACACTCATGATAAACTTCTTGTCCAAAACATCTGGCTGAAGATTGCAAGTAAAAACTGAAAGATATTGACAATACATAATAACAAATAATAGACCAAAACTTAATGTACTCTATGGTTTGCAGAATGTGACACAAAGGGTAAAGTTTGTTGTTTTACATAAACCAACACTTTTTGGTGTAACTATACATTTCTAAACACCCACGTGCACTTTACAATCAACACATGACAATGAGCTTCCCTTCACAAGCTGACACTGTCTCTGTATCCAGTCACAGTGACTCAGACTATATTTGTATTGTAGCATGTCAGTTTTGTTTTGTGCATTTTTGATATTTTGCTGGATGGCTCATGTTGCATTGTCTCAAATTGGGTGAGGAATGGTGTGTGTGTGTGTGTGTGCGCCCACACCCCCCACATTTGTGATAGAGAATCGGAAAGAAATTGAGAGACAGATGTGAGCAGAGATGTCAGCTGCCAGAATGAAAGATCCAAAGTGGCCAACAGCTAAAACAACTAAAGCATCAGCATTTGCAAGAACTGTGGATTTGGTTTATGTCATGCAAAGGAGAGGTTAAATACAGCAAAATAGACACAACAAGTGCAAAAAAACAGAGCACTGAGTAAAAACTGAGAAAATGAGAACGGAGTGAAAGAGAACCAAGAGAAAGTGGCTATAAACCAGAGCTTCTGCTCCTCGCTCCGAGTCGGTGTGAACAGCAAGCAGCTCTTTATCATTTAAAGGAATAGGCGCTGAAAGCGGGCTTTCTGAACAGGGCTGTTTAGACAGGGGGAGAAAGATGCTGTGGGGCTTGTTGGGTTTTGACCAATGCATGTCACAGATGTTTCATTAAGAACAAGAACTGTGTTCCACTGTGGAGAAGAGGGGGAAAATGTCTCGATGAGATGAATAGTAGAGGGGGACAATCTCAGTGTCCACATACTTTTTAAAACATTTAGTGTAAAAGGATGACATCTTTAAAGAGCAGATCACGTAACAGGGTCATCCCCAGTGATTTTCAGTGGGTTTAGAGAGTGGAAAGTGTGTGACAGTGTCTCTCCAGAGAGGGTGTTTTATTACATTTTAAAAGTCTCCTCCCTCAAAATAGCTGAGAAACACAGAGCTCTTAACCACATTGCGCTGCTGTTATTCTGTGTGTGTGTATGTTGTTATGACTCAGTCAATATTCAGCCATAAAAAGAGTGGTGTTATTTATTTTTGTACATTTCTAGCAAAGGAAGAAAATAGAAAATGTCCCATTTAATACAATACCATTAGTTTCCCCTAAAAAATATGTCCTCTTGACATAACAGATAGAAGCCTTTATAAATATTACAGATTTTTTGGCTTTTTCCATGTTTGCGGTTTTACTTTTGTTATTTAATTGGTTAATAATATTAAGTAATTTTTAGTAGCACTTTAGTGCATTTGTAAAGCACTGTTAAAGTATGAAAAGTGTTGTGTCCGCAGTGAGAGTTATATATGAGGAAGCACCTTGTTTGCGCAGCGTCTTCTTTCTCCATCAGTGTGGGATGAGGTCTGAACACCAGCTCAATCTCGCTGGCTCCGTCCAGGGCCATGTCTCCTCCTCCATTCTCTGTGGCGTTGTCCATGTCCAGGCCCGAGTCGTCTGAGGTTTTGGTTCGTTTGATGCTTGGTCCTGCCTCCTGGTTACTGTGCACTGAGGCGTTGCTGCAGTGTGAACTGTCTCCGTTATCCTCTGCTCCACTCCCGTTTTCAATCTGGTGTTTCTTCCCTCTCTGCAATCTGTAAACCCCCAAAAGGTGGAGACACTTTTTAGAGAAATACTAGAACACGAGCAGATTTCTACATTCACTATATTTATCAAGATGTATCACTTTCAAACATGAGAGAAAAGAAAAAAGGATTAAACCACTTCTTGTTCTTCCCCCTGGTTACTGCGGTTGGGGGGTGGAGTATCCCACACTTGCCATTTTTGGTATAGCCACCATAGGTTCTCACTGACACACCAGACAAAGGTGAGCAAATGGAAAAGAAAAACTCAAAGCGAAAATAAACGCTAAGTCAAGGCAAGTCTTATACCGTTTTGACTCAGCCTGAATCTATTGTCATAAACGCAGCAAAGTGGAACTAGAGGAACTTGAAGAGCTCCTCTAGAACAGAGTTCATAGATTAAGTAAACCTTTAAAAATAAGTCTAATTATATAATGATCCAGTTGTGTGTTTTTCTTCAACTGGAAGGTGATGTAACATGTCTGCAAGAATGACTCAACTGCAGTCAATTTTCTAGCACTTCATTAGATACATGAGGCAGGTTTGAGTAAGGAAACATTTTCAAGTGCACCCTCTAGGACTGGAGTTTGAGTCTGTATTATATGGTTATTGGCCACTTTAATGGGGAGGGAGGGAGGGAGAGAGTGAGAAAGAGAGAGAGAGAGGGTTTTGTAATAAAGAACTCTACATGGGACCACCCACAACTCTGAACAGGATGAAGTGGTTGCACAAAAGTAATGAATGAATCAAACTGCTATTTGCTGGTAGAGACTCTGGCTTTCTAACTGTACTTTCCACCACATAAACCCTGAAAACACAAATACTGCAATTCTGGCATGCTGTCCTTCTGGACGAACTTGTACATTTACTCTATAATGGAGAGCAGATCTCATGTAGCAGTGTTTGTTGGTTTGTTCCATTTTGAATATTCTCTGACAGATATATACTCTTCTCAATTATGTTTAAGGCACAAATATACATAAGTCAGTATCGCCTAAAAGAGAGTGTACTATATATATATACACACACATTTTTACAGTAGCAATAGAAAACCTTAATAAAGTAATTTTAGATATAGGTAAGTAAAATAACACCGGCAACAACAAATACATCAGCAAAGTATACAGTCAACTACAGTGACTTATAAATAGGCAGTGTTTTCTGAGTGTAATTACACAGACCTGTTCATGGCCTGGATCTTGAGGCCCTCCTCGATGCTGTGGCTGAGCGCCTGCTGGTTGTTGTGCTTGCTGATCCGGGCCAGGACCCTCTCCTGATGAGCCTCGTATTCGTCTCTGCTCGGGTAGATCTTACTGATCAGAGCGTCAAAGTTTGGGTCGGGTCGGAGAGAGCGCTTTGACACGAGCTTCTTCCGGCACGTCGGACACTCCTTATTCCTGAGAGAGACAGAGAGGAGAGAAACAGAAAAACGTGACAGAGAGCAGAGAGAAAGTAACAGAAGAAAGACAGAGAGGAGACAGGAAAAAAAAGAGAAGCTCAATACCTGCTGGCGAATTTTTAGATTTTAGACTGAGATTTCGGAATGGGACGACACATCTGTTTCATATTAGCAAAATCAATATTAACAGCACTTTCATTCTGACAGTGCCTTTATCTCAGGAAATCAATAAAACATATATTACAGTTAATCAAGGAGAGTACCCAACCCCTCCTTTTATCTATATTCACACCAGGGTTTTTCCTTCTTAAACCTAATCTATATTTTAATACTTACTAAAATATAAATTTTGATTTTTGAGAATAATGTGAAACTTTATTTTCAGTCTTTCCCTTAACTCTGGCCACTGCTATATATGGTGCAATTCCGCTCTCTCTCTTCGCCAATCGCATTGGGTAAAACAATAAAATCCTTTTCTCTGAGGGGAAAATCCATTGTAAAAAAAATCCATTGTAATCCTTACATTGTGGCGCCACTGTAATCCTTACATGTAGAGTACGGATACCACTGAATGTGGTAGCAACCATCTCGTTTGACTGTCACAAGCAGGGGAGGTGGCCGAAGTTAGGTGGCACCAATAATGTTACAGTATTGGCACCTACATAAACAAAAGCGTTTTTATCTGAAAACATATTTTCTTTCAAACTCAAGCAAGTCTCAGACATTAATCTACACATATTTGACTCCTGAAAAATGTTGATTTGAGTGAGTAAAGTACTTCTATTTATTTAGGGTTAGCTAAGATTTCCAATATTGTAATTACAAGTGGTCAGAACTAAGGGTACCTACGCTAAGAATAAAGTAAGAATATTTCTCTAAGGAAGAGGAGTTTTGAGAATTTGGTGAAGATACACTTTTGTATAGGTTTAATGAATAAACAATTACTCAGCCTTCTGGCACATCAGGACCAGACTCTTATTAGTATTACAGCGCTGAAATTGCCTTACAGAATATTGTCTTTTTAGACTTAGATTAAATCCAAACTGTGTTTTTGAAATATTATTCCTTTTTTCCCAAACATCTCCAACTTAATTCTCACAGAGGAAATTTTACTTACTGACAGGCTGACAAAAACGTAACTTTGTTGAAATGCGCATTTCAGTGGCCAGGCTCTTGTGCTATAGCTGCAGAATGTATGGTATGTTCATTATTCGAATTGGTTACTGAATCATTTGGGGTGCATTTTAAGATTTACCCTGACAACTTAAGCCCAGAATTGAGCAATGTCCATTAGGAATGACCCTCAGCTCTTTTACATTCAGACAGGCTTGACTTTTGGCTTAGGTCATCAGGCTAAAGTAAAAATCCTGCTTTGTGAACTACATTTCTGGATGCTTTAAATGTTGAACCCACCCAGATCTGAGGGCTGTGATGATGCAGTCTGCACAGAAGCGGTGCAGGCACTCCTTGGTGGTCATTGTGTTCTTCAGCATGTCCAGGCAGATGGGACACATGAGCTCACTGTGTAAGCTACGGGGAGAAACAGCAATCTCCAGACCGTCTGTGATGGCCTCCTGAAGTAAGATGAGCAACAACAGCAACATTAGTATAAGCAGAGTCTATACAGTTGTACAAGACTGAACATGGCAGTAGTCTTTTGGAAGGAGATGCTCTAGTTTATAGACGGAGATATATCATGAAAGTGGGGAGAATATTTGAAACATCTTAATAAATGGAGAAATGTGGATTTTATCTTAATCCAGAAAAAAAATTTGAACACATTTCAAAGAATATCAGAGTAAGTATTTATAGTATATTATAAATTTCAAAATTCATTTGTGACACCTTCAGACTTAAGCCTCACAACTTAACACCCTCACAAATGCTAGTAATAACATGTCAATACATCATGACGTACACCATGATGTTCTGCAATTTCCGTCAGGATTAATAAAATATTATTTTATGCCCTGATTGTTATATATAAAAATAATGTCAAAGTCTAAATGTGAAGTTTTATTGCAATACCACTTATTAGAAACATTTACACCAAGCTGTGTATTTGTTTATTCCAGTTACTCTTACCTGAGGAGTTCTCTGGAGCTCATAGAGACTGAGTTCCCAGGTTTTACTGAGGGGCTGGACCCCATTTGTTTGAACCGTCTGAGTCATCTTTCACCACCAAAACAGAGAAGTTGGCCTCTCTGAAAAACAGTCGGAAGGAGCACAGATCTCTGCAAAATATGAATCACATCATAAGTATAAGGAAAACAAACATACAACAAAACCAGCCTTACTGAGCACTTGACAACCTTGCTGAGTGACATTTACTTGTAAGCTAATAACAACCACATTGAGTTCAAGGGTTTATTTGGCAAAGATTTCAGGTTATGCCAGATTTACCTAATTCATGTCCTTATAGTAAAGCTTGTCCTGTCAGACTGTGGTGTTTCTCAGCTCTAAAAGCTACGTCTACTTTAACACAGGCTTTTAATGAAGGGTTAGGGAATGGAATTATAAGCTGGGTCAGGTGAGGAGGAGAATCTTTTTAAAACAATATTTAAAACAATTTCCAATAACCGTTTATTTTAAACATATTGGGCTGGTTTACTAGACAGGTCCTCAACTACACAGCATTTAGAATTTTCCAATGAGAGAAGATTAGTCCAGGACTCTGCTTAATTATTTTCTGGAATACTTTTAGCTAGCATTGATAAGCACTGTACTCACTGAATATACTGTGACACAGATTTTACTCCATCAGGATTCTATCAACAGACTAATGTACTAAATTAAACTGTGGCTTTAGTTAACAGTATTGGGACTGTGATTTAAATTTTGAATATTATTTATTCTTCTTATTATTATTTTTTTAATAAATTAAGGTCCTGTTTTTTATCACCAAGAAATCCAAAGAGATCTGGCATTCATTCTGAGTGCTGAATGTAGAGCACAAGCCTGTCATTTAGTTGTGGTTGGGGTCATGTTCATAGCTAAGTGTCCATTAGCAATTAGCTATTTATACTAGACAGCTTGTTTCTGCATTATATTTTGTTGAGTTAAATTTTTGTTGACACCTCCAGCAAGGGAAGTTCCTTGTACCTTTAGTCTGGCACTTGTTCCAGGTGCAAGATACGGAAATACTGCTCTAGAACACCTCGCTTAATAAAATGAACTAATTTGAATAAAAAGAGTTTAATCAGCGAATAAAAGCATAATTTATAATGAAACAAAAGGCAACAAAACTTCAGAACAGAATGCCAGCCTACTAAAATGAACTGTAACTAATTTCTCCGCAGTTCCACCTTAAACTGCACAGTACTCATCACAACCATTTAAGGTGGAACGCAAAAATTCCAATAAGAAGCCCATGAAGGCTGCTCTTCTGACTCTTTGTGTTGTTGAAGACGCACTGCATCAAACCAAACGAACAAAACCCATGACAAATGAGCAGACTGAGCAAAACGATCCTTACATGTTCAAAATATAATCATATAAGGTGAAATAAACAGAACATGTGCGGTTTTATCTGTCACGAAAAAATTGCAGCCAGTGAAACGGAGCTGACAAAACGACGGATAGGCTAACCCGCTTTAAAATACAAATGGTGCTCTTTGTGAACTATATAACATCAGTGTCGCGGTCAATATCGGCACAGTACAGTTCAATCATCACTAACATATAGCATTTAAATATTACAAATCACGAAAATTGAGGTAAAATCTCGTAAAAGCTCCGTGTTTATAATCTCACCTTTCTGTGTTGTGGACCGTACCAGTTCTGGAGAACTCGATATGGCGGCATATTAATGTTGCGGTGCAGTGTGGGAAATGTAGTCCTACAGCGAATTCAAATTGAAGTCCAAATAAAATGCTTAATTTTACTACCATGTATTATAATATATATTTTAAGGTTATGAACAAAATTTAGATGTATCTAATTAATTTATAATTATGTATGTGTTTGTGTGTTTTAAAATCATATATGAAAGCTAATAAAATATGTTCGAGTGTCTTAAGTAAATCTACTACAAAGACTGTAATGTGTAGGCTAAAGGAAATGCCTTTTATATGTATTTATTTACAACATGTACAATAGAAAAAGTTATAGATATAAAAACATTACGATTCATGTCAAAAATAAAACTTGTTTTACTTTAATTCTAAACTTATATAAGTGTAAATAAATAAATGATTTGTTTATTCATTTATGTATAATTACGTTAGGTGAACATTAATTTAATTAGTTACAAATAATAGGTGAATAAAGTAAATATTTTTCTTTATGCTTGGTGCAGGCGGCGCTGCGGACCGCAGAAATACGCGCGCGCGTGTGTGTGAAGTATATATATATATATATATATATCTCGTTGTGGGGACTTGTAAATCAATACATTTTAAGATGAAGACAGGTTATAAAATTAGTTTTCGTGTTATTGTTAGTGGTGAGATTAGGTTAAAGTTGATGTTATGGTTATGGTAAGTTTAGAATCTAGTAGTGAATAAAATCTTTAGAAAATGAACGAACATATGTCTATAAAATCCCACAATGCATGAAAACAAACGTAACCGCTGGGGTGTGTGTGTGTGTGTGTGTGTGTGTGTGTGTGTGTGTGTGTGTGTGTGTGTGTGTGTGTGAGAGAGAGAGAGAGAGAGAGACACACACACACACACACACGACTTTGTGTGTTTTTACTCTGTGACTCGTCGACACTTGGCGATTGACATTCTCGAGACGCGGACTTAAGAGAAACCCGTTGTCACTATGGGAGTGTCTTCCTCCAGCCTTTTGGACGAGAGTAAAGCCAACTACATCAGAGGTAAAGGGTTTTAAAGTTTTTATAAAGACTGAAGAGTATGTGCAGAGCATCTAAAACCGTTCTCAGAAAAATCCCTTAACTTTGTCCTCTTTGAATCTGGCGTTGGCTCGTGGTTCTTATACTAATTCTTCATTCCACCTTAAATGGTGCAGGAATAATTCTCTATCTCTCTCTAAATTATTCTTTTAATAAATGCTATAATATTGTATCGGAATGCAGCGTGTTATATACAACAATTTAAAATAACATCATGACCACATCTTTGTTTATCCATTTACTTTCCTCTCTCTCAGCTCTGCTGACCGTACAGGAGCACTTTGTATTACAGACTGTAGGACTGCTGCTGGAGTTTTAAATCCACAGAGAGTTTGGAGTTTTTTTTAATTAAAAGAGAGTGAAAAAAAAGTATTAAACAAATGTTCCTAAAATGCAGTGGATACCATCTAATAACATCAGCGTTCAGGAGCGCAGGAGATCAGAGCAGAAACTCCCAATCCTCTCTGAACTCCAGTGTTTAAGGCTCAATAAACAGGGCTGTCTCAATAACCGCAATACGGTAATACCGTGCTCTTTCAGCCAAGGAATACCACAAGAACCGTCACCACCATGATGTGCACCGTTTCCCATTTTTTGCAAGGCCTTGCAAGTGTTTTACATTTTAGTGCGTGTGTGTTGAATGTTAAATACAACTGTATAAAAATCGTAATAAAAAATATATGCATCTGAAATGCTGCTAAATAGCTGTGTCAGCCTTCATTTTATAAAAAGGACCCAATTGCAGAAAACCTAGTCGCAAAACCAAAGGCATTTCAGCCTTCAATGAAAACGGAGAGACGGGCACTTCGATTTAGATGAGGCAATATACAAATCTGTGCAAGAAATTTTGCTGTGAATTTGAGATGTCATCTAGCTACCTATCATCAAGCTAACAAAGCCCAACTGCCTCCACCAGCACCAAGTCGTGGAGCAGCCTCCAAAAACAAACAGTTCAGGCCAGTTCCAGGTGACAGTGAGGAGTGTAGCACTACAATCAGGATACATTAAGTAATTTGGGGCAGTAATATCACGTATTGTAGTATTGAGCCCAGTGAAAACACAGCACAAGAAATTATTTCACCCTGACAACTCTACGCGATAGTGTGTGTGATGTTAGCACAGTGTCGTTTGTGTGTTTCCTTCCTGAGACTGAAAGCACAGCTGGATGAGGGATTGTTCTGCTGCCCACTCTCTATCTGGAGGAAGTGCTGAATTTCACAGGAAACCCTTCTGTTATCTGTGCACCTCGACTCTGTGTGAAGCCACAAAGCGCAGACCAACCTCTTTGGGCTTCCTAAAATAACACGTCCTTGCTGTCAGGACAAAACCTTGTATTTCCAAAATGGTGACTTTACAGAATTGAATGGGAGTCGTTTTGGGGAGCGTTCACAATGTAAATACCAACTGACATTTTAAATGATGTAAAAACGGCATCAGACACGGAGATGCCAGCTTTGTTCCCACTGCAATGATATTGGAAAGTTTGAGCTTTGTGAATGTGAAGATATCTTTAAAGATGTAACTGATTTTCTTTGGGTCCTAAAGTGGGAGAGTGTGTGAAGTTGTGTGACTGGATGAGTGTGTGATGGCCCATGGTGTCCAGGGTGTGTTCCTGCCTTGTGCTGAGCAATTCTGTGTAGGCCCCTGACCGACCACCGCCCTCATCAACATGAAGTGGTTACAGAAAGTGAATGAATGCATTAAAGATACTCTAATGAACTGTCAGAATTAAATTTTTATGCTTATGCTTAATTATAAATGGTTTGGGAGTCCAATTCCTTGGGAGGAAATGTTGCCCCTTCACATCCGTTTCTTATGTGCGAAAAATCACACTCGGTGTGAAAAGGCCTTTTAGACTTGGAATTCCGAATATAAGCACACCATTGACAACAGAACGATACACATTTGTGATTTATGAAGTCTTGACATATTCTCACCTCATGTTTAGCCTTTTCCTTTCCCTAAACAACACAAACACTCTTCATTTGGTCACTTCCTTCTTCTCACCTTTAAGGTCTGCTGAGTGTGAGCGGTGTGTGTTACACAGTGTTTTTAGTGAATGATGTCAGAAATTTCAGACTACAGTTTAACTGTGAAATAAAGAAGGCCTCAGTGCTGCAGTGAATCAGATCCTTGTGCTCAGGGTGGACGCTGCTGACCACATTCCCTGCTGCTGCTCCGGGGCAGGACATGCCAGTTTGCTGTAAGCATTTGGTGGATACAAACTTGGGTCTGTTCTCATCTTCTCAAGATAATGGAAACCGGTAAATGGTTCCTTGGGTTCCTGGTATTTTGTGTTGTGGGGGGGTTGATGTGAGGGCTGGACAATAATTCGATATTCATATATTCAAAATTTCAATAAGAGTGACATGATTTTAAACACATTATCAGTATTTGAATATACATTATTTACAGCATCTGTCATTGACTGACATATAGAGGTTTAGGTTTGATACTGATGTCATGTTTTTTTGTCTGTTCTTGGCAGTTTTCTGTGGCTTTTATGTTGTTAATATCGATGTAGGAATAATATCGTATTGACCAAAATTAAGAAATATATTGTGATATAAATTTAGGCCATTTTGTCCAGCTCTAGCTGATTTATAAAAAGAATCCTGATGGTGTTAACAGGAGCTGTGACTGATTCCAGATGCATTTGATGGCTTTCTAACAGAATATGAAGGTGTCTTGCAGGAAAGTAGAGGTCTCAAATGGTGTTCATTAAAAGGAACGTCTAGGATTGTGGGGAAAGGTCTGCAGTTCTAAGGTCCATGTTTTTTTTTAAGGTGGAACGGTGTGTTTGAGGGGAACAAAACACATTTGTTTGTACATGGATGAAGTGTAAATTATCTGTAAGTTTTATCCACTGTTTGAATTATCACAGAAACTCATTTGTAACTTGAGCTGTTTAGTTTTGTAGCACTTTCGGTAATGCAGTTAATGCAGGCATCTCCTGAGTTTGGAGACATTTCCACCTTAAGTGATAGGAAACAGCAAAAATAAGTCAATATTACCCACCCATGGAGAAAGAATACAGCAAATTCCTCATCTCGGTTCGTGTTTTTCAACATTTGAGTTCTCTCCATTATCTAAAAGACTCCAGATGCCTCTGCCATGAGAGAGAGAGTGAGAGAGAGAGAGAGCTTAGCATACCAGTTTGTTTTTTACTGGGGCTTTGTAAACACAACCATTTTGAGTAGCAAATAGTGAGGAACCATCTGAATTTTATAAACATTCTCATTAAAAATCCCAGCCATCTGGTTTTTAATTTGATTGTTTCAAACTGATGTCCTGTTATGGCCTGGCTCTGTTCAGGGCATTTTTCTGCCTGTCATCACAAAAGTTTTCTTGTGTTTTGGTTTTTAAGTTGTGTCTGAAGATGTTCAGCCACATAAGGATGAGTGAGGTCTGGTTCTGAGACTGGATAGAGGAGCATACCTCCAGAGAGTAGTGTACTTATCTAGCTTACACTTAAAGTAGATACAGACTATTGGACTTATATTTTTAAACTGCTTACATATATTATTTTTTGCTCAAATGATTGCTTAAAGCTTCAGAAAATCTGTAGAGCGCAGAACATTTTTGAGTTATTCTGTCACTGTGGGTTTAATGTTTTTAGGGTGGGATCCTCTTTTGCTCTAACACAGTCCAGCATTTCAGAAAATGTCACTGACTTGATTCAAGCGCATGGTGGGAATCACAGCAGCAGGGGCTTACACCAGGCGGAGGGAATGTGTTGTTAATTAAAGCAGATGCTGCTTCACTCCCAGAGCTCTTCTGCGAAACCCTCAGTGATGTCATGCTTTATTCACTTCAGCTGGACCTGAGGAGAGCATGTTTTTTGTGCTCCTTTACGATATGCAACACTCAGATACTAAAATGTGTTTCTCCAAAGTGGTAATTTTACAGAAGATGCTATAACACTGGGCAGATGCATTTCTCCAGAGAGAATGTTAAATATGCTACAGACGTGGAGGCTAATGCAGTGTTAGGAGTCTTGCCTAGGGACTCTTAGGGAACTAGCATATTGTGATCTTCCTTCCTAAGCTGGGAACAGTTTGCTGTGTATAAGGCAGTGATGTTGCCCAAAAATGCTTTGATGACTCTTAATGTGAAGTTGTTCTATTTAGAGTCCTTGTGGAACATATTTCAAACGGTCCATCGAATATGTGCCTTGCTCAAGGGCATTTCAGCTGTGGATGTTAAGGGAGAAGACATAATTCACTCTGCCCTCCCCCCATTTTTCCTGTCGTCCAGCATCCTTCAGAGCATGGTTGCCTCATTTATTTGTGAAAGTGGTTGATTGTACAGAAAGAGTTTCAGTGGTGGTGAATGGAACCAAGCATCTTCGTGTCTACAACACAAATAGCAGTGGGTTCCACCCTGAGTATTTTATGGAATGATGATGATGATGATAATGGAAAAGTAGTGGTAAATCTGTAAGAATAGGTTTTCTTTGGGAAATACTTAGCTCTAAAATGTGCTGAATGTGTCTCTCCACCCTGACTGGATTTTAAAAACACATTGCGTAAGTGAAAACCTTCTAATCGCTGCAGAAAAACAACATCTCAGGCTTTAAACAACATTTTCACAAACACGGTTCTGTGAGGAGCCAGACGTCTGGTTCCATTCAACACCACTGTCCACAATTTGGACTCTGTGAGATTCTCTAGAACGGAGCAGTTCTGTCCTAACCTCTTTCAGTGACTTTTACTGTCCAACAAATGGAGCTTTTCCACTGCATGGCACCTACTCTACTGGACTGTACTGCACTCTACTCTCTGTTTGGTCCATGGTCCCTGGTCGTTTTTCCGATCCCACAGCTCTCCCACTGTAATGCATCTGGAGTCGTCTCAAAACCCTGTGTTTAATGGGAATAATGGGGTTTTGAATCCACAACAACAGCGGTGGTAACATTTAAGTGTTGTTTACTCATTGTGTAAACATCGTGTTACTCATCATTGTTGTTGTTGTTGTTGTTTGTGACTGAACACAGCTCTGTCATCAATTCAGACAGATCAGTAGAGTTTGTTTCTTCCTTGTTGCAGTGTCTCAGCCACCGATCCAAGGAGTGTTGGAACCTTTTCAAAAGCCACAACGTAGTTTTACGAGGTGTCATCGTGAGTCAGTTAAAAACAAATGTGATCTCTGCTGTAGCTGGAGATTTTAAAGATGGAGAGTTTGTGCTGGACATCTGCATTGCGTGTCATAGAGTGACGACTCTCTCTGGACAATCAGCACTCAAGATTTACACGTCATGTTTTAGTCCCTATTCGGCTCACTCTGAACCACAATAGAGCAGGGAATAAAAGAGAACCCGGTTTCAGGAGCAGGATCAGATATAGCCAAGTCGAGTAGGTACCTTGCAGTGGAAAAGTGACAACAGAGGGTCAGAGCAGAAATGTCCTGCTTAGTTTATTTTTAAAAGAGTGAATAAAGCAGGTGGTCCATGACAAACATCAGTAATGGTGATGGTAATAGGGCCCCCCTGACCTGACTAAGCCTGAGTCACTGAAGGCTTGTGTTTGGAGGATTTTAGTCACTGCTGAGTTCTTTGTGTGTGTGTCCTGCTCTGAAGCTGCAGCTGTGGGTCACTCTGAAAATATGTCGAGGCAGTGATCAATTGGAACAGCAGCATAGAGCAGTTCCTGTAATGGGGAGGCCTCCCTCCAGCGAGGCTGAGATTATCCCTGAGTCCTGGACTGATGGTACTGTGAAAAGGGACTTTGTAGTGTTCTGTTTGACCCGCTCATTTGCCTGTTCTCCAGCTGCTTCTGCTCTTTGAGCTGGGTCATGCTCACTTGAACAATGAGAAAAGATAATCCTGCACTCAGCTCACAGGGGAACCACAGAGGATCATGATTCACAGAACCACAGCACTCTGTTAAAAAGCTTTTTATTAATTGTTAATTTAAAAAGCTGCCCTTTTACTTTTTACTTTTAACCTTAACTGCTGTGGTCTCGCTTCCACATGGCTCCAGGATCCCGGGGTCCTGGGTGGGATCCTCTCCTTAGGTCACTGTTTGTAAGGAGTGTAGGGTGTTCTCCCTGGGTCTGCTGCATAGGTTTCCTCCGGGTGGTTCACTTTCCTCCCACTGTCCAAACACACTTTTTTTAATGTGGATTAGATTAACAGAGATGTCCACAAATGTGAATGTGTGAGTGATTGGGTGAAATTGTTCCCAGTTTTGAGTGTGTGTGTGTGTGTGTGTGTGTGTGAGTGACAGGGTGAGTGTGTAATACCCTGAGAAGGTGTTCTGTCCAGTTTGTGTTCCTTTCTTGTGCCCAGTCATTCTTGGTAGGCTCTGGAAACACTGTGACCCTGATCTGTTTCTGTTTTCACCTGGTGTAAATAAACACTGTGCTAACAGAACTGGGCCTAAAAGACTGAAATTCTGTTGTGCTAACATTCATTACATTTCTGAATAAGTGCTGCTTATAGTAGAGTCAAAATTAACCAAACAATGACATCAGACACAGATGTATTCGGCAACATTTCAGACTTACAATAATCACAGCATACACATGAACATACACATTTAACCCCCCAAACCAAATCTTACCGAACTGACTTGACCTGCTTTTTGAAGGTGACACATTGTGGAAAAACATTGTTCAATGTATGTACACGTTATTGTGTGAATCTGGAGCCCACCAACCCAAACACTGTGAAACAAGAACACAGTCTGTTTTCTGTCGGCTACCCAAGTCAAAAATATGGGATAAAATGAGTCGTTCTGATTAGGTTAAATGCAGCAAAACAGATTTAATAGCACAGAGACATATAAGCACTGAGTTAAAACTAACAACAACCGAGCGAAAACGGCTAAAAACCAGAGCACCTCACTTCTCACTGCTGTGTGCCTGGGGTTTGGGTGGACAGAGAGTGGCTCATTATCATTTAAGAGCTGAGTTCCAATGTGAGGAAGATGGGGGGGGGGGGGGGGGGGATATGTGCACTTTAAAGTGGATCTAATGATCTTTCTACATGCATTAAAGCTCAGGAAGTTTTTCCTTTATTTTTATGATACCAGATTTTAACTTCCATATTGCTGCCATATGTTCATTCCAAAGCATCCACAAAGGATCTACAGCATAACTAAATGAGCTCTAGCCATCTTTATCTATTTAGTTTTGTTTCAGGATACTCCGCAGTGGAGGTTCAGTGTAGAGTGATGTAAGGCTGCTGTGCTGTTTCGAAGCTGAAGCTTTCTGTAGTTTGACATCTGTGTGGTTTGAATAACCCTGAATTACCAGCCTATTTTCCTGTTTTAAAGCAGTGTATGTGGGCCATCTTGATGGGTTCCAGCCTGTCATTGGTTCCTCTGGTGTTTGTGTTTAGAAGTTAATGTTATTTTATGTTAAAGTGGTTGTCTGAGCCACATTTAACCCCTACCAAGTTTTGCACCTCATGTATTTGACCATCTGAGCCTCACTGTCGGAACACAACCTCGTATCTCCACAGAGGCAGCTTTACAGGTGATGGGAAAAACCTTGGTATGGTTGAATGGCAGTTCATGGATCCTTTGATTTAAATGGCGCCCTACTCGGTATTCCCTACATTCCTCACTATATAGTGCACTATTATTGGGAACTGAATTCAGGAGGGTAGTGAATCATTTTGAACGCTACCTCATGTGAGTTTTTAACCAAAGAATGCTGTGCATTATGGGTATCCGCTGTCTTCTAGGGTACATCAGTTGTACACTGCTTAGTGCGGTGCATTGTGAGGATTGTTTGAGTGCAGTAAAAATTTTATTTGGTCATCTTAATTGAAATTCCAAACTATAGGGAGTGAAAATGTTGAGTTTGAAAGGAGTAGGGAGAAGTGAGTAACTGTTCAGCACCACTCAGGAAGTTGTAAACATGACAAAAATTACATTTATCCCTGTATTACTTACACAATAAGATACAGCGCTCCATTTAATTTAGTTTTTACGTTCTTTTGCTTTCTAAAGTAACTATCAATGTTGCTTCATTAGTATTGGGATATATTTTGAGGCTCTATTTAGTTTTCTAACTAGTGCCGGAAAAACATGTGAATACGGACATTTCCACTGTTGGTTGCTTCGCAACAAAGAAACTTGGAATGCATCCTGGTCCATGTTTGATCATCCAATGTGTTTCAATGTATACTATAAATTGTGGTGCTTTGCAGGAGATTGTATTGGCCTCAGAATCACACTTGAATTAAACTTTACGACTTGGACACTTAGAGAAAACGCTTTCTTGTTTGTTCTGGGTAGTTTTTCTGTGGCTGTTATGTTATGTATATCATTATCGGAATTTAATTTTATCGACTGGAATTAAGAAATATATGGCAATGTAAATTTTGACAGTGCGTCCATCCTTAGATTTAACAAACTGTTAAGTTCCCTTAGCTGATATCATGTGATTTGTGTGTGAGGAATACAAGGGCACTGCTTAGGGACCCTGTGGAATGGAATGCACGGTACCACAACTATTGGCACACAGGGTAAAATCTTCTCTAAGTGACTCATTGAGATTCTGACACAACTATGTATCACAGAAAGGTCCGCTTTCCCACCACAACACCACATCAGATAACCTCTATACACACAATCAATCTCGAGTGTGTTCTCTTTTCTCTTCTGGTTTGCCCTTAGAACAGACACTGGTACTTTTCGGTGGAGATTTGATGGCAGCCAGAGCATTAAAGTGTTAGTGAGGTGAGATACTGCTGTTGGATGATCAGCTCTGGCTCTCGAGCTTCTCCCAGAGATATGTTGGATGTAGCTCCATCACTCTAAAGAACACAGCTACACTGCTCCACAGCTGCTCCACGTTCTCTGTCCTGCACTTAGCACTGGGTATGGTGACTTCAGGCTCATGTGCAGCTGCTCCTGAATGTCCTGTAGATTATAGAAAACAGTGGGTGAAACTTTCAGAACAAGAACTCCGTCATTATAAGGAGTGCGTACAAACTAACGGTCACCGGGTTTAAGAGGGAGACTGGGGTGGTGATCGTTGGCTGAACTGGCTCTAGGTCCCAGAGGGTGAGGCGGATTGTTTTGGCTGAAGTCCTCGTGCCGGGAGATGCTTCATGGTTTCTAACATGGTTTCTCTTTCTCTCTTTACCTCTCACTATTCCTCTCTCTCTAACTCTCCCAGTTTTTCACTCTCCAAGTTTCCCACTATCCCAGTCTCTCTGCCCCTCCTTCAAATTTCTCTCTGTAGACTTTCTGCAGCTGTTTTATTTATCTCAGTGTTGAACAGGGGAAGAGCTGATCTCAGATATCCGAGCTGGCAAAGCTTTTTGAAAGCTCCATCCCTCTCTCTCCCTCTCTCTCTCGCACACGCGCGCACACACACACACTACATTTCTTCAGCCAGTGGAGTATGATGATACACACTCCATATGATGCGGATTATAATCGCTCCACATTTATCACTGTCAGACCGTCCACACCGAGCTGAACGAACGAGATGAAATGTTTCGGTGTGTGTTTGTGTTGCACTGGTGACAATTAGAGAGTGTGTTTTGGTTTGTGTGTGTTCTTGTGTGATGACTGGACAGTTTGTGGTGTGTGTGTGTATTTAGATCTGAGGTGAGTGGACATGGTGTGGCGTGTGTTGCTGTGTGGTGGCTGGACCGTTTTGGTGTATGGGTGTGTGCGCACGCGTGTGTGTTGCTTTGTGGTGTTTGAGCTGTATGAAAATAGCGGTTTAATCTCACAGCTGCAGCTCTGGGCTCCACTGAAGGAAATGAGCTCATCCTCCAGATTCTCTGCAGCGTTTCAGCTCTGTGTTTCAGCAGCTGGTTCTGCCCCAGACCCCAGGGTCCTGAAGCAGTGGAATACAGTAGATAATGAAATCATATATAGAGCAGTTTTTATGCGCCCCATTCTTACCAAGAAGCAAAGTATAAAAACAATTTGGCATATAATTAGAGACCCTTTATATCTGTGTAAATTTCCTAGACATCTTACAAACGTTCTTAGCCTTTGCAGCATCACTCCTCTTGTGTTTTGAGTCCATTTTAGTACACAATAGTGTTGTTAAATGCACAAAGAATGTCTGCTAGCAAACCCTAGTTACACAGGACAGTGCCGGGATGAGACTGCACCATAGCAGAGTAAAGAATGAAGCTCCTGATAGAGAGAAAGAGTGAGACTCTGCGAGAGGCCGTGAGAACTTATGGCTGTATTGGGCAAAAATGAAATGTCCCGGTTCTCTGGATGTTCTCATTGTTTTGATTCGGTTTTGTCTTCTGTACTTAAAGTTGTCTCTGTGTGATGTGAGATGGTGTTTAAAGAGGATTTACTGTGAACACAACTGTCTCATATCTTCAGTCACAGCAGCTACTTTAGGAGAGGCACAAACTGCAGGCGTTCAGCAGAGCTTCTGTACTCTCTTCTCTGTAGAAAAGCTTGACATGAAACAGAGCAGCTGCACATGAGGCCACCATGCCTGTAAGAGAATGAGACAAGGACACACAAACAGATACAGAGAAACACACACAATGCAGCTTGCTTTGACAGAGGTGTGTGTGTGTGTGTGTGAAATACTCAGCTGGGTTTGTTTGTTTTGTATTGTGGAAGTTTCCTCCGGATTTGTGTGTGTGTGTATGATGCATCACAGTAGATTAAATGCATTTCACACACTATTTTTCAAGAGTTTATTTTTGTACACATTTATAAACAGCCGAGTTGATGAGGCTGCTGTAAATTACATTACCCGCTACAATCAAGAGAAAGAAAACGAGAGGCTGTGCTATTGTCTGTGTTGTATGTCGTGTTATGGCTATGTTCTTAGATGTGGCAGTACCTTTTCAGCGTCTTTGGGTAATTAAAAAGCGCTTTAGAAATAGCATTTATCATTATCGTTATTTATTCATTTAAGTTCTCGCTTTCTCTGTTTTTACTCTGTGTTCTTATTTCTTGGTGCTCTCGTCTGTTTTGCTGCATTTAACCTCGTCTTTGTGTCTCAGGTTCTGCTGCCTTTTACAACTAACAAAAACCCTTTTTAAATCTCTATAAAGACCACATCCCACCTACTTCAGCCGACATCACCCTCTGTTCCCTTCTACAAAGTGAGTGTGAAGAGCGGTTTTGGTTGTGTGTGATAAAGAGCAGCACATTCCAGCTTTATCTTCATCAACACATCCTGTAATCATGAGCTTGTAATAGAAGGGCAATTATATTCAATTATGCCTTGTACCCACGGTTCCCTCTGACCAGCTGAGATGTGAACAGCGCTGATATCTGTCAGAAACTGCCTTCAACGCCCCAGAAATCCTCATCTTTAAAAGGAGGGGATGGACAGGAAGGACATAAAGGCTATACGTTAGGATTGTATACAGGGAAAGCCACTGTCCACTGTGTGATAACAGTTTTTATCCAATTACACTGAGTCTCACTGGAAGAGACAATGCAGCTCAAATCTCCAGCTGACTGACTGCCCTCAAACCCTAACAACACTACACTAACAATCTGAATTTAATATATATTATTATTAAATACCACAATAATAACCATACAGTAAAAATTTAATTGCAATAATTATTTTATAAGGCACAGCAGGTAGTGTCTCAGTCACGCAGCTCCATGGGCCTATAGGTTGTGGGTCTGAGTCCCGCTCCAGGTGACTGTGAGAAGTTTAGTGTGTTCTCCCAGTGTCTGCGTGGGTTTCCTCCGGGTGCTCTGGTTTCCTCCCACAGTCCAAAAACACACATTGGTAGGTGGATTGGCGACTCAAAAGTGTGAATGTATGTGTGTTGCCCTGTGAAGAACTGGCGCCCCCTCCAGGGTGTATTCCTGCCTTGCGCCCAATGATTCCAGGTAGGCTCTGGACCCACTGCGACCCTGAACTAGGTAAGCGCTTACAGATAATGAATGAATGAATGGATTATTTTTTAAAATAGATTTAATACAATAAATATCCCATAAAAATATAACTACAAAACAACTCTACTGTAATAAAGATTTAAATACAATAATAACTTTTATAAAACATGTTATAATAAATAATCAAAATAAAAAATATATTATTTTTAATTTAAATACAACAGGAACTCTACAATAAGGCTTTATATACAACTATTATTCTATTTAGTACAGCAATAACTCACTTAATATTGGAATATAAGACCTCTACAGTAAATATCTTCTGCAGATAAACCCATAGTGTGAGAAACTGATCAGATTCTGTTGCGTTGTTCCAAGCCGCTGGTTGATTGTAGACTAGCGTCACATGAGTGTCATGGTGAGACATGAGTTTCAGTCGTCAATAACTTTACTGCAGTTTTTGATCACAAAAGCATAAAATCACACATCACATTACACCCACACACTACTGACTTAATACACCGCTGCCAGTTCTTTCAGCATTTGTGATGATTATCACAACCGTCAAACCTGGCTTTAATCACTAAGCACGCTTAGGCCAAAAGTCGCCCATAGTGTGTCAGTGATGACACTGATAAATATGATGTCATCATATTCATCAGTATCATCGATGACACTGATAAATATGATGTCATCATATTCATCAGTATCATCACTGACCCACTATGTTTTCCTTGTTGCACTCTTTGTAAAGCATTTTGAATTGCCGCGGTGTATGAAAGTGCTCTTTACTATAAACCTGCCTTAGCTTCTCTAACTTTGGGTTGGATTAGGGTTTGTATGTGTTTTTGTGTCTCTGGGTGTCGTTTTGATCGACTGAGGGTCTTTATTTCTTTGTGTGTGTATGTGTGCGCAGAAATAATTATGATGCATCTGCATTTTGCAAGAGCGTGGAAATGCTGGAAGGACATTTCTCTGTACTTGTGTGCTTCATTGCCACACATTTGACCACAGAGCTGCACAATCACTTCCTCGGTTGCCTTTGGTAACGACTGAGTGTTGACTAAGAGCTAAATATAAACAAATGATCAAAAACGAAACCTCGATATGATTTTATAAATCGTCCAATTAAAAACATGTATCTCCCAAAATAGTAACTTTACAGGAACTTTCAATGGAAGTGAATGTAAAAGATTTTTATTCAGAGTAATTTTGGAGTGTTTCTATTGGTCAGTTCATCATGACGTTTTCACACATTTTGAAGGACAGCTGCTGTGTAAACTACACTTCCACTAACATGGAGATACATGTTTTGAATTGGACAGTGATTTTATATTTTATATATATATATATATATTCATTTCGTTCATTGTAAATAAACAGTAAATACAAAGTGCAGAATGGTGGTCTGTGGAGAGGATGTGTTCACTTCCTGTAAAGTTAACTAAAGCTAACTTGGAGATGAAAGTTATGCAAAGTATTTTTGAGTCCAGTGTGAAATGTAAAGCATTCAGTCTGTGTGTGTGAGGAGGAAATAGAAGGCAGTCTCAGGAATCCCACAGGAAACCACTACCTCATCACTCTGTCCTCAACAGCTGCCTCTTCTCTAAATTCACTTAAAGCTGCACTAAGTAAGTTCTGTTTTTTTTAACTGAACTAAGTGGCATTAAGAATAAAACTCTCTGCTGAAGTACCATATCCTGCTGCTGTGAGTTGCCCTGTAAACCTGAAATAGTCATTCAATACTCCAAGCTGTCAGATCAGAGCAGGTCAAGTAATTTTTCAGTCCACAGATGTCTTTAACATCAAACACACAGCCTCAAAAAAGGAGTTCCGGCTCAAAGGGCTGCTTACCTGAGTTATGTCTGTGGGTGTGTGGCTCACAGTGCTGATCTGTACATCAGTGAAAGGTGGTGAATGGAAGGAGAGACATGTCATTGCTGAGGCACGTGTGACAAACGCAGGGAGCTCTTCAGTGGGGCGCTCAGGTGCTTGTTTCATTTAAATTATTTTGTTTGACATTGAATAAATTTAATTTCAACACTTGCATAACGTAGAGGAAGTTTTTCTATTGCTATTGTATCTGAATACATCGTCAGCACAACCCATGTTACAAAATGTTCTTCCACACATATTGTGCAATTACATATTTCCACCAGAGAAGTCGCCAACAGCTCAGTGCTGCTTTATAGGACTGAATTGGAATGGCTGTGTTAAGTTGTCCACCGGTGTGGCTGAGTGAGTGTGTGAAATTGTCCACAGGTGTGAATGTGTGAGTGACTGGGTGAGTGTGTGAAATTGTCCACAGGTGTGACAGTGTGAGTGACTGGGTGAGTGTGTGAAATTGTCCACAGGTGTGAGAGTGTGAGTGACTGGGTGAGTGTGTGAAATTGTCCACAGGTGTGAGAGTGTGAGTGACTGGGTGAGTGTGTGAAATTGTCCACAGGTGTGAGAGTGTGAGTGACTGGGTGAGTGTGTGAAATTGTCCACAGGTGTGAGTTTGTGAGTGACTGGGTGAGTGTGTGAAATTGTCCACAGGTGTGAGAGTGTGAGTGACTGGGTGAGTGTGTGAAATTGTCCACAGGTGTGAGATTGTGAGTGACTGGGTGAGTGTGTGAAATTGTCCACAGGTGTGAGAGTGTGAGTGACTGGGTGAGTGTGTGAAATTGTTCACAGGTGTGAGAGTGTGAGTGACTGGGTGAATGTGTGAAATTGTCCACAGGTGTGAGAGTGTGAGTGACTGGGTGAATGTGTGAAATTGTCCACAGGTGTGAGAGTGTGAGTGACTGGGTGAGTGTGTGAAATTGTCCACAGGTGTGAGAGTGTGAGTGACTGGGTGAGTGTGTGAAATTGTCCACAGGTGTGAGATTGTGAGTGACTGGGTGAGTGTGTGAAATTGTCCACAGGTGTGAGAGTGTGAGTGACTGGGTGAGTGTGTGAAATTGTCCACAGGTGTGAGAGTGTGAGTGACTGGGTGAGTGTGTGAAATTGTCCACAGGTGTGAGAGTGTGAGTGACTGGGTGAGTGTGTGAAATTGTTCACAGGTGTGGGTGTGTGAGTGACTGGGTGAATGTGTGAAATTGTCCACAGGTGTGGGTGTGAGAGTGACTGGGTGAGTGTGTGAAATTGTCCACAGGTGGGAGAGTGTGAGTGACTGGGTGAGTGTGTGAAATTATCCACAGGTGGGAGAGTGTGAGTGAATGTGTGAATTCTGGGTGGACTCCTGACCAACCATAACACTGATCATGGCGAAGCGGATAAAAATGAATGAATGGATGAATGATTGCTATTTCATTTATATGTGGAGTTTGTCTGAGTGGGCTGTTTGTTTGCCTTATCCATGATGAAAGTATTATCTTGACTAAAATATCTTAAAAGATGATTAAAATGGAAATTAAAATGGTGATCCCAGACTTTTAAGTTATGGCTAACTGTTTTGGAAAAGGAAAATATGTTTTAGTTTGTTTCTTTGCTGAATTATTCCACAAGACTGTTTTCTTTCAGATTTAAGAGTGAAGCTAAATGGCACTGAGAACGTTTTTCCAGAAGCCTTCATTTCTTATTTCTTCCTGTGTTGAGGACGTTTTCACTCAGAGACATTATTATTTGATGTAGATGTCCTGTTGGAGTTCACGTCGGTAACACAACACCTTCATGCTCTGATGTATGGTCCTGTTTTGCCAGTAAAACAGAAGGAGCATGTCTCAAAGCACTACAGGCCTGGCCTTTTTCGAAGAAATTGGAAGCTTTCCTCCATTTCAGGCAGAACACTTGGAAATAATGAAGCGGCTCAGAGTGGAGAGAGCTGTATTTGGACGGAGGGGTGGAATAAAGCTGAAATAGACCCAGAGCTCATTTCTGTGCCATGTTATTTTGGCAGGGAGTCTCAGAGCTAAGCCTTAACCCGAATAATGCATCACAGATTTGACTCTCAACACGTTTTTTCTACAAAATCCAAGGTCAGAAAAGCTTTAGACCTCTTCTAAACATCTCTTTAAATGCCCTTGCAAATCTCCTCAGATTGTGCCAGTGTTAAAATGGAGTAATGAAGGTTACAGTGCTCTGTGAAGCCAAAATATTGCTTCTAAAATGAAGTGTATACAAAGATCTTGTCCCTCTTTTAATAGCTTCTATATATCTGAATATGCCTTATACTAGATTCTGGAACATTGCTTTGAGGATTTGATGGCATTTACCACACTGAAATAAACAACACTTGGAATTTACTTGAACACTTGGAAACGACCCTGCAGCGACACCTCACATGGTGAGGGTGGTGTTAGTGTGTGTTGCTCTGGTACAAATGGATCAGACACAGCAGTGCTGCTTGAGTTTTAAACCCTGTGTCCACTCACTGTCCACTCTGTTAGACCTACCTTGTTGATAGATGTAAAGTCTTATAGATGTAAAGTCAGAGACAGTAGATCATCTCTCGCTGCTCAGTGTGTGTTGGTCGTCCTCTAGTCCTCCATCAGTGGATACAGGATGCTGTCGGCTGGATATTTTTGGTTGGTGAACCAGCGGTGATGATCATGCAACTAAACCTGTGTCTGTGTGTGTGTCTGCAGGGCGAGCAGAAGCAGAGCTGAAAAACTTCAGTCCTCACTATAAGAGACAGTACAGCGTGGCCTTTTTCTCTGAGCTGCAGGATGAAGTGGAGCAGCATTGCAGTGCACAGACACAACTCCTCAAACAGAAGGTAACCAACACCTAAAAATAGCTCAGATGGCTATAGATCATGATCTTGACAGATCTGAGGTGATGTTTAATGTAGCTGTGCATCATGTAGTAATAATAATAATAATAAATGAAAAACATGCATCTCCTAAAAAGTGACTTTAAAGGAGGGAAAAAAAACCTTCTTAACTTTTAGTGGAAGTCATTGTAATAAGATTTTTAAATTTGGAGCATTTCTATTGGTCCATTCATCAAAAGACAAAAATGGAGATACATGTTTTCTTTGTGCAGCAACAAAATATAAAGTACGAGCACAATTTACCATACTTACCATTTACGACGCACCCTTAAAATGCATGATTTTAGCTGCTTTAAGGTGGACCCGCTGTGGCCATAGACCTTCAGTTTGTATAGACTCCACCTAGGGATGCTCTGGAGCAGCTACGTATGAGCCCAAGGGAACCGTGTCTACAGCCAAGTGTGAACTGGAAGGGATGAGGTGGAGAGGTGTTTATGATCCAGAACTAATCACCCAATCTCAGCATCTGACCTCACATAGCTGAATGCTATCAAGACTTTAGAGTGTTCCTAGAAGATTAGACAAGAGGAAAACATTTAGATTAAAGCAACGTTAGGTAAGATTTGGTATTTTTGCTCTTGGGCTCCCCCTACAGTTTGAGTGTAGACTGTCCTGAAACCAAACGGGAGGGAGGGAGGGAGGGTGGTTGGTTTCCCACCCTTCTCCAAAAGATACATAGTGTAGTTTCTGCAGTGTTGAGCCTGGAGTAGCAATGACACAGGCTCTGTTCTCCCTTTTACAGCTCAGTTTGAGCATCACAATGAATCTGAAGCGCTAATTTTAAGGTAGCAATACTACAGTGTTGCTTTAATCCTCTGTATTAGAGCTTCTGTCCACAAATTATGGCCTAATTTTTTTTTAACTATTAATTTAAAAAAAGTGTAAGAGGATATTATTTTCATGCAATGAAAATTAAACAGATAAAGAAAGAGGTTTGTTATATTATTAGATGTACAGCAGTAAAAATTAATGAACATTTTATATTTTACATTGTGTATTGTGAATATAGTTATATGTTCTGAAATCTGCAGTTCTGAATTCAGTGCAGTTGTGGTGAGTTGTCAAACTTCATCAGTTGTATAAGTTCCCTTTTCATGTGAAAACTTGAACACTACACACCCTCCTTTCAGCCACAGAGTAACACTTTACAGTGGAGTGTATCTTCTGTGTTCACACAGACATCAAAACATTCAGCGCTTTATAACTCACCCGAGGGCCAGAGATCTAACAGCCTTAGCTGGATTCGCACTGGGATGTGTTTACCTGATCTGAGTCATTAAACGAGGGCTGTGTCCCAATACCTACACTCATCCAGTCACTTACACACTTGCACCTGTGGACAATTACATACGCTCACCCAGTCACTTACACACGCGCACCTGTGGGCAATTTCACACACTCACCCAGTCACTCACACCTGTGGGCAATTTCACACACTCACCCAGTCACTTACACATTCGCACCTGTGGACAATTTCACACACTCACCCAGTCACTCACACTCTCACACCTGTGGACAATTTCACACACTCACCCAGTCACTCACACATTCACACCTGTGGGCAATTACATATGCTCACCCAGTTACATACACACTCACACCTGTGGGCAATTTCACTCACTCACCCAGTCACTCACACCTGTGGGCAATTTCACACACTCACCCAATCACTCACCCAGTCACTCACACCTGTGGGCAATTTCACACACTCACCCAGTCACTCACACCTGTGGGCAATTTCACACACTCACCCAATCACTCACACACTCACACCTGTGGGCAATCTCTCACACTCATCCAGTCACCCACACACTCACCCAGTCACTCACACCTGTGGGCAATTACATAAGCTCACCCAGTCACTTACACACTTAAACCTGTGGACAATTACATACGCTCACCCAGTCACTTACACACTCGCACCTATAGGCAATTTCACACACTCACCCAATCACTCACACACTCACACCTGTGGACAATTACATACACTCACCCAGTTACATACACACTCACACCTGTGGGCAATTACACACACTCACCCAATGACTCACACACTCACTGCTTTGGACAGTTCCATACACTCACCCAGTCACTCTTAACACAGTCCCACTAGTATTACACATACACTACACAGCCAAGAGTTTCTGGACACCTGCTTGTCCACATTTCTTCTGAAGGTTTGTCCCCCTTTGCTGCAGTAACCTTTTCTACTCTCCTCTCCTGGGAAGACTTTACGATGGATGTTGGAACATTTTTATGAAGATTTGATGGCATTCAGCCACAAGAACATTACAGTGATCAGGTCCTGGATCCCAGCTCATCCCAGAGGTAATACAGGCGTGGATCAGAGGAGTGAAAAGCACTGACCAGAAGAATTTGAGCCATGCTCAGTGCCAAGTGTTGGCTAGAGGGGTAAAAAGACCCCAGCACTGGGCTGAGGAACAGTGGAAATGTGTTCTGTGGAGCGATGTATCTCTATTCAGTAATTTTGGGATCAGCTGGAGTTGTGTTTATGATCCAGAACTAATCATCCAATCAATACCTGACCTCATGACATGTTGCTGAAGGCCATCAAGTTCTCACAGCAATGTTCCAACACCTAAACTGTAAAAAATATCTATAGATTTTACAGCAATAAACCATCAGGCCATGACAGTAAAAGACTGTAAACTCTGAAAAGTTTCATTAACAGTGAAATAATGTAAACACATATATCAGGGAAATCACTGATATTTATGCCACTTTTCTGGAAAAAATACATTTTTCCAATGTTAAATACTCTTACACAGTGTTTATAATGTAGATATATATTCAATTATATTGGAAATCTATTATAATGGTAATAATCATAAAAAGATCAATTATTTATATATATAATAAAATAATTTGGTCACTATTAAATACACAAATCTGGGAGGAGCTGGGACTCACAGGGGAGCTCCCAGCTGTGCCTAGTGACACTTTTCTGTGATTTTCAGGGTTTATTTAATGTGTTTGGTGCTTTTTGTGCTGGGGTTGCTTTGGGGGGATTTTTAGTGTGTGTTTGTGGTTGGTTTGTGACGAGATGTGTATTGGTCAGGGGAGTTCACCCTCAGCTTGTGTTTGAGTGCTGGAGTGTTATTCCACACCAAGCCCAAATACTGCCCTTTTCCTTGCTTATTTCTGCACTGCGCCTTTTTTTTAAAGAGCTTTTTAAAGGTCGCTAATTCACAGTACAGCTGTAACTCCATCTCTGTCCCTGTTTCATCACAGTATTTACATGTTTAATAAAAACTTTTTTTTATTTCTTGTTTATTATTTCACTGTAATGTATTGTAAACCATTCTTGAATACAAAATGTACAGTTGCCAAAAAGCATACTGCGACTGTATATTTTATTTTATAGTTTAAATAGTTTTTTTCTTACAATGTAATCACTTTCTAGAAGAGAAGAGGCAGCCTCTATTCCAAACGGGACAGACCCCTTAATTTCTGAAGAAACACTGAATGTGTAGGTGTTCATAATGTTTTGGGTGGATGTGTTTGTACAGGAGCCTCCTGAGTCCTCAGTCGTGGTGTACAAAGACAGCGTTCTGCATTATGATGACAGCAGAAAGTGGAAGGAGAGGTTTGCTGTGGTCAGAGCTGATTACAGCCTGGAGCTCCACGACAGCCTTGAGGTTAAGAGCACATTCACACTCTGGACATTCACCCATCAGCCAAAACATTAACACCACCTCCTCTTTGTCTGCACACACACTGTTCATTCTCTCAGCTCCATTGACCACACTGGAGAACTCTGTAGTTTTACAGCTAAAGACTGTAGTCAGTCTTTTGCTCTGCATACTTCATTACCCACTTTTACTTTATTCTTTGATGCTCAGGATTCCCACAGAGCAGGTCTGATTTGGTGGTGGATCATTCTCAGCGCTGCAATGCTGCAATGACGTGATGGTGGTGTGTTAGTGTGTGTTGTGCTACGAGTGGTACGAGTGGATCACACACAGCAGAGCTGCTGGAGTTGTAAAACCCCTCAGTGTCACTGCAGCGCTGAGAATGATCCACCACCCAAATCATACCTGCTCTGTGTGTTGAAGAACAGGGTGAAAGGGGGATAACTAATAACCACGGACAGTCTTTGTTATGCTGACTGCTCCTAATGATCTGTAATGTTTTTGTGTTCAGACTTTCACTAAAGGAGCTCCACCTCGCCACACTCTCCTGCTCACAGGCGGCACAGTACTGACCTCAGAGGAGAAATACTCAGCCCTGCTGGACAAGGCCTTCCCTGACCTCAACAGTAAGTATCTGTTATCTTTAGGGGAAAGTTGTTTGTCTCAGTGTCAAATGTTGGAGAACACTACATTAGAAAATGGACTACACTGCACATGTTTGAAAATTAGAGCATTCATTTCTAAATATAGCGTCATGAGATTTTTCCTCCTATCTCTTATAATTTTGGGGTCTGTCTGTCATCATTAGGCTCTAAAGAGGAGGGGCCATTGCCCATGGTAACGGTTCCAGGTCCATTTCCTGTTTATATTCGACTTCCATACAGAAAAGACTCCTTCTTCAGCTTCCAGCAGGAGGACAAACAGATCCAGTTCATCTCCACGCTGTCTGACTGCATCCGGCATCAGAACCACGGTAACACACACACACACACACACACACACACACACACACACACACACAATAAACACACAATAGATGGATAGTGCCATAGATAAGTTTCATTGGTGCTAGCTATATATATATATATATATATATATATATATATATATATATATATATATATATATATATATATATATATATATATATATATATATATATATATATATATGTGTACCATATCTGATCTAATATCACAAAATGTTTTTAAATGATAAAAAATAAATAAATATTGCGATTAGCGTGATATTCTAATATGTTAACATAATGCAGTTACACATAATATGGCATACATTCATTACGTGAATCATTTAGGCACGGTACTCTGCATTAAAAAATTCCTCCAAAAGACGAGTGACTTCAGTCGTGTGGAGGTCGTATGGAAATAAAATATAAATATTCAAATTTTTTTTAATAGTCAGAATCTTGGTAAGTTATGGTTGTTTACAAAATAAGCAAATGTTTACACATTTATTTGTTTCTTCTGAATGTTTGAAATTGTTAGATTTGTACTGAAATAAAATGTAATTAAATATAATTTAAATAAGAAATTATATATATTATTAATATAATTAATATTAATATAAAATTATTTTTGCTGTGTGGTGATAGAGTGAGTGTGTGTGGTAGTAGGTGCTCACTTTGTGCAGCAATTTGTTAAATGTGAGCGAGTGAATGAGTAAGAACAACAAGAATTGTTACTTTATTCATTCCTTAGGGCTGCCCCAATGTGAGATGTGGATGTGTAACTGTGTGAGTGACGCAGTACAGCATTTTGTTAAATATAAGCGTGAGCGAGTGAGTGACTGAGTGAATGAGTCACTAAAGTTAGTCAGGCCTAATTCAAAGCGTTAAAAGTGGGGTGATGTGTAACACATGCTCACTCTGAGAGATGGAGCCCTCCTTCCCTCCTTTTCAAACACACACACAGAATAACAGCAGCGCTATGTGGTTAAGAGCTCTGTATTTCTCAGCTATTTTGAGGGAGGAGACTTTTTAAAACGTAATAAAACACCCCCTCAGGAGAAACATTGTCACAGTCTTTCCACTCTCTAAACCCACTGAAAATCTGAAAGATGTCATTCTCTTCACTAAATGTTTGAAAGTATGTGGACCCTGAGATTTTCCCTCTCTAATGTTCGTCTAATGGAGACGTTTTAAGGGTGATATTTTCCCCCTCGTCTTCACAGTGGAATACAATTCTGGTTCTTAATGAAACGTCTGTGACCAACGTACTTGGTCAAATCCCCAAAAGCCCCACAGCAGCGTTCTCTCACTGTCTAAACAACCCTGTTCAGAACGTTTGCTTTCAGTACCTGTTGTTTAAATGATAATGAGCTGCTCGCTGTTCCCCTCGACCCAGGTGCACAGAGGAGCGAGGAGCCGAAGCTCTGGTTTTTAGCCATATTCACTGTTCACATGTTCTTTTTTCTCCGTTCTTGTTTTCTCTGTTGTTACTTATTTCTCAGCGCTCGTTGTGTTGGTTTTGCTGCAGTTAACCTTTTCTTTGCACTCTCACATAAATGCTGGTCCAGTGCTGTGATTGGAGAGACTCAGATGAAGGGGCGGGGCAATCCTCAGGTCTCTGCACTTGATGTCAGAAATGGCGCAGAATCAGAACCGTATGTTTGCTGACTTAGACAACACACAAAACTGACTGGGTGGACTAGTCTCACAGTGTTTGTGTTGATAGACTCCAGATACACACTTTAATGTAAACATGGACGGTACAAGGGAGTCTTTCATAATATATCCCTTTTAAACCACTGCAAATGTCAATGTCCAGCAATAAATGAAGAACCACATCAGATAGTGGTGATAAACCAGAGGCTGTAGGAGGGCTGTTGTGGAGCATGCTCAGGACACTCTTCACTTCAGACTTGTTTTTCCTCTATGGTCTTGGTAACGCTCTAATAATAACCACCTTCTCTTCCTGTGTGGGGATGGCTGGGTGAATTGATGTTTAGTGGTTAGCTCTCTTCTGCAGAACAGGGCATGGCATCAAACTAGTGACATGCTGCTGAAACCTCTACACCTTTCACACCTTCACATACATAGGTGTGTGTGTGTGTGTGTGTGTGTGTAGGATCTTTCAGCTACTCTGAGAATTGTTTACAAGAATACTCCCTCCTGCACCAAATGCAGTTATTCAGCTTATAATCAAACTGCACACTGAACAATCACAGGATTCGGAACACCTACCTTCACTATCTACACTCACTGTTCATTTTCTGAGCTCCACCGACCACACAGGAAAGAATAGTTCTACAATTACAGACTGTAGTCCATTTGTCGTTCTGCATACATTGTTAACCCCCTTTCATGCTGTTCCTCAATGTCCAGGTCCCCCACAGAGCAGGTATTATTTGGTGGTGAATCATTCTCAGCACTGCAGTGACACTGATGTTGTGGTGGTGGTGTGTTAGTGTGTGTTGTGCTGGTATGGACCAAACACAGCAGTGCGGCATAATGTGTGTTGGTTGTATTCTAGTGCTTTATCAGTGGACACAGGATGCTGGCTGGCTGGATGTTTTTGGTTGTTGGACTATTCTTTATCAGTGACACTGAGGGCTTTAAAAACTCCAGCAGCATTGCTGTATCTGATCCACTCTCACCAGTACAGCACAGTTGTACCCAGATGTACATAGTTTTACACAGTCCTACACAATCGTACACAGACACATCGTGCACAGCTGTACAGAATAGTACACAGTAGTCCACATGAGGTGGGAGTGTCTAACAGGGTGGAAAGTGAGTTGATAAGGAGCTATAAAACACACACTAACACAACACCACCACGTCAGTGTCACTGCAGCGCATACAACAGTTGCAACATCTACTGTCCTCACAGAAGATAGATGCTGTTACTGCAGCAAAGAGGAATGAAAACTTGTTTAATGCCCACAGTTTTAAAAGAAATGTTGGATAAGTAGGCTACAAACCTGTATAGAGGCTGACCCCACAGCTCTCTCTCTTGTTCTCTCTCTTTCTTGTTCTTGTATCAATGTGACCACAAAAGGGAAGTTTCAGCAGAACTCATGCAGTTCCCTCCGGTGTCTTACACAACCACCGCACATGCGTTACACCACACCATGGAGCAGGGAGCATGAGCTAATCTTTATTACATCCTGTTTTATATATTTAATACTCTCTCTCTCTCTCTCTCTCTCTCCCTTTTTCTAGACTTCCTAAAGAAGGCCTCATGTGATATCCAGGCCTTCCTGAAAGCTATTCATTTCTACAGACAGGAGAAGGGTCATTATGAGTCTTGGGAGATGCTGGTGGGCTCGGACACTCAGGTGTGTTGCTCCACCTATCCATACTACAACAGTGTTGCTCCGTCCATCCTACAGCAATGTGGCTCCACCCATCCAACTTACTGCAGTGTAGCTCTCCCCATCTTACAACAGTGTAGCTCTCCACATCTTATAAGAGTGTAGCTCCACCCATCCATCTTACAACAGTGTAGCTCCATCCATCCATTTTACAGCAGTATATCTCCACCCATCCATCTTACAAGTGTAGCTCCACTCATCCATTTTACAGCAGTGTATTTCCACCTGTCCATCTTACAACAGTGTAGCTCCACCATCTTACAGCAGTGTATCTCCACCCATCCATCTTACAAGTGTAGCTCCACTCATCCATTTTACAGCACTGTATTTCCACCCATCCATCTTACAACAGTGTAGCTCCACCATCTTACAGCAGTGTATCTCCACCCATCCATCTTACAAGTGTAGCTCCACTCATCCATTTTACAGCACTGTATTTCCACCCGTCCATCTTACAACAGTGTAGCTCCGCCATCTTACAGCAGTGTAGCTCGGCTTGTGTTTACAGCACATTAGTTCAGTTTTGTTGGAGGTTAAATGTTGTACTGTTCCTTGCTGTCAGGAACCTAATAGATCACTGCAGCCTTCCAAAGGATCCAAGAGGTGTTGTCTTCCAGTGTCCGGAGTATTTTCATAAAAAAAACATAACAGTGCCTTTCCCTGTTTCAGCGATGTCTGGCTGTTTTGGGAATGAGATAAAACATTTATGATAGTCTAAAGTCTTAAAAGCTTAGAGGTGGAACTGAGCAATTCACCCCGAAGGACAGGTGAGACTGGACGAGACAACAGTGGAAATGTAGAATACGGGTTTGTTAAATCCCAGCTGGGTGGAGAGATTTTGTTTGTGTGTGTGTGTGTGTATGAGAAGGGTGCTGCCAGAAGGGTGTGCCTCAGATGCATCTTGGTCTAACTGATGCGACCACAATGGAAACGTATAAAGTACACTCCCTGTCGAGTGAGAGACAGAGAGATGCACAGAGATGCAGCAAAATCCCTGTCAGTTTCCTAATTTCAGACATTTTGGATGAATAAGTATCCACAAACCCTGGGGTCATGCAGTGTACAATGTTCCTGGATCAACAGCTGAACTTCACTGATCTTTCTAAATGTATAGAATAAAATGTAACGAAATGGCAGAGATGTAAACACTGTGATTGAGGATGGGATTTGACTGTTGTGAAGCACAGACAGAACTTTTGACAGTGGTAGTGATTGGAACCTGACCTCTGCTTTGACTTCTTATAAAGCTACACCTCAGAAAGTTATTCTGAGCTGATTATGAACTGAATAAGCACACTGCTGCTGCCTGAGTGTTCTGAGGTTTCAAGGCAGCAGAAATATTTAAATGCATTTTATTATTCCGATTTTCACTATTTCCCATTCTTACAGTTATTCAAAAATAAAAAATAAATGCTGGGTTTGTGTTGGAGACATGGAAATGTGTGGTTACATTTAGCAGCACAATGAAATGAATAGCCTTTTATTATGGTGAACTGTGTAATTCCACTCCATCACTTTATTCAGACCTCAGCCACTGAATTATTGGTGAAAATCACATTTGACCTGTTACCATTTCAGATGAACTACATCCTATAACTTTTAATGTTAAACTACATGTAAAATCTACATAGAGGAACATCAGGGGGACTTAGAGAGTTAATTCAATTTCTTATTTCTTTTCATTACCCCTTATTTTTTTTTCCTCTTTCATATTTTCACCCTACCACTACCCTTGTTTCTGAGTGTCCTCTTGCCCCTTGGAGCTGAGTTACAGGGAATAATGGTTCAAATCTCCCCTACGAAATGGGACGACCCTTCAAAGTCCTGATACCACCAGAACACAAATAAAAAAGTGCAGTGCTTCATATCCAGACGACTAACGAGCTGCTCTGCACCAGTCTGCAGTGATATCAGAGGAGCTGCTGGACTTTAGTTAAATTTAGAGCTTCATTCACTTTCAGAACAGTTCCAGAATTATGTTATACCACTCTCCTCACTCTTCTGTTATATGGAGCTGAATTCAGATTATTATTCTGCAGCTTTTTGTTCAAAACTTCCAGTTCCACCATAAATGTTGCTGGAGCCTGAGGCACTAAAGTGTAGTTGCTTTACAATTTAAGGTGGAACTGGAAATTTACAGCTAACTCCCGAGACATCAGGTCTTGCCTGTGCTGTTTTCACACTGGTGATCATAGAGTTTAGACATTTAAATTTATGCATTTGGCAGATGCTTTTATCCAAAGCGACTTACAAAAGAGGATCTAACATTCAAACTACAGCACAAATTATACAAAATACCTTACATTGAGTGCAATATGCCAGGAAGTAATAAGTGCATTAAAGAAATACTTTCAGTGCAAGAGATATTCTCGGAAGAGTTGGGTTTTCAAGGATTTCTTGAATGCGGAGAGGGTTTCTGTTGCTCTGTTCTGCTTGGAAGCTTGTTCCAACAGCGTGGTACCAGAAATGAGAATAGCCTCGACTGACCGTTCCTTTGAGGAACGGAGAGGGCGGGCACTAACATATGGTTTTAAGAGTCTATTGAGGTAGATGGGAGCAGAACCAGTGAATACTCTGAAGGCCATCATTAGTGATTTAAATTTGATGCGAGCAGCTAAGGGTAGACAATGCAGCTCAACTAATAGGGGTGTGACATGTGCTCTTTTAGGCTGATTGAAAACCAGGCGTGCTGCAGCAGTCTGGATCATCTGTAGAGGTCTCACAGCACAGACCAGAAGACCTGTCAGGAGGGCATTGCAATAGTCTAGACGGGAGATTACTAATGTTTGAACGAGGAGCTGTGTTGTATGTTGAGTTAGATATGGCCTAATCTTCCTTATGTTGAATAGGGAGAAGCGGCACGATCGAGCTACAGCAGTAACGTGATCTGCGAAGGTCAGCTAGTCATCAACCATGACACCCAGGTTTCTTAAAACCTTGGTGGGAGCGACTGATAGGGACTCTGGCTTGATGCTGATGTTGTGGAGAATAGCTTGCTTGGCTGGGAGGACCAGCAGTTCAGTTTTGGATAAATTCAATTGGAGGTGATGTTCCTTCATCCATGTAGATATGTCAGAGAGACAGTCAGAGATTCGAGTTGCCACTGAAGTGTCACCTGGAGGAAAGGATAAATAGAGCTGTGTGTCATCTGCATAGCAGTGATAGGAGAAGCCGTGTGAATGTATGATTGGGCCTAGAGAGGTGGTGTACAAGGCAAAGAGGAGGGGACCCAGCACCGAGCCTTAGGGCACATCTGTGGTGAGGTTGTGTCGCGCTGATGTTTGTCCAAGCCATGCCACATTGAAGGATTGTCCAGTGAGATAAGACTCAAACCAGGCGAGTGCATTGTTCTTGAAGCCCATGTCAGTAAGTTTGTTTAGTAAGATGTGGTGGTTGACCGTATCAAATGCTGCTGATAGGTCAAGCAGGATGAGAACTGAGGACTGACCTGTTGCTTTGGCATCTTTATGAGCTTCCATTACTGACAGAATTGCAGTTTCCGTCGAGTGGCCGCTCTTAAAGCCGGATTGGTTAGAGTCAAGAAAGTTATGTTGGGAGAGGAATTTTGTTGCCTGCTTAAAGACAGCTCTTTCAATGATTTTAGACAGGAAGGGGAAGAGAGAGACTGGTCGGTAGTTCTCTACTATAGAAGGAGCAAGAGAAGGTTTTTTGAGTAGAGGTCTTACTTGAGCATGCTTGAAGGTGTTTGGAAATGTTCCAGAGGTTAGTGAAGAATTGATTACATGAGTGGCTGAGGACACAATGGACGGAGCTATGGTTTGCAGTAGGGTGGTAGGGATGGGATCCAGTGGACAGTTTAGAGGAGTAAATACTGACATCTGTGGGTTTCTTTGGGCACTACGCTGTGTCTCACCACTGATTCACAAGGCGTCATTACCCTCCTTTGGAGTGTTTCACTGAAAAATCTCAGTTTGTAGAGTCATGACACCCTCACACTTCTCTCCGCCCCTTTATCCCAACTGAAACTTTATCCCAACTGAGACCCCTCTCACTGCTAGAAAACAGATGGGGCAGGAGGTGAAATGGGATTAACCCCACATTTTTAACTGCTACTGCTTCAGCGTGCACACAGACACTGGAATATTTAGGAGTTAAAGGGTTTCCCCTGTTTTCCCTAGTCACCTAGTTTTCCCTGATTTGTCACATCCTGCTTATTATAGAGATGTGAAGACTTTACTGATGATGTGGCATGTAAAACGAATAAGGAAACCCAGAGGAGTGTTTAAAATTTTAACCGGTCCTGCTCCAGAGGGTGAACTGGGTCTGAGCTGGAGGAGACGGTGTATTTTAGCTTCACCCAGCTGTCGTAATGTGTTTTCCAGTGAGGTGAGAGCCGGATATAAGAGGCTTTACCACTGAGAGGAAAACAGTAGTGTTTCCTGTGTGGCTACTGCACGTCCTGTGGATGAACTTTGACTCACCTCCTGCAGCACATACATCATCATTAAACACAATCTGATGATGAAAAGGGACAAAGACATTAGTGGCTGACCTCTCTGCAGCGAAACAGGGTGAAAATGGATCCACAGTTTAACCTAAAAGCCGACTTTGTGTAGAAATTCATTGTCTGTAAGCGCAAGGCAGGAATACACCCTGGAGTCACCCTGGAGCGGGATTCAAACCCACAACCACAGCTCTGCTCCGGGTGACTGTCTATGAGGAGTTTGGTGTGTTCTCGCTGTGTCTGTTTGGGTTTCCTACAGGTGCTCCAGTTTCCCCCCACAGTCCAAACATACGTAGGTAGGTGGATTGGTGACTTAAGTGTCCATATGTGTGAGTGTGTGTGAACCTGGTGAAGGACTGGCAGGGCACCAGGGTGTGTTCCCACCTTGCACCCAGTGATTTCGGGTAGGCTCTGGACTGAATGAATGAATGACTGAATGAATGAATGAAAGTGAAGGTACATGTTACTTGTTAAAATACTTTTAACATTACAAATCTATTAAAATATTATCACTGTCCAGTGAAAAACTTGTATCTCTGTTTGTGGCTGTTTTAATTTACTTAAAGTAAAGTTACTATTTTGGTGTGTTTTTGTTTGGACAGCGATGATATATATTAAATTATAAATACCTTTGCTGATATTTTTTCTATGGATCTGATACAAAACCGGTTTGATTTTACAGAAAAGTGACTAAGCTTGTGGAAGACTAGTGTGGGACTGTGGAGCAGTGGAATTCCAGCCTCGTGAGCAGTCTCTCTCTCTTTAGCACAGAGACTCAGTGAGTCAGAGTCTGACCATCTGTGACTCAGACTTCGTGTGGCTCTGTTTTTGACAGAAAAAACTTCCCTGTGGTGACTTAATGAAACCAGAGAAGAGCGGAAGGACCAGCACATTTACTCTAACTTAAAGGCGATGTTTGCAGTTTTAATCAAAAAACACTTTTCATAAAATTCAGAAGATGCTTCCTATTCATTTGCTGCTCTCCATTTGGTTTGCACTGGAAACCAGTCTAATGTGTTTATGAAGCCCCAGTGTCTGTAAATAAGTGGGGGAAGAAGAGAAAAAAAAAGTGTCTCAGTCGAACATGCTAGGCTTCCTCTCTTTCTCTCTCTGCTCACAGCAGAGAAATGACAGAGAGACAAATAAAGAGCACATTGCTTTATTCCTGCTCCATAGGTGGGTAATATTGAGTTATTTTTGCTGTTTCAGATTATTTAGGCAGGAACCCACTCCAAATTCTGGGAAGTTATAACTGCATAAGTGTAAACACAGAGTGAAAGTGTTACAAAACTAAACCACTCGAGTTACAAATGAGTTTCTGTGGCAAACAGTTACACTTCAGCCAAGTACAAACAACAGTTGACTTCTTACCACCTTAAAAGACACAGAGCTTCTGAATGTAAGCAAATGCGAGAACGGCATTTCCCCCCACAATCTGACTGATGTGTAGATCTGACATTAATTAGTTAATTCATTCATTCATTCACCTTCTGTCACTGTGATACCTAGATCAGGAGATCAGATCTGGGTGACCAGAGCCTACCTGAAAAAACAGATAATATTTACATAATATTTTTCTTGCTTAGGTGACCCTAAATTTGCTGCAAATGACCTTCAACTCACCACATTCAAGTGCCAAGCCCCCAACTTTGGACTGTGAAGCTGAGACAATGCTTTCTATAGCGATGGCACAACATCTAGTACCTGTTAAACAACAGTCTTTTTTCTCCACAAACACCATAAACACCCTTTAAAAGAGGTGGGGATTCTGAATGCAAACAAACCAGAGAGAACTGCAGTTCCCCACAATAGTAGATGTTATCTTTAATAAAATCAGAAAAACTACAGGAGCATTTTTAGATGTGATTCACTTCATGGAACTGGCTTGAAGAAAATATATAATTATTATTAGTACACACAGATAATAAATACATTATGTATACATAATGTGTGTGTGTGTGTGTGTGTGTGTGTGTGTGTATGCAGGTTCTAGCTAATCTGGTGATGGAGGAGCTGTTGCCGTCTCTACAAACTGAGCTGCTTCCCAAACTGAAGGGAAAGAAGACGGAGAGGAAGAAAGTGTGGTTCACGGTCAGTCACATTTATAACACCTCTGTGAATATTCATGAGCTGAGGGGAGTAAACTCAGAGCATTAATTATTCCAGAGTATAGATGTATATTACTGCATGTGTTAAAAGGTTGTGTGCACCAAACAAGATGGAAATAAGTGACATAAAATCATGTGTACGTTTGATTTGCATGAGAACCTAAAGTACCGGATGCAGTGCAGTTATTCTTGGAGTTTCACTGTGTTGCTCATGCAGCCGTCAGAAATAAACAGAGGCAGAAAGTCCTGAAGTCACAAGTGTGCTCCTCACAATAGAAGCAGGTCTGAGCAGATAATGATCATTCTGCAACACTGAAAGGAGCATGGGGAGTTTCGTCACTCTATTTAGGAACTGAAACTTGTTGAGTGCTGGTGCATGTAACTTAGAAATCCTTAAGTCAGCTCGAGCAGCTTTTATAGCTTTTGCAGAGCTGCACAGAACAGAGCAGAAGTTAAACTCCACCTTCTGGGGTTTATCTTATCTGCAGTTGCTGGTTCTCACTAAAAACAGATGATAACATACTAATCATATCGGTATCAGTGGAGATTTTCACTAAAAACGATATCAACCAAGGACTGGGCGTCAAAGTCTCACTGCCACACCTCTCCATGGTCCTAGGGTTGTGGGTTCAATTCCCGCCTTGGGTCACTGTTTGTGAGGAGTGTGGTGTGTTCTCCTTGTGTCTGTGTGGGTTTGTTGGTGGATTGCCTGTGACTGTGTGAGTGTCTGTGTGACTGGATGAGTGTTTGAGTGATAGGCTGAGTGTGTGATATTCTGTAATGGACTGAAGCTCTGAGGATGTTTCCTCACCATTCACTGCTCTCCAGACAGTCTGTGCTTGAAACCAGTCTAATGTGTTTACAAAGCTCCAGTGTCCAAAAACTTGTTAAAAACTATGTTTCTAGGCATTCCCTCTCTCTGTTCATGGCAGATAAATGTGATATTGACTTTTTTTTGCAGTTTAGATCACTTAACGTGGAACTCATTCAAGATTCAGGAGATTGGCTAACTGCATGAAAGTAAACACAGAGCGAATGTGCTACAAATCTAAGCAACTCGAGATAAAAATTAGTTTTGTTGTAATTCAGTGAATAAATATTTAAAGACCATTTACACTTCAGCCTAAGTACAAACAACATTCGACTTCTTACTCAACCATACCGTTCCACCTTAAAAGACACGGAGCTTCTGAATGTAAACAAATGAGAGAACACAATCGTAGATATTGCTTTTAATACACATCCAACTGATGTGAAGATTTGACATTCGTTCACTCATTCATTCATTCACCTTTTGCCACTGCAGTACACAGATCAGAGAAGCTGGGTGACCAGAGCCTACCTAATAAAACAGTCATTAATTCATTCATTGTCTGTAAGCGCTTATTCAGTTCAGGTTCGTGGTGGGTCCAGAGCCTACTCGGAATCACTGGGCGCAAGGCGGGGAAACACCCTGGAGGGGGCGCCAGTCCTTCACAGGGTGACCTGATAAAACTGATAACATTTATCTTGCTTAGGTGGCTCTGATTTTGCTGCACATGAACTTCAACTCACCACATTCAATGCCAAGTGTTGGCTAGAGGAGTATTAAGCCACTCCAGCTCTGGAATGTGGAGCTGAGACACTGCTTTCTAGAGCGATGGAGCTCCATCAGTACCTTTTTAAATGAGTTAGAATGATGTAAATCACTAAGCATCAGCACATGACCTAGTTAATATTAATGTGGCTGCCATCAAATCCTCACAGCGATGTTCCTGCATCTAGTGTAAATATTTCCCATGAGGAGGGTATGATGTTACAGCAGCAACGAGGAGCAAACTCACTGTTTAAACCCTTCATTTCTGAAAAGGTGCTGGATGGATATTTTTAGTGAAAGCTAGTCATTTCTGATGCTCCTAACAGGACTGGTGCTGTGTAACAGATTTCTCTGTGTCCTTTTTCTGGCCAGAGCCCGATATTTCCACAGTGCTCTGCTTTCTATAGCTCTGGCAGTAAACAGTCCCCAGCTCTATAAAGAGAGGCTTGACCAGTTTGGAGAAAACAGACAAAGGCAGCTCTATGTTCAGAGGGCAGTGTGTCAGTGGGAGAGTGGGCCACGTTTTGGACATGAGCACAGAGGATGGGTCAGGGCTTTATTTTCTCTGTAAACTATTGCTTTATGTGATTTTACAGGGCACTGCTATACAGTTCTTACAATAACACAGTTCACACATGAGAGACTTGTTTTAAAGGGTGGGGTCTGTGTATCATTAGGGTGTTTATATGAGAGGAGGAGTCAGTGAATCTGTAGGTTTTTGGTGTTGTGGGTACAGCTATAGCTACACTCATCTGGTGTTTACAGTTATTATTTAAAATAATGGTTAAAAATCTTCTCAATAAATGTGGTGCTCATATAAAATACTATATAATTACAATAAATACAAAAATATACATACTGTAAAAAGATTTTGTTGTGATCGAGTGAAGAACAAAGTTATAGCTATAGCTTTTTACAGTGTATTAATTCATTGATTTCTCTGTTGTGTTCCAGATGGTGGATGCAACTTATGAGCTGGTTCAGGAGCAGCTGAGAGAGGGTCTGCAGAGTCTGAAGCAGGAGAGCAGGGATGCAGCCAAACAGCAGGAGGCGCTCATACGCTCCGACATGGACCAGATCATCAACTCCCGCACATTCCTCCAGACCAAACTGCAAGGTGAGTAGGAGTTTGTTCCTGAAACATCACAATTTCATGTTTATTTAGGCTCATATTTCATTCAAAGGGGACATATTCGCCTCTCTTTCATGAGGGAACACAATTCTGATTCTTAATGATACGTTGGGGGACCTGCTTTGATCCAAAACCCCAAGCCACACAGCAGCATTCTCCCTTCCTCTCTTCTAACTAAACAGCCACTGATATTTCAGTACAAAATCTGTATTTTCCTGGTGCTGATAGTTACCGACTAGGACTAGGCAATTAATCAAAAATTAATCAAAATGGACATTCAGAACATAATCGACATAATGTTGTCTATATCGATTATATACATTTTTTTACTTTTATTATTATTTATTTTCTGTTATGTCCCCAATGTGTGTTCATGTACTGTTCCTTTTTTACCACACTGCCACACTGTAGTCACGTGATTCTGCCCCAGTCTGGCACATGGAAGCAACATGGAGGAGAACCTAAACGCTGAGGCCGACCAAGCGACTTGAGCAACTCGTACCAAAGAAGTTCAGAGTTTGTTGTTTGAACGTGTTGTGTTTTGACTTTATTGGAGCATATTTACAGTACACGCCTCATCACTGAACTATGAGGCTCATAAATACAAAAACAAATTAATAGTTAACTGTAATCATGGTAAAATTTACAATTAATTGTAATATTGGTTTGTGCTCATATCGCCCAGCACTATTACAGACAATGATCTAGATCAAAATGGATTTGTTACTGTCAGATGCCCAGGACCATCACCCTCAACCTGTCTCATGTTTGTTGTAAAAGAATATCTCCAAGACATGGATCAGTTCCCTTACAACGCAACACATGCCAGCCATTTAGGAACAGCGCTCCTGTTACTGTTGAGGGAGTGTGTGTGGGTCTTTTCTAACAGGGATCAACAAAAAGGGATCAGTGGCCAATAAAACAGGGTCTTTGTTTATTTTGTAGTGGTCTGTGCCACAATGCAAATGCGTAGAGGCCAAATAGTGGCCCAGACACTCGCTGGAGTTATGAACACAAGCTATTTTATTTACCACAGTCAGCAGTATCCTCTTCACACAAAATAGAACCAGTCCAGAGCCTCGCGGCTGCGTTACTCATGAACAGTAAATAAAAGAACAGGAGCCAGTGTCTTTATTGTGTTACACACACCACACACAAAAGCTGCGTGCTTCTTAAAGTAATAATACATATTTTGGTTGTTACAGGGGCAAACTACAAAAATGCATGTTATAAATGTATCACAATATAATTGTATTAATGTAATTATTGTGGCATGTTTGTTTTATAACTTGATGAATTATGCCAGAGGTAACCACTCTTCCTTTGTGTGCGTGTTTATCAGGGCTGGTCTCGGAGCCAGCAGTGAAGTTCAGCTCTGAGAGTGTGGCTCCATACCTGGCCTCGATCCTGGAGGAGCTGATGGGACCCGTTAGCTCAGGTTTCCAGGCTGTGAGACAGCGATTAGAGACAGAACTGAGCAGAGTCTGCAGAGACTTGACTCCAGGAGGAGATCCAGAGCAGCTCAATAAAGTAAGAGTCACGCAGTGAGACTCTTATGAGAGTCAGTGAATGCCTGGAGGGTCTGGGATATGATTTGTGGACCTGAGCGAACCAGTGTGGGATGAAGTGTCTAATGTCTAATGCAGCGTTGTTAAAGCTACTGTGAAACAGTAGATTTTTAAGCTACAGGCAACTCATGACTAAAAGATCAGGTCTCTGAACACAGCTACAAAACAAACTACTGACAAAAAAAGTAGCCAACTACACTGAGCCTATTTCAAGGAGCAACATTATTTATATATATATATATATATATATATTATATATATATATATATATATAATTATTGCACATTTTTTAAAATAATATGAAAATATGTGAGTCATTATTTTTTTAATGTGAACACAGTTCTGGTTCTTAATGAAACCTCTGTGACCTGCTTTGGTCAAAACCAAAGAGGACAGTGAGGAGCGAGGAGCAGAAGCTCTAATTTTTTTAGCCGTTTTGCTCGGTTCTCTTTGTTTCTCCGTTTTTACTCGGTGCTCATGTTTCTCCGCACTCGTGTCTGTTTTGTTGCGTTTAGCCTCGTCTTTGCGCTCAAACATAAACAAGGGTCCAGCGCTGTGATTGGACAGACTCAAACGAGGGGGCGTGGCAATTCTAAAATCTTTGCACTTGATGTCAGAAAATGGAGCTGAATCAGAACGTCTTGTTTTATCACATGTTTTCTGACTTAGGCAGCGCACAGAAAACTGACTGGGAGGTCTTGTTTCACAGTGTGTGGGTTGGTGGGTTCCATGTTCACACATTGTGAGCATTCACTGAATCAATGAGATTTTCATAATAATGCTTGAAAAAGCATAATGAGATCAGAGGCTGGTTTTAACACCTAAACTCCTACAACTGAAAACTTGGGATGACTGACTGTGCCTAAAGTTATATTTTGAAAGTTTGTTATTGCAGTTTTATAATAATTTTCAGCCTGTAACAGATGTAAACAGTGTATATCTGGTTCAGCAGAATGACTTTAGCACTGTGTCCTGACTCAGGTTCTGGAGGAGATTGGTGGAGCTCAGCTGGAGGACTGTTATCAGCATGTGACCGTCCTGAAGGAGCAGCTGCAGGAGCTTAGGAACCGCTTCAAATACTCCAACTCAACACTTCTGGTCCATACCACTCAGAGCCACATGCAGCAGGTGGGCTTTAGGACATAGATACACACCTTGATTTTCAGGACAGATCCACGTTAAAGTCACTGTCCTCTTCTTTTCATACTTCTGATCGTGGTCTGTGCGTTTGGTGCAGGGGCATTCAAACCCAGGTTAAAAAGTCTAGTTCTCACTTGTGCCACTTACCATTGTCATCATTCTGAGATGTGACCCGCCCTGGCAGCTCAGAGCAGCAGCAGCAGAGGGCGATTTTCTGAGATTATAAACTCTGTTAAACTGCTTTACTGTATAAATGTATATTGAATATATATTTACCTTGGGGTAAATGCTTATTCCGTGATGTATCTTTAAGATCAATAATTATTTTTAAACTTTTAAACCTTATAAACTTATAATATGGACAATGGCTTTAAACAACATTTAGTTTAATACATATACACTAAACATGAAACAAAATGGAACACTGAAGCAGCTGCACATGAGCCTAAGAAAAAGAAATCTCACCAGAATTTGAATAATGAATAATGTGCTTAACAGAACAGCTGGATATTTTGCTTTGGCCAGTGGTCCCCCTGCAGGTCATTATGGGTCAGTTCACACAGACAACTGTGTTTGAATTTTATGTGCTATACCAGTGGTTCTCAAACGTTTCGGGCAAATGACCCTGAACAGAGGATATAAACACTCTATGCTCACAAGAGTTTTAACTCTGTTTTACAGAAGGTATTTACATAAATCATTTCAGTTGAATTTACCTGCAGTGACCTGGGTGTAATATCTAGGATTTTTTGAAATGCAGAATTAGGTATAAATTCATTAATGTAATTTATAGAGTATTACAGCCATCGCTTACTTGTACAAGGTTTACATACATATGCATTGTAATAATGCATATGCATAAGTTTGCTTTACACAATGAAAACTTAAAGCAGGATTTTACATTATTTCACATTCATTCATTCAATTGTTCAAAACAGGCTGTATGTTTTTCAGGAGTCTGTACAGAGAGCACAACACTATACTCTCACCCATTTCCTAGGTTTTGGAACTGAGGAAAGTAAGTTAAATTAGAGATGTGTGTTTACATCTCTGTTCCCCTCCAACAACATCATTATAGCACACTGAACTTTTCACTTGCATCACTCTGAACGGGAACCGTGACTGATCCAACTGCACCATCTACCCTCACTAATGTTTATTATGGAAATATATCAACGTTCATGTGGGGTATTTTTGCATTTGTTTTTTTTTTAAATAAAATTTTCAGTTTGGTTTTGATAAATCAATGTACGTGAACTGCATGTACAGACTCTATAATATCCACAGGAAAGCCCTGACCAGTGCTGTGTTTATGAGGGGTACAAGCCTCCAGCACTGGCTCTGTAGTGATGAACCTCAATGGTGACATTAGGCTCATGTGCAGCTGCCCCGGAGAGTCTCATTTTACTTCATACATTTCTACAGACTGAACCTCTGCTTTTACTAACTCTGGGTTTGTGTCTACAAACATTTGCAGGTAAAGTGCATGTTTGGTCCAACTATGTGAAAGAATATGGTATAATTCACAATGCCTGTTTGTTTTCTGGTTATTGTGTGTGTGTGTGTGTGTGTGTGTGTGTGTGTGTGTGTGTGTGTGTGTGTGTGTGTGTGTGTGTGTGTGTGTGTGTGTGTGTGTGTGTGTGTGTGTGTGTGTGTGTGTGTGTGTGTGTAATAGCTGATGGAGAACGCTACCTACACGTTTGGGACTCTGGTTCAGTCAGCCATGAAGGACAAACCTGAGAAACTAACCACAGTCATGGAAAAGGCCAAGCTCAGAGTGCTGAAGGTGACCATCAGACCCCACTGATTTCCAGCATCCTACACAGCACTGAATACCACTCTCAGAACATTTTACCTGGTGTACAAATACATTTTAAAGCATATTTGTGTGATGTATAATTGGAACTAAAAATTCAAACATTTTCCTACACTAATGTGTTTATGAATGAGTATCTATAAATGACTGTTGTTTTTTTTTTTTTTTTTAAATAGTCTCGACCAGGTATGCTTCTCTTTCTCTTTCTTCTTGGCAGAGGCATCTGGAGTAATTTAGACAACAGAGAGACTCCAAAGATAGAAAATCATAAATCAAAATGAGGATATTGCTCTATTCCTGCTGCATAGGCGGATAATGTCTTATTTTTACTGTTTCGGATCACTTAAGGTGGAAATGTCTCCAAACTGCTAACTGCATTACAGACAGTGCTACAAAACTAAACAACTCGTGTTTCAAACGACTTTCTGTGATGATTCAAACAGTGAATAAAACTTTAAAAGTTAAACTTCAAAGACGTACAAACAACGGTCATTTTTTCCCCTCAAACACACTGTCCCACCTTAAAAAACCTCTTAGCTTCTGAATGTAAACAACCAGAGAGTACTGCGTTTCCCCACAATCGTAGTGTTTTAATACTTCATTTTTAGGTTATTTTTCTGAATAAAATGACAAATGTTATTTCTAACACTGCACAACAGTTATAATACTATGTCAGACGAGCAGGAGAATTGTACATTTAGAGTTACAATTATACCCTACACAATTAACTCTTTAAAACATATTTATGCATGTAATAACTTGGATATATTTTTATCTAACCTCTAATTTTAATCAAGTTCCATATGTAGTGGCTTATATACTGTTAGGAGTCTTGCCCAAGGACTCATTATCATAACATGGTGCTCCTGCTCAAGGGTCATATGGTGTTGCAAACTACACTGTAGCAAACCCTGATGAAGCTGTTTGTGTTTTTCCTTCAGCAATTTGACTATGACAGCAGCACAGTGAGGAAGAAGATCTTCCAGGACGCTCTGGTGGACATCACGCTGCCGTCCATTCGGAGGAGCCTGGCCCCTTCCTGCAAAACTGTAAAGCAACAATATATATATATTTTGTAACTTAACAGAAGTACGCAAGGTATGAACATTGTAGTGTAGACCTGAGGTGGTGTTTGTTGACTGTTTTTGCTGTGCTGTTGTTGATTTAAAAGGAGCTGCAGAATTATGAGCAGTACATTTTTGCTGATTACACAAACTTCATTCAAGTGGAGAACGTTTATGAAGACATTCTGCTCAACATCCTCAACAATGAAGTCAACAAAGGTTCGTTCGTCTTGCTGCCTGCGGGAACACTATTATTTTAGTTACTCGTTAAATCTAAGCAAAGGAGCACTTTGTAGATCTACCATTACAGACTGTAGCCCATTTGCTGCTCTGCATACTTTATCCCCTTTCACCCTCTTCTTGAAAGCTCAGGACCTGTACAGAGTAGGTCTGATTTGGGTGGTGGATAATTCACAGCGCTGCAGTGACATCGATGTGTTAGTGTGTGTGGTGCTGGTACGAGTGGATCAGACACAGCAGTGCTGCTGGAGTTAGAATAGTCCACCAACCAAAAACACAGCCGACAGCGTCCTGTGTCCACTGATGAAGAACTAGAGGACGACTAACACACGCTGTGCAGCGTCAGATGAGCTACTGTCTCTACATCTACAATGTGGACCAATGAGATAAGAGTGTCTAAAAGAGTGGACAGTGATTTGACACATGGTTTAAAAACTCCTGCTGCACTGCTGTGTCTTATCCACCTGTGTAGTATCAGTGTCACTGCAGCACTGAGAATTATCCACCACCAAAATCATACCTGCTCTGTGGGAGTCCTAAACATTAAACAACAGGGTGAAAGATTATGAAGAGCAGCAAATAGGTTACAGTCATTGTAGAACAACAGGGTGCTTCTGTGTGTAGAAAAAAAGGAGGTTGTTTTAATGTTTTGGTTGGTCAGTGAGGAACATCTTGGCTGACTGCTCCCTCTCTCCTCTTGTCCATGCAGTGGTGAAGGAGGCAGCAAGTCTGAAGAAGCACAATCTGTTTGTGGACAGCACTGAGCTGCAGTGCGTCAGCGAGAGCAGCTTAAACGACAGTAGAACGCCTCCCCTCTCCGCTCCGTCCAGCCCAGCCAAAGCTCCGGCCCCACGAAAGACAGAGGACAGCACCACATCCCCCCTGGTGGGAAATGGCTGTGTGCAGAGCCAGTCAAAACAGGACCCTCCAGTGGAGAAGAAACCAGAAAGCTCAACAGAACCAGATCAAGGGAGTGAGGAACAAACACAGAAACCTGACTCTACAGAATCTGATGTATCTCCTCCTGGTCAAGAAGACTCTCCTGTTTCATCTGAGGTCACTGAAGTTGAATCCAAAGCTGAAGAATCAATAAACAACCCCCCAGCACCAGTAAGTGATATTTCTGTAGGTAAACTAGATGTGGATACTTCTACTCAAGAGTGTTTCTCTCCAGAAGAAGGTGAGGTTCTCTCAGAAGTTACAGCTACATTAGCTTCATCAAACCTTAGCGAATGTCCTACAATCATTATATCAAAATACCCCGAATCTCCCAGTGAACGACATAACCCCACAGACAAAGCCGTCTATCTGATCCCTCCGGCTGGAGTAAAGGCAGGTAGCGAGGTTCCTCTTGTAGAAGATGATGATTCTGAAGAGATTCAGGAGATGGAACCGATTCCTCAAGTGTCCTCTTGCTCTGAAGCATCTGAAGCATCTGAACCTGCTCCAATCTCAGCTCCCAATGAGTCGAGCACTGGTCAAGACCAGCCTGATGCTTCCAACGCTGAAGATCCATCAGATTCCCAAGCTAAAGATAAAGATAACCAAGAAACTCCAATGGAAACCACTTCTTCTGGCTCTGTCACAGACAGCGACGCACTGACCCAAGCTGGAGGACCTGAGGAAAACAGTTCCACCATTGAGGAACCTCAAGAACATTCAGCCCTCACCCCTGATCCTCCAGTAGAGAGCAAGGACTCTGTAAAGTCAGAGCCCACAGAAAGTGAAGCTGATGAGGATTGCTCAGGCTCACAAGAAGCCCTGGACAGCGTGAAGGCCATCAGAGATCTGGTAATGGAGGTCATAGAAGTGGAGGACATTGTGAAGCCTTGTCCAGACAGCAGTGAAGCACAGTAAAGCCTCTGTTAACCGACATTAAATCCTATTAACTGACTGAATGTAATTCTGAAGGAAAGTGTTGGTCTTGTTAAGCAGTAGTGATGCACCGACATGAAGAAGTTTTCACTGAAACAGAATATGGAAACTAACAGCCAAATATGTGAAATCACTTTATTAATACAATTGAGCATTGGAAACTCTCTGTGCCTCGAAATGCAACATCATCATCATCATTTATTATATTTTCCGCTTAATCCATTTCAGGGTGGTGGTGGTAAATGGGCGAACGAAATGCAATATAGTAAAAAAAATTGTTACTGTCTGAGTCTTAAACAGATAAGACCACTATTATTTATTAAAAAGATGAAAATATTAAACAGAAAAAAACTTTAAGCGGAAATAGTCACCGGGGTGGCACGGTGGTATAACAGGTAGTTTCTCAGTCACCTGGGGTGTCTGTGAGGAGTTTGGTGTGTTCTTCCCATATCGGGTGTTCCAATTTCCTCTCACTAGGGCTGGGTGAAACTGCAAAATAATAAAATCTCAATTTTTTTCTAATTTATAAACTATTTTTGATTATGATTTCAATTGTTATGGTTCTTACATAATGCAACAGAACAATCACGATTGAATCCAGCTTTATTAAAATTTATTAAAAGGGACTGTAGCAGTGCAAAATAGTAACAGCATATCTATAACATCAAATTTTGCAAATAATGGTTACTTTTAATTTCTGAATAGGACTGAAACGAAGTGAAAAAAAAAAAAAAACAAGTTTACAATAACCATTTCTATTTAACAATAGTAAATATCGAGCCTAATTTTTGCATTTTGTTTAAATAAAAAGATTAAACCACTAAGGAAAACTGTTAATGCAGAAGTGGCATATAACCCTTTGAAGTATAATACACCACGTTATTTGAAGTTTGTCTCGCTTGTACTTTGTACTGAATGATTTATGGAATGTTGACTGAATGGAACACAACTTCTGTTCACACATTTCACACCAGAGAGATGTGCTCATATCGCTAATTATGCATAGTCTTTGTTTTTGGTTGCTTTTTTTCTTACTGCGTAATTGTTTCTCATAAAAAGTACCTCTAGTTCACTCTAATGACAAGCTAACTGGTGATAAAGTTGAATTAGTTTTTCGATCAGTGTGTATGTCTGTGGGAAGTGGCGTTTATGAAGTTAAGATCTGTTTTCGTTCATAATGCGTGTAAATTTGAATAGTATTTATGTATATTTTAGTTAAATCATATGGTATGTAAACATGTACAATCACCATTATTACATGTCGAACATCGCATGAAAATGTTCATTTGAATTAACCAAATTAATCATGAAAATCACCCAGCACTACCTCCCACAGTCCAAAAAAACACGTTGGCAGGTGGATTGGATGCTCAGAGTCCATAGGTGTGAGTGAATGTGTGTCGCCCTGTGAAGGACTGGCTCCTCCTCCAGGATGTGTTCCCTCCTTGTGCCGAGTGATTCCGGGTAGGCTCCAGACCCACTGCCACCCTGAATTGGATTAGCACTTACAGACAATGAAATGAAATGAAAACTTAAATAGACATTGCAACGTATTTTATTTCAGTAATGTGATGTATATCTAGGCTTGTTACGATAGCCATTTTTTATATTCAATGTCTACATATGTTTTGGTAAGTCGGTAATGTAATTATTGTAAGGGGTCTACATATATCTGAGTGAAACAGGATGACTGGGATGGAAGTAATGTGGGTGGGACATGATTTTGTCAATTGAGATCTGTACATTTCCCTGCTTTCCCTTTAAAGGATTATCTTATCTGATTGGATGGTGAAAAAGCCAGTATTTCAAATGTGTTTAACTAAATTTCCTGGAAGGATTCTTTCGAACGGTTTGATTAAATGATTCAGAATCAGATTCACTTGATTCAGTTTCATTTTGCACTGTTTTGGGTAAAAATATAGAAGAGTCTGGAAGTTGGTTCTGAGGGAAGGCTGTGTTGTGTAAAATACAAAAAGTATGAGAATTCTCCTCAAGAGGTTTTTGGAGACGAATGTTGGTGCATCACTATGATACTGAATTATTTTCATTGTTACTAATGATGATACCCGCATGGACTGGACAAAGAAGGAATAACATGATGCTGAGTTTTGTAATGGAATTGAATGCTAATAATACATGCTAATATTCTGTACACTGACATTCTTCGATGACCAAATCTACATATCAGAAATGTGTATATATTTTAATTGAGCAAAATTAAGCTATGAACCAGCAGATTTTAAAAACACTTTCATGCCATTATCAAAAAGATTTTTTTTACAGCTTTGATCAATTTAAAGAAGTTGTTTAATTTTCCCTGCACTTTGTATGTAGTTAAATATTGTAATAATGATCAGTTGCAGATTTAATGTTATTCTGAGTATTTTTTTTATAATTTTGTATTACTTTCAATTTTTTTTTTATTATCAATTTTAATAATGATTTACAGAAAGTGTATCCTCATAATAACAAAACTGGACATAAACATTTGGACCAATGCTCCGCTCTACAGTGACAATAAACTGATTACCTACAGTGATGAGTATTGATTTTTATTGGATATACTTCAGAGCTGGCGACAGCTGGAACACACACTGCTGAAACACTCTGCATTGTAACCAGATCATCAGTGTTGACTCATGTCACCTGTTAGTAGTTTTAATGTATGTGATTGCTGTATAATTGTAATTAACTTGTCCCTAAAGAAAGTGCTTTCTATTTAAAAAGCAGTGCACCTTAGATGTCTAGACAAAAGATCATTGGACTCAACATTTTTAAGGTGGTGTCTTTTAAAGTGGAAGTATGGAGTGTTTTTGTCTTTTTCAGCAGGGACAAAAAACTTTCCAAGCTATTGAATGTTAATATTATATTTTTCTCCTATCATTCACCTTGGATATTGTAACAGAATTAATCCAGTTCCCAGTCCGCCTCATGAGGTCAGTTCAGTGGTGTCCTGTCTACTCTGAAGAGTCGTCCATGTCCAGGAATAATCACATCTGCTTCTCTCAGAGCTTTCTTTCGGCTGGTCTCCTGCACCTCCACGTTTTCGCTCAGTTCTTTCCACGAGTCTTCATCATCACAGCGCTCAAACAAGTCCCCTGCCACCAGAACTGTCCCCACTGACGTCCCCTTCACCTGGACACTGACATCATGGCCTGTGTGACCAGGGGTGGCGACCACAGACACCTGGATCAATAGATACACCACTTAAAATATACTAAATAATAGAATAAGATAAGAACAGAATTACTCCTTGGAGCGATTAACTGGTAATTGCTCCTTGTGTTTTAGACACGATGTTGGAGATAAGGTACTGATGTTGGATAAGTTCTGCCACTCTAACTCATCCCAAAGTTTCGATAATGCTCCATCACTCTGGAGAAAACAGACTGTAGAAGGGTTTGCATACAGGGGGGCTCTCTAGCCCCAGCTTAGGCTCATGTGCAGTTCCATTTTTGTTGGACACCTTAAACTAGCTGAATTTACACATTATAAGTGCTACTATGTGTAGGAATTCTGCAGTTTCAAGACCACAGTTCTAGGACCCTATGTGTTCGAGACACTGCCCTCTAGCAAAGTGGATGACCAATACTCCTTTCTGTCTACTTATTTTTAATGACTTGTTCCACCCAAATATTACTAATTTCTCTAAAACTCATTAAAGCTTTTATATTTTAAAATATTATTTCTTTATTAAATATAGATTACTACTATTACTATTTATTGAATTACTTATAGATGTAAAGGCTTATTCCACCCACACACTACTACATTATCTAAATACATATAGATTTGAAAGCTTATTCCATCCAAATATTAGAATTTAACTCAACCAGATTTCGTCGCTGTTCAATGAAAACCATTTATCACTGTCTTTCACCTTAAAAAAGGATAAATAGATAAATAGAAAATACTTGGAATTAAATTTCTCAATATGTGTTCTTGTCTGTACTTGTGTTCCAGTGTTCTTGGGAAAGGACAACAGTCTCAGCTCAAGTACTGTTATGTTTAAAAGTCCACATCTAGCCAAGCACAGGTTAAATACTCTGATGTGTTCTTACTCTGCCAATAATATCGAGGATGCACTGGAATGTGACTTCTGTAGACTTGAGAGTCAGATATCCTAGAATGCATTTCGCCCCAACCACAGCACTATCAATTTTTTGTGCCATGGAGATGGTGCCTCATAAATTCCTCTGATCTTCCAATTGCATAACGACCACCGCATCCGTTTGTACTACCAAGTACGGCAATTTTAACTTAAAGTACTTTTTATTGAGAAACAGCCAATGACTTCCATTAAAAGTAAAGGTTTTTCCTTCTCCTGTAAAGTTACTATTTTGTAGATTTATTGGACATCAATCAAAATATTGGACCATAATAAATATTTGATATTAAAACACACACACACCAACGATCATCCATCTTTTCCATGTCCTCATATCCACTTTGCTAGGTGGCAGTGTCTCAAAAACAGGGTACAAAAATTGCAGTCCTGAAACTGATGTCCTCCAATTCTGTAGATGTACTCTCCCTATTTTAAGACCTATGTACAAAGACTGAGTACTATTCCACTCACATGGTCATCAATGTGGTATGGCTGTCCTTCAGCGAGTCTGTTGGGCAGATACCGATCCCCCTCACTTATATCACAGCCCACTATTACAGTGGACTGTGGAAACAGGTTTAGGTTACCAATGTGGTCTGAATGACCGTGGGTACCAACCACAACAGACACATTGGCCGGAGAAAGGCCTCTCTCCTTCAGTTTTGAGAGCAAAAACTCTCTGTCCCATGGTCCTCCTGTGTCCACTAGAATGGTTTTCGGTCCAGATACTAAAGAGATGGTGCCATCGGCCCGGAAAGTCCCATCCGGCTCCACAGTGCAGTATCCCTCCTTAAGAACCGAAACACTGTAGGGGTCTCCTTTCACACACAGCTCAGAACACTCAGTCTTTATTATGGAGTAATCTGGGTCCATACTGAAAGATCTGTGGAGAGTAAATACAGCCATTAAGAAGACAAAATTACAGAGGACTGTTGGTGACATCCCTTCAGTATAAATGTTATTATTAAGAGGTGCAATATTCTTGATAAGATGTGGAACAACTTTATAACATGTGAGAACAATTTAAAGACCAAGGAACAGGGTATTTTCTTGCATATGAATGAGATATTTAAATAACCTATTTCCTTCAAACCTAAATCTCATCAAATATCTCGTTCCACGCATTACAAAGTTGTTCGCACTCATTAAAATCTCGTTCCCACGCATTAATGTCTTATAGTCTCAAAAATTTTAAACTCGTCTTAAATTTATCATGAACGGATTTCAGCAGCAGTGCTTTATACAAAACTATCAACTTGGACTACGGTTAATTAAACTAAATTTTTTTCACTTACTATTCATACACTTCTTCTTTTATTGTTCCGTTCCACCTTAAACAAGCAACAGCCAACCTGAAATTAGCTCACTATTCGCCGGCTTCTAATTCATACTGTCACTTACACATTAAACGGGAGACTTCACATGCTTCAAGTTAGCTTTAAAATGTTATTTCCACATTATAAGGTGCATCTACGTGTCTACGAGTCTGAGGTTAAAACTTCTACTGGCAAAGTTAGGCTCTTTTTTTTAGAACCTTGCTTTCTACCTTAAAACGTTATGAGTCGGTTTGTACGCTTCCAATTGGAACATTCAGTTCCACCTTAAACAGGAGACGTAAGACTAACGTTCTTCGCTAGCTTCTTCTTTGAATATTTTTCCCACATTAAATGAGCGAATATAGGTTAAACAGTGTATTAGCTTCTTTTGAAATTTATTTTCCACCTTAAATGGTAAAAATCTCGACGAAGCTGCGTTGTTTTCTCGCGATAATATATGGGACTACAGCTCCAATGGTCAAAAGAATCGGTTCAGATGAACATTTCAGCCATTACATTAAATCCGCCTACTTGTTTCTGCAGTCACTGTCCGTCCTCTCAGTTCCACTGACCAAACTGGAGCACATTGTACTTCTACATTTGCAGAGTGTAATTCTTCTGTTGCTCTGCATACGTTGTAATCTTCATTTTACCTTGCACTTCAACGCTCAGGACCCACACAGAGCAGGTATGATTTGGGTGGTGGAGCATTCTCAGCGCTGTACTGACACTGAAGTGGTGGTGCTTTGTTAGTGTGTGTTGCGCTGGTGCGAGTGGATCAGACACTCAGAGTTTTAAACCCTGTGTGCACTCTGTCCATTCTGTTAGACTCTCCTACCTCGTTTGTTCACTTTGCCAATGTAAAGTCAGAGACACTAGCTAATCTGTCATTGCACAGTTTGTGTTGGCTGAGAATGATCCACCACCAAAATGAAATGTGCTCTATGGGGGTCCTGACCATAGATGAACAGGATGAAAAAGGGTTTACACACTATTTAGAGCAACCAACCTTTGGGTGCGCCGGGTTCTGGAACCTCCTCAACCCTGATTAGGATGAAGCGCTTACTGAATGAATGAAGGAATAAATAAAGACATGAATTCATGTTAATTTCAGCTGAACGTTTATTGTATTTTCTGTGTTTCGCAGTGGGGAGGCTTTAACAATGATTTTATGTTTCTGGGTCTTTATAGCAGCAAAGGCCTTTAGGATCTTACCAGGCACTGGTTGGAATTAAGAATATAAAGCTGTCTGCACAAAATATGAACCATAAAAAGACACCTGAAACAATGAGGAATAGTTTAAACGTCATAATTCAAGTTAAATATAAATTATGAACCACATTTACAAACTGCAAGTTTAAAAAAAGGAGGATAAAGGGTGCTACATTTGAACCGGTAACATGGATTTAAAGGGTTGGAAAACAAACTGGGTGAAACTGCATTAAGTCATCCATACAGACAGTAAAACAAAGCGTGTGTTTTTGCTACAGTGGATTATAACATATCAATAGAACAGACCCTATTCATTTGGCTCAGTCACATACAGCATAGTTAATACTATAATTTTATTAAAATATCTTCCGTACAATCTTAATCCTCTGAACTTGTGTCACTGTTCAGTGAATGAAATCATGCCCACACATGTCTGAGTCTAAGCTGGATTTCTCTATGAGAAAACCAAAAAGCATTTTTAGGTAGTTTTAAATCTTGAGATGTCTTTACTGTATACACTTTGACATTTTGAGGACACTCCTGTGTGCTGAAATGACCTGAAATTCTGCTATTAAAAGTAATATAGTTTTACACGATTCTGTTGAGAATTACTACAGACTTACAAGATATTTCAGAGTGGCTGCTTTACGTGTGTGTTCCTTTAAACTCGCTGTTAAACCTGACCCAAGCGCACAGGAGTGAGGAGCAGAAGCTCTGGTTTTTAGCCGTTTTTGCTCAGTTCACTTTCTTTTCAATTATTACTCAGTGCTCATATATCTGTGCACTTGTTTTGCTGTGTTTAATTAACCTTGTCTTTGCGCTCTCACATAAACGTGGATCCAGCGCTGTGATTGGACAGACTCAGACAAGGGGGTGGAGCAGTTGTCTCTGCAGTTGGGGTCAAAATCTGAGCAGAATTAGAAAGGATCATGTGATGTATCAAATCTGTAACATTCCTATCTACCCCTGTGTGTAACAGCAATGATTTAAGGACACCATGTTCATCAAAGAGAAAACAAGTTTCAGAGGTAAGTCCTTATATGGACAGGACACATCCTCCCAGGTCTGTCACACCCAATAAGCTTCAGCCCTTGTTAATGCAGAAAAGAGAGCAGTGTATTCAGTTCATGTGAAATAAACAGATACAGGTCCTTCAGCAGTTATATTACTGCATTATGTCTATATTTAATGGTTTTAGCATTTATTTAGCCATCTCACATGGCTTATTGTAGTGAAATTAGATTAGTGCGTTACAGTGGTGAGATTGGAACCAGGTGTCTCCATGTTTACAACACATGTTTACCATATTTAAAACAATTTGTTTTGTTCTACCATTAATGGTTCTGTGAAATGTTTCTCTCAAAACCACCACAACACACAGTCTCAGAGACCAACTGTGTTCAAAAATTTGTAATAGCTCTCGGTGAGGAGTTAAATGTTGAATGTTTGGTTCCATTCACCACCACTGTGAACCGTACTGACTCTTTGAGTTTCTTTGGAATGGAAGATTTCCCACCAGACCCTGCTCTGTTTCATGACCATTTAAATGAGCAGACATTTGCAAATATGGTTTAGTTGCCCTTGAACTTATTCAAGTATGTGCGGTGTCTAAATTAGCGTTCACTCAGAACTGTGACGTCATTCAGTGGATTTTATAAAGTTTAATATTAAAGTGCAGTCATTAAAACCTAAAAGAAAATACTAAGACCAAACTATAAAAGTATAAAAGCATAAATAAATTAAATAACTTAAGACGACGCTGCGAATCAGAGCTAACCTACGGCTTCTATTTTACATCATAAGCATGCAGTGTATAGTCCTGGGCAAAGGTTTGGGTACACCTGCTGAAATGTTGACTTGATTTTCTGGGTGAAAATAAGTGGAACATTGTCTACAAAAAACCCTCCTGCATAGTTTACTTAAGCAATAATACACCAGAGGTACGTGCTATAATGTGAGATCAGTTACACCAGTGCCAATATCCCGTTATATCACAAACCTTGAGGGTATAATTGAGATTCTGCTACACTAGAGGTTATTACCGTTTATCATTAGGTTTTAAGTAAGAAGTAAGAGGGCAGAAAAAATATGGCGTGCATGTCAGGCGTCATGGCAATTTTACGGGAGTATGTTGCGGAGTAGTACGTGAAGAGCTTTGGTTATAGTCCCATTATCAGCTCCTGGAATGTCTCTCAGCCAATCACACTACGGCTGGAACCAACTGTCCTATAGTACGCAATTTACTACACACCCTACACAAGTTTATCACAACATATTATATAACACATGGCTTCTGCAAAGTAATGATGCACTTCTACAGGGCCCTGGAAATGTCAAAGTAGAAATAAAATGAGGCTTAAAACACAATTTCCCAATTTCATAAACCATTCCTTCAGTATAACTAAAGTGACCCTCATTTTAATAATTCTGAAATATAAGAAATTGGTTCCTCATTTTTCCCTAAGAGATATTATTCTAGGACCATGTAGTTAAACTGAGGGAATAACAACTTTAAAAATGAAGAAAAGGTTATTAAACTAAGAAAATTAATTATTAAACCAAAGAAAATACTTCTCAAGTTGAAAAAAAAATCTATATTTTTGGGAAAATTGTTTACTAAAATTGCCGAAAGATATAAGTGTGGGAACATATAACTGACCTGAGGGAATCATTTATTAAACTGAAGGTATTACTTTATTAACATTGTCAATTCTGTGGAGCAGGGACTGATTTATTAAATTCTAGCAATATTTTAAGCCTCTAAATAATTAGTTACTTCAATGGCCTCTCAGGAGTTCTGAACATTTTATAAATTACTATTACTATTAATATCTGAAGCTTGTGTAATAAGGAGGAGCCACGCTGTAAGATTCCCATCATCATTTCCCTGTTCTCTTAATAAAATCAATCAAAATTGAACTAAACACACAGCATCCAAACCTTTGCATAGGACCATCTCTCCACCCTGTGTGGGACCACTGTCCAGTGTAGTGGACGCTCACCTAAAGCTGCTCTCCACATTAAAGCCCATCTCTGGACCAGGGAGCAGTGTCAGACAAGCTTAATCTTAACCTCAATCTTTATCTTAATCTCAGTCCTGTGGATTCTGTAAACTGGTTTAATCTGGTCTCACTCCTGCTCCAGGGGCACGTGTCTCCAAAGCTTAGCTGAGTGGACTGGTCCAGATCCTGTTTTAGCTGGACACGCCGTAGAAGTGTTCGTCCGGCCGGAAGCCGTAGGCCGTGGGAGGACGTCCATTCGATCCGTTACTGTGGAGAGAAACGTGGGTGAGAAGGGGGTACGTATCTACACAATACGGACAGAAGATCTCTCACTTTGTTTGTTTACCTCCCTCTAACCCAATCACTCTCTCTGGACATTAGTGTCCAGCTCCTCCTGTATGTATGGGATGGAGCTCCATCACTTTAGAGAACACAGTTCAACAGACCAGTGCTTGGGAGGCTTACACTATTTCTGTGGAGATTAAATTAGCTGTGCGGTCACAGCTGAACCTCAGTTTGTGCATTGGGTGCATCTTAAAGTAGTTGAGGTCTCTCATGATATAACAGGAGGAGTCTACAAACCACTGGACATGACTGAAAAGAAAAATGTATTCATCCACTAGATGGTGCTCATAATGTGCTCTCATGGTGTGTGTTTGTGTGTGTGTGTGCTTTGCATCTCATCTTCTATTCCATTTAGTCAATTTCTGTGAGGATTTTATTGCATTCTGCCACATAATCGTTGATGTCAGGTGCTGATGCTGGATTATCAGGTCTGGATCAAAAACAACTTCAGCTCCTGTACTCCAGAGAATACAGTTCCACTGCTCCACTGACGATTCCCAGAGACTCCCAGTTCACCCCATGCTTGTCTATGAGGTGTATACACACTGTGTTTGTGTCAGACCTGGGTTCAGTGTAACATAGCAGAAGTCACTCTTTATGAGGAGTGTCCAGATACTTTTGGACATACAGTTTACCTGCAGGAATCTAAAAGGGGAAAATTCCAGCCCATTTAAAACCAGTTTGTCACCTGGACGTCTGCCAGGGGCTTCCAAACACACAGTAAAATATAAGAGGGGTCTGGCTTCAGGCAGTAGAGGGAAGAAAGAAAAAAAAAAACAGGAGCTTTAAGGAAACGGGATACACTCCATAAAACTTCCAGGAAACGGGATACACTCCTCCATAAAACTGCAGAGCTCTCTCTTTCTCTCTCCTCCTTCTCTACAATCCCAACTCTCTCGTTGTTCTCTCTCCCTCCTTGTCATATATATATAAAATGTGAATTCTGAAAGACCCTCAGATTACACCCAAATCACCCCAAAGCCCTAATAACACACACACACATACGTGTGGGACTTCCATTCATTTTGTGGAGACTTAACATTTATTAATTCATTCATTCATTCATTATCTATAACTGCTTATCCAGTTCAGGGTCGCGGTGGGTCCAGAGCCTACCTGGAATCATTGGGCGCAAGGCAGGAATACACCCTGGAGGGGGCGCCAGTCCTTCACATTTATTAATCCTAACCCTAACTTTAACTCAACCTTAAAAATGTCTTCACCTTAAAATGTAATTATATATATATATATATATATATATATATATATATATATATATATATATATATATATATATATATATATATTAGATTGATTATTGTGGTTCCCACAAGGAAGACCATTCCCCACAATGTGAGTGTGTAAACATGTTTTTGTGCCACCGCCTGCACAAAAAAAATAAATAAATAAATAAAAAAAAACTTCGTAAGCACAGGAAGTGTACCAATTCCTGAATGTCCCCTCATGTTTATATTACCCCAGGTCTAACAGTGCATCTGTTAGTCAAGTTACTCTTCCATCCTCACTTCTATACTCTATTTTTGATGGGACAAAATGTTTTCTACTAGTCTTTTTGTTATTACTTCAGCAAAAAATGTTTAAACACTGGAACTTTAACTCTGATAAAACCGAGTTAAAAGGAATTATACCTTTATTCAGTGCCGTTAGTGTAAAAGCTGAATTAAATGAAGGAGGATATGACTCACCATCCATTAAAATCTCCGTTCTGAGAGTGGAACTGAGAGTAAGGGTCCGGACTCAGACTCCCTTCAGGGGGCATCCCATCTGCGCGTACACACACACACAAAGAAGAAACACATGAGAGACGGACCCCAGTGGAGACTCTTCCTCTCTGAAACTCGTCTCATTTATCTTCCTGAGAGCAGTTCTCCCTGGACGCTGCAGGAGACGGTTTCACACAAACAAACCGCAATGTTGAGGATTCTCAGTGTTTTAGGATTAAAATGATGTATAAGCATAAAACGATTAACCAGAGGAACACCATGCTCCACGTCACTGGCTGGAGTATGAAACTCTGAAAACACACCAAGGGCAATATATCGCTCATATCACCGTTGTAACAGGAGCAAAGAAGCATTCTTCATCTCCAGCTTGAGTGTGTGTAAAAGATCTGATTCCAAGCTTTTTTGCTGGTCCACTCATCCTGAATGTTTCAGGGGAAGTGGAGCTCTCCTTTTACGCTCAAAAGATGAAAAATACCAAAATGGAGATACAAGGTTTTGTTCTGAGAGTTATAATTTACTGTATACTGACAATCACTGGTACCAGGCCTGAGAGAGAGAGAGAAAGAGAGCGAGAGACTGACCAGTGCTGTAGAAGAGGTCGGCCTGCTCCAGGCTCTCTGGGTCGTCGCCGTAGAGGAACGGTTCAGCGTCGTCCATCTGTCGACTCTCCACCATCTCCAGCCACTGAGAGTTGTGCCAGCGAAACTTTTCACTCTGAATCTTACGCCCCCACTCTTCATCATACTCCTAAACACACACACAACAACGAACCATTAATATATGATGCTGTGGATCAGCTGCACATGATCCTGAAGTCTCCAAGCCAAATGCCAAGTGAGGGCTAGATGGATATGTAGCTCTGGGCTGTGGAGCAGTGATGCCGCATTCTCTGGAGTGCTGGAGCTCTGTCCAGTTTCTCTGGGATGTCGGGAGTAGGGTTTGCGATCCAGAACCCAAACCTCACACCAGTGTTTGGATATCTAATGTGCAGAGTCGTGAGTGTGAAATGTAGTGGTTGTTATGACTCAGATAAGATTTTTAAGTCAGTTAAAACTGTGGTGGTCCACTGCAGAGCGGGATGCGGTTCCCAGAGACGCGCCGGTCCAGGCTGTTCCACTCTCAGTGTGTGTGAGAGTGGGCAAAAACACTTGTTATTGCATACATGTCCCAAGTAAATTTCACAGATCTGACATACAGTGGTCCCGATTTCAAAGTGGTCAGAGTGTGTGGAAAAATTCCATTGGAAAGAAATCTGTTCGACCCTGTTGTGTAAAAGAGCCCCGGAGTCTTTTCACTGAATAAATACCAATTAACCAAACACAAAACAGACACACACACACACACACACACACAGTGGGAATGTGCATTGCTGTGCTTAAATAAAGCAAATTCATCACTGAACATTTCGGCTGATCATAGACCTGGGTTTAGCTTAGCCGCCACTTTGCTAAAATTGACCCATCCATCTGCAGAGTCCGTCGCCATGGAAACAAAGCAGATCACACAAAGCCCCTTGTGGTCCGGGGGCTTAACGAGGATACTAAAAACATAGTTTTCAACTACTCTACTACAGAGAGAGAGAGAGAGAGAGAGAGAGAGAGAGAGAGAGAGAGGTCAGTGTCTGAGAGTGACAGGAGAGTGTCAGAGAGAGACAGGAGAGAAATAGATAGAGAGAGAGGGTGTCAAGGAAGACAGAGAGAGAGAGAGAGAGAAGTAGAAAGAGTGAGACCCAGAGATATCAATCAATAAAAAAGTGCTGAGTGTTGCAAGGTTTGGTGTATGCAGTACAGTGTGTGAGTGTGAGTGTGTGTGTACTTACTGCAATAATATCCAGCGTGTTGTCGCACACCTTCCTGATCTCTGTGTTTTTGTCATGCATGAGGTCGATGAGGTAAGCAGGAGCCTCTGGGGGTGGAGTTAAGGACCCACAGCGTTTAAAGTGAACTCTGGTGTAAAACAGTGCTCCTGTAACTTATACACTGAGCCGCCACCCTGGTTCTGTGATGTCATATGTTTGCTCCGTACAGATCACAGCATGCCCTGTATTATAAACCTCAGAGAGAAGGATACGAGTGTCCTTAATGATGACGTCCCTGGTGGCCTGGTGGAACACCATCTGGTAGAAGACATAAATGATCTGGCACACAAACTCGTCGTCCTCCTGTTTGGCTACAAACAGAACAGAAGCCTTTATAAACACAGGTCAAGAATGGAATGTGTTTAGAGGAAGCCCAAGGTAAGAGGTGTTGACCAAAAGTTGTTTGTTTGGTATCGGTAATCATGACACCTTTCTGTAAAAACACCACTGCCACGAGGGTGCACCAATTCTCCATTTTGGCGAAAGTGAGATAGTGGACAATACAGTGTCTTGTTTGAGGCATTTCAGTCAGGATGGATTCAAGAATCACACTGAACATTAATTATGATTCATTGATTCCTGAACTGAACCAATAAGACAGACCCGCAGGGCACACAGCTGGACCATCATCTGGACTGAAGGGAAGGAAGAAATATGAGCCCTAAACTCTCACATTATACGTTCCAAAAGAAAGCTTTAAAAGTTTCCCTAAAACAGAGTGAAAAGAAACTGAATCAACTGAATCAGATGGTTCTTTAAATTGAACCAGATTGAAAGAATCACTTCAGGAAAGTGAGTCGAAGATATGAATCACTTTTCCACACTGTCAGAAAAAATAGTCACGGTGGTGGTACACTCAAGAGAGTATATACATTACCTTTAATTAAGGAACTTAACTGTACCTTATTACATTTTAAAAGTAGATATCAAAATTGTGTTGATTTCATACGCTCCATTGCTCCATCTCCAGGACTTATATAATGTTCTTTTATTTTACACAGTTCTATAATGAAAGATTACACATATCCACCTCTCCTGGAGAAGAGAACGTTTAGAGAACACAACTGGACCTTAACACCACTGCTGTATCTTTAAAAGTACATTTACACTCTTTGTGCCTTTAGTGACAATATTAACTGAATTATATACATCTTCACTCTGGTGCACTACACTGTGAAAAAACAACACAGACCTGGGACGGAAGCATTTTTGTTATTTGTAAATATAGCACATGTATATTACAGTCATATTTAGAAACTTCTGGCCAAAACTCCTTAACTTTGACCACATGGCTCATGGGCTTGGTGGTCATGTTCCAGGTGGCCTGTGCGGCCTGTGCTAGATTCCTCTCCCCCTTCTCACCGTTTAGAAGCTCAATGAGGGCTGGGATAATCCCGGATTTTGCCAACATCACAGCGCAGGAATCGTCCATGGACACAGTGCCAATCATTATTACCACCTCCAGTATCAGGTCATCCTCCGCTGACCCTACAGTGCACACACAGACACACACAGACAAACCAAAGGCCAACAGTGAGGACACTTATCTGTATACTTCACCTGAATTTCAACTTTCATTCATTATCTGTAACCGTTTATCCAGTTCAGGGTCGCCGTGCGTCCGGAGCCTACCCGGAATCATTGAGCACAAGGCAGGAACACACCCTGGAGGGGGCGCAGTCCTTCACAGGGCGACACATAAACACACATTCACTCACACTCACACCTACAGACACTTTTGAGTCGTCTGTCCACCTACCAACGTGTGTTTTTGAACCGTGGGAGGAAACCAGAGCACCCAGAGGATGAATTTCAACTTGAATGAAGTAAGTTCTCTGCATTTGCATTTACAGTTTATAAATTACTTGACCATAACTTTCCCTCTGATCTTTCTAAAGATTCAATCAATAATTTTTATCAAAAAAATTGCAATTAATATTGATGTGATTATTATTTTATAATTGTTTTTCTATAAAATCAAAAGATCACGAACACATCTGCTTTAATCTCCCTGAATAGAACATTTATACTGCATAGAGTGGGTGCCCTACACGCGGTGTCCTTGTTTAAAAAGGGTTAAAAAAAGACAGGTTTGTGCTAAAGTGCTAAAACAACTAACAACTTGTGTTACACGGGACTGAAGAGAGTTGTGTTTGGGGAAGCGTAGAGTTGAATGAATGTCTAGAGTTGATTAGTTTAGTAGCTTTAAGTAGTTTTTTGCAAAATTTGATGCACGGATCAAAGACGACAGAAACGCTATCAAAACCAAATTTTGCATCTTTTCCTTTTTCAAATAAATTGGCCTTTTCTCCAAGTAAATTTGACTCATGATGACCAGGGCTGAATATGCTTTTTGAATACGATTTTTACTCTCTCTCACTCTCCCTTTATATTTACCAGGTTTGAGGTGGTCTTTGAGGTATGGTACGAGGTTATACTCCCTCAGTAACAGCTCCCAGTCCAAGTCAGAGATGGTCAGATTAGCCAGAGTTCCCAAACACTCAATCACATACTCCTCATCATCGTCCGGTCCAACCTGAGCCGCCAGATCACCCACATAATCCTGTAGTGCACACCACCAACGATAAGAGACAGGACTTTAATGATCCTGAAGAAAACTGCAGTGTTACAGAAGCAAGACATGAAACACATCAACAAACACATCTGTCTGACATCAGTTCTGAGCTGATTCACTTACAGTGATCACCCATAACATTAAAACTACACTCACTGTCCGTTCCATCAGCTCCACTGACCATACAGCAGCACTCTGTAGTCCTGTGCTTTGTCTGATCAACCCGTATCAGTGCAACACCTGCTCTGTGGGGGTCCTGACCAGTAAAGAACAGGGGGGAAAGGGGGGCTAACAAAGTATGCAGCGCAACAGATGGACTACAGTCTGTAACTGTAAAACTAAAAAAGTGCTCCTGTGTGGTCAGCGGAGGGTAGAAACCAGCAGGTAGGTTTAATGTTTTGGCTGATTTGAGTATTTTCATGTCTTGGCTTCAGTGATGTGGGCAGAGAAGGAAGGAACTGTGACTGAAAACTGGACACAAACTGACCAGGAAAAGCTGTTTGAGTGGACCGTCATGTTGCGAGATGTTTCTGATCATCTTCATCAACAGAGGGTCCTTACACTTCAGCGCTCTCTTCATCAGCATCTTCAGGCCGTTTCCTGTGAAAACATGTAAGGAATTAAACCCTAATTTGTACCTGGATTTCTCCCAGAGTTATCAGTGCCTATGGACTAGACCAGACCCCCCACCGCCCTCAATCACAGCATGCTGAAGCTAGGAGGGTGAAGGCACACAAAGCCTCTTTCAGAGCTGCTGCTAATGCATCATCACTGGAGCTCAGCACACTTGGATGAGAACACTAACCGCTAAATCCCTTAGAGTAGCTCACAGACGCTCAGTTTTAGACTTCTGCTGTAAAGTTACTTTGTCAGACATGTTTGTGATTATAATTTTCTCTGTGAGCTCTGTGAGATCCAGTGTTAATTTTGGGAACTGATTTTCATTTAATTTTAGTCTTAATATTTTGTCTTAAATGTGTATTAATTGTAGTCTCATTTTAATCACATATCATTTATTATTGTTAGATTTAGACCCGTTTTAGTAGAAAAAATCATTTTAGTCTTGTTTTGTAAATAATAAAATTACCTAATTTAGTCATGTATTTTTAAAGGTTTTACTATTTTAGAGAGATTATTTATTGATTAAGTTTTATACATTCTCATATACAATAGCTTATGAGTTATGTTACATTTAAAAACACATTAATATCCATAATTCTGGAAGGACTTTTTCCACTTCATGTCATTTTAATGTAATCACTGCAAAAGGCGTCTGAAACTGTGACTGAGTCGACTCCAAGAGATTCAACTCTATGAGTCACTGGCATGAGTGAACATGAGCGACTACGAGATGCTCAAAGAATCGATTCTTTAAAATGATAGACAATAAAGGGGAGTCGACACCCAAAGAATCGTTTCGTCGTCACCCTGAAAACAAAAAACAACGGGGCATTTTCCTGTTTGAAATTTACTTTCTGTATTCAGATCAGTAATAATAAGTCATTTATGTCTCTCACATTAACATTTCTTGTCTTCAAATGATAATAGTTATTTAGTTCTTGTGTAGTTTTCATTGTGAAAATAGGTCGGCAACAAATTTTTCCTCATAGTTTTCTTTAACGAAATAAACACTGGTGAGATATAGTTGATTTTATAAAATCCTAAAATAATGTTTGTTCTTGTTTCTGTCATTACTTAATGATTGTGACTTTACTAAATCATATAGTAATGCTTATTATTGTATTATTATTTAAATTGCCTTAAGTACCATTAATTAATGCAACCTTATTTTAAAGTGTTAACCACAGTTCTTGGGTAAAACTAAAGCCTGAGCTGATCCACCAAGTTAGAGCTGAGAATGAGGTGTTGCTCATTTAACACTTGCTCCTGTTCACACTGCTGTTTCAGTTCTTTCTGACTAAGAGAAGTGCACTGGGACTGTACCCTGACAGATGATGTGGGCATTCCTCAGGTTCGCCGCCAGGTTGATGCAAAAGGAGATGAGCTCAGAGTCGATTCTCTCCTCTCCGTGTTCAAACAGCATCTGCATTAGCTGTATATATGCACACACACACATAGAAAACAGTATTACATATTGTAACAAACTATAAAAAGAAATAAAAAGTGTACTAAAAAGACTATTATATCTTATTTTATTTATTATAATTTATCCAATTGTTTTATTCTCTTTTCAGTTCCTTCTTCAATATTCTCTTTCACTTCATCCTCTGGGTGCTCTGGTTTCCTCCCACGGTTCAAAAACACACGTTGGTAGGTGGACAGACGACTCAAAAGTGTCTGTAGGTGTGAGTGTGAGTGAATGTGTGTTTATTTGTCGCCCTGTGAAGGACTGCGCCCCCTCCAGGGTGTGTTCCTGCCTTGTGCTCAATGATTCCGGGTAGGCTCCGGACGCACGGCGACCCTGAACTGGATAAACGGTTACAGATAATGAATGAAAGTTGAAATTCAGGTGAAGTATACAGATAAGTGTCCTCACTGTTGGCCTTTGGTTTGTCTGTGTGTTTTATAATGCCTCTGGGCAGTGACACTCTCTGAGGTCTCTGACCTAAAGAATACATCAGCTCATTTCATTAGTTTTGTTGAATCTCTGTGAAAATGTAATTTTTCAGTACCATGAGTGTGTGGAGGAAACTCGAGCCTGGGGCTGTGTGTGAGACTGGATATTAGCCTGCCCTCCGACAGGTTTTTACCTACTTACCTACCTACAATCTGAAGAAACATCTCAGTGGAAAGGGATTTTCTGACAATAACCATAAATTATCATTTCTCCAGTAAAGAAATTCATTTTTTCAGGGAATTTAATCTAATTGCTAGATCTAACACGTGTGGAAGTTAAAGGTCATTACACAGAAAAATAAAAATATAATACATTTCATATTTGTTTAACTTCTCTACACTTCTCTACTGAGAACGTACTGCACACCCCTCGTAAACAGCCAAACGTTTATGTTCTTTGTAGTGCAGGTGTTGACTTCTTTTCTCTTCGAAAATCAGCAAAACCTGTCATCTGACCAGGGGTGCCTAAACTTTTGAAGGTGGCTGACCTGAGGGATGTGGTCTGATTTCCTAAAATAATGGAACCGTAAAGGGAGCACACTTAAATAACCCCATAACGTTTTATGCTCCATTTCTATTACTTGGTTCTGTTGAATACACTGGGAAATACGTAACAGAGGATTTCAAAGGCCCAAAATGTTTTGAAAAATGTTTTATTTTAAGCTGTTTTCCTCAAATAAGTTATATTCAGCAAATAAACTAGTGAGCATTAAAACGTACAGGATGTGTTACAAAATCTCTACTACAGCACAGATGCCCAAACACTGGGACTAGACACAAGTGTGTGTGTGTGTGTGTGTGTATGTGCATGCATGTGTGTGTATGAGGCCGACCTGAGGGATGCAGTCTGTGTAGGCAAACATGGCTTTAGAGCGGTCATCCATACTGATGTGGTACAGGATGCACATCACAATCTGTTTATGACTCTCACTGGCTGAAGAAAACAAGACAAACAACCAGACGTGGTCAAACACGGAAACACTAACCCAGGGTGACTTACTATTTTAATCAGGGGTTAATAAAGGGGATAGGAAATGTGTTCCTGCCTGTTCCTAACACACTTCATTTATTCCATCCCTCCTTCCACCCGCCCCTGAAACACACTACACACCCATCAAAAACACATCAACAAAACTGAGACCACCAACAACACATTACAGAGAGAGAGAGAAAGTAGAGAGTCTCAAGGAGAAAGGTGAAAGAGAGAGGGATAAAGTAGAAAGCGAGAATGAGTGTGAGAGAGAGATTCTGTGTGTGTGTTTGTATGACAGAGGGAAAGAGAGCTGATGTCTTGTTTTAAAAGAAGTGATATGATAAACTGGGTGTGAATGCGAGTTAGAGTTGAATTGTAATGTGTAGTGTAGTCAAATTAGATTATTTTGGTGGAGTTGCTCAGCCGAGCGGTGAGCTTTGATTGGGGAGGACTGTGGGGTTGATGGTGATGATAAATTAAAGGTGATTTAAGGTGGAGATAGTGGAGTTACCCAGCAGAGCGGTGAGTTTTGGGAGCAGTCCCACTTGCACCATCTTGCTCCTGAGCCCCGTGTCGAAGGAGAGATTGAGGAGGAGGCGCAGCGTCATGTTCATCAAATCTTCATGTTCACACGGCACCAGATGAGCCAGTTTCTCCACTGTGTCCATCTCCGCCTGAGTACAGGAAACACAACACACACATAACAATATACACTTACTGCTGCTGTGAGGCTTGTGGGCTTTTGACCAAAGCAGGTCACAGACATTTCATTAAGAACCAGAACTGTTTTCCACTGTGGAGAAGAGGGTAAGATACAAACTCTTTTAAGTGTTCAATAAATAATAAATCTGTCTCTGGGGTAGGCAGTCTCTCTTGGTCTGTCTGTCCCTCACTCCCAGTCACCACAGACTCACCATGTCATTCTTGTTCTCCAGGAATATGCTGAGCTTTTTAAGGAAGGAGACCACCAGCACCAGCAGCTCCTTGTTGTCTCGTTCCAGCATCTTCACCAGCAGGTGAACGATGTTTTTATTTCTCATCTTCAACTCCGTCCTCGTGTCCTCAGCCAAATTCAGCAGCAGATACAGGGCCACTGCGAGAGAACGAGGATACAAACAAGAGATCTATGAGATTGACAGTGGATATTAATACACTAACCCTCTATATGAAGGTCAAGATTTAAATTGACGTTGACTACAGAAGGTACGCATTCTTTTAACCTCACCTACTGACTAATTCATAAATCACTGAACGAAAAGAGTTCAAGGAGCACTTATTCTCTCCCATGGGTCTTCTTTACTTTATAAAACAACCATCTGGGGAAATGACCATGCCTCCTGAGGAAGGAGGACGCTGGAGGCAGGTCAGCTGACAGGCCGTTTACTTACACATGCAAGTATTATTTTAATAAATATCACCACATCTTATCCAGGTGCTTCTTACTGAGTGTCTACCAACAGGTCACCAGGACCGAAGTCCAGAGAGAGCTTCCTACCCTCTTCCAGAAGTTACATTCTGCACTTTCTGTGGTGCTTACTCAAGATTAACAAGGATAGAGGCTCTATTCTCCCTATTACAGCTTAGTGCAACATCACAATGATTTTGAAGCTTTAATTTTAAGGTAAAAATACTACATAGTGTTGCTTTAAATGGGTTAAAGCAGGAAACAGTGGGTGAAACTTAAACCAGTGTAGCATTACCCCTGAGAAGCTGTTCCTGCTTGACTAGAAGACTCTGGTATTTCTTATAAGCTTTCTCCTGCTCCTTCTTCAGAGTCTGGTTCTCAGGGTCATCATCACGTAAAGACGGGTCAAGGACAACTGCGTCTAGCTGCGGTGTGAGGGGGTGTTGTGGGGTGTACACTTTGTCTAGAGCACCATAAATATCACAAAAGTAAGATGAATAACTGTAATAACACACTATTTTAAAGCCACCTATACAGGAACGTCATAACAGAAACATAATCTCTGACATAACAGAACTGGTTAGGGCTCTCCTGCAAGGGTGTTTAGTTTTAATGGTGTTTTATTAGCGGCAAATTTAAAAGCCTCAAATGTCCTAGTCTCATATTGTGAGACTGTGGAGAGCTTTAGTTAAAGGGATGGAGAGCTGGGATATAATCCAAATGAAAGAGAGACAGCAAAAAGGATATAAGCCTTGCTCTTCTTCTCCAGTTCGTCCTGCCACAGGTCATATCTCTTCAGCTCGTGTTCGATGATGTTCATGCACAGAGCGCCGATCTTATAGTGTGTGATCAGACCATGGAACTGAGAGAAGCTGAAAAACCAAACCATTAAATTATAATTTACTTATCCATCTATGGCTACGTTCACACAGCTAGTAAAAGTGGCCCAAATGTGTCGTTTGTATGGCTGTGTGAACTGCACATATCCTACTGAATCTGAATTTAAAAAATTAAAATCAGATTTGGGCCACTTTCATACATGGTACAGAGATCCGATCCATATACGATCTGTGGAAATGCAACTCTGTCTGAACCATCAGATCGGAATTCGTGTGACTTTTATGTCACTCTGGCTGCTGAGAATGATCTGTGAACTCCAATGCATTTTCGTTTTATTTTGAGGTGTTAAGGACAAGGAAACGCCCCAATCAAAGAATTTTCATTTTGAAAAAAATATTGGTAAATGAAAATCATGTGAAATGAATCCAGTTTCCTGTCTCTCATTTATGAGAAAATAAAATCTTGTGGAAACTTGTATCAAGTGTTTTAATAAAACAAACAAGAGAAAATCTTTTTTATTAGTTTTATATCAGTTTTATATTTTTCAATCTTGGTATGAAGCTACAAAAGTGTGAATCACAGAATGTCAGGAAACTGGATTAAGTTATATGACATGTTTAAAAGCTCGAAATGTAAAGTCTCTAAACTTCAGGAACATCTCCATGGACCTGAACCACTACAACTAAATATTCATCACCCTTGTCAAAAAAGGCTCCACGTCAGGGGGAAAAAATAAACAAAACCCAAGGCGCCTCCAAGGGTCCAAAGAAAACCAGAAGCGTGCACATACACTTTCACGCTCTAAATCGTTCCTGTCAGCTGTTTTGCTGGAACCAGACAACCCAGAACCCTGAGAGATCTGAGCTGAGGTCGCAGGGAAGGTTTCAAGAGCTGTTCTCAGCTTATTCTGACATCCCGCTGCTTCCAAACTCAAGAGATAAGCTCATCTCGGGTTTCCGACTTCTTTTTCTCGTGATATTATCAGCTCGGGGAGATTACAATGAAATAAAACTGCCGAGGCCAAACACGGACCAATCCCCAAGTGACTAATCACTGCTCCGTGTTCACGATCCCTAAATTGGATGCTTCATTCTCACACTCTTGAGCAGCGCATGGTTTATTAATGATGTCACTGCCTTAAAAAACCTTTTCAAAATCACGCAATGCGTCAAAGGGCAGAAACTGATCGGGACTCTTCTGACCGGCTTAAATTCTCTAGCAATAGCAGCTCAGTGATAGAAAAATATTAGCGACTAACAAGGTCAAGCATGGGACAACGACAAATTATTTTAGCATGAAACCAAATGGGACGCTCTGGAGCAACTGCACATGAACCTAAGGTCCCCATGCCCAAGGCCACACGTAGGCTAATGGATTTTAAAGCCCCCTCAGCATTGAGCTGTGGAACAGAGGATAATTTGCAAATGAGTTTGTGATACTGAACTAATCATCAATATCAGTGCCTGACTTCACTTGAGGCTGACTGCAATCAAATCCTCACAACAATGTTTCAACATCCACTGTAACGTCCGCTTAAAACCGTGGTGACCTTAGTCTCATGTGTAGCTGCTCCAGGGCACCTCGTTTCATTCTGGGTTTTCTATAGAGCCCATAGCTCCAGAACGGATGTGTTTACACTGAACTGAGAGGTGTCTACAAACTTTCGGCCTAGAGTACATCCCTGAGTGCCAGGGTCTGATACCTGGAGAAGCAGAAGAAGATGTAGACGATGGTGGTGGCCAACTCCACACTCTGCTTCCAGTCTTCCCTCAACACGCGAGCCAGAGCCCCAAGAGCAGTTTCTGAACATGCGCGCGCGCACACACACACACACACACACACACACACACACACACACACACACACATATTATTTGGTTATATTTCTGACTTAGTTATTACAACCATAGATGTGCATTAATAAAGCATTATGAACCCAGGTTTCACGAGGAGTGTCAACAACTGTTTGAAATCCCAGTTAACCCTCTGTATTTGATCATAACAAATAAAGAAGATCTCGCACCGTTGTGCAGCAGCTCCTCCAGGTTGTCCGGGTTGCGAGCCAGGTGCAGGATGAGGGTGGAGCCTCGGACTTTTTCAGGAATGTTTTCATACAGCAGCTCCACGTATTCATCAATTTTATTAATGTTGGCCTCTTCATCAAGCTGAAACACAGCAGAACACACACGACATACAGAACACACTGGGGTCTGTGGCCTGGAAGTGCACCAAAATAACACTTTACTGTAGGTCGTTGTTCATGGTGCAAAATATAATCACATGACAGAAAATATAATCACAATTGTATAGAGTCCAATTGGAGTTTTTAATAAGATACAAAAAAAAGATATTGCAAACAACAGCACTTCTCATTTATGGTTCTCAATTTTTTTGCACTAATTTTTATTTTTACCCTGCATGGATGTGGGGGGGTGGGACAACAGGACTGAGGCGTGCTCTGAGAAGAAGGCGTGTCTTGTATGTTTAATTCCATTAGCATAAACATTAATTCATTGTCTGTAACCGCTTATCCAATTCAGGGTCATGGTGGGTCTGGAATCTCTGGGCACACGGCAGGAACACACCCTGGAGGGGGTGCCAGTCCTTCACAGGTCGACACACACTCACACCTATGGACACTTTTGAGTCACCAATCCACCTTCCAACATGTGATTTTGGACCGTGGGAGGAAACAGGAGCACCCGGAGGAAACCCACGTGGACACGGGGAGAACACACCAACCTCTTCAGACAGTCACCTGGGTGAGACTCAAGCCAACAACCTCCAGGTCCCTGGAGCTGTGTGACTGCGACACTACCTGCTGCTCCACCGTGCCGCCCAGCATAAATATTTTTGTTTAAAATATTTTATTATATTTACAGCTAATAAAGACAGCAATTTCACAACACAAAATATTTTATCAATATTTAGGTCACATGCATTAAGCACGATAACTCACTATTAGACTTTTAGAAACATCATGTTTCATTGATTGTTTTTTAAATTTTTTTTATTTAAAGCGGATTTCCCTCAACTTCCACAGAAAAACAGATACATATTTTCTGAATTGTTTTTCAGTGTTTCTTACCTCCATCCCCTCAAACGGAGTGAGCTCTCTGGGCTTGACTAACTTCTTCTCTTCTTTATCGGCTACAACAGAGACAATAAAAAACAAAAACACAGATTTAATCAGACCAAGACATTCCTGAAATTACATTATCAGCATGAGTCACACGTGCTACACTGGGCAGTACATATGCAATTACTACATATACAGAATGAAACAACAGTGCTGACTCCTCCCTCAACATCCATGACTGAGGTGACCTTGAGCAAGGCACCTAACACGCAGCTGCGTCTTGTGCACTGGGACGGCTGCCTGGCACTCCAAGTGCATGAGTGCTCACTGACCCTAGTTGAACAGTGTTTGTTTGTGTGTGTGTGGGGGTGTGATCCCTACCATGGACAGGTTAAATACAGAAGCAAAATTAAAGAGTATTGTTTTCCTTCGCCTTTCATTGCAGTGCAACTTTCATTATACAGATACTGGTGCTGTGTTACCGGCCTTGGGTTCAACTACAATACCTTTGCTGCCAGGTTTCTTGCGATTCTGCAGGTAGAAGAGCAGGTGCTCCACCTCTGCCAGTTTGGACGGATGGATGAGTTTACACTCGTCCACCACCTTCCGGGCCAGAGAGGCCACGTCCGTGCTGGAGTTCAGACTCTTCAGACGAATACTGAAACACAGCAGAGGACAGAGACAAGTCAACAAAAAGAACTGTATCCAGTGTCTACAGATACAACACCAAAACACAACATACATATACAGAACCTAAAAGACCTGGGGCATGTTACACCAAGCAGTTTTTCTTTAATTAGCCTGATGATTTAAGCCTCAAGTTAAATGTGTCTGATAGGAAAAGACCAAAGTGTGACTCGTCCAAAAGGAGCATCCCTTAACCCTCCTTCTATTGGTTAGGGCACTCTATTGGTAAGGAATCTCTCACCTGTCTTCACAGTCAAGAGAAAGTAGTGATTTGTAAATCTGCTTTGATTTGTATTTAACACAACCAGACCAAATATAAAGTGTGTCGTTTTTTCAGCTTCATTGTTTCCTGCAGAGATTCATTAATTCTGTAACTGAATAACGATAAAAAAAAACGAAATAAGAGCACTGAGTAAAAACGAGAAGGGAAAAGTAAGAGAACCGAGCGAAAACGTCTAAGAAACAATTTCAGTTCCTCACCCTTCACTGTGCTGTTTTAAATGATTTATTGAAACTAAGCTCACAGGGGAAAATATAAAATATTCTTATAAATATTACAGCCTTCAGTTTTTACTAGGATTTCACATACTATCCCAACGCTTTTAGAATAAGGGCTTGTATAAAAACCCCATTCATTCCCCTCTAACCATAAAATAACAACAATGTGATCTACACAGTAAATTCTCACATTTTCTGGCAGTCTTTCCTCTCCTCGTGGACAGTGTCTCCTCTCTCTCCCAGGACGGACGCCTCCACCTCATAGTGAATCACTAAAGCTTTCTCAGTGGGATGAACGTCTATGTTTCCCGGCTTCACCTTCCTAAACCAAGAAAAAATGTGTATAAAACACACACACACACACACAATCACAGACTGTAGGCCATCACAGGACCCCCACAGAGGAGGTATGAATTTGGGATCAGCACTGCTGTGTCTGATCCACTCATACCAGCACAACTAACACACCACCACCACCACGTAAGTCAATGTTACACCTGCTCCGTGTGGGTCCTGACCATTGAAGAACAGGGGAAAATGGGCTAAAAAATACAGATGAGTAACAGATGAACTATAGTCTGTAATTGAACTACAGCACTCTGGTATGGATAGTGATTGAAGAAACAAGGATTTGTTGATAAAAATATTTTATTAATTTCTTATTTCTGGCATCATGCAACTGTACACGTATATCTATTTTTATTATTATTATTATTATTGTTATTATTATTGAATTAATTACTTTTCTAATAATAAAAATTCTAATAAAAGTTATTATTAAAATGTAAATATATAAACTATTATGTTTATATATTTAAAAAACAAACAAACAAACAGCAAACCAAAAACATTAATTATATTACTTCGGCCACTGGGAGAGCAAAAACTGAGCCCAGCTAAGAATAAGGGCAGGAATAGAGTCGTAGAAAAAAAACAGGCAAAGAATACAATCTCCTTTGTTAATATTGATGTTTAATGTTTTTATAACCGCTGTATATGTGGTTTAATAATGTTTTTATCTGCAGGTATTAAACCTTGTTGTAATTACATTGGATAAGGTTAACTCACCGGTTCAATCTCAGCAGATCATAATAACAATAATATTAAGCTTAATAACGGTAAAACTCACCGTTTGAGATACTGCGCGTCGTCCTGCATCGTCTCCTCTGTTCATATGAAGACCTCAGCAGCCTCTTTCTGCGACAAAAAACATATATTTTTAATAATAATCTGCTCTATATCGGTCTGTTATTCCCACAGAACCGCTCCCTGCAGCCGCTATTCTCCGCAGAGCTCCGCTTAACGGCGCCCTCTACCGCCCAGGAGGAAACACGGACCTGGTGCCTTTACTGCCCTGACAGCCTCTGCTCCTCTGGGAGGGCCCTAAATTAGATACTGGAACATTGTTGCGAGGATTTGATGGCATTAAGTCATATAATCATCAATGAGGTCAGGTTGGGTGATTAGTTCTGGATCGCATACACAACTCATCACTCGAGAGAACGCAGTACCACTATCTCTTTTAAGACTCTCTGACCAAAACATTACAACCATCACAGTCTGGCCCCCGCAAAGTGGCTCAGATACTTATGCAACAAAAAATCAAGAATTGAAAAAAAATCCCCCAGTCGACAGGGGGCACTGCAACCAGACCATTAGTGTTATTTCACTTGTCAGTTGTTTGAATCTAGTTTAATTATTGTATATGTTCGTAAACGTCTTATATATATATATATATATATATATATATATATATATATATATATATATATATATATATATATATATATAATAGTATTTTTTAACGGTTAAAAATTAATTATTCCACATTGGAATTGTCCATCTATTCACTGTTCTCCACGTGGAGCCATTTTACACCAGGACACTTAGCATGGCTTTGTTTACTGATTTATGACCAAATTTTGAAAATACAGATGGCACTGTCCATCTTGTCAGTGTAAATACTCAGATAAGGAGTGTAATTCTGCATTTTTCAGCTTTAACAGTTTCCTCCGGATGACATCATCCTCTGCGTTCGAGGTCTGACTGTAGGTTAAACTTTGTTTATTAAAAACATGTGGGAACCAAATGAATCATCAGGGTGTTATTCAGACCTGGAGCAGGAGTACCGCTGAATATTTCCCTGCAAAGTCACAGAGTGAGCATGAAACTAAGGGATGTCTGCATGCTTAAAGATGCCATCTGTCGTTTTAACCTCCAAAAACGTAACACTTTTTTTTTCTTGGAAATGGATTGTTTATTATTTGTACATATTATATTCACTGAAGCGTACACTCAAGACCCTAAGATTCAAGAGATTACTGTACAGTGAATTTCTCAGCATGAACCAGTTTACTATCCATAGACCAGGTGTCAGTTCTTTACAGTGCAACACACACTCACAATCACTCACACACACACCTACTGACACTTTTGAGTTGCCAATCCACCTGCCAGCGTGTGTTTTTGGACCATGGGAAGAAACCGGAGCCCCTGGAGGAAACCCATGCGGACACAGGGAGAACACACCAAACTCCTCACAGGCCCCAGAGCGGGACTTGAACCCATAACCCCAGGATCCTGGAGCTGTGTGACTGTGACAATACCAGCTGCGCCACCGTGCCGCCCAAAAGTAGTAAATTGAAATTGAAACCGGTGTTGTTAGAGTTCTCCTTTCATAGAAATTAGTCGAAAAACAATATATTATGTACAAATACGTTTTAAAGTGTTTTGTGTGTGTATGTGTGTGTAATGTATAATACATTCATTCATTATCTGTAACTGCTTATCCAGTTCAGGGTCACCGTGGGTCCAGAGCCTACTTGCAATCATTGAGCGCCCTGGAGGGGGCGCCAGTCCTTCACAGGGCAACACACACACTCACACATTCACTCATTAATGGCCATAGGTTAATGGCCATTGCAGTGTAGTGTCTAATGGAAGTTGCCGTTAAACTTGCCCAGTTTCTTCCTGATGTTTATTTGTTTACTGTTTGGGCTGCAGTTTGTGGCAAGGACCAGCGCACATGAAAAAGGGCTCTGTGAAGATACAGAGGGAAAAAACAAAGCCACGGATTATGGTTTAACTCCGAAAGACGAGGTCTGCTCTGTGTTTTTTGGATGTCACTGTGGAAGTTTGGAGTCAGAAGATAATTGATCTGCTCTGGCAATTTTGAGGACTTTCCTACATTCAATTTGTCCTTGATCATCCTCTAAAACATCCCACTGACCTTTCTGCTTTCTAGACCCCCCCACCTCTCTCTCTCTCTCCCTCTCTCTCTCTCTCTCTCTCTCTCTCTCTCTCTCTCTCTGTTCCAGTAACCAATCAGGAAGCCACATGGTTGGGAGAAATTGTTTTCAGATGGAGGGAGAGATAGAAGAGGGGCTCCATTGTTGCTTTTTGTGGACAATGTTTCTCTAGTTCTTTCACATTTGTCTGATTAAATATAAAGGGACACAGTGCCACCACAAAAACATCCAGACGAATTGCTGTGAGGGGGTTTTAAAGCTGGAGGACATTAATCTGAGGCTTTGAATCTGTGTTTTTATGTTCTGGCAGAGAATTTACAGCCACACATTGCAAAACATGAGGGAAACTTAGTTAAATGCAGTTGATATTTCTATTTCTCTCATTCTGAGGTTGTTAGTATAATAGTATGAGAATATTTCCGGAGGTTATACGCTTATTTTAAGTAAGTATCTCACTATACTGGGAGATTGTTTTGCTTGTGACATCATAATACAGCTCACAGGACTAGTTACTAGTTTACTAGTTCTAAGAATTCTGAAGACTTCAGCCATCCAACTGTGGAATAAACTTCCTGTCTCAGTCTTTAAGTCTCTGCTGAAAACTTACTTGTTTAGTATAGCTTTTAGTAATTAACTTTCCCCTTAATTAAATGCTGTAGATCCAGGGGTTCACTGACTGAGGAGCTTTGGTAAACTATGACGTTGGGGCTGTTGTGGCCTAACATTGGAGTGGGGGATGCCAGTGTTTCAGGGGGCCCTCAGGTCCGTTACTTGCTGGTTGTATCCTTTTAGTTTGGCTATTGTAGTTAGATTTGCCAGAGTCATTCATATTCTCTATAATCCATAAATACAAACTGAACTGACACCTCCTCTCTACTCACTTTGAGTTAATGACCGCCCTCATGTACGGGGCACACTTTGTTCCTTCCAATGTTTCTTCCTCAAGCCTTGAGGGAGTTTTTCCTACCGATATCACTTTTGGCTGCTCATCTGTTGATTCACTTTTCATTCATTCATAGTCTGTAAGCACTTATCCAGTTCAGGGTCACGATGGGTTCGGAGCCTACCCAGAATTACTGGGCGCAAGGCAGAAACACACCCTGGAGGGGGCGCCAGTCCTTCACTGGGTGACACACACTCACACCTATGGACACTTTTAAGTAGCCAATCCACCTACCAATGTGTGTTTTTAAACCCTGTGTCCCCTCACTGTCCACGCTGTTAGATGCTGTCGGTTGGATGTTTTTGCTCGGTGGACTATCTCAGTCCAGCAATGACACTGAGGCGGTTACAAAATCAAGAAGCACTGCTGTGTCTGATCCACTCATACCAGCACAAAACACACACAAACACACCACCACCCAAATCATACCTGCTCTGTGGGGGTCTGACCAGTCCAAAAACATGGAGGGCAGGTGAATTGGCTTCTGTCTAATAACTGTCCTGCTGTGTGAGTGAATGAGTGTGTATGTGTGAGTGAATGTGTGTGCGCCCAGATATGGATTGGCACTCTGTCCTGGGTGAAATCCTAGTGCCCAATGCAGTCCTCCAGGTGGACGGTCGTTCCTGGTCAAGAGTACGCTGTGCGTGTTTGGCTGCCGCTTCTCGCCAGTGTGTGGATTGAGTGTTCTGAGCGTTCTGAGCCGTGTGGATTGTAAAGCGTTCTTGGGTATCTAGAAAGGCGCTATATAAGTGTAACGATAGATAGATAGATAGATATTATATCAACTTGAAAGGTTGTATTATTTGACATACTATGCACTGTTTTAGTGCAAAAACTGCTATGACCTACACTGTGCACTACACAGTGTTGATGGCAATATTTGAGATTCAGCCTTTGAAAAAATGGTTGACAGCATTGCAGTTGCAGTTGGGTATTGCTTGCGTTGTTATAAGAAGAGTTTGTCACGTCTTGATAGTAATATTTACTATCAAGTTTTTGATAATATCAATTATTGTCAATTATTTGACATTAATATTTTGTGTACTAACCTGTTAATCTCATACTTGTAAGGTTTGTAAATAGTATATACTATGTTAGTGTATATATTACTGTGTAGTAAACAAATGGGATGCAGCCTGAGTCTGATTTACATGATCTAACAGAAGTCACAGTTGCTTGCGTAGCCATATCAGCTGCACATCATCACCCCATACTTTACAAACTCCACACTCATTTTGCTCCCCCTGTAATAAATCAACACTCCCACCCTTGTTTAACCCCTTAACTTCTTAAAATTATGTCTTATGAAATCACATCTGGCAAAAGAATGACTGGGAATAGATACTTGGTTCTCTCTCTGCTGCAGTCTTATTTCTTATAGAAAGGCTTTTTTAGGGGGGAGACGTTTCTGTGTGAATTTCATGGCAATCAGCCACAAGAGTTAGAAGGAGCTCCCATATTAGAAGGAGTTTCAATACTCTAGAGAACACAGTTCCATTGCTTTACAGCCCAGTGCTGGGGGCTATATATTCCTCTGTGCGATGTCAGAGCATGATCCTGTTTTATTGTTCAATGCTAAGGTGACCATATTTTCTTTTTTACAAAGAGGGACAAACTGGTGTCTGTCGTGGACAGAACGTGGTGGATGGGAGGGCTTCAAGAAGACACAGTTTTAAGATTATGGCAGTGTGTGTGTGTATACTATTTTACAAGATTAGAAATGAACCTTAAAGCAACTCTAAGTACATAAAAATGACAGCTTCAAAACCACAATGGCACCACTGGTCTATTATAGAGAGAATGGAGCCTTTGTTGTTGGTGCTCTGGGCTCAGCACTGCAGAAACTGCACTATATGGGGCAGGGTAAGCAACCACTACCTTCTTGTCCCTTCCCACTTTATTTCAGGAGAGTGCTGTAAGAGTAAATTACATTCTGCAACTGTAGGGGGATCACAGGAGCAAAATTCCAAATTATTAATTATTAATAATTATTGTTCTTTTAATTGCTTATATTAGTAAGTATATCATTTCATTTCAACATCTTAAAACTTACAAAAATAAGTTTTACCTAGATTTACATTTTCATGCCATTGTAAAAAAAATATAAAAAATATTAACAATTAAAATATAAAATAATATAATTAAATACATAAATAAACTAGAAAAGTCAGGTTGTGTTTAAGAGTGTCGGAGTGTTTAGGCTGTGGTCAGTCAGCTGTGGTGGGATGCAGTTTGGTCAACAGATGATGCAGATGCAGGTTGTAGACCACTAAAGACTAAAGACTAAAGACTTGATCGTAAGATTTATATATACTTGTTACCAACAATGTTAAATATTACAATAAATTTACAATATCCATGACCTGTAAGAATCTTGAAATACGATTTCAAACACCCCTACACCGGACCATAGCATTCATTGTCTTGTTTTACCTGCCTCACGCATATTATTGCTCGCGTGAATTGTGTCCTCATTAAGGTAGCACCTGCACAAGCCAGAGAAGTCATCTATAGTATAGTAAATTAACTATCTAGCTTTTTAAAAACACTTCAGTAAATCACTCACATGAAGATGTTAGATTGTTCAATTTTACTTTAAATGCTGCAGCGGCGACACACTGGCTGAAGGTGTAGTAGATCTTGTGGCTGTAGTAGTGAGGTATTAGTTGCTGCTGTGAGTAGTTCTACAGTAAACACAAATATTACTGCAAATAATGTAAATAATTCTACTGAATCAATACATTGATGTATAAACTTAAATTACATGGCTGGGGCACATTGGTTAAAATGCTTAAAAAATCTTGTTTCACTTAACGTGATTCACTAAAATAGAGTTTATTTGGAGACTAATAATAGCCAAGCTTCTATATAAAGGTATTCCTTCACTCTCCCCTTAGCATTTTACTGCGTAGATGCTGTATTGGTCCCAGTATGAATGGATGAGATAGTACAAAAGCCTAGGCTACAGTGATTTTCAGTGACATTATTCCCATTTATTCAGAATTAATTAACACATGATTCCTGTGGAAGAGATTCTGTATAATATGAATTTCAATTTCAGGGCAAGAAAACTGCTGACAGATTTTGATTATTGGGTGGTCTATTTAACGTTAGTCAGGTACAGGCCTAAATTTTGTATGGCAGTACCCAATAGCACTGTGTGATTTTGCTCTATAATATATTGTTGGTGACCCCTGACTACAAAAGTTGTGTGGTATTTGACACATTGGCTGGTTTAATGGATTTATCATTAATGTACTGCAAACATTCCAGTAAAAAACATGAATCTGTAAGGATTGTAAAACTTCAGTTTACTGAAGTAAGTGCCTGTGCTGGCTTCCCATTATGACCTGAAGAAAAGGTTGACGCCCCCAATTGTCATTGTATAATTCACACCCTGTTGTGGACCAATAGCGGTGGAGAGAAGGTGGGGCTTAAAGATTATTTTTAAAGCCATATAAATTCACACAGGCAATGTGAAGCAAACCCTGGAAATTAGAAAGCCCCACTCATTTTTCTCTTCTCAAAAGAGGACATGTCCAAGAAAAAGGGGACACCCATATTAATGCTTTTCTATGGTGATTACTTTAGCTGAGTGTCATGTACGGCTACAGATCTATGAAACTATAAATCAAGGCACAGATCAGTGTTATATTCTTGATAGTCTTCATGTGTGGCCTTCACAGAGCTCAATGCGTCTCTAATGCAGGACACTCTGCATGATTTCCCATGGATTCAGCTCACTGACCTTTACCAGATACACTACACTCTAATGGGCCAAAATGTCTCACACATGTGAGTCACTGTCTTCCCCGAAAGCCGTTTACTCCCATAATTAAATGTTTTCATTTCTCGGTGAGTCACTAGGCCGGGCCTGCGCTCAGCTCTGCTCCTGAAACTGCGCCATCCTTGGATTTGGATGGCTCCGAGGACATTAGCGCGTCTCACGCTAAAGACGGGATTCAGCCAGATGTGATTTTCACAGTTTTTTCCTTCATCCCAAACACGTTTGATCAGCTCATACAGACGTGTATGGGTTCCGAAGAGCACGCCTTTGGTTGTAACCCCAGAGTAAAGAGGCTAGACTATAGCCTGCCAATTAGCATAGCGCTATGTTAACTGCATGTCCAAATCATCACAAACTGTATCTACATTTACTGTACTGTAGTCCACCTGTTTATGCATACTGTATTAGCTCTCTTTTGGCCTGTTCTTCACTGGTCAGGACCCCCATAGGGCAGGTACGTTGTGGGTGGGGGATCAGTCTCAGTGCTGCAGTGACACTGACGTGGTGGTGGTGGTTTGTTAGCGTGTGTTGTGCTGGTACAAATGGATCAGACACAGCAGTGCTGCTGGAGTTTTGAAACATTTTGTACGCTCACTGTCTTCATCAGTGGACACAGGGTGCATTGTTTGTCCCACAGTCCAAAAACACACGTTGGTAGGTGGATTAGCGACTCAAAAGTGTCCGTAGGTGTGAGTGTGTGAATGTGTGTGTGTGTCTGTGTTGCTCTGTGAAGGACTGGCGCCCCCTCCAGGGTGTATTCCCACCTTGCGCCCAATGATTCCAGGTAGGCTCTGGACCCACCGCTACCCTGAACTGGATAAGCGGTTACAAATAATGAATGAATGAATGAATGTCTGTAAGCGCTTATCCAGTTCAGGGTCATGCTGAATCACTGGGCACAAGGCAGGAACACACCCTGGAGTGGGTGCCAGTCCTTTGCAGGGTGACTCACACTCATACATTTACTCACATACTCACACCTAAGGACACTTTTGAGTTGCCAGTCCACTTACCAACATGTGTTTTTGGACCGAGAACACATCAAACATCTCACAGACGAAGGGCTCAAACCCACAACCACAGGACCCTGGAGCTGTGTGACAGAGACACTACCTGCTCAAAATTCTGTATTAATTGTATATTTTAGAATTCAGTTGAGTTAATACGTCAAATTTCATCTCCAGAACTTACATTATGTTCTTTTATTTTACACATTCTGTCATGAAAGATTACAGATATTCAACTCCTTCTGGAGAAGAGTATGTAATGAACCAATAATGAACACAACTCAACTCTAGTAATGCACTCAAGCAAGTTACGCATATTTCCTCTAAGCTTTTTAACACACACAGCAGCAATAAAGACTAATCAGCAACAGTAATCAGACTAATTCGAAGCATCTGAGAGTGATTTATGGAGGACGCTGTGAAATATGACTTTAATAACGGCTACAAATGTCTCCGCTGCTGCCTGCTGGAGAAAGTGCTGGAGTTTATGGAAAAGGCTGAGTATCTTGGCGGCTCCACTGTTATTAATGAAATGTGAAAGTGGCTTGTGGTGTGGCTGTTATGGTTGTTTCAGACTAAACTGTTGATGAAGTCTCTGTCCCGCGGTTTTTGCCCGTAATTGAGTTGAGGACACTTTCATGCGGCTCTTGAAAGCGTCAGAGTGAGAGATCAGTGCAGTGCAACAGACACAAACCCCCTGCTGACCTACATTTACTCCCCCCTTCATGTAGAGCAAACCCTTTAAAGCAGCAATCAGTCATCTTCTCAAGCTATGAAACTGTCATTACACTGACACCTAGTGGCCAGGAGGTCTCAGAGGCTGCCCTTACTCTATAGCACGCTCTATGGAGCGTAAATGTATACATTCTTTGATTTGATTCTTAGTCTCATATGTGTTACACCTTAAAGTAAACAACATAATCATAAAAATGACCTATTGCACCTTTAAAGCTCATTTAAGGTGCACAATCAGGCTTTAAGGTCAGTTGTTATAAATGTTATGGTTCATTTACATAGTTTGAAGCTTTGACCCAAACCCTACAGTGTCCTCTTTTCTGACAGTAGTACAGAAGTGTGTAATGCTGCTCTAACATGCCTGGATCCTTTAAATGAGGGGCCATTGAATTATATCTGGACCTGTATTAGCTGCGTGACCTCTTCTTGGGGTTTACTGATGTGTTTTTTAAGCTTCAGAGGGAACATTCCTGCTACTGACAGCAGTTGGGAGGAGATAACTCTGAGAAAGTCATACTGACCTGGGAATGGACATTTGGACGAGTGCAAATGTATAAATGGTTTTATGAACTAAACACTTACATATCCAGTGTCCCAACCTGCACAATACTATAGAATTATATAAGCTGTCCATGCAAATTAGCTCTGTTCTGATTGGCTGCAGTATGATTGACTGACACTCTCTTTATAACTTCAGTATTTTCATGTTTGTGACCCCACAAAATCAGTGAATTCCAAACGTCCTGTTTTCGATGCAGGAGACACGGTTTTCCATAATATGGGCACTTTAAAGAGTCATATGTAAATGAGGCATGTGCATGAAGAAGCTATATAAGGGAACATATTATGAAATAATCCCTTGTTCAAATCATGTTTGTGTGAACCCACCAACTCACACACAGTGAAACAAGACCCCCCAGTCCACTTCCTGCATGCTGCTTAAGTCAGAAAACATGGGATAAAACGAAATGCAACAAAACAGACACAATGAGCACAGAGAAATAAGAGCACTGGGTAAAAACTGAGAAGAAAAAGAACCAAGCAAAACTGCTAAAAGCCGCCAGAGCTTCTGCTCCTTGCTCCTCACTGCTGTGCGCTCTGGGTCAGGGTGAATAGTGAGCAGCTCATTATCATTTAAAGGAACAGGCGCTGAAAGAGGGTGTTCTGAACAGGACTGTTTAGACAGGGGGAGAACGCTGCTGCGGGGTTTTGACCAAACCTGGTCACAGATGTTTCATTAAGAACCAGAACAGAAGAAAGGGGGATATGTGCACTTTAAGGGGTAAACATGTACATATAGTAGAGTGCTTCTTTGCCAATTCAATGTTTTATTCTAAGAGCTGTAACTGGAGGTCCAGAACTCTATTTGTCAGGGTGCAGAGTTGTGCTGTGTGAGTTTAGTCTGGCTGAAATCTGAGAAGGCCGTGAAGCTCAGCAGGAAGCTGGGCCCTGTGACCTGTGGCTAAATCTTCTGAAAATAATCAGCATAGGGGCCTATCCATCGCTGGGCCCCTGGGGGCCTCATAGACCACTCGGCCAAGTACATCATTATTCAGCTGAAGGCGGGGGGAACTCTGTGGTGCTGACGATGGTGCAGATTTATGTCAGAGGCCTGAAGGAAAACCGGGAAAAATGTTTCGCAACCAGTTCTCTCCAGAAAGAGTTAAGGAATGTTGTTCATTGTCACATGATGTGGGAGAAATACAGGCAAAACCCAAAAGGCCCCAGAGCCCTCCCTCTCCCCCCTCCACAGCTCACATCTTGCCTGCAGATGTGCCGATACCACAAACACTTAAAAGTGCCTGCTTTCGGACCAACCGATGCCCTGACGCCAAACTGTAAATGTCCTGGACACGCAGCTCGGAAAAAATGACTCCGTTCACATCGCTGTCGAGGAGCTGCGTCAGAGAGAGACGGACTTTAGTGGAAAACACGGCTGGGTTTACAGAAAAACACAACAACAGAACAAATCACTGGCTGTGTCCCGATACCTACTGAGCCCCAGATTTATGAGGCTTGATTTTAGTGAAAAGACTTTAAAATGATGCAGGCAATAGAGGGGCATGGAGAACTAGAAAACACCCCAAAATATAAGATTTTATAAGGTTAGATTTTACATGCTACATAACCTACACCTCATTGCCTATGTAGGTTGTAGGGAACAAGGCAGCAATTGAGAAACAGCTTAAATAATTTCATTTATAAGCTATATTTTTAATTAAAATGTTGCTAAAATTACACAGCTGCCGACATAGTCCATAGGGAGTAAGGTGGTTTCACTATGAAGTACATATGGAGTAAGATGGCTCACAAGGTATGAAGACACAATCTTAATAAGCTGTTTTATATGGTTAGATTTGTGTTAACGTGCTACTGGCACATACATCTGCATATGTAGGCAGTAGGAACAAAGCCTACATAAGCTGTTTTATAATGATTGAGAATGATGTGTATATTTAGCTGTCTGCATTTACATCTGCCACTGCAGAAAGTAGAGTGACAGCCTACTAAGATGTGGGAAACTCCTAATAAGGTTTGATTTTGGTTTAGACGCTACTTAACCACACCCTGGGGTCTGTGCAGGCTGTAGGTAGCAAGGCAGCTCACGAGGTACCGAGACACAGCCCAAATAAGCTGACATTTGGGTTAAAAAGCTGCCTGACCTACACAGCTCTCTATGTAGGCAGCAGTGTCCCAATATCTAGTGAACTAATTTGCTCCCTATTCTGTGCAGCTGTTTTAAGCTTGTTATTAAGCTACTTTATTCCCTATGAACTTCATAGTGAGCTGCATCACTCCCTATGTACACTATAGTGAGCTACTTTAGTTCCTATTGTCTTGTGAGCCCCCCTACTGCCTATGTACTTCCTAGTGAGCTACCATATTCCTTATGGGCTTCATAGTCAGCTGCATGGCTCTCTTTGTACTTTATAATGAGCTACCCTTATACTTTAGGCACTTCATAGTGAGCTGCATTATTCACTATGTACTTCATAGTGAGCTGCCTTACTCCCCATGTACTTCATAGTGAGCTACCTTATTCCCTATATACTTCATAGTGAGCTGCATTATTCCCTATGTACTTCATAGTGAGCTACATTAATCCTTATGAACTTCATAGTGAGCTGCATCACTCCCTATGTACACAATATAGTGAGCTACTTTATTCCCTATTGTCTTGTGAGCACCCCTACTGCCTATGTACTTCCTAGTGAACTACCTTATTCCCTGTGGACTTCATAGTCAGCTGCATGGCTCTCTTTGTACTTTATAATGAGCTACCCTTATACCTTATGGACTTCATAGTGAGCTGCATTATTCACTATGTACTTCATAGTGAGCTACCTTATTCCCTGTGCACTTCATAGTGAGCTGCATTAATCCCTATGTACTTCATAGTGTCATAGTGAGCTACATTAATCCCTATGTACTTCAGAGTCACCTACCTTATTTCCTATGTACTTCATAGTGAGCTACCTTAATCCCTCTGTACTTCATAGTGAACTACCCTTTCACCTTATGAACTTCCTAGTGAGCTACCTTATTCCCTATGTACTTCATAGTGAGCTATATTAATCCCTATGTACTTCATAGTTAGCTGCATTACTCCCTATTTACGTCATATCCAGCTACCTTATTTCCTATGTACTTCATAGTGAACTATCCTTACACCTTATGGACTTCATAATAAGTTGCTTTAGTCCCTAAGGACTTCATAGTTGGCGGCATTACTCCTTATGCAATTCATAATGAGCTACTCTTACACCCTATGGTCTTCATAGAAAGCCATGCAGCATTTTAGCCAACCAAAATTAAATCCCGTATATTATAATCCACTTTATTCAGGGTGTGTCTCAATTGCTGCCTTGATCTTGATTCCCTACATAGGCAACTATATGAGTAGACAGCATTTTAACCCCAACTTCACCTCATAAAACACTTTGTTTTTGCTGTCTTATAATACCAATGAGCTGCTGTGCTCCCTACGGCCTACATAAGCGGCTGTGTATGTTGGCAGCATTTTAACTCTGGGTAAAAGCCACAGTGGGAGCAGTGTAAAAGCAGGTGTTAATATTTTCTCTCACTCTCTTACGTTAAAGACGGACCTCCACTCAAGAGCAAGGAAGGAAAATAAACAGAAAACTGACCACAGCCCAAGAAGGGGAACTCCAGAGGAACGAGGTCCTTCAAAACACATTGAAATGCCAGAGTAGATGACCGCAGACAGGGAGAGATTACAGCGACACGACGAGGTAAAGCTGCTGTTATCAACCCTCACAACGTAAGGTCAAGTGCTCTACAAGTTCATAAGGCTGTGTTTACTCAGCAACAATGACCTTCTCACTCCATGTGCTTTTATGGCTACAGCAAAAAAAAAAAAAAATTGGGTGTGCGTTTTGGGGTTTCTTATTTTATCTTTTGTTTTTATTACCATAATATTTATTCATCCAGACCAAGGTGTAGTTAAACAATTGCTTTCAAACATCTGCTATGTACAAGTCTCCCTGGAGGTTCATATTGACAATTAACTTTAATTTAATGCAAAAAAGAAATCTGGGTTTTAAAAATATAGAAAATTCACAAGTATTTTATTATACAATGCTTCATTTTTAAAAGTTAATTAGTGCCATTGCCCTTGTTTATAATAATAATAAGAAGAAATGTAAAATAAACTAATAAATGTAATAGTTTTTTAAAATATAAATGTAAAGATTATTAATTATATTTATAGTAGGTGTGTCTGTTGATAAAAAATTATGATCACAACAATACAGTATTGTATTGTTGGGAGGGAGACAAATGTGTCAAACTGGAGAGAGGAAAACACTCGTTTTTTGTTTTATAATAATAATTCAGTGTAGTTTTGATGATTTTCGAATTTGGTGGCTCAGCAGGTAGTGTGTCTGTCACACAGCTTCAGGATCCTGGGGTTGTGGGTTCAAGCCCTGCTCCGGGTGACTGTCCGTGAGAAGTTTGGTGTGTTCTCCCTGTGTCTGCATGTCTCCGGGTGCTGAAGTTTCCTCCCACAGTCCAAAAACACACATTGGTAGGTAGATTGGCGACTCAAAAGTGTCCATTGGTGTGAGTGTGTGAGTGAATGTGTGAGTGTGTGTTGCCCTGCACAGGACAGGTGAAAGACCTCCAGGGTGTGTTACCACCTTGAACCCAATGATTCTGATTAGGCCCCAAACCCTATGGAATCCTGAACATTCAATGAATGAATGAATGAATCATTTGCTGAGTAAAAGTTTCAAAGAGGTTTAATTTTGGACACAGAATTATTGGAGAAAATTGACACTATACTAAAGCTTGTACAGGAAGCAGATGAAACAGGAGCTCTGTGTGTGTGTGTGTGTGTGTGTGTGTGTGTGTGTTAGTGTGTGAGAGAGCGAGAAAGAGAGAGGAGGAAATGTATGGGAGAGACATGTTTTCTGACTCAGGCAGCACTCAGAAAACTGACTGGGGGTCTTGTGTGTGGGTTGGTAGACTCCAGATTCACACATTAACGTGCACATTGTCTTTAGGAAAGAAATAGTGCTGCTTTAAAGCAGGAGAAGATAGGAGGTGTATGTGGTCCTGAGCCTGGTCTAAAGCTGGTGATTGCTGATGTTTAAAGAAGCAGTCAGTCATTCCTCTGGTGATTCATCTTCACATTATGAAACAGTCATGACACCTAGAGGCTTGGATGAGTACAAAAATCTGCACTACATGCAGGGGACCCGCTCAGTGGAGCATAAACCGGTTCATTTGGGGACGATGGAGCCGTCTGACTCCTCATCTGGCGTGAGTTGCTGCGCTGTGTGTCATGGTGTGACACTGTTGGTGTTTAGCGTGTGTGTTATTTTGCTGAAGTTGTTGGACAGTGGGTTAGTCGGGAGTTGACAGACTCAGCGGGTTTGGCTCCAGATGTTGGGTTTATCACTCTCTCCAGATGTTGTTCCTATTAAAGACTCGTCTCCACGCAGTGCCGGGTTGGAATGAACATTATTGGTTGTGAGTGCCGCAGTAGGGTTTGATTACAGAGACATTTACAGACACGCAACTCACTGTGTGGACGGTTCTAGATCTGCCTTTCTCTCAGCTGCAATGACCACACAGGAGTACTTTGTAGTTCTACAGTTACAGACTACAGCCACTGAGTTGCTCTGCATACTGTTCTTCAATTGTCAGGGCCCCCACAGAGCAGGTAGTTTGGGTGGTAAATCATTCTCAGCACTGCTGAGACACTGATGTTGTGCTGGTGCGAGTGGATCAGACACGGCAGTGCTGCTGGAGTTTAGTCCAACAACCATTACCATCCAGCCGACCAGTGTCCTGTGTCCACTGATGGAGAACTAGAGGATGACACACTGTGCAGCGACAGATGAGCTACTGTCTTTGACTTTACATCTACAAGGTGGACCAAGGAGGTAGCAACAGATGGACTACAGTCTGTAACCACAGATCTACAAAGTGTCTGGGTATGGTGCTGTACACACAAGCCATACCCCATAGAAAGGTCAGGGGGGACTGGGCAGTGGAGGTCTGATCCAGCTGGTTGTTCCGTTTAGTTGGAAATGCGAAAGAATTTTAAAGGGTTTTTAGCTTGTGAGTCATTACTGAAAGCGCTGAGTCTGTTCTACGTCTGGAGCCACATCCTCATTGACTTTAAATACTGCCTTAAAATGAACAACAACAAAAAAAAACACTGACAACATCCTCCCGACACCAACATCACTGAAAACAGAAGTCCTAACATGGACATTTCTCCACCTTCAAGGGGTTAATCTCATTTCACCCCTTGAACCTACCACTTATCCCTACCCCTCTGTTTTCTAGGGGTGTGGGGGGTCTCAGATGTTGATGGGATAAAGGGGTGGGGTGAAGTATGAGGGCGTCATGACCCTTCAAACTGAGATTTTTCAGAGACACGTTTTGTGAATTTCTGGTGAGATGCTGCCAAGTGCCCAAAGAAACCCACAGATGTCAGTATTTTCTTCTTTAGACTCTACGATCACCAGTGTATTACCTTAGTTTAATGTAGTTTCAGTGGATTTTTAGGGCCCTTTACTTCAGAACAAGCAGAAAACAGCACTAGTAGGAGCTGATGTCTCAGGAGTTAGTTGTAAATCTCCAGTTCCCCCTTGAATAGTGAAGAGGTTACACTCTGGCATCTAAGGCTACTACAGTATGTAAGGTGCAACTGGAAGTTATAAACAAAAAGCTGCAAAATAAGAATCTGAATTCAGCTCCATATCTCAGATGATTGCAGAATAGGTGATTAAAATATGATAGTGGAACTCTTCTGAATGAGAATGAGGCTCTAAATGTAACTAAAGTCCAGCAGCTCCTCTGATACCACTGCAGACTGTTACAGAGCTGATACAGAGAAGTGCTAGTCACCTGGGAATGAAACGCTACTCTCTTTTATTTGTGTTTTGATGATGTATTATGGTCTTGAAGGCCTTGTAGGGAGAGATTTTGACTACTACACTTTGTAACCCATTTACAAGGGGCAAGAGGACACTCCAAAACAAGGGGAAGTGGTAAAATTAAGAAATGGGATTAGGCCTTAGATGCTGATTGTGTTTTTTCCTCTTCTAAATCAGTGATGTTAAGGCCTGGGCTCTGGTGCTGTTAATCCTTTGTTCTCAGAAACACTAGAAGCTTCTTTGTTTTGGTTACATGTTTGTGTTTATTGTTCTTTTTCTCAGTGCTGGGTTCTTCTCTCCAGTGCCACGTCCTTTCAGACCCACATAGCTCTGCTCACAGTGGAGGCAAGGGATGGAGACACAGCTGTGGATGAATGGAGGTCTGAGGCAGGTGAGAGTGGAGCTGGATGGGGCCGGGTCTGGGGAGACGGCAGGTCTTGTGCGGTCGTTACAGATTCCATAATGTTTTGAGCTCGATTTCTCCATTTCATTGTCAGTGAGGGACAATGGAGGAGCTCTGTACGGGGCAGGTATGAGCTCAGAGGAGCCTCCGCCAACTGCTTATTTTCTCATTATCACTAACCTTACTCCAAAGAACACAGCAACTATTTTAAGCCCTGTGTGTGTGTGTGTGTGCGTGTGTGTGCTCTCACTGATGGCAAAACTGAGCTAATATTCACCAGATGTTCATTAATAGCTTTTTAAGAGCTGTAAGGGAACGAGGTGGAGAGTGAAGGCCCAAAGCAGCACTCTGATCTTCTGATCTCAGCTCTCTCTCTCTCTCTCTCGCTGTCATTCTCACACACACACACACACACACACACACACACACACACACACACACACACACATTCTCTCTGTTTCTTTTCTCTCTCTTCTCTCTCACACACACTCACACACACTTTCATTCTTTCTGTCTCTTTGCTCTCTTCTTCTCTCTCTCTCTCAAGGCAGAAAGGAGAAAATAATCCACCACACCATCCATAGCAACACATTTGTTTACACACACAGCAGCAGCCACTCTGGGAAACTCTTCAGAAGCTCATCTCTGCAGCTCAGCATCTCATTTCCCGTTTTTCTGTAGAGGTGATACACTCTGTGTGTCCAGTGTCCACCTCAAAGTCGCCTCATTCACTGATGACAGTGCTGAGCTGTTACTGCAGTGTGTTCTTCACGCTGTGTTGATGACTCTGTGTGTACAGCTCCAGACTGAACCAGGTGGATCTGATTAGAGCTGCTGTAAAACTCAGCAGGAGCTCGATTCATTTACAATCACTTAGTTTTCACACTGTAACTGCACTCGGATCCAGCTGTTCTGACTCCCTGAACACACCTCAGTCCCAGAGCCTTTAAAGAAGTATCATTCATTCATTCATCCATGTTCTGTAACCACTTCATCTTGTTCAGGTTCGCGGTGGGTCCGGAGCACACCCGGGACATTGCAACCACTGCTAGAAACATACAGTAGCTACTAGCATCCCAATAGGGGGCGCTGATGGCTTTAAAGGAAATGTAGATGATTCTGGTGAACTACTGTTCTCACAGCAAAACAAACTCCCTTCCTGTTTGTGTTCATTCAGAAGCTCCGCCCACCAAAGCCATGTGAGGCCTTGCAAAGCTTAATTTTTTTGTTTGCATTTTTTAAGGAACCGTGTGTTTGAGTAAGAAGTTGACTGTTGTTTGTACATGGGCTGAAGTGTAACTCGTCTTTAAGTTTTTATTCACTGTTTGAATTACCACAGAAACTTATTTGTGACTCGAGTTTTGGACTTTTCATCACTTGGAGTCTCTCTGTTGTCTAAAAACCTGACAGTTTTTAATTTTTTTTACCCATTTACTGACACTGGGGCTTCGTAAACACATTAGACCGGTTTCCAACAGAGACCAACTGTAGAGCAGCAAATGGTGTGGAAAATATCCTAAAAAAATGTTTTTTGATTAAAATCTTGAGTGTTATGTGATGTAAGTCAGTATTACTCATGTATGAAGCAGGAATAGAGCAACATCCTCATCTCTTTACATGCTTTTCAGTATTCGGAGGGTTCTCCACCATCCAAACGCCCCCAGATGGCATTTGTAAGACATGGCTTAGCTAGCCCAGGAAAGAGAGGACGTCTGAGCCAGTGAGAGAGACGGAGCCCTGGAGTTTCCCCATTCACTTTTTGTTGTTCAGACTCAGGGCTGTGTACAAACACCAGAGCTTTTTCCAGCGCAAACAGAGCAGAGAGCAGCAAATGATGAGGGAACATTCTCTGAATTCCATAAAAAGTATTGGATTAAAATCATGTAGAGCATCCTGGTTCAGAGATTAGTACAACCCCCTTCTGATCATATGTCTTGAGGGTGGGAGGGGCTTTTGAAAAGTATCTGTGGGTGGATACATGGGGGTGGGCTTTTATCATTGGAGGTATTTGTGATGTGTGATCTACTTGCTTGTATGCTGTGTATTGTAGTGAGGGAACACAAACACACAGACACTAAACTGGGAGTTCTGTCAGTCTGATGCGGATGAGGTAGTGCTGTTCGATATGAGCACAAATCAATATCACGATTAAGTAAAAAATTTGCCTCAATTACGATTAATGATGGATTATTTTGTTGTTGTTTGTTGCTTCATATTTCACTGACGAGGTTTGTGCTGTAAACACCCTCCAGTATTTAAGAAGGCATATGTGGGGTATTATGTCACTGGGAATTCCGTCTCTGTGTTTGAGCCATGCTCTGTTCATATTCGGTTAGTGACTGTGTTCAATGTGAAACAGACTGGGGGATTGGCCTGAAATTGTTGTTTTTTTTCCTCAGTGTTTACATTTGACTTCTTTATGGTCTTCTTTACTAAAGTCAAAACATGTCCAAACTACAGATGCAGCATTGTTTTGGTACGAGCTGCTTGAGCCGCTCGGTACGCCTCTGTGTTTAGGTTCTCCTCCATGTGGCAGACTGGATGGGTCAGAGTCACATGACTACAGTAAGGTGGTGTGGGTTTAAAGAGATGGTACATAAACACACAATGGGGACGTATTAACAGAATTAACAAAAACAAAAGGATGAATTGAATTTAAAATATATCAATATGATCGATATACGCAAGATTATGCCAATTATAAATTCTGTACCCCACCTGTACCTGACCTCACTAATGGGGCTGAATGCCATCATGTTCTCACAGATATGTTCCAGTACATAGTGCATACATAGAGCTGTCCCAGGAGATTCCCTTGGCAGGACGAGCAGGTGTCCAGGAACATTTGGCCCGAGACTGTGGGTCAGACTGGATGGTCTGTGTAAGTGAAGGTTTGGTCTTGCTCAGTGGTGAGGAATGAAGGACGGAGGGCAATAAATAACAGCAACTTTGTATATATTTAATAAAGCAGACACGCTAACACACACACACTGAGCCTTACAGTGGAGGCCTTTAACCACCTACACTTAATTAAACACATCCATCAACCAGAGCAGCATTCTGGACAGGCGTGGCTGTGTCCACTCTACAGACCAGAGAGAGAGAGGAAGAGGGAGGCTGGAGAGAGAGGGTGGGTGAGGTGGTAGGGTGGGGGGAGTGTTGTCGTGTCACAGCAGTGATGACACCTCCACACGCAAGACAGATGAGGAAACACTTGAACCATGGAACGCTATTTTCACTTCACACGGAGTGAGAAACTACAGATCCCCTGCCTTCTAAACTCTCCAGGACAGAGCCCTGATTCTGAGTGGGAAAACTCATAACTACCAAGATCCCCTTAACTAACCTCCCAGCAAGAAAATAGCACACATACCTTTCATCTCTGAGAGAGGAGAAAATCCAGCTCCATGGGTCTGAAAGAATGAAGAGAAGGAGAGAAACCCACACTAAGAAAAGGAAACACACACAAAAGAAGGAAAAAGGAAGCTGCTTCTGTTTTCCCAGAGCCCACATATTAACCAACACTGGATCCCGAGAAGCAGAAAATAGTCACCCAGCCACTCACACTCTCACACAAGTGAAGCATTCAGAGGAAACCCACACAGACACAGAGAGAACACACCACACTCCTCACAGAGAGTGACCCGAGGGGAGGATCCCACCCAGGACCCTGAGACCCCTGAAACCAAGTCGTGGTGACTGTTCAGCTAGTGCGGTAAATGAAGTTGATGGTAAGTTGTGTATAGTTTTGTAAAAGAATAATTTGTGGAGAAATAAACAACAAAATGTAGAATCTGGAAGAATTCAAATAAAAACTCCAATAAAGCCCCTTTTTACAAGTTAGAAAAACTCCCCCGTAACGCTGGTAAAGGGCAGTAGGATTGTAATGTGACCACAGGTTTCCAGCCCGTCCCAGAGCCTCCTCTGCTCCTCATTCGCGGTGTGCCGTAGAGCTCACGAATGTGTACGGCAGAGCTGACTCTCCCTCCATGGTTTTGATCATGAGAACACCATGTCCTTCCTTTGTTCTCTAATTCGAACCAAACACCAAAACAAGTGTGTATTGTTTTGTGAACGAAGGGCTTTACATGCATTCCCAATTACAGCCGGCCTGTTTCACCAGGACCTGCTCTAAATTTAGAGCCGCACTCTGAAGAAAAAACACACTGGGCCAGAAAGCAGATGTGGGAAGCCCCCCAAAGTGGAACGGCCGTATAATTGCGGGGCCAAATTGGCCTATTAGCATTGCGCAACCTGACTAGGGAGTGAGTGACGGAGCTGAGGAGTCGAAACGACAGGAGCGCAGCGATCGTTTAGGCTCTCGTCCACTCTGTCCCAAAGAGCTAAGACACGCTTCTCCCTCATCCCGAGCCTCGGGCACACTCAGGATCAGCTCCGTAATGTGGACGGACGCAGAAACAGCTCATAGCCGACAGACAGCTGCTATACTGACACCTGGGCCCCTCCGAGAATGGTAGGCTTTTAGAGAGCGTGTGTGTTGTCATGCTACACAGTCATCTCTGTTCTGTTTGCACAGGCATCATGGTAATTACTCCAGAGTAAAAGTAATGACCTCAGTCCAGACCCAGACATAGTGATGGTCCTGTCCGATCCATGTCCAGTATGTATTAAATTATTGAGAGTAAATAAAAATGTTTATAATAACGTTTTTTCAGAGCCGATGTGGTGATAGACAACATGTGCAGTTAATCCAGTAAATACGGTAATCATTTCACTAGAGGGAGGACAGCGTGGTCGGTTCACTAGAGAGAGCAAAAGGGACATGAAAATGAGGACAGCGTAGTTGGTTACTAGAGAGTGCGAGAGGGACGGGGGAGTGAGGACAGCGCAGTTGGTTCACTAGAGAGCAAGAGGGACAGGAGAGTGAGGACAGCGTAGTCAGTTCACTAGAGAGAGCAACAGGAACGGGAGAGTGAGGACAGCTTAGTCAGTTCACTAGAGAGAGCGAGAGGAACGGGAGAGTGAGGACAGCGTAGTCAGTTCACTAGAGAGAGCGAGAGGAATGGGAGAATGAGGACAGCGTAGTCAGTTCACTAGAGAGAGCGAGAGGAACGGGAGAGTGAGGACAGCGTAGTCAGTTCACTAGAGAGAGCAAGAGGAACGGGAGAGTGAGGACAGCGTAGTCAGTTCACTAGAGAGAGCAAGAGGAACGGGAGAGTGAGGACAGTGTAGTCAGTTCACTAGAGAGAGCGAGAGGGACGGGAGAGTGAGGACAGCGTAGTCCGTTCACTAGAGAGAGCGAGAGGAATGGGAGAGTGAGGACAGCGTAGTCCGTTCACTAGAGACAGTTCACTAGAGAGAGAGAGAGGGACATGAGAGTGAGGACAGCATAGTCTGTTCACTAGAGAGTGAGTGAGAGGGACATGAGAGTGAGGACAGCGTAGTCCGTTCACTAGAGACAGTTCACTAGAGAGAGCGAGAGGAACGGGAAAGTGAGGACAGCGTAGTCAGTTCACTAGAGAGAGCGAGAGGAATGGGAGAGTGAGCACAGCGTAGTCCGTTCACTAGAGACAGTTCACTAGAGAGAGAGAGAGGGACATGAGAGTGAGGACAGCATAGTCTGTTCACTAGAGAGTGAGTGAGAGGGACATGAGAGTGAGCACAGCGTAGTCCGTTCACTAGAGACAGTTCACTAGAGAGAGCGAGAGGAATGGGAGAGTGAGGACAGCGTAGTCTGTTCACTAGAGACAGTTCACTAGAGAGAGAGAGAGAGAGAGAGAGAGGGACATGAGAGTGAGGACAGTGTGGTTGGTTCACCAGAGTGTAACGTAGGGAATAGTGAGTAGGAAGCCATTTCAGACACAGACCTAGAAGTAATTTTTTCGGCCACTAAATGAGTTTCCATCTAGTGGTGGTGCTGCAAACAGCTTCAGTGTTCAAAACTGCTCTCCGCTCACTATTCCCTACTTCACTATTAAAGTGAACTGAATTCAGGGGGGTTGTAAACAATTTTGGAGTACAATCTCTGCGAAGGTGCTTAAGTTGTACACAACTTATTGTGGTGAATAATGGGATTGTTTGGGTTCACTTAAAATGTGCACTACATTTTCAGTCACCACTACAAAATGGTGGAACCCCAAACTAGTACACTTTATAGGGAACAAGGGACTGTTTTAGACACAGAATGTGAGAGCAGTACACAATCAAAACACACACAGTGTGTTCTAATCTTTTGGAGCTTACGGTCATGTTTTGAGGTAAGGGTTAGGGTTAAGTGTAAGCATCTGTTTTAAACAACACCAATAAATGCTGTTTCTAAAATTTTGGCCCTTAGGTTTATTTTTAAGCTAATTTTAGTTTGGGTTTAGTGTTAGGTGTTAGAGAGTGAAGGGTTAGGGTTAAGTTAGTCTTTATTGCAGATTGACCAGCATCAAACGTCTGACCAGGAAGTGTTCTCCTCCAAGCGTGATGAACTCCAGTGACGCGGTGTGGTGGGACAACAGGATGACTGGGGGAAGAATGTTACCAGATCTTATTATAGCTTCATGGGTGATGCCAAGCTGACACCGACAGTCCCAGGCCTGTTTTGATGTGCCTGAAATGGACGTTGTGGTAATTACAGCAATGTAACGGTAATGAGCATTTCTGACAGAGCCCTCACTGTCCCCCCGGAGTCGGGGTCTTATTAGAGCAAGATTACCAAAGCAAACCTCAGCTGCGGCAGTGGAGCAGTGATTGGAAGCAGATGTGGGGGCTTTCCTCTGAACTCCGGGTTTGGACTGAATTAAACACGGTGCAGAAAGAGCACTGGTCCTCCCGGGCCTTCAGAACCTCCTCTATCATCGAGAGCAGCCTTTAGCCCAGAGCAGGGGGGGGTGGGCAGTGAGGTCCGGACCAGAACCAGGCCTCAGAGAGTCCACTGTTTGCATGGGGTCACTCATTGAAATACTCAAACAAGGAGTTGCTCTCCTTCAGCATCTCTCTTTCTCTCTCACATCCCTTTCTCTCATCTTTGTCTGTCTTTTTCTCTTCTGTTTTCCTTCTTTCTCTCCTTCCTCTTGCTCTTTTTCTTCTCTCACTCTCTGTCTTTGCCCCTCTTTCCAACACACCCCTGCCTCACGCTCACTTCTCCTCTGTCCCCCACTGTATCCCTTCTACTTTTCTTGTCTCTTTCCGCCTCCACTTGCTCTCTCTCTCTCTCTCTCTCTCTCTCTCTCTCTGCTCCATCTCTCCTGTTCTCCTTTGTCTCTTTCCCCTCTCTTTTTCCATTCTATTATTCTCATCTCTCTCCCTCCCCCTCTCTCTCTGAGTGAGATGTAATCAGTTATAATGAGTGTGTGTGTGGCGGGTGGTTTATTTACTCGAGCGGAGGGAAAACACAGGGACGCTTGGACCGGAGTTAAATAAACCAGCGTTTAACCTTGTCCTCCACTTACACTAATGCCTTCAGTGAGTGTTTACTTTCGTGCGGAGCGGCTCTTTAATGGTGTTAAAGGCCGAGGGAGCGGATCTGCTCTTTCACTTCTGTACGCAGAGGGAGGAGAAGCACCTGAAACCACAGTCCAGCTGCAGCGGTGCAGACCTCAGGGCAAAAGATTTACACCTGGATACTGGAACATTGTTGTGGGGAGTTGATGGCATTCTGACACATTAATCACCAACACTCAGCCAACTCATCCCAGAGGGCTCAGGTGGAGCTCTATCACTTCAGAGAACACAGACCCACGGCTCCACAGCCCAGTTCTGTCCAGTTAAACCCCTCTAGCCTGGCATTGAACATGGTGACATGGTGAGCTGCTCCAGAGCATCAATTCATGCATTCCTATGGAGAATGAGGGGCGTGATAAACATTTGGTCACTTCAGACCATCATAAACCTCTCAGTGTTTTCATCACCTGTCAGACCTGTCCACACACACACACACACACCTCCAGGTGGTCTGCAATTTCAAATCTGTGGGAGAAAAGAGCAGAGAAATAGAGAATGTGTTTTCAGAACTCCCAATTTCAGCACCTGTCCTTTAAATGATAACGAGCCGCTTGTTGTTCACCCCGACCCCGAGCGCACAGCAGTGAGGAGCGAGGAACAGAAGCTCTGGTTTTTAGCCGTTTACCTTGGTTCTCTTACCTTGGTACTCAGTGCTTTTATTTCTATGCACTCATTGTGTCCGTCTCGTCTTTGCGCTCTCACATAAGCACTGTTATTGGACAGTCTCAGATGAGGGGGCGGGGCAATTCTAAAGTCTCTGCACTTGACGTCAGAAGAGCAGAACAGCTCGTTTTATCCCCGTGTTATCTGACTTTTTGCTTCTGGCAACACACGCAAAACGGACTTGGTGGTCTTGTTTCACAGTGTGTGGGTTGTTGGGCTCCAGATACACAAATTAATGTGAACATGCACTGAACAAGGGAGTATATTATATGATATGAACACTGAATAACATAATAGAGCTGGAACTGATGGGGTTAACATGTTGTTTATAGTGCATTCTCCCTCACACACTTATCACATTAATGGTAACACACCGGGAACTGTGAACTCACGGCTCACACACACTTCCAGCACTGAGACTCAGCGTGTGTGTGTGTGTGTGTGTGGACTGGACTCTGAGGCTCAGCATCACAAACTCAGTGCAGATGTGAGGAGCTGAGGGTCAGGGATGAAAATTAAAGAACAAATTCAGAACAGAAGTGAAAGGGGCTGGGGGGAGTGGCAAGAGGGAGAGGGGGAGAGGGAGGGGGTGGGTGGCACACATCCTTAACAGGGGTTAACATAGTCCACGCAGCACATGGCCTTTAAACAGCGATTACAATGAACTGCCAATCACACACACACCGCTGACCTTCCACTGCTGGATGCTCTCAAGAAACACACACACACACACACACACACACACACACACACACAGTCTGCAATGTCTCTGGGCCTCCACTCATCTCTCCCCATCCCTGCAGTGATCCCTACAGGAGTTTTAAGGTGGATCTGAGGCAAAAATCTGAACTCTGAACTGGTGCGGCTGTGTTTTGGGGGGGTTTCCTGTTTTTCTGTTTGAGACCCCGGCTGAAAAACTTTAACCTCACACTCTCATCTCACACACGTCCCACCAAGCAATTTCCTGCTCATAAATCATCCCAGAGCTTCAGCTCGGCCTTTACTGCCCTCACCTTCGTCTCTGTACACCTTCGTCTCTGCAGACTCCTCCAGAGAAATCTCACTCACTGCAGTCACTAAGGAGCAGCACCAGACACACACACACGCAAAGTTTATATAGTACTGATGCTCTGCATACATTGTTTGGCCCCTTTAACCCTGGTGTGCTCAGCCCCATTAGTGCTCAGGACCCCGACAGATCAGGTGTGATTTGGGTGGTGGATCATTCTCAGAGCGACTTTGTGGTGGTGTGTTAGTGTGTTGTGCTGGTGCCAGTGGATCAGACACAGCAGTGCTGCTGGAGTTTTAAACCCCTCAGTGTCACTGCTGGACTGAGAATTGTCCGCAAACAAAAACATCCAGCCGACAGCACCAGTGTCCACTGATGAAGGACTAAAGGACGACCAACACACACTGCGCAGTGACTGTCTCATCTCAGCGACTTTACATCTACATCCCCTGTGTGGTCAGCGAAGCTGAGAGAGTGGACAGTGAATGGAGAAACACAGGGGTGTTTTTAATGTTATGGCTGGGATAAATAAACCCTACCTTAGAGACTGTTAGGCTCTAATTGGACGGTTAGGAAAAAGCGGAATTCTAGGAATTTGAGTGGCGTCACATCAGTCTTGCCCTTGAACAAATCTTATTGGCTGAGCTTTAGTGATGCGTTAAGCCACACCTCTCTTTTGAAATGATTGGCTTTTCAAGTAAGTATGTTATATAATTTAATGGCTATAACATTTTCTCTCTCTCTCTTTTATCTTCCATCTTTCTCCCCTTTCATTGTTTCCTTCCCTCTGTTTTTTCCTCTCCTTTTTACCTCTTTTCTCCTCCGTTTCTTTTCTTTCCTCTTCTTTTCCTCTTCTCTCTTCTCTCCCTGCTCCCTTGTCTCTCTCTCTCTCTCTCTCATTGTCTTCTCTTTCAGTCTCTGTTCACTCTTTTCTCCTTCTCTTCTTTCAATTCCTCTCCTTTTTCTGCCCCATATTCCTGACGCCTCTCATTAATAAACTCATTAATAAACTTGGTAATAAACCCGTCAATTACCTCATTACAAACTCGGTTAACAAAATAAATAACCTCACTAATGGACCCTATAATAAACTCATTAATGCTCTGCTGTGTGTTTTATCTGGAGTCATATCCATCTCCTCGCTGCAGTGCTGTTTATTTTTTCCCTGTGTCAGTCGTCCATTAGCCACTGGAGCCCTCCCTGTCGCCATGGTCGTGACCCCAAGGTCACAGGGTTAATATAAGAATGAGCCCAATTTCAAACAGTCCGAATTCTCAGAGGGAAACGGGAATGTGGAGCACACACCGGAAAACTGCAGCTCAGAGAAATCATCTTAAACCAACCAAAATATTACAGACAGCCCTTTTATTCTGCACTCACTGTCCACTCTCTCAGCTTTACTGACCACACAGGAGCACTTTGTAGTTCTACAATTACACACTGTAGTTCACCTGTTGCTTTGCATACTTTATCAGCCCCCTTTCACCCTGTTCTTCAGCGCTCAAGACCCCCACAGAGCAGGTATGATTTGGTGGTGGATCATTCTCAGTGCTGCAGTGACACTGACGTGGTGGTAATGTGTTAGTGTGCGTTGTGCTGGTACGTGTGGATCAGACACAGCAGAGCTGCTGGAGTTTTATTTTTTAAACGCCTCAGTGTCACTGCTGGACTGAGAATAGTCCACCAAGCAAAACCATCCTGCCGACAGCGTCCTGGGTCCACTCTCTGTAAACTCTGTTAGGTTAGAAATGCAGACTGTGCTTGTGTAACACTACTGTCTCTAACCCTAAACATTACACTAATGTAAACGAACACTAGGTAAGATTTGGCATCTTTGCTCCTGGGCTCCTCCCACATTTGCAGAGGGTAATTCAAGGGGTGAATGGAGTGAGGTGTTTTCCTACTCTCCTCCAAAGGTTACATAGTGCAGTTTCTACAGTGCAGAATAGAGACTTTACTGTCCATATTACAGAGCAGTGAAGCATCACAATGATTGTCCCTTAACTATAATGTAAAAATACTATCTAGGGCTCCTTTAACTGAACATAACTCTACACTCAAAACTATTAGAAATGGCTGTGTTCTGTGTTTGTGTAACACTCTGACCAACAGCTTACAGCACTGTTTCTTTAACCCTTCTTCAGGTTTTGGGTGGGTTTAGTTTTGCAAACAGTGCCCCCAGTGGACTGGAGCTTGCTTATTGACTAGAAAATAACTTTCAAAATAGAATGCTATAAATTTGACCGGTGTGAATTTGTGTGTTAATTTTTTAAAATAATTTACTAATATTTGGCAAGGATTTAAATATATTTACGACACTGTGAACCAAAGCCAAGGTGGGCGGAGTTTCTAAAATGGACTCTGATCTTTGCTGAACTGAAGTAGAGCAGTGTGTCCCAGGTTTAAAGCTGCGGTCAGCACATTTCCGTCCTCACTGAGCGCTCACTGAGAAAAGGAAATAGATACAAAAGAAGAACAAAGAAGCTGAACACAACACAGGGATAGGAATGATCTGAGGGTCTGGAGGATGATTGTTAGTGGAGGACGACTCTGACAGATCCAGGGACGCTTTAACCCTGGGGCAGGACGAGGAGCTCCGGACCTGGAGCATGAATTCTGGAGTTTGAGCTCCACAGAGACGCTTCCTCCCGCTCTGTTTTTAATTTGGGCCTGCGCCGCCGGCTCCGGGGGAGACGTAAGAGGAGAAGTGAAAAGACGATGAGATCAGCTTATAGTCAGCAGAGTGCCGCCAGCCAGGCATCACTTACACACCACGAGATTCACACACAGTGTACACCACACATATTACTCTCCTAATAATGGGGTTATTATAAGTGATTAATAACCAGCCACCACAGGGTAGTGTGTTTTTACATAGACCTACAAACCCTGTGCCCAGGAACGTGTGACATTTTGTAAAATGCAAAAAGAAAAATTTAACACAAGATGTGTCCGTTCTTTATGTAACTGACAAAAGCACAAAGAGTATCCCATATTTTCTCTGAAGAACTTCATTCCTTCATTATCTGTAAGTATTTATCTAGTTCAGGGTCACGGCAGGTCCAGAACCTACCCGGAATCATTGGGTGCAAGGCAGAAACACACACTGGAGGGGGCACCAGTCCTTCACAGGGCGACTCACACTCATACATTCACTCACACACTCACACCTACGGTCACTTTTGAGTTGCCAATCCACCTGAAAACCTGTTTTTTTGGACCGTGGCTGGAAACTGGACCACCTGGAGGACACAGGGAGAACACACCAAATGGAGCGGGGCTTGAACCCACAACCTCCAGGTTCCTGAAGCTGTGAGACTGCAATTGCAATATTAACTTTTGTAAATATACACACATATAAAATCTCACACCAGCAACACACTCAAAAAGTTGAGACAGAGGTGAGTTCACCACTGTGTTGCATCACCTTTCCTTTTTAAATTACAGTCTTTAATTGCTTGGGAACTGAGGATACTAATTAGTACATTTTTGTCTGTTTGGGCTTCGATACAAGACTTCAGCGGATCATGGATGCTGCTGTGTGGTTCGCCTCTGAAGTCATGTTGTTGTAGAACATGTAGAATGTGGCCTGGTCTGGTCCTGCTGAAATAACCATGGACTTCTGAGGAAAAGACGTCATCTTGATGGCTGCATATTTCCCTCTAAATCCCAATGTTTGTCTCCAGTTCATTGGAAACTTCTCACAAACACATTAACAAAATGATGGGTCTAAAAGCGTATTGAGATCTCTGAACACTTGATGAACATTTTGCACGATTAAAGGGTTCTTTGCATTGTGAAGGGGTTCTTCAGATTCATGGAGAATGTGTTATAGATGGTTCTGTAGAGCACATTTTAGTAAAAGGGTTTTATGCCGCACTAAAAAGGGTTCTTCTTTTGGAACCAGCATAACAATAGAAGAACACTTTTTAGTGCCCGATACATGCTTGGACTGTCTGAGATACGCTCTGGTCATTAGAGCTGATTAGTATTTCACCCTGTGTAATAGAGTTTCAGGTTGCATTTCTTGATTCTGAGACAATGGTTTTCAAAAGTGCTTCAAAGCCTATGTGGTTATATTTATCGCTCTAGCATGAGAGTGTCATATGCAGTGCCATCTGAGGGCTTGAAGGTCACACTCATTTCAACATTGGTGTCCAGTCTTACCCGACAGGGACTAGTCCTTCTTCAAATTTTCTCAAACATTTCACAATATTAAAAATTATAAATCAAACAAGACCTAAGTTCTTTGTGATCTTGCATTGAACAGTGTTAAATTTTGGGGCAAAATGATGAGCAATGACCTCTTTTTGTTTTCATAAACAGTCTTTTATGAACGCTCATGCTATATGATATTATTATGTAATGCTTCCAAACTGTGTGAAATAAATTTTTTACTCTTATTATGAACATGTCCCAACGTTTTTTGGAGTCTGTTGCAGGCATCAAAATCTAAATGTGTTTATTTTTATGAAATACAAGAAAAGCACAGGAAATATTCTTTGTTAGCATTTAAAGGTGATTTTCAGGATTGTAATAAAAAAAAAAACACTTTATAAAATTCAGAAGATTTTTGCGCTGGAAACAGGTCTAATGTGTTTATGAAGCTCCAGTGTTTATAAATGGGTTAAAAAAAAAATCACTTAAGTGGATCACTTAAGGTGGAAATGTCTCCAAATGTCTCCAAACTTGGGAGACGGCTAACTGCATTGCTACAAAACTAAACACCTCGAGTTACAAATGTGTTTCTGTGGTGATTCACACAGTGAATAAAATATTACAGACAAGTTGCACTTCAGCCTATATACAAACAACAGTCGTTTTTCTCCTCAAACACACCGTTCCACCTTAAAAGACGTGGAGCTTCTGAACTTAAACAAACCAGCCAGAACTGCATTTCCCCACAATCGTTAACATTCCCTTTAAATAAAAGTTTGAGATAATTAACACATCACAGATTCTTCTTTTTAATGCTTTTTAAAATGGGGTTTGTGCTCTCTCTCATTCTCGCTCTCTCTCTATCGCCACCAACTGGCCCTCATTTGGACGTCTGCTGGGACATTGCTGTGAGGACGGAATGGATTCAGCCACATAAACCTCAGTGAGGGATCACACACGCACCACTCCAACTCATCCCCAATGTACTGCAGAGAGCTCCATCGCTCCAGAGAACACAGTTCCACTGCTCCACAGCTGAGAGGCTGTGGTGAGTTTATACCCCTCTAGCCTGCGCTTGGCCTGTGGGCATGGGGACCTAAAGCATGCAACTACTTCCCTTTAATAATCATGCTTTGTATGGAGATACAAGCTTAGAGGAGGGGTTTTGGGTGTTTACGCAAGTATTATAACAACTCTATCAGACCCCCTGAGATCTGTTTTCCAAAGAAAGAAGTCCCCTTTTTCGGCAGGAACTCGGCATCTCAATACTGCACTGATTTATGTGGAAAGAGGGGGAGAAAAGAAAGAGAGAAGCGAGGCGCTGGCACGGAGAAACGGGATCTGGAGAGAAAACTAATGACAAAGAAAAGTGGAGGCCTACTCGTTCTGTCCAAGTTCTTAATTAAACGCATGGAATGAGAGCAAGAGAAAGAGAGAGAGAGAGAGAGAGAGAGAGAGAGAGAGAGAGAGCAAGAGAGAGAGAGAGAGAGAGAGAGAGAGAGAGAGAGAGAGAGAGAGAGGCGCTGCACATCTGGATCTAATCTGCACCCCTTTGATGCCATAAAGTGTTTTTTCTCCCAGACCTGGGGGTGGGGGTTTGTGGGGGTTTAGGGGCTGAACTCTGTCACTGCAGCACATGCTCCATCCACCTCTGTCCACACTGAGAGCGAATAAAGGACATGGTCACTGTTTTTCAAGCCAGACCTTATTAAAGCAATTGTTTCCCATTATTTGTAATGGTCAGTTAAAGCCATACATTTCTAAATGAGAAAAAACACCTTTGTAATGATGCAATATCCCCTAGCTCTCCTATGGGATTTGTAATACTATGTTTGCTCTAAGCTAACAGCCATTTATATTAATATGTTTTGCCTGCGTTATTAATTGTGTTTTCTTTATTTAATGTTTAAAGTTGGGCATTTTAAGCTTGTGATGGATTTTTTTGCATGTACCGTGTAATTCAAATCACCCCCTAGGGGATTTCTAATATTATGATAATACTGGAATACATTGGAGGAGAATGCTAACTGCCAGTTAGCAGACACTGATAGCTGAGAAACTCTCACCATAGCCATTAGCATCCCCTGCACAGCCACTTTATGGATAAAGAGAAATATTTTAATGCTAAATGACAGAAGAGTGGACACCTGCTATTTATTAAACACTATTTCTTATAATCAGTTATCCATGTGTTTATAAATCTGTAAATGGGGGGCTGTAAATCAGTGCTCTCTGAAACGACTGCAGCTCGTTTCTGAACGCAGATGCTACACTCTCAGCAGACCCAGTCCCGCTCTGCTGGCTCCCTGCACACTTCCAGTTTATTTTCAAGAGGACACCCCCCACCCCCACCTTTCTCCACTTTCTCCACAAGGCCCACAGCAGCATTCTCCCCCTGTCTAAACAGCCCTGTTCAGAACTCCCACTTTCAGCCACTTTTCCTTTAAATGCTAATGAGCCACTGTCTGTTCACCCTGACCCAGAGCGCACAGCAGTGAAGAGCAAGTAGCAGAAGCTCTGTTTTTTAGCTGGTTTTGCTTGGTTCTCTTTCTTCTCCATTCTAGTTTTTACTCAGTGCTCTTATTTCTCAGCGATCGTTGTGTTTGTTTTGCTGCTTTTAGCCTCATCTTTTATGCTCTCACATAAATGCGGGTCCATCGTTGTGATTGGACAAACTCAGACGAGGGGGTGAGACTGAAGAATAGAGATTTTGGTAATATGACCCATTTAATTGTCAGTGTTAGGGTTAGACTCTGGGGAATAGTACCCCATGTAAATGCAATCCTGTGGAATAGGGTTTGAGACTCTGCACACACCGAGTCCTTCTGTCCGGTGCTCCTCCGGAACACTCCACAGCTTTGGTCTGAATTTTAGAAACTTCACCCAGATTACATTTGTCTGAACAAGTTCAACACTCTCCATAGGTTTAGGACACAACCCTTCTGTTATTAATGCCTTTCTTTATTTACATATTTATACCTTATATGCATGAAAGTGAACTCCTTCTGTTCTGAATAAAGTTCCCCCAACCTTCTTTAAACTTTTGAGATGTAAACACGGGATGGAGTGTTTAAAGTCATTAACTTCGTTTAAGTTAATATTAACTCAATTTACATTTTCATTGTTGACTCATTTGACTTTGTTTGAATCGTTCCTGACACATTTGAATCATTATCAACTCCATTTGAATGGTTATTAACTCCATCTGAATCATTATTAACTGTGTTTGAGTCGTTATTGACTCATGAATCAATAGTAACTCCATTTGAGTCATTATTAACTTCAGTTAAGTTGTTATTATCTTTATTTGATGTTGCTATTAAGTTTGTTAGATTTGTTTTTAACTGTACTGCGTTATTAACCTAATTTCAGTCACGACTGTCTCCACTGTAATCATGATCTGTTGTGCTTAACTCAGTTTGAGACATTATTAACTTTAGTCATTACTGACTCTGTTTAAGTCTATATTTACTATAGAGGAAGTGTTTTGTAACTGTTTGACTTGTTATTAATTCACACTTCGTTGTTAATAACTTTGTCTGAAGTTGTAATAAGTCTGTTTGAAGTTGGTATAACTCTGATTTAAATTTTTATAGCTTTGTTTGCAGTGGGTTTTTTCTTTAATCTTATTTGAAGTTGTTATTAACTCTGTATGAAGTTGTTATACTCTGTTTGATGTTGTTTTGAAATCTGTTTGATGCTGTTATTAATATTGAAGTCTGAATTGTGATTAAATTTGTTTGAAATGATTAAATATGAAGTTGTTATTAACTGTTTATGCAGTTGTTTTTATCCATGTTTCCATCAGAAAGAAGAAAAGAATCAAGAAGGAATAAAACCCACATTGCCACGTAATTAGGGCTCTCCTCCTACGCCCATCAGCTCTCCCAGGGGCTTCCAACTCTCCCTTCATCACACACACACACACACACACACACACACACACACACATACACACGCCCCAGCACCAGACATTTGCAGTTCTTTGAAGTACAGGAGAGAGAGGGAGAGAGAGAGAGAAACAGACAGAGAGAGAGAGAGAGAGTGAGTGGGGAGAGGAAGGAGAGAGGACGAGAGAGAGAGTGAGAGAGAGAGAGAGAGAGACAGAGGAGTGGAGTGGAGAGTGTTTTAGTTCTGAAGTGCTGGACGGAGGTGAAGGTTTGTGTGTGAAGTCTGGTTTTGTCCTCTTCGGATTTTTTAAAGGCTTTTAAAGGGGCTTTTCTAAGGTTTTTAAAAGTTTTTTAAAAAGTTTTTTCAAGGATTTCAAATAAATCCATCCGGGTTTTGAACATTTCCTAAAAGTGGGAAAACTTTCCGCCAGAGCTCTGGGAACGCTGGGATCTAGGAGCAACAACAAGGAGAAGAAGCCCGACATTTTCCCACAAAACAAAACAAGAAGCGAGCAGTGTTCCAGTCCAGACCCTGAATGGCTCTGTGTGCCGTGTGAGTGAGGGTCCCCAGCTCCATCTCTTCCCCCCGGCGTCCCCTCTGAGACATGACGTCCGGCTATGCTCCTGTAATGGACAGAGTGCTGACCACTGCTCACCTGGACTCTCTACAGAAGAAGAACTTCTCGGTGAGCCACCTGCTGGACCTGGAGGAGGCCAGGGAGATGGCGGGGGCTCAGGGGGATGAGGGGTCCGCAGGGTCCGGCAGAAACACACTCGAGTCGCCTGGACTCACCAGCGGCAGTGACACACCGCAACAAGACAGTAAGACTCACTTACCCTCACTCACATACACACACACAAACACTGTTAGCTCTACAGAATTTAGGGTTTTTCTGTTTTTTGTGGAGTTGTGTTGGCAAAACAAGAGTGAATGGTTTATAACTACATTAATAGCATTATAGCAGATGCTATATAAAATACTAGCTTCTGAAAAGTTGTTCAAAGTTGTACTTTCATAGTGATATAAGACAGTAAGATCTGCACTCTAATTCTCTTTGGATTCTGACAGTGAAGATATTTCAAATCAAATTTATTTGGTTAATTTTTACTGTAGTAATAACTTTATAATAAATGATTTATAACAAACACTATTTGTCCATTACATACTTTGAGCTGTTTAAAATACTTATCAAGTAAATAAACACTGGTATTAATTCTGTTGGTTTTCCCAACATAAAAACATTTAAAACATGTAAAACTTAGAACTGTATGAATAACATTATAATAAATGCTTATAACATGTTTTAGTTTCAATATTACTGATCTCGAATAGTGTAACATATTTATACAATAATATATGACAGAAAACACACACTGAGGGGTGGATGGGGGTATTAAGCTATATTAATTTTGCTTTTAGTTAGTTTTATTTCTGAACATAAGAAGTTGAGCAAATATTTATAACTAAATTATTAAATGTGTAATAAATGCTTTATAACAAACAGTACTTGTGTAGAACAAATTACAGTACTTATATAATAATATAAAGAGTGAGACACTGCCACGCTAATTCTTTTTGGTTTCTTGAGATAGGAAATACAGATAATGGTTAATAACAATAATATATTTATAATAAATGCTTTATTACAAGATACATTTATATACTACATTTGATGAGCTGTTTAAGTACTTAAATAGTAATGTAAGACATTAATATACTTTTATTCAGTTTGGTTTTAAAAGCAAAATATTTGGAGTGAACAATTTTTTCTAATTACAAAATAATATTTACATAATAATAAATGCATATATATTACAGCAGTAAATTCACCTAAAACTCACATAGAGATTATATACATACATATATATACACATACACACACACACACATACACACATTATATATGTGCACAAATAAAATAAATAAATAATGTGCACAAATAAATACAAAATTACTGTGTCTTTAATTATTTATAAAATATAATTTAAAAATGTCTTAAATGAGTTCAAACTACTCATATACAACAGTTCAAATAAATTATATATTAACAGTAAGACAAGACTCTTGGGGGGGCGGGGGAGTGGTTATTTTAATTCTATTTTGCCTGAGTGAATAGCTTATAGCTATCAGTAACATTATAATAAATGCTTTATTACAAATACTACATTTTGTAGAGTAGTTATCTCTCTCTCTCTCTCTCTCTCACACACACACACACCACCCTGAAATCATGTCTCATAAAGTTGTTACATTAACTTTTAAATGTCAGGTGATGTTGTGCGCTATGAAAAATGTATTTAATGGAAATACAAGGTTTTGTTCTGAAGTGATAGTGTGTGTGTGAGCGTAAAGAGTGTCTCAGTCCAGTCCACAGTATCAACACAGTTATTATAATGAACTACAGCTTCAGTAGTGAAGCGTAATTAAATCTGCCTTTAACACATTTACAGTTTGACAGTGAGTACACCCTGACCCTGTCTGTGCTGCGGTGAGGTATGAACGGAGCCACACAGCGTCTGGTCTCTAACAATATAAAACATAATGGTGTGTGTTGCCACAATGAAGACCACCGCCAGAGATCGAGAGACTGAACTGGTTCAGAGCGCAGAAATCTACCATCAAACATCCACTCGTGTCCCTTGCGGCTCATCTTCTACTCTCTAAAAAATTAAGGCCTGTACTCCAGCCGTGAAACCGTACAGCTCTCTATCAACGGAGAAGTAGAACTGTGTTCCTTACGTAAAGACCCCGCGGACGGACCCCGAGGGATGCGGTGAGACGAATGTAGATCTAAAAATTCCCCACTAACACAAGCACAAACATCTCAGAAGAAGCTCCAGGCCCAGGACGCACCGAGAGACACTGACTGTGGACTATGAACTGTCCTGATATTATTAATGATATAACTATTGATTGATTGAAAATAGGGGGAAATATAGAAAAATAAATAAAATGTAGAAAAAAGAATGAGCTCCTTCAGACTCTCACTGCCTTTAAACTGATTTAAAAACACACCTCAACATATATTTACTTTCATCTTTAATGAAAAATTATCCATAGTGTTGATTTAATTATTACATTTTAGGATTTGTTTGTTTTTTTATTCATTTATGGTTGTGGCCTGTTTGGGTTATTTGTTTGTTTATTAATTAATTAATTGTTATTTTATTAGAATATTATTTTTTTTATTATTATTTTTATATTTAATTTTTAAAATGATTATTATTATTATTATGTTATTATTTGTTTAGTTTGCAGTTTAATGTCATTTATCTCTGTGTGAGGGAAACTGAACCACTTTCACAAAATCACAAACCAATAAACACAACACATTTAACCCTTTCCTGTCCTGAGAAAACAACTAGTTTTTACAGCTTCTGCACTTTTAAACGGCTCTGAACTGTAACAAGGGAAAGATGGGAGTGGTACACTGGTAAAGACTGAAGAGAGGAGAAAGGAAGAGTGGAGAGAGAGCGTGTGTGTGTGTGTAAGTGAAAGAGGAGAAGAGGAATGACCCTGAGGGCTCTCGTTGACCAGGCCTCTGGGTCCCGTGTTTATTTATGGACCCGGGCTGTTTATTAGCTTAATCTGAATGAGACGCTTTGTGTGTTGGCTTATTCTAATCAAAGCTGGGTTAAATGAGTCAGGCTTCAGTGAGCGGCGTCCTGCTGTTAAGGAAACATCTGGAGGCGCGTTGTCCGTACCTATAACTGAGTTATCACTGATCAGAAGTAGAGGATCACTAGGAACCATGGCATCTGTGCTGCGAAGGTCAGTCAAAGAGAAAATCAATACTGTATTTACTTTTAATCTTTTGTTCGGTGCATGTTCAAACTGATGTGTAAATCTGGAGTCCACCAACCCACACACTGTGAAACAACCACCAGTCAGTTTTCTGTGTGCTGTCTGAAAACACTAAAACGACTAAAAACCAGAGCTTCTGCTCCCCGTTCCTCACTGCTGTGCTCTCAGGGTTGGGGTGAACGGCGAGCCGCTCATTATCATTTAAAGGAACAGGCGTTGAAAGAGGGCATTCTGTAATGTTCTGTAATAGTGTGTTGTTAAATGTTGTGTAGTTGTGTGTAGTGTGTTGTGTAGTTATATGTAGTGTAATGTTGTGTTGTGTAGTTGTGTGTAGTGTAGTGTGTCTCCTCCCTCAACATCCATAGTTGAAATGCCCTTGAGCAAGGCCTTGAGCTAATTCCTAACTGGCCCCTCAAGCCTGAGGCGGCTGCGCACTGCTTTGTGTGTGTGTGTGTGTGTGTGTGTGTGTGTGTGTATGTGTTCACTGCCCCCTAATCACTAGTGTGTGTGTGTGTGTGTGTGTGTGTATGTGTTCACTGCCCCCTAATCACTAGTGTGTGTGTGTGTGTGTGTCTCAGACGAGCAGCTAAATTCGGAGGAGAAGAAGAAGCGCAAGCAACGAAGGAACCGGACAACCTTTAACAGCGGTCAGCTGCAGGCTTTGGAGCGTGTGTTTGAGAGGACGCACTACCCAGACGCCTTCGTTCGGGAGGACCTTGCCCGCCGGGTCAACCTCACCGAGGCCCGGGTACAGGTTGGTGCCCACAGACACCCACTCTGAGTACACTATTGGGCCAAACGGCCACCTTGACATCCACTCCTTCTCCTCCTAAATATACTGGATGGAGGTCAGTCTTCCAGTGTTCCACAGCTCCACAGCCCAGTGCAGGAGGAGGTTATACCCCTCAAGCTGGAATCAGGCACTGGGCATGTTGACCTTAGGCTCATGTGCAGCTGCTCCACACAAAACACACACTGATCTCACATTCACTTCATTCATGACCTCCCAGTGCAGACGGGGTTAAATTATGCTAGTAGTCTCTTTAAAGAATGGTTCTTGAAGGGTTCTACATTACTGACAATTTCATGTGCTCCGTTAGGGGGGCAGACACTGTGGGGTATGGGCAGAGTCTGGGAGGTGTGTGTGTGTGACAGACCAACTCCGTAGTAAATTTTGGGAAGAGGAGGGAGAAACAGTGCTGTCTCCTCCCTCAACATCCAAGGCTGAGGGGCAAGGCACCTAACCCATTTTAACCAAATTTGAATTAAAATTTGGTGTAAAGGTACAGAGTGAAGTAAATACTGGGAATGGAGGTAGATAACTGGGCTGGCCAATTAATTGAAAATTAATCGAAATTAACATTCAGAACTTCTAATTGACATAATCTTGTCTATATCCATTTTTTTTTTACTTTATTTTGGTGTTTATTCTGTTATGTCCCTAATGTGTGTTCATGTACTGTCCATTTTAAACCACACTGTAGTCACGTGATTCTGCCCCTATCTACCACACTGGAAACAACATGGAGGAGAACCTAAACGCTGAGGTCGACCGAACAACTCAAGCAGCTGGTGCCAAAGAAAATACAGAGTTTGATGTTTGGACATGTGTTTTGACTTTCAAAAAGCAGTCAAATGTAAACACTGACAAAAAGAAAAAAAAAAACGTTCCAGAGAGCAAAGCACAATTCATTCACTCATTATCTGTAACCGCTTATCCAATTCAGGGTCGCGGTGGATCCAGAGCCTACCTGGAATCATTGGGTGCAAGGCGGGAATACACCCTGGAGGGGGCGCAAAGCACAATCACACACCAAATATAAACATTCCTCAAAAAAAAGGGGGAACAAGCTCCCAGCAACATTAGAAAATAATATCCCAGCTTTTATACTGGATCATGCTGAACTATGAGGGTAAAAAATACAAAAACAAAATAATCGTAACCATTAATCATAATCGTGGTAAAATGTACAATTAATTGTGATATTGATTTGCCCTCATATCGCCCAGCACTAAATACGCACTAGTGTTGATTTAACAGTGAGTGGACTTTTAATAAGGAACTGATTAAAACAGTGAAACTGGTAGAAAAGGCACCCTCTGATGGTGTTGTTTCACTGGCTCATATTCCTCAGGTTCCCATGCTGTGATGTCATGAGCGCTGCTGTGACAGCCCATGTGATCAGCACTGGTCTCTAAGCTGATTTCTCTCTGTGTTTCTCAGGTGTGGTTCCAGAACCGAAGGGCCAAGTTCCGGCGCAACGAGAGAGCGCTGCTGGCGACCAAAAACGCTTCGCTGCTTAAGTCTTACTCTGGAGACATGTCTTCGGTGGAACAACCAATCGTCCCACGTCCTGCGCCGAGACCCAGTGATTACTTGTCCTGGGGGAGCTCACCTCCCTACAGGTAACATCCTCCATCACCGATCAGCAGCAGAGCAACCACTGCACATTTAAACGTGGACACACACTGGATAAAATCTCAGGAATCTTTCTGCATGATATAAAATGGGCTCTGAGCAACTGCACATGAGCCTAATGGCACTTTTTCATTGCAGGGTCCCTACTTGACTCTACTCAACTTTCTGTTTCTCGATCAGGTAAATCTGGTCCTGGAAGCGGGTTCTGTTTTAGTCCCTGCTCTCTCTTGTGGTTCAGAGCGAGCCGTGAAGGGAAACATTTCAGAGCGCTGATTATCCAGAGAGAGTTGCCATGCAATGCAGATGTCCAGCACCAACTCTCCATCTGTAAAATCTCCAGCTACAGCAGAGATCATATTTGTTTTTATCAGACTCACGATGGCAGCTCGCAAAATTACGCTGTGGTCCTTTGAAGAGATTAAAACGCTCCTTGGATCGGTGGCCGACGAAAGAATCCAGCAAGAGCTGGATGTTGCAACAACGAAGGAACAAACTCTACTGATCTGTCTGAACTGATGACGGAGCTGTGTTCAGTCCCAAATAACAACAAAAAAGGCAATACACAATAAGTAAACAGTGCTTTAAGTTACTTTGTGGTTTCCAAAGCCCGCTGCTCCCATTAGAGACGGGTGCTTGCGACGACACCACATACATTTTGGGGGTGGGGGGTTGGAAGTAGAAAAGCAGCCAGTGACCAAACAGAGTAGAGCCGAGCCAATTGTTGTACTATCAATTGGAAAGGCAGCATAAAATAACTCTACCCATTGCCAGATATCAGCTAGTAGTAAAAACCCCTGGGTATTTAAACTGGGTTTTCTCTGGAGTGACGGCGCCCTAGCAAAGACATTTGGGATAACCTGGAGTCGTTTTTGGAATCCAGATCAGATTTACCGACTCTAACGTAGTTCCACTATAGCACTCTTTCTTTCAAGAGCTTGTTTATGAGCTGTGTGAAAATCGTAGTAATGTGTTGGACACATGTTGGCGTCCAGTCTGCATTCTTCCTCCGTGATGAATGCAGCCGTGGTCGATTTTGCATAGGTTAGGCAATGAAAAACGTAATGACCTTGTTTCTGTACTTTTGCCTTGAGATGAAATGTCTTCATTACTCCAGGCTCGAGAGAGGGAGTGGGGGCCGCTGTTTCAGATGCTGGGCTCGTCTAAACTTTCAGCTCTCTCTGACCTCTGCTCTTTTCTTCCAGTGCCATGGCATCCTACTCACCATCATGTGCCAACAACAACAGCACGGTGCAGGGAGTGAACATGGCCAACAGCATCGCCAACCTGAGACTCAAGGCCAAGGAGTACAGCCTCAACCAGGTGCCCACTGTCAACTGAGACCGGGGGGGCTAGAACCTACACGTCCCATCAGAGCCACTCCGCCAAAGACAGCCGCCGTCTCTTCACTCAAATGTACTCACTGTGCCTCAGAGCCTTCTATCCTCAGTCTTTCACTAAAGGAGTGGAAGAAAAGCAGGACTGAGCTTCTCAGAGCCCTGAAAAAAACCTCAGATTTACGTAAGATACTGTCATGCTTTTGGCAGACGTTGATGACATGTGGGGGAAACTTTTTGGAAAACACAGAAATGGCGAAATGGAAAGTTGGTGTTTTGGCATTCGAATGGGGCGTCGCTCCTGGAGAAGGAGAAGAAGAATTGCTCTGGAGTCCACAGTCCTCTGGAAACCACAGCGAATCGCAGTGAAACCATGACCTCTGTGGAATTCAACTGCAGAAATCCCAAAGACTTGTTTGGGAGTCTTCAGGATTTTTCTGTGATTTCCCTTCGGGACGCGGGGCAGTGTGCTGAGACTAAACACAGCCTGGGATCTCAGACTGAACGGGCTTTTGTCCTTGTGTAGAATACCGGGGTGATTAGCATCAGTGAGGATAGGGGAACTCTCTGCTGTAGGGTGGTGTTCATAAGGCTGTAGGACACCTACATAACATTCGCTCATTCATCTTCTGTAACTGCTTCATCCAGACTGGGGGCAGTGGGTCCAGAGCCTGTCCAGTATCACTGGGCACAAGACCCGTCCATCGCAGGCATCTACAAAACAGTAATGTCAGTTTTACTGTTTCTACAGATTGTAAACACTCCTGACCCTGGATGGTAGCACTTTAAAATAAGACTTCGCTTATAAAGGTTTATAAATGTTTTAAAACCAGGTTTATTACACGGTTATTAAGAATAACAAAAGTCATTAGTAATCACTTGTAACCCAGAGATAGAAAGGGCGACAGTGACTTCTGATTTATCTGAAACTGAAAGTGTCAGAACTTACTGAAAATGTTGAGGTTAAACCTAAGCAAAGACCTGAGAATGTGAATTTAGTTATTTCACATGTTAATGCTCACCACAGTATTATTAATATCTTAAAAGAAAGACTGTTGGTGGTTAACTGATTGAACTCATTGAGTAAATGGTTAAACTTATTAACAAATATGTACTGGAGCTAACAGGGTTAACGTTGGTTGACTTTGAAGACAAAGTGAGGTCAGTATTTGGCAAGATTTGAGGTTTAACAGTATAGATGGATGTGGGTTCACTATTTGGCAAACAACAGGTTATTACCAGGTTTCCATCACAAAGTTTTTGTGACTTATGAAAATGCACACAATGAAAAATTGTTCAGTGTTTCAGCTGGTTCAGACCTACTACATATGTAACACATTGCCCCCCAGAGCTCAGGACTGACCGCGCAACCACAGGCTTTTTAACAGACTCCCCATGAACAGACCACTCTGTCCCCCCCCCCACAGTCTTATTTTAGAGCTTGTGAAGATAACTGTACACACACAGCATTGAGCAAAATCAGAGACCACACAGCGTTAAGAACATTAAGAACAAGCTCCACATAGATGCAACACATGAATATTACATCAAGCCTTTTTGATATAAATGTGTTTATACGTTGTACTGTTATCAAAGAAAGGCCCAATGTCATCTGGAGTTTTTTTTCGCAAAAGTGCAGTGCATAGAAACAGACTAATTTTCCCAGTTTTTTTCTGCTAATATTAATTTCTTTGCAAACATTTTGGATGGACACCCAGTTAGTTTCCTTTTCTTGCTCTGTTTTAACTGATTAATAATGACTTTTAATGTGTTGTCAACATAACAAAAAACCATTCACAAACAGTATTGACCTTTATTAGTTTAGTTCTTTTCTAAAGTGGTAGCTCATTTTGCCTCCTCCTGTAAGAACCCTCTCAGAGACACGAGGCTTTGTTCAGACAGCGATGATCAGTTTGTTGGGTCACATTTATATATATTTTATATAAACACTTATACATGCTTTCAAATGAGGACACACAGCCTCTCAGATGTGAAACTCAGTGGCACTCTCTTGTGGTGCAGTTCCTAAACCTAAGTGAATCGGTGAGTAAGCTCGTGAGTATTAGTGATGTGTGTGTGTGTGTGTATGGGAGTGAATAGCTAAGAATACGCATGTATGAGTGAGTAAGTGAATGAAAATGTAAATGAATGAGTGAGTGACTGAGTGAATTACAAGCCAGTTCCATTAGGGGCTCTGTCTTCTCCCTTAAAATCCACAGCTGAGGATTATAGAGGTTTATGGATGGGGTTATGGAGGGTTATGAAGTGGTTATAGAGCATTATAGATGGTTATGAAGGGGTAATAGAGTGTTATAGAGGGTTACGGAGGCTTAAGAAAGGGTTATGGAGGAATTAATCAAGGGTTACAGTAAGGTTACTAAGGCCTTATGAACACCACCTTACAAGAACCTGTTACCAGATATATTATGATTTAAAGCAACACTAGGTAAGATTTGGTATTTTTGCTATCAGAGTGTAATTCATGTTTACAACACTGTCACTGTGTTTGTGAGGTGGTTTTCCAAAAGTTGTTTAGTGCAGTATTTCCAGTGCCAAGCCCAGAGTATCAACGACAGACGTTCTATTTTCACTATTAAGGTCAAAAATTACCTAGCGTTGCTTTAATTTTGAGGTTTATATAATGTGTGTTTTGATGTGTGTAAGATGAAAGCCATGCTGTAAAGGCCTGATGCCTGATGTAAACTGTGTGTATATGAACCTGTAACATTCCTATGCAATAAAACACTCGAGAGCAATGTAACATCAAGCATTGTGCAGGATTAGTGTCTCACGCGGCAGAAACGAGCATCTCCGTTTGTCATCAAATACTACGAGCAGCAGAAGAGCTCTGACATCATCTTTGTCGGCTGGATGTTTTTGGTCAGCGGACTATTCTCAGTCCAGCAATGACTATGAGGGGTTTAAAAACTCCAGCAACACTGCTGTGTCTGTCATACCAGCAAAACACACACTAACACACCACCACCACGTCAGTGTCACCGCAACACTGTGAATAATCCACCACCAAATCAAACCTGCTCTGTGGGGGTCCCCTGAGTGCTGAAGAACAGGGGGGAATGGGGATAAGAAAGTATGCAGAGCAACAGATGGGCTATAGCCTGTAATTGTAGAAATACAGAGTGCTCCTGCAGGGTCAGTGGAGCTGAGAGAGTGAACAGTGAGTGTAGAAACAAGGAGGTGGCTGTAATGTCCAATCATTAGACCAGGCTCAGGCTCAGAGACTGGGCTATGGAAAGAGTCGGAGTGGTGTTTGTGATCCAGAATAATCCATCATCAGGACCTGACCTCTCATGGGCCTGATCAACGCTGTCCATCAAATCCTCACACCACAACTGTCTCTTTCCTCCCCCTCCCTGTGTAAGCAGTTGTCTCTGAACTCCTGGGGATTTTGTGTGAAATCCTAGACGTTCCTGCAGCTTGTGTCTCCCCCAAACAAGCCCCCCCCCCCAACACACACACACACTGCCACATAATGGAACGGTTGAGATGTAAACACAGTGAGGAGGGGTGGGGTCTGGTTTGGTGTGAAAAGATCCGTTCTAGAAAAGCTCACAGAGTCACAGTTGGGGACAGTGGTGGTCAATGAAACCAGACGTCTGAAAGCTACTCACAGAAAAGTGATATAAAAACACGACTGACTTCTGGGACAAAAAATATGAAGTCATAGACATCATTCCATAGAAATGTTTCCTCACCATTTGCTGCTCTTCAGACTGTTTACACTGGAATCCGTTCTAATGTGTTTACAAAAGGCCCAGTGTCTGTTAAAAAAAAAAAACTATGCTAAAGGGTAGCTGTATTTTTTTTAGACAATGGAGAGAACCCAAAACATTAAAAAACATTAACTGAGATGAGGATATTGCTCTATTCCTGCTCCATGGGTGGGTAATATTGACTTATTTTTGCTGTTTGGCATCACTTCAAATGAGTTTCTGTGGTGATTCAAAGAGTGAATAAAACTTACAGACAAGTTACACTTCAGACATGTACACCTTAAAAGATGTGGAGCTTCTGAACATAAACCAACCAGAGAGTACAGTGTTTACCCACAATCATTAATATTCCCTTTAAATAAAAGTTTGAGGTATTTAACAAATCACAGATTCACATTCACCATTCCAGATTAAAATACACAGAGATTCTGAACGTACTTCATACTTCTGTGTTGAACCTACACCGTAAGCAAAGTGTCAATGTGAACCCTACACCACAGCCTAAGGTGTAGTCAGACGCACACCTCTCCAGAAAAGTAAGTACGCGACATGTCATCACAGATTGCAATGACTGTGATTGGTCAGTAGTCGGACGGACATTGTTTAAGTTGAACAGAAGAAGTACAGAAACATGAACTCTCTTCTCCACATACAGAGATGCAGACAGCAGCAAGTTCATAGAGAGAGCTTTTCTCAGACATGGTGTGGACATCAGGGATGAGTAAAAATGTAGAACCATACGAATGTCTCAAGGGAAAAACTATATAACTCGACGAGATTTGTTTCTTTCCTTGCACCTCATGTAAACTATGCTCTGTCCCAACAACACCCTACTCCCTAAATACCTTAAATATTTAGAAAAATAACGTTACTAAACCACTACATTGTGCACTACATAGTATAGGGAAAGATATTTGACATGTTGAGATAGTGGTGTGTTGGCATAGCTTACGGCATAAGCTCCGTGTTGAGTCAAATTAGAAGCATAAAGCGGCCTTGATTTTCTACCTAATGTCCACCATCTCTTTGTATGAGTGTGTTCTGGTTTGTCAGGTTTTAGACGATCCATATTTCCTTCCAGTTGTAAAATGTCTTGTTTCCCACTGGATTTCAAGCTACAAACTCTGCCCCCTACAGCACAATCTGAACATGAGAAACGCAAAACTGAACGTGTGCACATACTTATTTTACATGGCAGCATCAAAACTAAAATAAAGGAATGCTCCACAAACAGTGCTATGTTATTTTACCAAAGCCACAAAAAGCCAGGGTTTAGAGGACCTTTGGAAAGAGGCTAAACCTGTGTTTGTACTGGACGTCTGCAACATCCAGACTGAGACAACTTTAATTAAATAGCCATCTAAGAGCGAGCATGACTAGATTCTTATTGTTCTACAGGACGGCAACGAAGGACAAAACTGAAAACTAAGCTTCACTGAGCGTACGTTTCTCTGAGACTTGGCCAAAGACTTCTACCTGCCATGTCCCTGACCCCATCAGATCCCACTCCTTCATCTGGTTGTGTATTAGTTTTGGATAAAACACTAAAAAAGTGAGAGAATGGTTTTTAAGGCTAGAGGAGAAGGAATGACCTTTCTGAACACTTCCAAACATCTGCTGCAGTGTTTTATTGGCTGATGATGGACTCCTCTGTGTTGCTGTGACAAATCCGGATCCTTCCGAGGATCCTCGGGGGCCGTGGCTGTTAAATATTTGTTGCGCAGTAATGTTTACTTTCAAAACACGGTGTTTATGGCACAGGAAACACTCGCTCCAGTTTAAGTGGCCACGGGGCTTTTTCTGACCGCTCCACAAAGGCTCGTTTAAGCTCCTTGGCCGGCTGATTACACGTGACCTCGAGTGACCTCAGAGACAGTGGGGTGAGCCAATAAGACAAGGATCACTTGGCTTTTTTACCGAGGGATTCTGGGCCACAGCAATCATCAAGAAACAATAACTCAGATTCGGGACAAAGATTGAAGTGTTGAAAAACTAAAGCAATGGATCGTCCAACCTTCTCAGAACAAAAACACCCATATTAACACTATTAATTAAACACTATTAATTCTACACTCCCATTTGCCCCATTTTTATCGGTTCTCTATTTATCTGCTCCCAATATATTTGTTTTCACTTGGGTCTCAGTCCTCCACTCATTATTATTTTCTCCATTTCACTCATTTCTCCCCTCCTGTATTCTGCATTTTTACTTGTCTTAAGTTGTCTTATGTCTATGCTCCCATTTCCTCCATTTTACTTAGGTCTCATTTGTCAGCTCACATTTTCTCTGTTTTTGCTCCGTTTTCTTATTTCTCCACTCTCATTTTCTTGTTTCCCCCATTTTCGCTCATCAGGTTCTGATTTCTCTGCTCTAGTTCTCGTCAGATTCACCAATGGGTTCTATGTTTGTGAGACTCCATCGACATGAGAGTAGTTAACACGGGTTAACCCTTGATCAGTAAAAAAAACTAGACACAGAAACCACGCCTGGGTTCATGAGTCCAGATCAGCGGGGAACAATGTGCTATCCCTGCAGACCTGAGTGTAGCTCTGATAATGCTGACAGAAATAAAAGCCTGGGACTAGTGTGTATGTGTGTGTGTGTGTGTGTGTGTGTAACTGTGCAGCTACTGTAGCTCCCACTGATGTGGGAAATGTTATGGAAATTCACTTGTCTTTCCTAATCTCAAGAAATGAGAAATACGAGAGCGCTTTTAACAAACCTCCTCATAACGTTGTGGCTGTAATTAACTTTACAGTCGATATCTGTTTAGGATTTTTTTTTTACTTCAGTTGGTTATTTGTCTGAGCAAGTGCCAAACAAGCTGTTGCACCACATTCAGCCTTCGGGCTTGACCTCAGATCCTTGACCATATGAAAGGGATGGCTGAACCGTGTCCACTGGGACAGGGAGGGGAGACCCAGTGTTTCCCAATGAGTACCGTCTGTTCCTAACACTTAAATCATTTGTCCATATTAAAATTCCTTTCATTATTTCAATAACGGACGCCTTTAATGTGGCCCCTCGCCTCGAGCTGGGCCTGTTCCATCCAATTTGCCCAGGAATCTTTAGGAGCCAAAATGGTTCATGAATCAGACCTTTTTCCAAACGCTGCCATCCTCCGAGGATCAGAGAAAAGCTGCGTTCACCTCGGAGCAGGAGCCTTCTCTTACTTCCAGAGCTATTTTCTGACACAGCCTCCTTCGGACATTTACATTCAGGTCAATGGGGCTTGAAGGTTTCTCACTCAACAGAGTAAGTCACTTGCTGGAGGCTCTTAATGACACGTGCAGAAAGTTGGACTGACGTGTTCCTCTGGCCAACATCAAAACATCCGTCAGGCTCCGAACAAAATCAGGCATTTCTCAGATCTCTGACAGCCGGGGCCTGTGGTCACCAACTAACGGAAACACCACATCCACAATTCCCCCCTTTTCCCAAATGTAGTCCATCAGCCGAGACGTGTGTGCTGCCTGAGGTTTGCTTTAGTTTAGCACTGGTGCTAAATCGCTATAAAGCACTGGAAGAGGATTCCTTCTCACCTCCAAATTTACATGGTGCAGTTTATGCAGTGCTGAGCCCAGAGTAGCAACGACAGTGGAGTATCACAATGATTTTGAAGCTGTAATTGTATATGTCATTCTCAAGACGAATTGATGCTGTATTGGTCACAAAAGGAGGCCCTACACCATACACCATACATATTGTGGTCTAAAACCAGGTGTTTCAGTTTCATTGTCCAACTCCTGTATGTTGTTTTGATATATACTTATGTTCAAAAACAGCTGTAGAAGCGCTAAAATCATCATGATATGACAAAAAATCTTGAGAGGATCCAAGATCCATGTTTTTTTAAAACTTCCCACACAAACCACATGAAGGCGACCAAGTCGGGGGAACGCGTCGGACATTGGCAGAAACTACCACCCGACTTGCAATTGAAAGTGTCATAAGCTAACGCAGTTAGATGTTAAAAACTGTAGTGCCCTCTGGTGGAGAAAAGAGTTATCAGCCACATCTCTTTTAGGTCAGACATGTGGAAGTTAAATGCGAATGAGTAATGACACAGAAATGAATAATGCATGTAATAAATTGTCCTAATTTACTGTTGAATTTCTAAAACAATCTCAGATGATTCATTAATCAAAAAGTGTGATACTCATCCCTGTGTTTTACTGTGGGAGTCGTGACTGTCGGAATAATGCAGTGGCGATTTAAGAGAATTAAACACAGCCATACATTCATTCATTCATTCATTTATTGTCTGTAACCTCTTATCCAGGTCAGGGTCGCGGGTGGGCCCAGAGACTACCCGGAATCATTGGGCACAAGGTAGCAACACACCCTGAAGGGGACGCCACACACATGCCCATTTAATCACACACTCACATCGACAGACACTGTTATGTCGCCAATCCACCTACCAACGTGTGTTTTTGGACTCTGGGGGGAACCTGGAGCACCCGGAGGAAACCCATGCAGACACGGGGAGAACACACCAAACTTCTCACAGACAGTCAACCCACAACTTCCAAGTCCCTGGAGTTTTGTGACTACGACACTTAAACACAGCCATACTGCTTTTATATGCTCTTTACTAAGTACGCCCTAACGAGGGTGTAGGGAACAGAAAAAGTGAATACGGAAGTGTTTGGGCATTGGGGGAGGGAGGCAGAGGTGCCGTTTTTCACTGTCAAACTTTCCTGATGATGAATACTGCTCTACGCACATCGGCCGCCACACACCAAGCTCAAACACACACTACACACATCATAAACCCCAAACACGAGGTTAATCCCCAAACTAACCCCCAAAACATCTAAACATAAACGGGGTGGGAGGGGGGCGCTAGGCATGCTGGGATACTCCCGCACAAGACCCCCACCCTGCCCAGTGTCCAGCAGCCTTTACAATACAACGCTGCAGTGGTTTTATCTTGTCAAAGTGGTCTGTGTGACTTGTTTGGTGGCTTTCATGCTTTCTTTCGACCACTGATTGCTCTCTAGCATCTCAACACAATGTCACATTTCACAGACAGAAAGAGAGAGAGAGAGAGAGAGAGAGAGAGAACAGGGTCCTATTTCACCTGATAACAGAGTTATGGAGCAAAATGAATACATATTTATATCCAGCATCTATTTTTGCACTAGGAGCCCTGCAGAAACAGGCTGAAGCTGAATGGTCCTTTCACAGTCTGGAAAACTAGCACACAATCTTTAGGACAGAACATATCTCCGTCTGAGCTCAGTGTTGTTAAGAAAGCACCACTGCCGTCACGGTAAAAGCCCCCATGTTGTCCTTTTGGCCCCACCCACTAACCCCCACACCCCACCCCCTGCGGCTCTGCCTCCATCTCACCTTTCAGCTCACTGACCCCAAGTGCTTCCAGATGTCCTCCGGCTCTGACCCCACCAAACCAAACCCCTCCAACCTCCCCCGCCATCTCCACAGTGCACTGACAGGGTCTCCCAGTGGACAGACAGCTCCACGGATGACAAGCAAACACCTCACCCCCATCAACCCTACATCTGGAGCACATTAGAGAGGAGACAGTCTGGGGGGAGAGAGAGAGAGAGAGAGAGAGAGAGAGAGAGAACCTGGCAAAGGCAGAGAGCTGTGCTCTTATCTGCTCTGAAGACAACCTTTGAAAATGTTGATTATCACAGCCTTAAATCATTTTTCACTGAGATTTCCACCACATTTTGCCCTTATTTGGTCACATACGCTGTCTCTCGCTCTCCCACGTGTGCTGAAAGGAACACAACGTAATATTTTTACCTTAAAACTAAAGCTTCAAAATCACTGTGATGCTCCACTGAGCTGAAATAGGGAGAATAGAGCTTCTGTCATTGCTACTCCAGGCTCTGCACTGCAGAAACTGCACTATGTAACGTTTGGAGGAGAAGGTGGTCCCTCCCCACTGGCTTCAGGACATTCATTCATTCATTCATTCATTATCTGTAAGCGCTTATCCAGTTCAGGGTCGCGGTGGGTCATGAATCTGGAATCATTGGGCGCAAGGCGGGAATACACCCTGGAGGGGGTGCCAGTCCTTCACAGGGCAACACAGACACACACATACCTACCTACGGATACTTTTGAGTCGCCAATCCGCCTACCAACGTGAGTTTTTGGACTGTTGGAGGAAACCGGAGCACCCGGAGGAAACCCACGCGGACACGGGGAGAACACACCAACTCCTCACAGACAGTCACCCAGAGCGGGAATCGAACCCACAACCTCCAGGCCCCTGGAGCTTTCAGGAGGGTGCTATAAAAATGAAGTACACTTTGTAACTGTAGGGGGAGGCCAGGAGCAAAAATACCAAATCTTACCTAGTGTTCCTTTGACCCTCTCGACACAGTAACTACAACCCTGGGATTTCACAAGACAAATTCTAATATATTTGACTATAAGACAATTCCCAGGATTCATTCACTCATTCATTCATTCACTCAGCTTCTGTAACCACTTCAATCTGTTCAGCATTGCAGTGGATCCAGAGCCTACCCATAATCACCCTGAACAAAGCACCACACACAGTCCCAGTCACACACACCCTCACACCTGTGTATTACTTTCACAAACACATGAACAGCTGAGGACCACCGTCTCAATCTGTCCTCAAACAACCTCCATCTCCGCTCTCCAAAACATCCTCAGGATCTTGCCTCCTGGAACAGCCCCGCGGTGCAGAAACTGGCTGGGCCTGAGATACCCCACAATGCACTGGGAGCGAGAAGAACACCCCCCCCCCCCACACACACACCCCCGTCTGAGGTCTTTCATTCTCTCAGTGAAGTCTTACACTGGAGCGTCTGTCACGTTAGAGAGCGGTCACGGCTCGTTGTGGGGAAATGTACTACAGATCATAGGGCGATCACTGAGCGATGTCTGCACTGGAACAGTGTTCCCTGAGAAAAGGGAGTCTCCAACAGAGAACAAAAGCTGTATTATTTACGACTGGGTCAGATTCGGTCGTAAATAATACTTAAGTATAGTGGATGTTATGTTTGTGTCAAACTTTCAAACTTCAAAGTAATGAATGGCATACATACACCAAATGTACAGTAATGAACTGTAATTTTACAATCAGCTCCTTGTAAATTCTGGACAAACAGGAGTACTTGGTAGTTCTACAGATACAGACTGCTATAATCAGAAAACACTGTTTGTAAAGTTCACTGAATGTTTCTCACCATTTGTTCCTCTCAACTCTCTTTGCGCATTGGAAAAAGGTCCAGTGTTTGTACACAGCCCAGACTCAGCAAATGGGATAAACACAAATGGGATGGGAGGGAAGGCTGTGTTGCTGTGAGAACAAAAGCTCTCCAGAATGATCTATGTTGCCTTTAATGAATCAGCATCAGTGCAAGAAATCAAGCTCCCCCAATAGTCCCTAATTTACATAAATCACACTTATAACCCTGCAGATGTTCCAGCAATGATTCAATGAGAAAGAGTTCAGAGGTTCGTGAAACGCCTTCACTGCGTCTCCCCTCGCTCTGAAATACCTACACTGTGTCTCCCCTTGCTCCAAGGAAAGGAAACAACACAACTCTAAAACTCCAGGATAAGGAAAACAGGCCGCGGAGGAACGGGGTCCTGAGAGAACTTTTTAACCAAGTAGCCACCCCATAAATTCTAAACGCGAGCGTGTGGAAGGAAGTAGTGACGTTATACATCAGTCCCCAAGGCCCCGCACCTTCCTCCCAGAGCTGATTAAAGCTCACTCATTCATAAAGCCCAGGAACAGGGCCTGGATTCACTTTTTAATGATTCACTCTATAAATGATTCACTTTTTACTGATTCACTATTTTAATGTCTTAATAATTCACTCAGTCACTGATGACTTAATGACATAATGATTTAGTGATTAAATGATTCACAGTGGGATGATCCTGGGACTGGGACTATTTATCTCTAACTTACAAAGCGTAACATTGTAATAATAATAACACTACAAGCTTAAACATTCATTGTGAAAAGCGCTGTATGAATATCACTGAACTGAATTAAATTGATTGAGTTACTGATTCAACAAGTCACTTATTTACGATTCACTGATTAACTGGTTTTTACTGAATTAATGATTCACTGATTTAATAATTTACAGATTTGAATGAGGGCGGCACGGTGGTGCAGCAGGTAGTGTCTTTGTCACACAGAGGGGTTGTGGGTTCGAGTGAGTTTGGTGTGTTGGTAGGTGGATTGGCAACTCAAGTGTCCGTGTGAGTGTGTGAGTGAATGATTGAGTGCGTTGCGCCCTGTGGAGGACTGGCTCCCCCTCCAGGGTGTGTTCCTGCCTTGCGCTCAGTGATTCCAGGTAGGCTCTGGACCCACCGCGACCCTGAATTGGATAAGCGGTTACAGACCATGAATGAATGAATGAATGAATGTTTTTTGTGATGTTTACATCTCACAGTTAGATGCTCAGCACCAGTGAGAGGTTCTGAACTCACATTATGATCCTCCTTTCAGTTATTTCCTTTAGCTCCTAAACCTTGTTTGTTTACATATTAGCGATATCGTAATAGGACAGCTAGATAGACATCAATACCCGCGTTCCTGTGAAAGTGCACAGCTGTGGTTAAACTCAGCAAAACAGACTCAACGAACACAGAGAATGAGAGCACTATGTAAAAACTGAGAAAATGAGAATGGAGAAGAAAGATCCCAATCAAAAATGGCTCCTGCTCCTCGCTCATCACTGCTGTGTGCTCAAGGTCGGGGTGAACAGCGAGCAGCTTGTGATCGTTTAAAGGAACAGTCGCAGAAATCAGCCATTCTGAAAAGGGCTGTTTAGACAGAGGGAGAACACTGCTGTGGGGCTTGTGGGGCTTTGACCAAAGCAGGTCACAGATGTGTCATTAAGAACCAGAACTGGAGAAGAGGGGGGATCTCAGTCCATCAGGGAACAGACCAAACTTGTCAAAAACAGCAGGTCATTTGAGGTTAATGTAATGATTGTTTTAAATTGGTCGTGCTGATAAGGGAAGTAGTCCTGCGCTAAAGAGCTGTGGGTCAAATCAGCGCTCGCCACACAATCTGCCTCCAATTTCCCCAGAGAAGTGGACCCTGGAGTTTACTTTTTCAATTAGCCGTTAGCAGCGGTAAGCGGTCAGGAGATTTTAGCCGATAACGAGCGCCTTGTCTCCTGGCTTCGTGCTGATATAGCTGTGACGAAAGGAAAACAGAGGGAGGTGTACCATGTGGAACAGGTAATGACCACAGCTCCACGGGCCTACACTTAACATTGGGCACTGTGACACGGTGTCAGCCCCTCTTCTACACACCTCTGGACTGTTGTTTTGGGAACGGAGTGTGTCTCTCACCCAGAGGAAAACATAGACACACCGAGTAAAGGCTTTAACTCCATTAATCAGTCACAGACAAACTCAGCATCTGCTTTCAATCTGTCAGCCATTGCAACGGATACATCTTTCTCTCTCTCACACTCTCTCTTATTCTTTCTTTCTTCATTGAGCTTTCTCTCTGTTGTTAACTCCTATTTTTCTGTTTCTTGTCTCCCTCTATCCCCCTCTCTTTCATTCATTCTCAGTTTCTTTCCCGGTATACCACTGACTCCCTCCTTTTCACTTTGTCATTTCCATCTATCCCCCATTCCCTCTTTCTTCCTTTCTTTCCCCTTTGTTTCTCTTGTTCTCTCTAATCTTATGCCTTTTTTCTTTCACTCCCCCTCACTTCTCCCTCTCTCCACATCTGTTTCTTTTTCCTTTCTCTCGTTCCATTTCGTTCTCTCTCCTTTTCTTTCCCCTCCCTCTCTCTCATGCACTTTCTCCCCATACCTTCCCCCTCTCCCTCTCTCCCCCTCTCTCTCCCCTCTCCCCCCTCTCCTGGTTTTGATTAGAGCTGATTAAAGGAGCTGCGTGGATTCCACTGCTCATATGATTTATTTACACACTTGATTTACAAGATTCCTTGATTCCCATTCCAGTCCACCTTAATTAAGGTGGAATGGCTGTGTTTGAGTGACTGAGCTAAAGCTGGACATTTTTTAATGAACATTCTACAGCCCAACTCTTTACGGACAGGTCTTTTTCCTGACCCAGAGTGACATTCTGACCTTTACATTTCTTTCTGAGACAACATCCTTCCTTCGCATCTCCCTCCATCCCTCTTTCTCTCTCTCCCCACTCTTTCCATCTCTCATTCTCTTTCTTTCTATTTCTCTCCCTGACCTTCCTCTCTATCACCTTTCCTGTTCCTTTTTCTTCTTCTCTCTTACCCTTCCCATCTCTCATTCCCTTTCATTCTTTCTTTTTCTCTCCCTGATCTCCCTCTTTTCTCGTCCGTGTGCCAGCGGAGCTAAAGTAGTGACTGTATATTTTAATATTCTACGTTAAACTAGAAGCAGCTTCTCTTTACATTTCTGTTGTCTTTGTCATTGTATGCACTCACGTTGTTTATTTACTCCTTCCTGATCTGGAGGGGGTGGGGCAGGGGGTGCAAATTGTATTTTAGGAGAACTCAAATAATGCCTGCTTCAAATTGAGGCATGCTCACGTGGCACCTGATTGGGTGAGTCCAATTAAGGGCTTGGCTTCAACAACTTGGATTTTTCTTTCGTTACTTTTTATATTGTCATCAATTTATATTTTATATTATCATCTGTCACAGAGTAAATTAATAAAATATATATTTGAAAAGCAGCAGATCTGCATTAACTGTATAGATATGTGTGCAGATATGGACCACAAACAACATGGCACCATGGTGACGTACTGTAGCCTCTGAACCATATCTCACATGCAATTCTGCTACAGGAATCGATGGCAAATGTACGGCATCAGATTTGTGCCAAAAACAAACCAAACGTGTTTTAAAAGGGATTTTTGAAGAAATGATGCCATTTATATTTTGTCTTTCCCCTTCCTCTCTTTTATCTTCTCACTATCTCTGCCCATGCTCAGTCTCTGTTTCTCACAATGGCTCTTTTCTGTCTCTCTTCTCCTCTCTCTCTCTTTTAATTTTCTCTCTCTCCCACACATTTTAATTTTTGTGTATCTTTCTTTCCCCCTTCTCTCTCTATTTCTCTTTACCCCCTCCTCACCCCCTTCTCTTTCTCTCTCTCTCTGAAAGTGCTGATGAAGTTAAACAGTGGAAATTATTCCGCCTTAAATCTGGAAACTCTGAGCCGCTTGTAAGTGGGGTATCTGTGAGACCACTTGAAGGGTGTGTAGCAGGGGCTGGGGTTTTTTGTTATTCATTGCTCTGGTGCTTCTCGGAGCGAGAGAAGAGCCTCCTCACCGCAAAAAAGCGAGAGAGAGGAAGAGGAAGTGAGGGAAGGACATTTTTCCCACGATAAAAACTCACCACTGAGCTGCAGAGGTTTACTTTCTGCTCTGTTGAAAAATCTAAAAGTGTTGAAGGGTGTCAGGCGCCATTTACTCCTACATACAGTTACAGCACTGAAATACTGACCAACACCAGATACAGCCATTTACTCCTAAATACAGTTACAGCACCAAAATACTGACACATACCAGCTACAGCCATTTATTCCTACATAGAGTTACAGCACCGAAATACTGACACATAAAAGATACAGCCATTTACTCTTACATACAGTTAGACCACAGAGATATTTAGAGACACAGACCTTTAATTCTCCAAAGACAGAAGTAAAATTAACTGAGCAGAGAAGAGTGCAGTTTGGATGCTGCCAGCTGCCAGTTAGTCTGGTTAAACAGCCCACTGTGTTGGGCTAATATGCGAGAGCATAATTTTCACAGTTTTTTCTTTTAATACAACAGCATAAATATCGGAAGCAGTGGAGTTTTAAATTTACATTAATGCACACTTTTACACATTGGTTGTGTACACATCGTTGTGTATAAACAGCTACCGATTTCTCAGTGTGATCATCTTTCTCACACAACCTAATTGTGTAGTGACCTATGTCCACAAACCAGACGTTTGTTCTCAGCAGTTTGTTTACTTTTACTTTCTCTTGTGAACCTCTGCGGACAATTTACAACAAAAACTACAGAAATACATTATCAACCTCTTTTACCCGATCTTCTCCACAGATTTCTGTTCCAGTCCACCTTAATTATGGTGGAATGGCTGTGTGAGTGACTGTGAGCTGAAACTGGACACAGATGGATTCACGTTATTCACAGGCTCAGTGAAATAATACAGCCTACAAGTCTTTATGGCTAGTTTATATTACTGATGGCTTTCTGATGAAGTACTGAGTGACCATTCTGACCGTGGTGGGAGAGAGAGTACTCTTTGGGTGGAGGGGGGGTTTGAATAGGAACATGCTAAATGTGACCTGCTGTTGTTTTAGGAAGAGGAACGTACACCAGCAAATAACTTTAAGGCAACTGTTATTAGAATTTTGGCCAAAATGCTGTGACCAGGGCGTACGGGTGCTCACTCAAGTTTAAGGGGACCCCTCTGCCTGTAAAACACTGAAGAAAAGTGATTTAACCCTAAAGTGTGTATTAATTACTTGCCATGTATGAGAATAAAAACTAAACATTTTTTATTGCATTCATTTTGTTTATGTGCACTTTTTTGAACAAATAAAATCAGAACCCATAAATCTCCATTTGCACTATTTGCCAATTCACAGCTCAATCAATCAATCAAATTTTATTTATATAGCGCTTTTCACAACAAAAAGTCGTCACAAAGCAGCTTTACAGAGATCCAGGTCCAAGCCTCCTATGAGCAAGCCAGGGGCAACAGTGGCAAGGAAAAACTCCCTCAGCACACGAGGAAGAAACCTTGGAAGGAACCAAGACTCATACGGGGAACCCATCCTCCTCGGGTCGACACCGGAGAAACAACAGAGAACAGAAGTAAAAGTGAAATGATGAAGGGGTTGTAGTAATATAAATGTAGTGTATTAGTGATGATGGAGAAGCAGAAATGAAAATGGTGAGGATGATGATATTAGTGATGTATGAGTCTGATGAAGGAGGAGGTGATCAGGGATTCTGTGTGAGTTAAAATTAGGTGCAGAGTTAATCTGAGATAAAACAGCATGGCCAAGCATGATAGTGTAGATGAGACAAGGACAGGATCTTGTACAGGACACGGGCTGGATCAGGGCAACACCTGGAGAGCAGCAGGACATCTCAAAGCATGAGAGAGAGACAGGAGAAAGAAAGCCAGACAAAGGGAACAAATAAAAATACAGAGGTTAGTAGGGTCATGGTAAAGAACGGGCAAATTTGTCCTGCGAAAAAAGCTTCCACTGGTCAGGCAAGAGAACCCAGCGACAGACAGCGTGTTGGCGGTTACTACAAAGCTAACTAAGAATGCTGTACCTATGGTGATATGACAGGGTTAATACAGAACAGTGATAATATGAAAACCAGCCCGAACACCAATATAGAAGGAGTAACCTGAAAGTGAGTGATTAACCAAAAGCTTGTTTGAAAAGGTAGGTTTTTAATCTAGATTTAAAGATTGAGAGAGTGTCTGAGCCCCGAACAGTAACCGGAAGGCTATTCCAGAGTTGAGGAGCTTTGTGAGAAAAGGCTCTTCCTCCTGCTGTGTTTTTCTTAATGCGAGGAACAAAGAGTAGATGGGCGTCCTGTGAACGAAGTGTACGTGACGGGCGATAAGGTATGAAAAGTTCAGTAAGATACTGCGGGCCTAAACCATTTAGAGATTTATAAGCTAAGAGGAGTATTTTATAGTCAATGCAATATTTTACAGGCAGCCAGTGTAGGGACGAATTTTCTAGCTCTAGTGAGCACCCTGGCTGCTGCATTTTGAACTAACTGAAGCTTGTGTAACGCTTTGCACGAGCTCCCTGCCAGGAGCGCATTGCAGTAGTCTAGATGTGAAGTTATAAAAGCATGCACTAGTTTCTCTGCATCTTTTAATGATAAAATATGCCGAATTTTGGCAATATTGCGTAGGTGGAAGAAGGCGGTTTTGACTGTATTGGATATGTGGGTATCAAATGTGAGAGTCGAATCAAATGCTACCCCTAAGTTTTTAATGATGGCATTGTGTTTTACTGTTGAATTATCAAGGTTAATAGCAGCATTTCTGAGTGAATGTATCTGAGTATCTGTACCTAGTAACAAGACCTCAGTTTTATCAGAATTTAACATGAGAAAATTTTGCATCATCCAGTCTTTAATTTCAGTTAGACATTCTGATATTTTACGTAGACAAGCAACATCATTAGGTTTGGCTGATATATACAGTTGTGTGTCATCAGCATAACAGTGGAATTGAATCCCATGCTTACGGATTAGTCGACCCAGTGGCAGCATGTAGAGTGTGAACAATACAGGGCCAAGCACTGATCCTTGTGGAACACCATATTTAACTAAAGTATGATTAGAGGATTTATTATTCAGATAAACAAATTGATAACGATCGGATAAATAAGATCTGAACCAAGAGAGGGCAGATCCTTTTATTCCTACCAGATTTTCCAGCCTATCAAGAAGCATCACATGATCTATGGTATCAAATGCTGCACTAAGGTCAAGCAGCACCAGAATAGAGATATAGCCCTTATCATGTGAAAGGAGTAAGTCATTAGTTACTCTTGTTAGAGCCGTTTCTGTGCTGTGATTTGGTCTAAATCCAGACTGAAAAATGTCATGAATGTCATTGTTTTGTAGATAAGAGCACAACTGCTGTGACACGACTTTTTCTAGAATCTTAGCAATAAAAGGGAGGTTTGATATTGGCCTGTAGTTTGCGAGTACAAGAGGTTCAAGATTGGGTTTTTTAATAATTGGTTTGATTACCGCTAGTTTCAGAGGTTTTGGTACATATCCAATGTTGAGGGATGAGTTTATTATTGTGAGCAATGGTCTAATGACTTTAGGTAAAATTTGTTTAAATAATTGTGTTGTCAATTTCATCAACAGAATTCAAGTAGTCTAAGTGCACCTCAGAGCTGGCGGGGGGTTCATCTACGAGAGCCGATGTGACTTTGGACTGATTTTGGATTTTGAGGCGAATGCAATCAATTTTATCATTAAAAAACCTCATAAAGTCATTGCTACAGAAATCAGAGGGAACAATGGGGTTGATTTCCTTTTTGTTTCCAATTAGATTTGATACAGTGCTAAAAAGGAATCTAGGGTTGTCTTTGTTGTTTTCTATAAGGGAAGAGATGTACTGTGATTTGGCTTTAGATAAGGCATGTTTGTAGTCGGTGAGGCTGTGCTGCCATGCAATTCGGAAACATTCTAGTTTTGTGTGTCTCCATTTACGTTCATGGTTACGAGCAGCCAGTTTTAATGCACGCGTGCTGTCACTGTACCATGGAGCAAGCCTTTTCTCTCTAAATTGTTTGGTCTTGACTGGTGCAGCACTATCTAGGTTTGTACACAATAAGTGTTGTAGGTTGTTTGTAATAAGCTCAAGGTCATTTTTGGGTGAGTTGGAAAAGAAATGGTGGTAAGGTCTGGAAGGTTGTTGATAAAATCACTAACTGTTGAGGATGTTATAGTGCGCTTTCTAATATAGCGTGGTTGTGGACAAATATCAAAGTTTAACGCAATTTCATATGTGATTAGATGGTGATCAGAGATGGTCTCATGTAGCGAGAGATTGGATAGATTCTTTATCTCAATGCCCCATGTTAACACTAGGTCCAATGTGTGTTTGCATTGATGAGTGGGCCCAGTAACATTCTGAGTGAACCCAAGCGCATCCAAAATTGATTCAAATGCAATTTTAAGTGGATCATGGTCCTTCTCAAAGTGAATATTGAAATCACCAACAATTAAGGCCTTTTCTGATACGATAACAACACTTGAGAGAAAATCAGCAAATTCACAAAGAAATTCTGTATAAGGGCCAGGAGGACGATAGATTGTGATGAGCATAAACTAGTGCTGCCTTTTTGATGCAGTGACTTTAAGAGTAAGTACTTCAAAGGATTTAGTATCATAACTAGATTTTTGTGTTGTGTCAATGGTAGGGTCATAAATTGTGGCTACACCACCACCACGACCAGATGTTCGTGGGCAACTGTAATAGCTGAAGCCAGGGGGAGTGGACTCATTTAGGGCAATGTATTCATTGGGTTTAGCCCATGTTTTGCAGAGACATAATGCATAGAGTTTGTTATCAGTAATAATATCACAGACAGTGAGTGCTTTGGATGTTAGAGATCATATATTTAAAAGCCCTAATTTAATGCTGGAAGTGCTGAAATATTGTGTTCGCTGCAGTGCCTTGGTGTTAATTCTAATTAGGTTGTTAAAACTGATTTTTAGGCATTTGTGATAACAAGCTTTGCGGGGAACAGACACAGTCTCAATGCTGAAAAATGTATTAGCGTTAATCAGAGTGGGTGATATGGACATGCTACTCATCATACTAGCAGTAGAGAGATGGTCAGGAGGAACATTAGGAATTTTAATATTACTTACCTGCTCGCTATCCATTCCACCTACCTGACTGATGTGACTGGGAATGACCAGTCAGTTCCGGCGCAGAACCACCTCAATGTTCTCAGAGAGAACTACGGATCCTAGACGGCTCAGATGAAGCCCATCCCAACGATACAGGGCCAGACGCTCACGAAAGCACTCCCAGTTGTCGACGTAGTCCACGCCGACAGTGCCGCACCAATCCAGGAGCCAGGAGTGGAGCCCGAAGAGCCTGCTAAACGCCTCGCATCCTCGACGGTAGGTGGGCAGGGGGCCAGAGACGATGATCCTAGCATCCGTCTTCTTCCGAGCGGTATCCAGAAGCGAACGGTAGTGCTCCTTCAAGACCTCGCTGCGGCGGGCGGAGATGTCGTTCGTTCCCACGTGGAGAACGACGGTGCCGAAGTCCTCGCGCTGCCAAAGCGCCGACGGAAGCCGCCTGGCAACGTCCAGGACACGTGCGCCTGGGAGACAAGACACCGTTGCATTACTCTTTATCCCCGGCACTTTTAAATGTCTAACTATTGAATCACCAATAATAAGAACACCGTCCTGTTTAGTCTTCGATGCTGGAGCAGGTGAAGGCCAGGAGCTGAGCACCTCAAACCGGTTGGCAGAAGTGAAGACTGGCTGCGGTGGAGGGGGGGACGGCCTCGGCTTCCTACGCCCACGCTGGCGCTCCCATCCCGGTGCAGGCGTGTAGATGGGTACCCCCGCAAACCGCCGCGGCAGAGGAGCCGGAGAGGCGACGGCCACGTAGGAGGCGCCGCGGGCTGCCTCGAGTCTCGTCTTCTCCCGCTGGAGCTCCGTCTGCTTCTCCAAGAGACGCTGAATCCGGCGACCGAGCTGCTCGAGCTCCGCACCGAGCTCAGAAAGGGCTCGTTCCTCGGCAGGCGCCATGAAGACAGAAAAATAAACAATGAGAAATAATATGTACGAAAAAAATGAAGTTAAGAAGCACGGTGGGTTAGGAACGATGAAGACAGCAGACTAGGATAAGCAATGCCAAAGAATATGCAATAGAGACTGTAAATAAACGTCTAGAGGACTAAAAACAGCGACAAACAGCAAACAATTCCAAATCAAGCACGCGAGTAGTCAGCCGGAAGTGGCGTACCTGTGACAGCTGACTGTCGAGTTCCAGTGTTGATGTGGGGGCCATTTCCTAGCCTCCTCCAAAAGTTACATAGTGCAGTTTTTGCAGTGCTGAACCCAGAGAAGCAACAACAGAGGCTTTATTCTCCCTGTTACAGCACAGTGGAGCATCACAATGATTTTGAAGCTGTAATTTTAAGTTAGGGCAGCACAGTGGTGCAGCAGGTAGTGTCGCAGTCACACAGCTCCAGGGACCTGTAGGGTCTGTGAGGAGTTGGTGTGTTCTCCCTGAGTCCACGTGGGTTTCCTCCCACGGTCCAAAAACACACGTTGGTAGGTGGATTGGCGACTCAAAAGTGTCCGCAGGTGTGAGTGAGTGCCTTGTGACGGACTGGTGCCCCTAGGGTGTGTTCTTGCCTTGCGCCCAATGATTCCAGGTAGACTCTGGACCCACCGTGACCCTGAACTGGATAAGCGGTTACAGATAATGAAAGGACGGATGAAATATTAAGGTAAAACAACAACCTAGTGTTGCTTTAACAGTTCACATTATAGTGATCCAGATTTTCCGATGTAGGGAATGCTGAATAGGGCAGGGTTTTTTTTTGGAGTCAGTGGTGATGAACAGACTGGTCAGCTGCACAATATCAAGAACATGTTTTATTGATCATGGTCACACAATGCCGACAATGGGGTGGGGGGTGGGGGGGGGTTGCATGGATTTGAGCAGCAGCTGTCTAAACACAGCAGGGTGTGGAAGGTGTGAACGACTCTGTTTTACACTCACTCTCTCTCTCTCTCTCTCTCTGTAGAGCTCCTGCAGCAATAGCAGGTGCAGTTCCTGCTGCTCTTTAACAGCCAGGGACCAATGAGTTTGGGACTATACTACTGAACAAATGAAGCGTTTGTGTGTGTAGACTCAGGGTTAACCCTGCTTAGTTCTTAAATTTAGTCCTATCACTTGTTTTTGAGTGTTATCGAGTGTTCCAACTTGGAACAGGGTGCCCAGAGTTACAGGGTGTAGTGTTCAACATTGTTCCCTTCAAAAATGGACAAGTCTTCAGGAAAGAGCAGTGCTTCAGCAGCACTCTGCTGCCGGTCTGCAACAATATACTGTAGTTAAATTTAGGGCGCTGGAATGTAATGGCTTCAGCATTAAAGGTGGAAATGCAAATCCTGAGATATCAGCTGCTTCTGCTGCTACAGGAATAAATATTCACTCTGTCCATCTGTCTTCAGTTATGTCAGTGTCCTCAGGTTGATGCCGGACCTGTGACCTGTGTTCTGACCTCTCTGCACTGCACAGGAACAGGGCCTGCAGGCTCTGTGTTGTTGTTGGTTGCATCTGCGCATTTCCCCCCTTGGTTAATGTGTGTGCTGTGGATGTTGGGGAGCTGTGAGTTGCTTGAGTGCTGCCAGTGTCTGTGCACCGTGGGAACACCCTCAGTAAAAACCACAGCATCATTATCATCTCCCACTCCCTCCCAGCTCTCCACCCACTCCCATCGGAGTTCCCCCTCCACCGGCTTCCAACAGACAGACATAACTGCTCAGATGTCTCACAACTCGGGCAAAACCAACGACCACCTCAGACCAGCCTCTCCAGAGGTTTGCCCTGGTCAGACTGCAGCCTAATGTCCATCTCTCCAGTTCAACTCATCCCCGAGGTGTTTAGTAAAACTCTATCCCTTCAGCTCATCCTAGAGATCATCAACAGAGCCTGGGCACTCCAACTCAACCCAAAGGTTTTCAAAAGGCACATATTCTCCCCCTTCCCCACAAGGGAAATAAAGTTCAGGGTCTTAATTGAACATCTGTGACCTGCTTTGATCAAAATACCACAAGGATCAAACAACACAGCAACATCCTCCTTCCGTCTAAACATGCATTAACTCATCCATCTTCTGTAACCACTTCATCCTGATCATGGTTGTGGCGGGCCACAGCCGAAGCAGGAACACACCCCACACTCACCCCGTCACTAACACACACACACGTATGGACAATGTAACCCACTCACCCAGTCACTCACACACTCACACCTGTGGACAATTTCACACAATCACCCAGTCACTCACACCTGAGGACAATTTTACACATTCAACCAGTCACTCACAGTTGTTGCTAATTTCACTCACTCACCCAGTCACTAACACCTGTGGACAGTTTTACACACTCACCTAGTCACACACACCTGTGGACAATTTTACACACTCACCCAGTCACTCCCACACACACACACATACCTATGAACAACTTCACACACTCATGCAGTCACTCATGCAACATAAGGAAGATTAGGCCATACCTAACTCAACATACAACACAGCTCCTTGTTCAGACGTTAGGCCCTTCTGACAGGTCTTCCGGCCTGTGCTGTGAGACCGCTACAGATGATCCAGAATGCGGCAGCACGCCTGGTCTTCAACCAACCAAAAAGAGCACAAGTCATGCCCCTATTAGTTGAGCTGCATTGGCTACCCTTAGCTGCTCGCATCAAATTCAAATCACTAATGATGGCCTTCAGAATATTCACTGGTTCTACTCCCATCTACCTCAGTAGACTCTTAAAACCATACGTTAGCGCCCGCCCTCTCCGTTCCTCAAAGGAGCGCCAACTAACACGACCAACCCCCCGTACAGGTCAGTTGAGGCTATTCTCATCTCTGGTACCACGCTGGTGGAACGAGCTTCCAAGCACTATCAGAGCAACAGAAACCCTCTCCGCATTCAAGAAATCATTGAAAACCCAACTCTTCCGAGAGTATCTTTTGCACTGAATGTCTTTCTTTAATGCACTTATTACTTACTGGCATATCGCACTTAATGTAAGGTATTTTGTATAATTTGTGCTGTAGTTCGAATGTTAGATTCTCTTTTGTAAGTCACTTTGGATGAAAAGCGTCTGCCAAATGCATAAATGTAAATGTAAATGCACACACACCTATGGACAATTTCACACACTCACCCAGTCACTCATACATTCACCCAACAACAACAAACACTATGTTAGCGCCCCCCACTGGGCTTTAGGAGAAAAATTGCCCTGCTGTATTCCTGTAGGGGCTGAGGATGTCAACAGATAATTAAAAGAATGCAGCTGGGCTGGCTTCAAGTGCGATTAACTCTGAGCTAGAGGCAGACTGGGGCAATTACCAGCAAACAAATGGCAATTGGCAAAAAGCATGGTGCAAATAAAGACTATATAAAGGTAAAAGGCTCACAGGGAGCACGGGTTGTTTAAAGACTTCCATGGTGAATGCTGTCCTAAACTGCTCCAGAATATAATTCCTGTGCCCTGAGGAAGTGAGGAAAGAGCAGAGCGCTGAACGCCAGGCTGAGAGACGCAGTGGTGCCAAAACTGTACTGAATTATTTTGATAATAAAGAAAACAGAGACTAATGGCTTCATTAGCAGAGCAGTGTTTACTTTACAGAGCCAGCCAAACCTCCAGGGGGCAGGTCACTATTATTTCACTAAATACATTAAGCACATTAGAAACACACAGACTGACCTGGGGGGCTTTATGCAAATACAGACAACAGGATTCTTCATGTACCGTCCTCATCGAAACCAGACCGGACCTAATCAGGAGCAAACCACGCTGGTCTGGTCCTTTATTCCCCCCCTTGGATAAGAGTAGTGCAGCTTCATCAGGCCGCTGTGGTCTTCTTTACACAGTGAAAAAGTATTCCCTGGTTAAAATGTATGTTTCCATTCCCAGAAAACTCTATATTTTTATAAACTGCAATAAAAAACCTCATAAAAACAAAAGCACAAAGAACAATTTACAAAGATATCCCTAAAGAATTCAACTGTATTTTGTAAAAATAAACATTTTGAATTTGATGCTTGCAACACACTCCAAAAAATTAGAGACAGAGGTGAAATAACAGCTAGAGCAGAGTGTTTATAGAAAATTCAAGCTTCAGTTTTTTGAAGCAGGAGAGTGTAGAAGGTATAAAAGGAGCGTGCAACAAAGGCTCAGGCTCTGCAGTCTCGATATAATCTTTGTTTTTTCTTTTATTTTTAAATATCAGTGAAAAAAAAAGCTTTTCTCAGGTGCTGGACCACAGGCAGGTTCTAATGCTTTTATTTTCAATGCTTTTTTCCCTATTTGTTATATAATAATTTTTTATCATGTTTAAGTCTTTTTTATATTGTACTACTTTAATATTTGCTCTTTTATTATTATTTTCCTTTCCTTTTTTTTTAATCATGAATTTAATTGTAGTTACACTGTTTGCCCTTACAGAAGGACTGGGCCCAGTGGTTCCGTGTAGGCTCCGGACTCACCGTGACCCTGAACTGGATAAGTGCTTACAGATAATGAATGAATGAACGTTTGCCTTTTCATATTTTATTATTTTTCTTTCAAAAAATTCTGTAAAGCAGTTATAGCTGCATTCATGTAAGAAAGGTGTTATAAAAATCAGGGCTGTCACTAAAGATTAATGATTAGTGGGGGGCTAAGCTTTAACCGGGGGAGTCTGGGGTAATAGCCTCATAGCAGCAAATTTCTTTGACGAGGTATATATTAAGCAAAGCCACATTTACTGCTGCATTTACAAAATAATTTTTGAATATCCATCGAGAGGTAGAACAACTAACACATTATATACAGGTATCCATAAAATGTACAGTTACCATGTCAGGAAAGACCATAAACATCAATTCAGTCTGCCCTAAATACTGCAGTGTTTAATGTATGAACATTAAACTGGCTTTTCAGCAGGTTTACTTTACATTCATCAATAATCAGGTTTCCTCTGCTATTTCAACTAGTGCATCAGAGGCTTTTCAACGTGGTTAAATAAAGATTGTAACAGGCATTCAATTAATGTTTTTTTCTTATTTTTTTCTTGAAATAACACTCAATGTCAGGAAACTCACCATACCTTCTTTCCACATGTGCGTGTGTGTGTGTCTAGGGTTGCCAACTTTCTGAAATAAGGAGCCGGGGAAGAGTATGCACTTGTAAATCCTTTTCGACTGTAGTAAAAAAAAAAATTATTATTGTCAGACATTTATTAAGCCAACTGCTATCAGGACTGTCAGTGCCAGTCAGTAGACGTTTTTAACAATGGCTAAGCAGAATCTGTCAATGTATACTGCAAATACTGTATTACCAGTTTAAAATAACTATTATTGTAAATTGTCCATTAATTATAATAAGATCTGAGGTGAGTGCAAGTCCTCATTACATGTCCAGTCAAAATGTCATAGAGTAAATTTCTAATTTAAGATTCATATTTGTCTTACACACTAATAATAGTTTGATAATATTATTGTTAATCTATATGAAATTTTCTAGTCCCTAGTGCAGTGTGTGTGCGTGTACTGCCACAGATGGGTTAAAGGCTAAGCACCACTTAATGGACCTCCATGAATATTTTACATTATTTTAGTTACTGACATATATAATTGTGAATTAAAATACTTTAAAACTGACAATTTTATTAAATTGACGGAAAAACCCGAGCTCGCTACGGAAATTCTTGAACGCAACCGTGACGTCACTGGTGGACAACAGCTGAACAACGCCGCGGTAAAACACCGTTATGACTGACTGTTATGACAGTATCTAACTAGCTAAATAACCAACATTATTCATGACAATAGCCTAGCAATAAGCCGTTATTCTTGTAAATGTGATCGAAGTCGAACTCGAATTCATCCGACACTATAAACCTCCGTAATGTAGCCGAGTATAATGAGCCACCAAGTTTAGAAAGTCAAGCTAACGTTAACTAACACCAACTAAAACAGGCGAAGTAAGTGTACTTACCATGTTTACCTCCATGTTACAGAGGCTCTTGAACACCTTTCGATGGTTTTTTAAACCTGTCTTTTAAACCTTATTCCTTGAATTAGTAAGAAATAACATGTTTTCTGACTATCAATAAACACAAGTTAGGAACTCAAATTCCACTGTCTTTATTTGTTTGACACTTTCATATAGCTGGCGCTTAGCCTTTAAATGTGGAAGACACATGTAGTTTTACAATGACAAATAATTACACGTTACGTTATCTAATGTGATCAGTATGTATAAATAATAACATTGATTCAAAGATTCATCTGAAATGTCGTATATCCAGGACACAGTACTAATTTTATCTGAAAACAGACCTGTGCTGCTTTTGGCGCCGCCGCAAAACAACCCCCTGTAGGCGGGACTGTGACTCCATTGGCTGCAGCAGTGAATGATGTACAGATAACTCTGGCTGTTGATTGGCTAAATAAATATGACGACCAATGAAAACCGTGTTCTGTTTAGGAGCCGTGTCCCTCGCTCCGGCTCAGTGAGAGAGCTGTGTTTCTGTCTTAAACCATCGCCATAACAATGTGACCTCAAAAATACGGCTCAGAATGGAACGTATTATTTAGTGTCGAAATATGGGGCGATTCTGTAATTAAAGGGACGGTTGGCAACACTACGTTTTCCGTATTATGTAAGAAATATCAAACCGATAGCCAATGGCGTCAAATGGGTATTCAGTAACAGTGACAGCAGCACCTCCCACAGGTCCTAGTGCGCCCAAGGTTTATTACATTATTAATATGGAGACAGAACCGTTGTTGAAAGTGAAATGATTTTTGGGGGGCTAAAGAACGTCCATGATACAAATAAAGATTATTTATCATTATTAACAGTACAAAAAGTAATTGTGGAAGATTCAGGAACTTTCAGGAGAAATCTCAGTCCGTGTCGGCCAAGGCTGGACACCAGGGGCGGATGGGGCTATCACTGCCCACAGCAAGTGTGACTATATGGAGGACTATAATGGAATTTCAGAGAAACTTATGCTGCGATAAATTTATGGGAATTGTTAGTTCAACAAGCAGTATATAATAAGTCTATTGCTGCAAAGTGTGAACTAAAGTGTGTAAATACAGTGTCGATTTTTAGGGTCTAACACGCGAAGAAAGTCCACTACAAAATTCCTGTTTTGATTACAGCAAACCCCATAGTCCCCCTTAAAATCAACTCTGAATCCTGTCAGAGCTCACAGTGGTGTTACTGAGGCTGCTCCAGTTGGCAAAAACTCTGTAATCGGCTGCAGATGAGCACATAATCTCCATTTAGTTCTCAGCTTTAAAAAAGGTGTTATCAATAAACATTTATCTGAGATTTTCCCGAGGGGCTTCCTCGAGATGTTCGACATGACAGCGTGAAGGCGGAGGTGATGGATGGATATTAAACATGGTTTAAATTAAACCCTGAATCAGTTCCAGCCCTGAGTAAATAACCACAGGAGGCATTAGAATATTAGCCCTCAGGTCTGACCACCATCCTCTGCACACCGTCGGGACCAAATACTGCATTAAATACATTAATCTATAGAGATGTAGAGTTCATTTGCATATTGTTTGAACTCACTTCCCTTTGTTCACTGTGTCCAGAGTCTTTTCAGAATGACTGGGTGAAAGACAGGAGCACAGGAACATTCCCTGGGCAGAGCTTCAGTCCCTCACAGGACACCACACACTCACCCAGTCATTCACACCTGCATTCAATCACACACTCACTCAGTCACTCACACCTGCAGACAATCACACACTCACTCAGTCACTCACACCTGCAGACAATCACACACTCACCCAGTCACTAACACCTGTAGATGATCACACACTCACTCAGTCACTCAAATCTGCAGACAATCACACACTAACCTAGTCACTCACACCTGTAGGCAATCTCAAATTCACCCAGTAACTCAAACCTGCAATCACATACTCAGTCACTCACCCAGTCACACATATCGACTATCACATATATCATTTCACTCAAAGACTCACATTTGTGGAAAAATTCACACACTCACATCTGTAGACAATCACACACTCACCCAGTCACACATATGGACAATCCCACGTACCCAATCACTCACAGACCAGTGAAAAACAAACTACAAAATAAATAAGTCTTTCAATGAGTGTGAACGGAAGTTCATCCTGAAGTCTAAACTGATCCATAAGCAGTGGCCTGCTCCTGCCACCTAATGGACAAAACCTATAACTAAACTAACCTTTTTTCAGCCCCACTGACCACACAGGAGCACTTTGTAGTTCTACAGTTACAAACTGTGGTTCATCTGTTGCTATGCATACTTTGTTAGACCCCTTTCCCCCTGTTCTTCTATGGTCAGAACCCCCACAGAGCAAGTGGTGGATTATGGGTGGTGGATCATGCTGGGGGGTGTATAGCCCTCAATCTCTGGAACAGTGGAACTGTTCTCTGGAGCCCCAATCAGTTCCTTTGAGGTGAGGTGGGGTGGTGTCTGTGATCGAGAAGTAGTCACCCCACATCAGCACCTGACGCTGTTATACCTACCTCACAGCAATGTTCATAGTGTAAAGCCTTCCCAGGCGAGTCGAGGCCGTTACTGCGACACAGATGGGACAAGCAAAGGGATGTTGGATGAGCATGTGTCCGTAAAGTTATGGCCATCCAGCTCCTGGCACAGCTCTTCTACACAAGAGCTAATCCAAATGTTTGTAAAGTGATTCTGACTGGACTCTGCTCTGTGGTCAGCAGCATGAAGGCCCTCTTTGAGAGAAGCTCTTCCTGAAGTGGCTAGAACTTCATGTTGTTATTTATCTGCCCCTTTCTGTAAGTGCCCAGTGGTGGATGTTTTAACTGGGCAAGATTAGGCTCATTACACAAACAAAGCCGTGCCTTATAGAGTCCTGAAGAGTCAGGACCAGGCCTGTGGCACGTCTCTTTCATCAAGACTTGATCGATAGCCTCCGATCCTCCAGAGTCTTGTATCTTCACTGGGTCTCTGTTTACCTGTTGGACATACATGAGGCCCACATTACAATAAACACATTCATCGTTGGCCAGAGAGGATCTGAACCCCTTGAGGAGTGAATGCAGTACACATGGTGCTACTGGAGCAGAATCTTTTGTATCTTTGACCCACTTTTGACTCAATGTATATTTGTTGGACAGAATCCAACTCTCTAGAAGAGCCACTGTGAGTCAAAGTGACCAGTGATATCTAAAGGTGTATAAATTCCATTCAGTACTTTTGGGATGGGCTGGAGTGGTGTTTGTTAGAGCACCTGACCTCATTAAAGCTCCCTTGGAGCTATCAAATCCTCACAGCAATGGTGTGAAATGTAGTGAAATACTTCTCAGAAGAAGTTATGGCGGCACAGTGGCTTAGTGGTTAGCACGTTCGTCCCCAGCGCTGGGATCTTGGGTTCAAGTCCCATTTGGGTGGAGTTTCCATGTTATGTATATAAGTGTAACAATAGATAGATAGAAGTGACATGCTCTCAGTACACAAGGCCATGGACTGTGACGCAAGAACCATACACTTCAGTTTGATAGGATCCTTCATCCCCTCCTCGGGTGTGTGAGGAGAGTGTCGTGTCAGTCTGGGTTTCCTCCCACAGTCCAAACCCAGTGCACACCGGGAAATTATTTTCATGCAGTTAGCTGCCTCCTGAATTTTTATGATATTTCCACCTTAAGTGATCCGAAACAGCAAATAAGTCAGTGTTACACACCTTTGGAGCGGGACTAGAGAATTGATTTGTAATTTGAAAGTTCTCTCTGTGGTCTAAAAAGCTCCAGATTCCAGGACAGAGACAGGGCAGCACCACTAGAAACCATGGAGATTGTGTAGCCAACTGTTCCAGCCTCATTCACAGGTGACTGTGGAGTTCCCATGTCTGATGTAGGGAGCAGGTTATGAAACACGTGGCCGATGTCTGAAATCACTGAACATGATTCTCGTAGTGACATTAATCAAAATAGTTCATCGTAAACATGCCATGAAGCATTTAACAGCCTCAGAGCCCCACCTCCTCCACAAGCGCTGTATTTATTGTCAGAAACTTTAGACGCTGAGCTGCGCCCCATAGTGCATGTGTTGCTTAATATCCACACCAACATAAAGTAAGCATGGAATATGGGAAGTGACAGTAACATCATGGTGAAAATTAGCCTTAAAGCAACACTAGGTATAATTTTAAATTTAAAATGACAGCTTCAAAATCATTGTGATGATCCACTGAGCTGTAACAGGGAGAATAGAGCCTCTGACGTTGCTATTTCCGTCTCACCATTGCAGAAAACGCACTATGTATCTTTTGGAAGAGGGTAGGAAATTACTGCCCGCACCTTGATTTCAGGACAGTGCTTTAAAAGTGGATTATTTAAAAATGAGTCAATTTTTATAATATGCAATTTACCATAAAATGAACAAAGATTGGGAGAGATTTTGAACATTATATATTTATTTCTTCCCCCCTCGAAACATCACGATGGATATTACCTTGGCAAAGCAATGTTCTCTTCACCAACTCAAGTTTATTTGACAGAATACAAGACAATCATTATGAAACAAGTTTAAACATCAGAAAGTGGAAATGAAAAGCATGTGAACCTCTCTTGGCTGATTCCCCTCATAATCTCATAATAGCAATCACACAATCACACACAGTGAATTAAACACAGGCTCCAGGTCCCTGATCTGACCTCTGCTGGACACTGTCTGCCCAAAAGTTTGTAGACACCCTGTTATTATCCCTGAACTCAGGTATCGTAAGATGCACCCACTGAACACAAAATTTTTAATGTAATGAGATCCTCTGGAGCAGCTGCACATGACCCAGCATGCTCGAGGAGTATATTAAGTCCCTAGCTATGGGTTGTGGAGCAGTGGGACTCTGTTCTCTGGAGTGGTGGAGCTCCACCCATCACCATTTGGGATTTGGTAGTTGTTATCCAGAACTAATCACACAAAACCACCACCTGACTTGTGGCTGACTGCAATCAAATTCTCACCTGATATCTCATGTAAAGCCATCCTAGAAGAACAGGGACATGATGTGACAAACTCCCAGCACTGATTCCCTCCCACAGAGAAACATTAAGGGCAAGTGGGTGTCTATAAACTTTTGGACACACAGTGCATTTTTCCCAGATGTCCTTTAAACAAAAGCCAGTGTTCCTTCATCTCAAAGAACCTGTGTCTGTCACCTTTAAATTCGTCACTATTCCCTGTGAGATACAGAATTAAACACATGCAGTTCAAGTTTCAAAGATACAAAGTATTTAAATCTGATTAAATCTGCACATCAAAGAGAGAATTCAACCAGGTTTAAAAGCTGAGGTGTAAACACAGCGATGGATGGGATCTGGTCCCGAATTGTGGACAGCGGTGGTGAATGGAACAAGACGTCTGACTCTGCTCCTCACAGAAAGGTGTGAAAATGTTGTTTCAATCCTGAGACATTGTTTTTCTGCAGCGATGAGTCAGTTTTCACTTACACAATGTGTTTTTAGAATCCAATCAGGGTGAAGAGGTAGATGTAGCACATTTTGGAGCAAAATATGTCCCAAAGAAACCCTATTCTTACAGATAAATCACGTGAGATACCTGGTTCCATTCAACACTGCAAAGAAATTTGCACAGCCAGATTTCTCTACAATCAACCACCTCACAGCAAAACTCTCCACATCACTATGTTTACAGCTCAAACTCTGAGCTATACAGAAAAAAAATGGAAAATGTATTAACTTTCCCTTTAAAAAATAAACAGTGTATAACATCTTTTCCCTTAGACAGTGTCTGATCCCTTCATGAATGAAGTAGGGAGCCCCCCAGTGGTCAGGGACTAAAAAAAAAACTAGTGAATTAGTGAATGAGTGCCATCAGTGTTTTATTTATTAGTGGCCCAATTTCTCATTTCATTCCCACATTTTAAAAGGTAAAAAACTGTGGTGAGATATGAAATATAATGTGTGCAATTTAAAGAAAAGAAGAATGTCTTGTACACTGTAGGTATGAAATGAGAAGCTGTGGCCATCGGTTAAAAAACTTGCTCACGGAATGCAAACTGTTCCCTTAAAATAGAGCCTAATGGGCTTGGTAACATAGAGCTGAGAGGAAAGAAGATGAACATCAGACTCTTGGAGTTCCACAGAGAGAAGAGTAGCGTATGTCATAATAAAGTATAGTGTCCCATTGCGGATCACACGTCCTTTTAGTCAGATAGCTTAAGCATGAGATGTGTGGCTCACTGAGAAATCCTGCTTTATAAAACCACACCTTCCCCCGTCCCCTGTCCCTTTTTAACAACACTCACATAACAAATGTGCGTTTATCATTTAAAAAAAACAAACTCTCACCTGGGTTTAAAGCAGTACTAAGTAGTATTTTTACCTCAGACTTAAAGGAGGATTATGTGTTCCTTTAAATTCAAACTATGCTCCACCCACTAATGCATACCAGCATGGCAACAGTTGCTAGTTCGGACAAGCTTTACTGAACAAAATACCGGCTCTGTGGAGGTCTTAACCATTGAAGAACGGTGATGTCGGCTATCAATGTATGCAGAACAACAGCTGGACTATAGTCTGTAACTGCACAGCTACACCATGCTCCAGTGTGGTCAATGGAGCTGAGAGAATGCACAGTGAGTGAGTGGAGAAACACTGAGGTGGTCATAAAGTTGATTGTTTTTAAGCTTTGTTTGTAGCAGCTTTTTGTAACACAAGACAAGCTCTTCAGCCACCGTCTTCCTACTCATTTGTTTGGTCTGCAACCATGACGACTGCACTCTGATTGGTCGGTCACATTTTAATGCATCCATAAAATGCAGAAAATACACCAGGTTCTAATTCAAAATCTGATGCAGCGTCGCATTCCATCAGTTTGGGACTCGGTGTGAAAGACACCATTAATATACGTGTTGTTTGTTTTCAAAACTTGACGGCCTTAAGTCTCATGTTGTGGTGTCAGTAGGTTGTAGGGGCGTGGCTAAAGAAACGTAAAACCCTGCCTCTCTCTCACAGTCTTTGGCTGTATCCATCAGTGCCCCACCTTCTTTGTAGCTGCTAGAGCTGCTCTTTAACATCTTGTCACCAGTTGTGTATTTTCCTTACCACATAACAGTGTTGTACCTCATGAGACCTGACACTGCTAATGCTTAGCAACAGTTGCTATATAAGAATGCATTTGTGGGTGGACCCTGAATGTCTCTATTGTCCAAAAACAAAAGGCATGTGTCTCCAGAAGTGTAACTATACAGCAGAAGGAAATAAATGGTGTTAACTCCTCATGAAAGTCAATGAAACTGGTTCTGTCTAAAGGTTAATGCTTCATCAGTCGTTCACACAGCGCAAAGAAGAGCGGTTTAAATAGAACAATAAAAATCAGTGTTCTGATGGAGATAGCTGGACAACACCTTGTATCTCCATTTCTGTTTTACATCCTGTGTGAACAACAGCTGCAGCTGACCCTGTCTCTCCTTTCCACCCTGCTTGGACCAATAGAAAGTCCTGGAAATTACTGCTTTACTCAGCACTGTGTCTCCTGTAAAGTTACACTGTTTGGAGATACAAGGTTCAACAGAGTCTAATCATAATTTTTGTTTTATTCAAACCTCCAGTTCGTCACAGAAGGGAATGTTGTTTGAGTTTGTGCAAATTTGTCTTCTACTGTAGAAAAGTCTCAGGAAAGTTCAGCTCAGTTGATGAGGCCCGAGTCACTGCTGCACTCAGAGTCTTCTCCATCAGACGACATCAGACCAGGCATCACGGGGAGTCCTGCACACACACACACACATTGTGCTAATCCATTCACAAAGCCCTAGGCTAGTGATTCGGTGCTGATTGGGGGTGTCCCAGTAGATCCGTTTTAGACAGTGAGTAAATAATCAATCGATCGATCCATCAATCACCAGAGTGACGTGTTCAATCAGATTTTCTGAGGTCAGCGAGTGACAAGAAATTACAGTTGAGAGTTTGCTCTAAATTCTCTACATTAAATCATTCAAAGCAAGTGTGTTTTCAAAAGCTCTTACAATGATTGCTTCAAAACAAAACAAAAACTAATTTTTTTCTCGCTCAAAACGTTGACTGATAACAACCCAAAGAAACATAAATCAGACACAGTGAACATATGGGGTGTGTCTCAGTACCTCACAGCAAGGTGTGTGTCTAACACAGTGGAGACAGATCAGAGTGAAGGTCTGGTGCTGATTATGTGGACAGTCTCTGAGCACTGAGACACTGACAGACACTTCAAAATAAAGGTTTCTTGGTTAAGACATATGGACGATTCTAGACAGAACCTTTACTGTATCAGGGTTATTCAGTAGTTCCTTAAAGGATCATGGATCATGCATTCAATAGTTCAGTAACACTTCCTACGATTCCTGTGTTCAGCCTCATACGTGTGTTATACGGAGCAGATATGTTTTTCCCTCACATTTATAACATCTCAGAGTTTCACTGCACAGCTCATTATAACCAGCAACACATGAATTAATAAAGTTAGCCTTTATAACACTTTAAATGTATTCATTGTAATGATGCGTAATCGTGTTTACATTATGAATCCAGAAAAAGCAGAGAGGTCTCTCTGTTATAATGCTTCTGAACTGTAGAAAATCATTCCTATTAATCAGTCGAGTTCTGTAAAAACTTTTAAATAAAAAAAATGTAATTACACAATATTTTTTGGTACTGAACTGAATACTTTAATCTGTGTTTTTCTCCAAGTGCTGCATACAGCACTGTGCAAAGGTTTTAGGCACCCTATTTTTGTTTTGTGCAAGTTCTGTTATTATTCTGTTTATTTTATGAATTCTGCATTATTGAGTCAGTACAAAAACATTTTACATCTACTTCACCAATAACAATAATGTTACAAAAATAATAATAATTGTAAGTAACTGTAAAGAAAGCAACTTATTAAAAAATAGGTTACGTCAAAAAAAACAAAAAAAACAATGAAGGCTCCTGAGTATTTGCATGTGACAATCCAACTTTTTAAAAGAACTGTGGCAGATTCTCCAAGGCATTCAGTAAAACTACCATCTAATTTCTTTATAAAACGGTAATAAACTGTACCTAGGATGAATACTTAAGAAAAGAAAAGAAAAAAAATTATAATACTGATATAATACACATATAATGACATTCTTTCGTTTATTAATGTTTACTTACGTTGTCTTTTTCTTTGAAGTAATAAAGTATCCATTCTATTTATATTATATATAAGTCATCTTTACTTTCCATCCTTTTTTGCATGTGTCCAAACTTTTGCACATACCTATATATATGTCTGTAAAACACATTCAGCGGCTGATTATACCATATTATGAATACAGGATTCATAGGATGTTTTACAAAACAGGCTTCTACTATGTTCTCGCTCTGAAGAACATGCTGGGCACCTTTATTTTGAAGTGTATGTGTTAAAGCTGTTTTTACTTCAAGAGGGGTAGCGTGTAGTGGTTGACCTCAGTGGACTGTGATCACTGATAATGAGATGTGAGAGGTTTGATTAAGCTCTCACCGTCTGTGTTGATACTAACTGACCATTTACCTGCCGCTCCACACACACTGCAATACACAACACACTCCGGTCACACACAGGGGCAAAAGATAAAGACTTGTTTGTAGACCATAGCTTCAGTCCATTCTTCAGAAATTGTCTTGGAGCAGGAAACAATTTCCAGTTTAATCACTGACTAGAATTCAAGAGTATCTGTCACTAGCACACAGAGGAGAACACCATTGATTTTTCAGGATTTATGCAAATGTTAAACAGTTAAGAGGTAAACTCCATGCTTTGGAGGTCAGAATTCTTATCAAAGGTGGTGGAACCAAAACATCTGACTCTAAAAGCTCCACTGAACACACTGCACCGATGATGGAGATCAAAGGTTTGGGGAAAATATCTAATTGTGATTTTCCTGATCTGAGCAATATGGTGATTTCCACAGAAACACAATTCACAGTTCCAGCTCTTACTGAGGAAGCCTGAAATACTTTCGTTACACTAACTGTTAAAGATTTTTATCTAAAACATTCCTTTTAAATCCATTAAGACAGAAAGCTAAATTAGTGGAAAACTCCAAAAGGAAAATTATCAACATTTCAAATAAATCTCATACGCCACATGCAGCTTCACTGTAATGCCTGGCTCCTATCACCACCACTGTAAAGGTGGACTTCCCCTTTAACTGAGTCAGATCACATTAAGGCAATGACTGCCAGCTGTCAATTTGAAACATGTAAATTTAGTGGGTGTTTTTTCTGGGCTGAAATATTCTCCTGTTGTTAGAGGTGAAAGTTATGAGAGGGATATAAACAGAGAGGATGTGTTTACTCACGCCGGGAGATCTTGATTGGCCGGAGGAGAATAGAGCAAAGGCTCAGTGCAGCTACAACAGCCACTCCGCCGGTCACTATCACCATCACATAGTGATAATACCACACACACGCTGGACAGCACACTGTGGTACTGAGGACACACACACACTTAAATCATAACACAGCAAATATATGCCTCTCTTTATCGCTGCTGGAGCTGGGTTAGTTCAGACTTCAGAAACAGTACATCTGCAATCCTTTATTTCAATTTCTAATTTCAGGAAACACAGAGATAGTTACTGATACTTCGATCTGTTCATCCTTTCACTGACAGTACTGGTGATTTTTGGCGTTGTACGTATTTTATGTATGTGTTATGCATTTTTACATTGCCCTTTCCCTCTAGTGACATGTGCCATTCACCAGGCTGCTATTGTAAATACTAGTTTGTTCTTAATCACTTGCCTGGTTAAATGTAAATAAAAAGATGAGGGGTTCATTTGGTGCTGGAAGAAATACAGGCTGGTCATAGGACAGTATTTTATTGTGATAAGCACTGGATATCACCGGTGCTTAAAGGACACCGAACACTACATAGACCGCGGAAGTTTTGTTTGTCTGTAAGGTTTGTGTGTAACTTTTGGCCATTTGATTTTCATTCTAAAACTGGAAAATAATAAACAGGGGAGGATTCATTATCCAGTTTTCCTTTTGAAATTGAAAAAGGCCCATTATCTGATTTGAAAACAGTAAATAAAATAACGTATAAAATTATATAAATACAGATATAAACAATGATATAAAAACAGAAAAATACTCTGTCTGTGTGTTTTCTGGGGCTGTGCTCAGGGCAACAAGGTGCATTTCGTTTGACTGTTTTCCGCTGCTCGACAAGTTGTGCCGAATACAGCCTCAGAAAGCACACAGACAGAGCATTTTCCTGATTATATTTCCTGGCGACTTTCTTTTGTTTTCATATTACAAACTGAATAACAAATCTTTTCCCTCTTCAAAAACCGAAATTGAATGAGCACAGGAAGTGGTAAATACATATCAGTGAACTCAGGAGTGCTGATGCTGGTTTTTTTTTTAAATGTCTCTGTTAAAGCATGGTGATATATATTATAAAAATTGACTTAAATACCAACAGCAAAATCCTTTTCCATACTTTCAATGCTGTAGGATCTAGAACCCACACAGTTATACTCACTGGCACGGATGCATGCTCTGGATCATCATGACCCCCAGTCCGTTGGCCACCTTATCTGTGAAGCTCATGGCTCCATAAACAAAAGCTCCACTTTGCTGAAGGGGAACAGAGGAGAACATTTGAGGAACACACCCCACGGTCACACAACCATATGACCTTTAACCAGTGCTTCAGCAAATTCATAATTTTACTTCTGCTTATTAACTACCAAAGAACTATATGACTTCAAGCCACCTCCAGTGAAAACACAGGAGTTTAGCCTTGTTGACATCTGTGTGTTTTTTAGCCTTGTTAGCATAGGCATGGAATATTTAATGTGCATGTCTTGTTAGAGAGAGAGAGAGAGAGAGAGAGAGAGAGTGTGTCAGTGTTTGTTTGGTTGTGTTTAGTCTTGTTAGTGTGTGTGTGTGGTGGTGTTTAGTCTTGTTAGAGTGTGTGTGTAGGGGGTATCTAGGCTTGTTAGGGAGTGTGTGTGTGTGGTTGTGTGTAGTCTTGTTGGAGTGTGTGTGTGTTTCTTATCATTATTCATTCAAACAACAAAAAAAATGAAGAATTTATTGGGTGCTGCATTCGTTATAATTAATTATATATAAAAGTATATAATATAAAAGTAATTTGTTATTACTTCCTGGCATATTGCACTTAATGTAAGGTATTTTGTATAATTTGTGCTGTAGTTCGAATGTTAGATCTTCTTTTGTAAGTCGCTTTGGATAAAAGCGTCTGCCAAATGCATAAATGTAAATGTTATAAGCTCCATGAAGAAAAAGCGCTGCAGAAGCATGTGATGAATTTGTTCTGTTCTTGGAGATAATATTGTGTCCAAAAGTATGTGAGTTTGGGTTTAGATGATTTAAAAGATGGGGAGCGTATTAATACTTAATTTTAGGTTATTTTTTGTTGAACCAAGTGGCAATGGTAATTTTTAATATGACATACCAGTCACCATAAAATAACAAAACAATGGGAGAATGTTTGAATTTGTAATTACAATTATACATTACACACACACGAAAAAAAAACATTTTAAATCTTATTTGTACACCTATTAATTTCCACCATCTTTTCCAGCTGAAGCCAATACAATGTCATAGGAGCTCAACACATTCAGAGGAGAGTAGACAGACACACACATTAGCGAATAATGGGGGAGAGGAAGGGCCACCCAAAACACTTGGGAAACCCTCGCCTATGTTGTTTGTTAGTGGATTATGCCACAGATATCAGCACTGGGAATCCCAGACAAAGTTCACTAAGGTTTGGTTCAATTCGATTCATTTTGACTCAATTCAAAGTAAGAAAAGTTTTCTAAAACATGACAGATTATGTCCACTTACTGTCTGGTCCGCTATTAAATCTGCAGTCATCGAGAGGGACATGACGAGGATGGTGGCTGACCCCACACCCAGCAGCACTGCAGCTCCATACACACCATCGCCCATGTGTGTGTCCAGCAGAACCCAGTAAGAGAACCCCAGAATCAGCACCAGACCCACAAAATACGTCATCTACAACAACCAAGTTCACATACACCATATGAAGAACATGACACACTGTCTGAGGGCAGACACTAAATGAACAAAAGTGTACAGTTTTGTACATCCAAGAACAAACAGTGTAAAGGGTTTATGGGATCAAAGAAACTAAAATTACATCTGTAACAGCATTACAATCCTGTAGTTATATTCTTTACCCTGTTGTTTTAAACAGTGATAAAGACTGGCCCCACAGTGCCATACTCTTCACATTACAGCTCAACACTGAAGACAGAGGTGTTTCTGACTGTTTCTTTCTGTTTGTTTCACAGAGATATTTCCTACTGATGATCACTACTTCATGGCTTCTAGACAAATCAGGAGACCACCAACCCACACAATGTGAAACAAGACCACCCAGTCAGTTTTCTGTGCATGGGATAAAATGAGACACTCTGATTCTGCTCTGCTTCTGAGACTCTAGAATCACCCTGCCCCCTTGCCTGAGTCTGTCCAATCACATCGCTGTATCCGCGTTTATGTGCAAAAACATGGTTCAATGCATCAAAACAGACACAACTAGCGCAGAGAAATAAAAGCACTGAGGGAAAAATGGGAGATAACGAGACTGGATAAGCAAGAGAACAGAGCGATAACGGCTAAAAAACAGAGCTTTTGCTCCTCGCCTCTCACTGCTCTGCACCCGGCTTGGGGTGAACAGCGAGCAGCTCATTTAAAGGAACAGTCGCTGAAAGTGGCCATTCTGAACAGGGCTGTTTAGACAGGGGAAAATGGGGTTTAGAAAGGACGAGGGCTTGTGGGGTTTTGACCAAAGCAGGTCACAGAGGTTTCATTAAGAACCAGAACTGTGTTCCACTGTGGAGAAGAGGGGGATATGTGCACTTTAAATTAAAGCCATAGTTATTAGGATTGTGCAACATTTATTGTTCCATGATGAACAATTACTCACCCAGAACAGATTAAATACAATACACTAATACACAAACATCAAAATTATACCATGGGGTGGTTTTGTTTTGTTTCATCTGGTGCATATTCATCTTGGCTTCTTTGTAAAAACAACTAATCTGGAGTCCATGTTTAAGTGCTTTCCAGCTGTGTTTGTGTGGAGATGTTTTTGTGGAAATTTTGTGGAGATTTGTGTGGAAATATTTTTGAAAAACACTTTTGTCATTAAAGAGGGAGATGGGCACTTACACATTTTCCTATGAGTTTACTGAAGGGCTTCATGATGAAGGAGGAAACAAAGCCACTCACGTACATCACCAGGGGGATTGTGGCAATATACTTCTGCAAGAGAGAGAAAGAGAGGGAAAGAGGGACAGAGAGAGACAAAGAAAGAAACAGAGATGAACAGAGAGAGAGAGAGAGAGAGAGAGAGAAGAAGAAGAAGAAGTTCTGTAAGGCATGTCCAGCTGAACAATAACTCATCAGCGTGAACGCATGATGGTGTTTAGATCAGTGTGAATGCATGAAGGTGTTTAGATCAGCGTGAGCTTGTGGTGGTGTTTAGATCAGCGTGAGCGCATGAAGGTGTTTAGATCAGCGTAAGGTTGTGGTGGTGTTTCGATCAGCGTGAGCGCATGAAGGTGTTTAGATCAGCGTGAGCTTGTGGTGGTGTTTAGATCAGCGTGAGGGCATGAAGGTGTTTAGATCAGCGTGAGCGCATGAAGGTGTTTAGATCAGCGTGAGCTTGTGGCGCTGTTTAGATCAGCGTGGGTATGTGAAGGTGTTTAGGTCAGCGTGGGCGTGTGGATGTGTTTAGATCAGCATGAGATTGCGGAGGTGTTTAGATCAGCGTGAGAGTGTGGAGGTGTTTAGATCAGCGTGAGAGTGTGGAGGTGTTTAGATCAGCGTGGGCGCCTGGCGGTGTTTAGATCAGCGTGAGAGTGTGGAGGTGTTTAGATCAGCGTGGGCGCATGAAGGTGTTTAGATCAGCGTGGGCGCCTGGCGGTGTTTAGATCAGCGTGGGCGCCTGGCGGTGTTTAGATCAGCGTGGGCGCCTGGCGGTGTTTAGATCAGCGTGGGCGCCTGGCGGTGTTTAGATCAGCGTGGGCGCCTGGCGGTGTTTAGATCAGCGTGTGCGCATGGTGGTGTTTAGCATGTGCGCACTGAGGTGTTTATACCAGTGTGAGAGTGTGGAGGTGTTTACATCAGCGTGGGCTTGTGGAGGTGTTTAGATCAGCGTGAGACTGCGGAGGTGTTTAGATCAGCGTGAGAGTGTGGAGGTGATGATGGACCCACTTTTGGCAGTAAGAGTGAGTTGGTGAGGTACATGGAGATGTAGGTCTGTGACAGGTTCACTATGAGTCTGGTGCACATGTAGAGCAGTGCCACCTGAAGAGAAAGAGCACAGAGAACAAGAGACACCCAAGTATGAAACATCAGGTGTACAAAAGTTTTAAAGCTAATTTTTTGTGTGTAACGTATAATTGTAATTTGAAATTCATTCTCCCACTGGTTTGCAATTTTATGGTAACTATTGTGTCGTATTAACTATGACAGTTGTCATTTTATTCAACAAGAAATAACCTAAATTGAAGTAGTGTGAAATCGGTGAGTGAAGATTTTTTTTGCTGCATTCACTGCAGAAGCATGTGATGGATTTGTTCTGCTCTTGGGGATAATATTGTATCCAAAGTGTGTGTGAGTTTGGGTTTAGACGATTTAAAGATAGGGATTTTGATGATAGCGATGGTGAACCTAATGGCCTAATACTTTATTTTTAGGTCATTTTTTGTTGAATAAAGTTCCAATTGTTATTTTTAAACCTACACAACAGCAGGACAATGTTTGAATTCGGAATAACAATTCTATATTAAGAGCGGCACGGTGTTACAGTCACACAGCTGGAGTTTGTGGGTCTATGAAGAGTTTGGTGTGTCTGAGTGGGTTTCCGCCATGTGCTCTGGTTTCCTCCCATGGTCCAAAAACACACATTGGTAGGTGGATTGGCGATTTAAGTGTCCATAGGTGTGAGTGAGTGAGTGAGTGAATGTGTATGTGTGTGTCACCTTGTGAGGGACTTGCCTTGTGCCCAGTGATTCCGGGTAGGCTCCGGACCCACCCCAACTGAACTGGATAAGTGGTTGCAGAGAATGAATGAATTCTACTTTACACACAAAAAAAGCTTAAAATTTGTATACATAAACAGTCTGAAGAATTCCATTCTCCGTGTTACAGACATGCAGACGTTATCCATATTTTTCTTTAACCCTTGCACCCCTGGATATTTAACCTGGAGCTGTGGTCTGATGTGAACTGACTCAGCTCAGGGTCCTGGACCCTCTCCAGAGGACAGGCGAGTTCCTGATGTGAGTGGAACTGTGTTCTGTGACGCAGTGACACAATGAGTCGTGCTGAAGAAAGAAGTTTTGGTTTGTCCATTTCCACTCAGTTCCTATTTTTACACACCGCCCGCCTATGACGTGTTCCCGCCTCATCACACACAGCTGTGTGCAGAAGTCTGGGTACCCCTGGGACAGTGGCCTGTTTTGCTGACTCTAAATGAAAGTAAACGAACATATCCTCTACGGAGAACCCATTTCTGCACATTTTACTAAACTACTACTGCTTACCTAAGCTGCTTTAAGGGGATGTGGTAGGAAGAAATCCCTTGTTTGGTGCATGTTCACATTAATGGGTGAGTAGCAAGTGGCTCAAAGGAACAGGCGCTGAAACACTTGAGCACACCACTGCACTGAAGAAGAGAGTGAAAGGGGGCTAACAAAGTATGCAGAGCAACAGGTTGACTACAGCCTGTAATTGTATTCCAACTTAAATTAACCTGGTCTAATAGGAACCCGGTGTATTGTGATACAGAGCTGTGATTGGACGAGAGCAGTCACCTGGTAAAAAGAGATCTCTTTGAGCCAGTCCTGCCACTGCATGTGAGTGGAGGGTGTGTTTCTGGGAATAAGAGGTTGCCGTTCTCCTTCACTGGAGCCATCCTCCTCACCCACATGGCGCTCAGTGTTCCCCTCGCGTGTTCCTAGGTGGAAGATCACAGAGAACAGCGCTCCGATGGCCAACACAATCAGACTCAGGTTCTGAAAACACACAGAGAGGATAAGAGAAATGCTATTTGGGTGTGTGTGTGTGTGTGTGTGTGTGTATTCAAAGTTGTTTAATGCTACAAAAAATATAGAATAACAGATCAGTGACATTACAGAGTTTAAAATGTTCAAAGCACGGATACTGTGTCCTCCAGGTTAAAGAGGGGAGGGACCATCTGAGTTGTTATAAGCACACAGTATAAAAGCCAGTGTCTGTGACGGTCACATCTGTGAAGGCACCATTAATGCTGAACGATATTTACTGGATTTGGAGCAACATGCTGCCACCCAGACAATGTCTTTTTTGGGAAAAGCCTTGTTAGTTTTGGTAACAAATGCAGATCCACATTCTGCATGTATTACAGCATGGCTCCTTATTAAAAGATTCCAGGAAATTGGTCCAGACCTGTCCCCATTGAAAACAACTGGTGCTTTATGAATCAAAAAACACCATAACTAAACCCTGAGTTGTTATGCAATTGAAAACTTTTTTACTTTCAAAACTACAGCGACTGGTCTCCTCAGTTCCCAAACAATTACAAAGTGCTGTTAAGAGGTGATGAAAAGTGGTAAACATGACCATGTCCCAAATATATATATAAAATTAATAAACATTCTAAGCTTCAACATAAAATATTGTCTTTTATTATTTTCAATTAAATATAGGGTTTAAATGACTTGCAAGTCATTGCATTTTTTTTTATTTACATTTTGCCCAGTGTCCTAACTTTTGGAAATGGTGTTTGTAGATGTGGGTTAATGATGTACAGCAGTGAAACTCTCTGTGGTGTCTTTCTGTTAAAATCAGAATGCAAATCCACAGAGCAAAAGAAGCAGAAGTGAAACAGACTCTTTTGATTCAGAGAAGAAGGAAGTTGAGAGAGTTATTAATAAACACCTGAACTTGGCAGAGTCTCTGACAAACCCCCACTCCTCTGATCAAATGCCTGGGCTGCATTCCACAAATAGAGCTGCATTTTTCTGACCAGCTCTGTGTGGTGCCTCATAACTGAGTGATCTGACAGGGACTTAGAGGCCATGTATCAACTGCAATAATAACAAAAAAATAACTACAACGCTTGTTGTTAATTCAGGGCAACGTGGTGGTGCCGCAAGTAGTGTCGCTGTCAGACTTCATTTTCAATGCTCAGGACCACAATGCTCATCTGTCGCTGCTCAGTGTGTGTTGGTCATCCTCTAATCTTGCATCAGTGGATACAGGACACTGTCGGCTGGATGTTGTTGGATGGTGGACTGTTCTCAGTCTAAACACGAGGGGTTTAAAACTCCAGCAGCACTGCTGTGTCTGATCTAGTCGTACCAGCACAAAACACACTAACACACCACCACCACATCAGTGTCACTGCAGCGCTGAGAGTGATACACCACCACATCAGACCTGACCTGGGAATGGGGGAAACCCAAAACAAAGTATGCAGAGCAACAGATGGACTACAGTCTGTAATTGCAGAACTACCTGACCTGTGTGGTCAGTAGAGTTGAGACAATGGACCATGAGCGCAGAAATAAGGAGGTGGTTGTAATGTTAAGGCTGATCTGTGTATAACACTGCAAAAAGCAACTAAATAAAAATACTAAAATAAAAAATGTAAATAAATAAATAAATATTATCTGCTGCAGAAAGGTGTTTAAAAAGACACCAACGCTGGCTGGCACTGTGGAGAGGGGACCTCAGACTTGCAGAGTCTGTTAATAAACTCACTCTGAAGATGGGGATGTCCACAGGGCCGAGGTTCTCTGTGATGGAGGGGTCTTCTCCCGACTGGAAATGGAACAAGATCCAGGCCACAGTGTACACTGTGATGTTAGCCACAACTGTGAAAGCGTATCTGCACAAAGACAGACAGGTGAGTGGTGTGTGAGACAGGTGAGGGGTGTATGAGAGACAGGCAAGTAGTGTGTGAGACAGGTGAGGGGTGTGTGTGTGTGAGACAGGTGAAGGGTGTGTGTGTGTGAGACAGGTGAAGGGTATGTGTGAGACAGGTGATGGTCATGTGTGAGACAGGTGAGGGGTGTGTGAGAGACAGGTGAGGGGTGTGTGAGAGACAGGTGAGGGGTGTGTGAGAGACAGGTGAGGGCTGTGTGAGAGACAGGTGAGAAGTGTGAGAGACGTGAAGAACATGTGACTTGGTTAGGGGTGTGTGAGACAGGTGAGGGGTGTGTGAGACAGGTGAAGAACATGTGACAGGGTTAGGGGTGTGTGAGACAGGTGAGGGGTGTGTGAGACAGGTGAAGAACATGTGACAGGGTCAGGGGTGTGTGAGACAGGTGAAGAACATGTGACAGGGTTAGGGGTGTGTGAGACATGAAATGTAAAAACTCCCAGGAGAGAAAGCCAGGGGCGACAGTGGCAGGTAAAACTCCTTCAGAGCTGAGGAAGAAACCTTGGCAGGAAAACTATCCTCCTCTGGTCAATTTATCTACAAATTATTGATAAAAATAAAAAGGACCTTATACATCACATTGACCTGCTGTTATGCTCATGTGTACTGATACAATCATAGTATATATAATGTAAACAATGCTCATGATATTATTACTACTAATAGTTAGGAGACCATGAAAATTAGTCCAAGGCAAGTGGCGGTAGCTAAAGCATGGGCAGCTGGTCTGAAGCGCGTAGCAGGAGCTCGATAGTCATCCAATCAGCGTCCAGCCGGACAGGGGGCAGTCATCCACTCAGAAAAAGGTAGATACCTGAGTGATTGCGTGATGCGGCGGGACAACACCAGCGTCTCAATTTACTCTAATTCCTTGTGTCCATGGACTCCCTCAATCTACCTCTTTTAACTAAGGGGAGAACATTAACTACCAAAAGCTAAACTGAACAAATTCGTTTTTAGTCTAGACTTTCGACTGTGTCTGAGTAGTGAACATTTTCCGGAAGATCATTCCAGAGTTGGGGGCTTTTTAAGAAAAGGCTTTTTCCCCCAGCTGAGGCCTTCTGAATTCTGGGAACAATTAAAAATCCAGTACTGAGTAATCATGGCGGCTTGTGATAGGAAATCATTTTGCAGGTATTCAGGAGCGAGCCCATGTAGAGCTTTATATGTTAATAACAGAATTTTGGAATCGGTTCAGAATTTAACAGGCAGCCAATGAAGTGATGATAAAACTGGGCTGATATGTTCAAAGTTTCTAGTTTTAGTGAGGACCCTGGCTGCAGCATTTTGAACTAGTTGAAATTTGCTTAAATCCCTGCTGGTGCATCCTGACAGTAGTGCGTTACAGTAGTCTAGCCTTGACGTAATAAAGGCATGTACTAATGTTTCTGTGTCCTGCAGGGATAAAGCATTTCTTATCTTGGCAGTGTTTTGACCCAAAAGCAGGACCTCTGTTTTGTTACTGTTTAGAAGGAGGACAACATCCAGCCTTTCACGTCTTTTACACAGACCTCTATATTCTTTAATCTGTGTTTGTCATTGGGCTTGGCTGATATGTACAATTGTGTATTGTCTGTGTAACAGTGAATGTTAATGTTATGGTTTCTTATAACTGTGCCTTTACTATATGTAAATAGTAACGGTCCTAAAATAGAGCCTTGCAGAATTTCAAATCTTACTTTAGAATAATTGGAAGATAAATCGTTTACTTTTATGAACTCATTACGTTCCACTAAGTAAGATTTGAACCATAATAGGGCTGTCCCTGTGAGTCCAACTATGTTTTCTAACCTTTCTAGGTGAATATTGCGGTCTATCATATTGAAAGCTCAAGTAGCACCAACAGGGATATGTGGCTTTGATCAGAGGTGAGAAGAAGATCATTTGTTATCTTGACTAGAGCTGTCTCAGTGCTATGATATGGCCTAAATCCAGATTGAAATTTTTGTGATGATGTGAGGGTTGTGTGAGTCAGATGAGGGCTGTGTGAGAGACAGGTAAAGGGGTCTGTGAGACAGGTAAAGACTGTACCTGTATGCTGTGAGCTCTACTTTGGCATGCTCTGAGGACACCAGCTCAGGGATGAGGGACAGGTGGGAGATCTGAGTGGCAGCCCATCCGAACTGGAAGATGACGATGAAGGGGGTGAAGTAGACGAGTCCTACCCACTGAGGAGTGTTCAGGTCACAGTCCAAACACTGATTAAATATAAACGGAAAGGAGAGCAGGACACTCACGGTGCCTGAGAAAAGAGAGAGCAAGAGACAGTGAGAGAATAATACTGCATACAATGGTATTTACAAATGCTGACAGTATCTCAGAATGAGGGCTGCATTTATGACGTGTGTGTTCTGTGTTTTTAAGAACAAGGCCAAAATTCATTCATGTGCATTTAAGAGAGCTACAGGGAGGGGGCGCTGTGGGAGCTCACTGACTGCTAATGTCACACCCTGAAAAAAGGTGAGAGCTAAAGACAGATGCCTCGCTGCAGTTGTGAGTTTAGCACGGAGTTTGGGTTTAAAGACCCTTCACTTGACCCACACTCACAGATATGCAGTGCAACTGTGCATCCCTCCAACCCCACCCCACCCCAAAGCGGGCGTTCTGAACAGGGCTGTTTAAACAGGGGAGAACGCTGCTGTGGGGCTTGTGGGGTTTTGACCAAAGCAGGTCACTGACATTTCATTAAGAAACAGAACTGTGTCCCACCGTGGAGAAGATGGGGAGTTTCACAACACTGACCTTATACTTTAACACAGAACACAGGAAAAATACTTCTCTGTGCCATTTTTAAACAGGAATTATGTGTCAGTGGGAAATTCTGGGGAATTCTGTGTTTGAAAAAAAAAACTTCCTTGAACACTATTTATATAATGGCAACAGGGCAACACAAGTTGTCAACACAGCATTAACACAAAGGGCCAACAGTGTCCATCTGAGCAGACTGCCCCTGTACACACATCGACAATGCAGACACACTCATAATTAAACTACACACAGAACAGCTCACAATGACATTTAAAAAAAGTCTTTCTACAGTGGGGCGGGGCATGTTGGGATCCACTTTTTCATGCATCCTCCCCCTTACCATCACTGGCCTCCTGGAGTAATGTGATAAATGCCATGTCAGAGAGGACCACTTATGTCTGTATTCATACGCCAATATGAGGAGTGTGGGTCTAAGCTGGATTTTTCTATGAGAAACATGAATGGGATTTTTTTATGTTAAAAATAATTAATTAATAATATTACATATTATTATTTAAAGTATAGATTTTTTTTAAATGTTTGATATCACTGACTATACACATACAATTTCATTTTCATTTTAATAATATTCAGTGTTAATAAACCCTTTTATGTATTAGTATTAATATTAATATTAGTTATCATATTATTAATTGAAATCACATTTTTTACTCTTTACTTAAAGTGTAGTGTCCATAACTTTGTAGACACATTTTATATTGAATAAATGCATTTTAGGTTCATACATTAATTAAATAATTAATTTAAATAAAATAAAATAAAATAAGCATGAAGGTCTGTGGAATTGTGTTCGCTGGGATGAGTTGGTGTGGTGTTAGTGATCCACAATTAATCCCCCACCACTGGCACTAACGCTTATGAGTTACACATCAATGTTCCAGCGTCTACCGCCTTCCCAGATGATTAGAGACACTCCTGGCTACTCTGAGAGGAAATGAAGGAAAAGCTTCTCTCACCTATTAAATGCCAGGTCTTCCTCTTGCCATACGCCCCGCATCCCGACGTCCGGTCCGATTCGTACCCGATCAGAGGGGTGCAGACCCCGTCCGCGATCTGTCCGACCAGCAGCAGCACTCCAGCATTGTTGTTCTTGAAGCCCAGCACGGAATGGTAGAAGACCAGAAGGTAAGTAAACCACATGGAGGCGCACAGGTCGTTCAGAAAGTGACCCACGGCGTAAAAGAGCCGCTGGGGCATCGTCAGAGAAGAGTCCGGACCCGGGGGAGGCATGACTGAACAGAGGCGAACACACAGCCCACTTACTGGATCCAATAAAGTCCTGCTAAGCCCCGAAAGAAGTTCAGGGTCTCCAGGATCTCCTGCACAGGGTCCATTGGTTGTGTTTCCATCCCTACTTCATCCTCTTCCCTTTGTTCCTTGGGTCTGGAGTGTGAAAGTAAAAGTTACAGCTTTTGCTGTGGAGGTAGAGTCTCTTTTACACACACACACACACACACACACACAAACACAGTCAGCTGACTACAGCTCTACACAGAGGGAGGAGCAACTGCCATAACACTGCACTGGTTTAACTTTACTCCTGCCCCAAAACACTCGCCCAACACACACTTACAAACACAACACAGCCTTAAATAACATCCCAGGGGGGCATTAACAGCCCATTAGCGTGTGGAGGACTGATAAAACTACCCTTTATCCCTCACACGCCGCCGGTTCCTCTTGTTGTTTTGACGCAGCATCCGTTTGGGCACGTGACTACACCCGGCTTTGTATTCGCACCCGTTTCCAGCACTAAAGAACCGCCCGTATTCCGGCAGAAAAAAAAATATCGATTATGACTCAACAGTTTTCAGTGTGTAGTTTCTACAATTACAGACCGTAGTCCATCTGCGATTCTGCGTATTTTGTAGCCCAATTTCATCCAGTTTATAATTTGTCAAGACCTTCACATTCAAGTGGCTCAGACACAGCAGTGCTGCTGTTTTTGAACCCGTAAGGCTACGTTCACAAAGTAGGTAAAAGTGGCCCAAATCCGATCTGTTTCGTCATATGTGACACAGATGTATCTTTTTTGCGGCTGTGTGAACAGCACGAATCGCATTGAATCTGACTATTTAAAATCAGATTTGGGCCACTTTCATATGTGATTTCATGTGACTTTTACGGCACTCCGCTGTTCTGGCAAGTTGAGCTACCTTGTCTTTGCACAGCCCAAATCCCATTATTAAAGAAATTATAAGATAACTACAGTGATAAGAAATGGTTTTATATTTTTTACATTTAATTTGTGCTGTACAGTGTTGGTACACTGAAGAAAATAATAACAGTAAACAAAGATTGTGTAATGCACCAGAGAAAAACAGATTTAATGCGAAAAACAAATGAAAACATTAAACTCCGATTTGGTCACAAAATCAGTTTTGGGCCACTTTTAACTGCTGTTTGAACGTAGCCTAAGTGTCATTGCAACACTGGAAATGATCCATTACCCAAAGATAAAATATATGGACTGGTTGAACCTACAGAAGAAGTTAAGTTTATTCGCTTCCTCTCCATTGTTCCCCCTACGACTCTGGGCTTTGTCTTGTGGCTAGTAATGTTTTCACACCTTCCCAGACCTCCATGGAAATATTGCATGCGATATTGCACATAGGTAGATAGCTCTGTGGTGGTCTTGTGGGGGTCAGCGGGCACAGGTCAGTTGAAAAGACGTTGAAAGACGTCATATATCAAATATGTAAAAAAAAAAAAAAAATTAAATATGCACACCCAGTTACAATCATAGCAAATGTGAAAGAAAAGCACAAATACAGTGTGCGATTAAAGCATAATATTACTGCACTTATTTAATGCTACATGAAAACATTTACAAACATATTTCAAGTAAAAATCAATTTACAATTTGCTGTCTTGCAGACGTGAACAGGTGTTTTTACATAACCTGTGAGTGGTTTTATCGTTATGGTTTATTACATATTATACATTTTGACTAAACGAAGTATCCGAGCACGACCACACTGAACAGCGTCTGGAGTAAAACGAACGGTTAGACCTCTCCAGTGTTTTGATTTGAACAGCTGTGAGCCGTTGATATCCACCTCATTTTACCCCACAGCTGTGGCCGTGTATGATTTACAGATCAGGAGATATGCCGCCTTGATTTAAAGTGAGGCATTTGAGTAGTTTAATATGGCAAAGCAAATAAAATGAATAAAATATCGTTAGCAAAGCCATAAAATATTTAGGAATATGTTAATGGGTTGCTGTAGTTAAGATCCAAACTTTTAGCAATATTTTTGTTGCAACCCCAAACAACATTCAATATACTGCTTTAAATGTCTACAAATTCAAGTCGCATTTCAACGTTATGGCGACGTCATTTTCACAACGTTGTCTGCCCACTAGCGACCATTAAAGAATAAGATGAAAGTGGACAGAGCAACAGGCGGAATAAATTATTTTAATTTAGACTCCAGTTAAACGTATATGTAAATTATAAAGTGCTTCTGTATGGTCAATGGAGCTGGTAAAGTAGACAACGAGTGTAGTATATATAAAATATTTGTGTGCTAATATTTTTCAAAATTTTGCCAGGGAGAGTATTTGTGGCCACTGTTTCTTATATTGTTCCCATGTTTTATGTCATTTATTTATTTACTTCAAACCGTGAGCACATTTATAAATGATCACTTACATAAAATATATAATTTCTTTATGAATGTGAATATTGTGAGGTGACTTTTATTATGAAAAATTTATCCACCGCCCTTAGTTGCTTGGGATTGGTTAACTGCGTCACAATTGCTACGTTCATAAGAGAAGGCGAAGCAGAGCCAATCATAGTGCAGGTTGGCGGGGCAGTTCTGAAAATTCGCGGGAAAACGTATATAAATAAGTCTGATTATATCATCGTCATTATGTTATGGTTCAGTGCCATCAGATCCTGACAGCAGTGTTCAAACATGTAGAAGCTGACATTGCTGTAAAAATGGCACACACTCCATATTAATTTGTTTGGGCCTTTTGGTTGAGACATCACAAGTATAGTGTATTCAAAACAGTTTCTGTAACTTAGATTCCATATATGGGCTGTAGGGGCTAAAAAGTGAGGTACAGGACACAGCAGCAGACTTTTCATAGACCTGAATGCTAGTCACTCGGAGGTTAAATAAATAATCAGCCACTGTCCATTCTCTCAGCTACAACTGTTGCCCCCTTTCACCCTGTTCTTTAATGCTCAGGGCCTCCACAGAGCAAGTATGGTGGATTATACTCCGCACTGTAGTAACACTGACGTGGTGGTGGCGGCGCTAATGTGTGTTGTGCTGGCACGAGTGGATCAGATGCAGCAGTGCTGTTAGAGTTTTTAAATTCTGTGTCCACTCGTTGTCCATTCTGTTAGACATTCCTACCTCGTTGGTCCACCTTGTAGATGTAGTCAGAGACAGTAGCTGCACAGTGTGTTGGTCATCCTCTAGTCCTTCATCTGTGGATACAGGTCTGGATGTTTTAAGTTGGTTGATTATTCTCAGTCTGATCCACTCATACCAGCACAACACACCACCACCATCTCAGTGTCACTGCAATGTTGAGAATGATCCTTTGGTCCTGACCATTGAATAAACAGGGGAAAGGGGGCTCAAAATATGCAGAGCAACATGTGGGTGGTCAGTGGAGCTGGAAGAGTGGACAGTGAATGTAGAAACATGGTCATGTTAATGCAAAATGGCTGAATAGTGTATGCAGCATAAGGATCAACTGTACATCATGTGAAGACTACACCACCCTCTAGGCACAAGGAGACGCTCATAACCTGCTCCTTTTTACTCAGAATGACGTTAATGATTAAATTATCACATGATGTTAAGTGGGTCCATAAGGGTAAAGGCGCTTAGGAAAGAAACAAATCATTCAATGTGCTTGAAAGCACTCATTTTTACAACTAGAAAAAAAAGACTGAGGAGTGTTTTTATTTTAATGGCTGAGGGGCGGAGGGCAGAGAGCTGTAAAGAGGACTCTCACCAGGTTCCCAGAATTTCTACAAAATCTGAGAAAGATACAAAGCCAGGGTGAAAAGAGAGAGAGAGAGAGAGAGACAGAGACACTCTTCCCTCTCACCCAGAGGAGTGGGCGCACATCCTTTAAACAGTTCTGCTCCCATGTATGTTTCCATCATACAAAATCACTAGGGCGTGTGTGTTCAATGCCACCGACAAGTTAAATGCATTTTAATCCTGTCATTTTATAATCTGTTGAAATGAAATAAAATATATTTTCAGACAGGCATGGCCCGTTTTTAAAGTGTGCAGTACAAAAAAGTTTCATAGAGGCATAGAAGAAAAAAAAAAGCAACATTTAATAGGTAAATCATCATCCATCCACACTCCAATAGGCAACTTCTGTTAAATGTTTATAAACCCATATAATCATTTCCTGTGAAGCTAACTATGATGCCATTTACAACAGTGAAAAAAGTCAATGCCAAACTTGACTCCATTTAAATGGCCCAGGACTGCACAGTGGAGGCCAAACAAAGAGAGACAGACAAAAATAAAGGGGAGAGGGGGTGTCAAAGCGAGTGGAGGAGAGAGAAAGAAATAAATAGAGAGAGAGAGAGAGAGAGATTAGTGTTAAATGTTTTTGACTTGGAAAGGCACAAACTATGTTTCCCAGGTAATTAAACTATTGTGAAGGAAGGGGGGGGGGGGGGGGAAAAAAAATAATAATAAAGAAAAAAATAAAAGCACAGGACGCATCGTCCTTCCTGTAAACACCTCCAAATCCCAGAGAGCATCACCTTTGTTCCTGTGGAGAAATGATTCCACATCTGTTTTTATTTTAACCTAATATCACCTATGCTTTTTTTCTTTGCCCCCCCACCCCTGAAAAAGTGCAAGTTTCTCTCCGTCTTCCTCAGCACCTGAGACCAGCCACTGCGCTACATCATCCACGTCCACAGAAGGGAAAGAGGAGAAAGGTATTTATATTTAATAAAAAAAAAAATTATAAAGAAAAAAAAAAACATTTGAGTTCACACTACGACATGAATATAACGATTCTAACTCAGAGGAATGAGCCGAGCTCCAGAAAACACTCCATCTTAAATTACAAATAAGAAAAAAAGAGGGAAAAAAACAACTTAAAAGGACAGACAAATTTAGATAAGCATAAGATTCTGTTGGACATGACTTTCCTCCTGCTTTTCACTATTCCTGACTCGGCACATCACAGTCAGCACAGTCACACGTTTTCCTTGTCTTTTCTGATTTTTGATCCCATAAAATCAACACCATGGAGCACATCTCTCACTCAGCCACACTCCCTGTGTGTGTGTGTTTTTTTTTTTTAACATCTCTTAGTTTAATCTTAAAGTCCAATAAATGTTACCTTTCCTCACTGTGATCTAAAACAAGGGTCCGTCTCCGCTCAGGTCACAAAACACACACAAACACGTTGAATTCTCTGGTTCCTCGCATTGTACAAACACACTTCCCTTGTCTGAACTGGTCTTTAAAAAGACTGAGGAGTGTGCATTTCCTCTCAGACATTGCAGCAGAGGCTGTGTGTGTGTGTGTGTGTGTGTGTATGTAAGAGAGAGAGAGCAAAGAGAGAGAGAATGAGTGTGAGAGAGTGTGTGCTGCCATTTAAAATGTTCAGAGAGTGCGCACACACACACACAAAAAGAAAGCGCCTGCACTCTCTCCCGTCTATTTTTCTTTTGTACTTTCATTTGTTTTGTTGGTGTCTGGGTCAATTGAGCATCTTAACGTCTCTCTGTGCGTCTCATCGTCTTCACTTGTGTCTCTGGAGCGCTTTCCTCTTCCTCCTCTTGAAAAAGCAACAGCACCTGGAATCAGACACAAATATAAGAAGCTAAGACACAGTTTTCCTACTTTCCTTTCTTCCTTGTCAAGCTTCCACGCTTTGGTTTCAGTCTCAGTTTTTAGGTCTAGGTTAAAAACCTATTGATTTAGTGGAGAATTAGGTGATTAGACTCCTGTTAGATAAAGGCTGTAGACCTAGTGGTTGGCATAAGTAACAGTGATAATCTGAGATGCTTCGTCCCGCTTTTCTCACTCAGGTTTGTTCACAATGAAGTGATGTATAAATAAAACTGGACCGAATTGAATAACTAGTCACTTGTCCTCTTCTGAAACCTGCATGAATTCACATGGACGACTATGAAGTAGAGGAGGTATTTAAAACATATTATACCAAGTATAACAAGTTAGCATAGGTCTGTGTGTTATACAAAACATGTTCATGAAGTTCTTTGCACAAAATCACTCTCTTATCTCACCATCTCACACTTAAGGGCTCTGTCAATTTTTTTGGAAATATGCTGTTGCTGGCCACGCCCCACCCATCCCATGTTTACGCAGGTAGGGGTGGTGCCTGGGTGGTTCTATGCATATTTCCTCATGTCCTGTCACAATAAGGGAGCCATCAAAACGGCTTGTAGAAGCATATGATTCCTGACACCTAAATCTTTCAACTGACTTGGAGCTTGGAGTGTTTTTAGGAGCAGTAGAGACCCAAGTGGAAAAGCATGCAATAAATACGTTTTGCATTATATGTCCCTTTTAAGAGGTGAAGCACCTCATAGACCTGACTAAGTCACTCACTCACATTTAAGAACTGCACCACATATACAGGGATATACAGTGACTCTCATCAAAACAGCATGTACATGCCTACATATACATATATATACATACACATATATATAAGTTATATATATAAAGTTATATATATATAACTTTATCCTGAGTTGTTGTCATCTCCAAATCAGTGAACCTCAGTGGGGTGGAGGTGGAAGGAGATATGATGTGAAGGAGAGGGGGAGGGACCATCCTACCCACCCTCGAACTCTGGACAGGAGACTGCTGGGCCAATCGGGAGCCCTTTGAGACTGATTTTCTGATTTCCATATTCACTGAACATCTAACCACGAGTCCAGAAGCACCCCATTCTATATAACAGCACATTAAAAGAGGAGAGCACCCCCCCCCCCGAACTACAATAAATGAGTGATATAAGAGGGAGTACTTACTTTGTATCGTCTGGGACCTCCACCTCAGGAGGGGCAGTGATGGGGGCGTTAGAGTGACCTGCTGTGGGGTCATCAGTGTTCACCTCACCGTTGGTTGAACTCATTACCTGAGAAGCAGTAGAGGACATGGTGTGGTTTTATAAAGAAACATTCAGGAGGACAACGTAAATCCCAAAAGAGCAGATGACTCTGAAATGTTATTATTACAGGAGAAGAAAAAAGGCTTCTTTTCTATTGGCCCATTCATTAGGAAAACTTCACACCATGTTAAGGATATTGTTTTAGCAACAGGGGGAAATAAAGACTGATAAAGACTTTAGAGAGTAATAACATATCACAAAAACATCTTAGATTATAATAATAAGTCTACTAAAAATACACTAAACACTAAAATAATCAGGATCTAATGCAACATTTTGACTTGTAGAAATAAACAAATTTCTCAACCATGTAAAAAAAAAAATATTCCACTCCTAGAACAGAAAGGTATAAAGTGTTTATTTAAACTCTGGTCAGACAGTAGGAGTTACAGTGGAGTCTCCAGCTTGTTACAGCAGGGTGGGCTTCATGTTGCATTAGGAAGCATGCAGTGATGCAGTGTGTGAGGAAGAAAGGAGCAGAAAGGAAAGACTGCCCACAGGAAAAATAAACAGGTATACGAGCAAAAGAAAGAGAGAGAGAGAGAGAGTCGATTTTAGTTATAAATACATTAAATCTAATCTAACCAATTTTTATCTTACAGTTACATTTGTGCTTCTGTTTTTGGAGCACCTCCTATATGTTCTGTAGTGTACTGCGATCTGTCAGAATGTGGATCATTCATTCATTTTCTGTAAGCGCATCATGCTCAGTGTCGAGATGGGTCCAGAGTAAGGGTGGGCAATATGGCCCTGAAATAATATCACGATATTTCAGGGTATTTTGGCGATAACAATATTCTTGGGAATATGAAAAACACTGAAAATACTTTTATTCATTTCAAGAACACACTATTTCAATAAAATAAACGTTATATTAATATTAATTATAACAAATTATGTTTGGTGTGATCTCTGTGTCCTTGTGGGTTTCCTCCGGGTGCTCCGGTTTCCTCCCACAGTCCAAAAACACACATTGGAAGGTGGATTGGTGACTCAAAAGTGTCCGTAGGTGTGAGTGTGTGTGTGTGAGTGAATGTGTGCGTGCGTTCCCGCCTTGCGCCCAATGATTCCAGGTAGGCTCTGGACCCACCGCGACCCTGAACTGGATAAAGGTTACAGATACTGAATGAATGAATGAATGAATTACATTTTATTTTAGTACAAATCTAACAATTTCACAATTTCAAACACTCAGAAGAAACAACAAATAAAATGTGTAAACATTTGCTTATTTTGTAAACAACCGTAACTTACCAAGATTCTTACATTGTATAAAAATGTTTCGAATATACTCATTTTTTGGAGTAAATTTTTGAAAGCAAATTTCCACCGTACCTGTCTCTATGCCTAAATGACTCACGTAATGAATGTATGCCATATTACGTGTAACTGCATGACATTACGTAAAGAAGTCAGAATATCACGATAATGATTTTTTTGTTTAACATTTTTTTTGCAGTATTATTGCGCACAATACAATATGGCACAGCCCTACATGAAATCATTGGGCACAAGCCAGGAAATCACACACACAACCCACCCCCTGTGGACATCTTCACACACTCACACCTGTGTCATACAGCCAATCCACCTACCAACCCTCAGTTATTTCCAATAATAAACTGATATAATATCTACTATCTTTCTGTTGTTTTTAAAATCAGCCTCAACCATTCATTCAAACAACAAACTGAATATTCATGAACCTGAAATTTAAATATGATTAACTGGTCCCTGTCACTAATACTGACAACGAACTTACACTGTCAGCTCAATGATACAGCCATGATGTGTGTGTTTGAGATAACCAGAGAGAGAGCACGAGAGAGGGAGAGATAGAGCGAGAGACTGAGCGCAAGAGAGGCCAAGTCCATGCAGCACAGCGCACACACCCAATACCTGGACTGAGCCCCCCAGCCGATCAGCTGTGAGGTGCGACCCCAGGAGCTCTCTGTTGGTGACAGGAGTCGGCTGGGACTCACTTCCTTTGGGCTCGGGCGACTGGTGCGATACAGCGATGGAGGGAAGAGGAGGAGGGTTGTCAGAAGAAGGGTTTGTCAGAGGTTTAAAAGATGTGGAGTCGGAGGGAGGTGAGGATGAAAAGGAAAGAAACAAAAAAAAAAACAATAACAACAAAAAGTTTTAAAGAGGAACATTACTCATGCACAAGCAGACTGCTCTAGCTAACAGAAAAAGTGCACGTGGAGAGAGAGAGAGATAGATAAATAGAGATAGAGCACAACATGCAGAGATGAAGAGGCTCCCTAAGCTTAGTTTGGATGGTAAAAACTGGGCTGATCCACAGCGAACAACATACACTATTAACTTTAACAAAATCTCCATTACAACTCTAACGGCCTAAAGGGGAACTCCACCAAAATCTCTACAGAATTCAACTGCTGAAATTTCTAATGAATTTAGGTTGTGTTGGTATGAAATAAATCATGGAATAGTACTGTTTCTGTACATCTGAGGTGAAGGGAACCAGGTGTTTCATGGCTATGACACAAAATAATATATATTTTATTCACTTTATTTACCAGTGAACCTGCAGATCTGGGTTATTTTATGTCAAGGTGATGATAGTGCAATAGTAGGAAATCTGATATGATATAGACCCTTACCACCTCCACCACTCTCTACAGTGTAGTATTTCTCAAACGTCTCAAAATATCTTGGTTTACATCTTAATCATCTACCATTTAATTACATGCAAATCAATGAATTTCCCATTTATGCCAAAGCTATTTTCATAAGTTAATTGTTCCAGACCTGATCTTCAAATAGGAAAACAAGAGCATTCCTAAAAAGAGAAACCAAAATATATTTTTTAAATTCTACATATGGTTGCTGCCCAATCAAAAACATGTATCTCCCACAATACCAACTTTACAGGAGACGGGAAAAATCTTCTTAACTTTCAATGGAAGTCAATGGAAAAAGAGTTTATTTCAAGTAATTCTGGAGCATTTCTACTGGTCCATTCATCATGAATTTTTACACAATGTGAAGGACAGCGGCTGTGTTCCAATGATGTAGGAAACTAAACATCCACAAACATGGAGATACATGTTTTTAATTGGACAGCGACGATATGTTGCTTTTCTGGATATATTCCCTGCTTAACTTATTCTACCTTCCTTACTTTAATTTAATATTTCCTGCAAATGTTTCTGCTTTCTTTATACTGCTGTAAGCCATTTTATTATTTTTTTATTCATGTCTCTATTGTAAAGCACTTCAGACAATGGCAGTTGATTTTAAATGTGCTCTTTAAATAAAAATGAATTACTTACTATCAACTAATTACTGTCCAATTTTATACATTCCAAGTAAATCTTTAGGGTACAGGTTATCAGTAAATCCAAGTTGCACAACTCTGCCCCCTAACGTTGAACAATGGAACGAGAGATAACACCCACAGACTTTTGTTTTTCCCCACTCAAGACTCAATTTAAAAAAAAGTTAACCTCTGAGAAATTTGAGATAAACTCAGGTGACAGAACTGAGGGACTAAAAGCTGTTTTTTTCCCCAATTAGTGAACCTCTCATAAGGTTGGATGATGTTTGGGATGGAGACTAATGAAACACGCCAAGAATTGGGACACTTCCAATATCTCTTTTTAAATGTCCTGGAATACAATACTGAACAACAATCAGACAACATCAGCCACTAAGGGATTCTAACAACCTGAATAATCCTCCGTTTTCCTTTTCATTGGCTTTATCAGAATCTTGGTATCATGGTTTCCCAATTTATTTTATTAAATCCCTTTTTCAAATGTCCATGTAATGTTCAAACACCTATTAGATGTGTGTCTGCTCTAGGGTTGATGACTTTTGTGTATGTTTCTATTTGGGTGTTTACCTGGTTTTTGGTCTGCTGCTGTGCTTTATCTCTGCTGGGCTGAAGCGGCGTGTCACTGGGGATAGGTCCTATTGGAGTCGGCTGAACACAAAACATCACAGAAACAAATGGTTCCATATAATCACTACTGTTTCAGCTAATCAGGGTGAACATGGCGTAAATATCACATTGTGAAAGTTGAACAATGTTCAGAAAAATCTCGGCACCACTTTAGAACAAGACTACACTTATAAAGGCTTATAAATAGAAATCTCTTATAAATACTAAACTCTTTAGTAATAGTTATCAATTACATTGTTAATACATTAATAGTCATTAACAATCAGTTACAACACACAGATAGAAAGGGCAACGGTTTCCAAATAGTGAACCCACCTCCATGTAGACAAAGTAGGGATGTAAACAGGTGGAAAATTTCCAGTAAATTGCCAGTAACTTACCATGGACAATTTAGCTCCATGGAGTTTGGAACTTTGGAAATATTCCAAAATGTAAACTTTCCATGGAAATTTTGGGGAATTTACTGGAATTAGTAGGATCATTTTCAGGAGCTATATCATACATTATCATCAATGATTATGGGCATGAAGGCATAATACAAATAATAACTGACACCTTTGATGTCATAGTTGATGCACATGGCATGATTCTGTTAAATAAAATGACAAAGTGTAAAAACACTAAAGCTGTTACAGAAATGTTAAAAAAAAAAAAAAGTATTCTTTCTTGGTTACATAACTCCATTGAGGCAAAAAAAAAAAAAAAAAAAAAAAAAAAATATATATATATATATATATATATATATATATATATATATATATATATATATATATATATATATATATATATATATATATATATATATATAGGTAGCTAGCAAAACTTGCCTGACTTTAGATATTCCTTTGGTCCAAATGTGTGCTTTCAGTAGTGGTGAGTACATTCTAGAAATCTACTCAATAGTAACTTCAGTAGTTTCTAGAAATTATCGGGACATATGCTGTACATGTGATGGAGGAATTAACAGTGCAGGGGGGGGGTGTGGTCTCAATAGCCCTTCAGTGTGTAATGTGCCATGTGCCTGGGACTGAGGAGCAGCTTTGCTATTCAACTGTTTTGGTATCATATCTAATTATTTAATTATTTTAGCCAAGATTACGCTTCAGTATATTTTTGCCAAATATATGTAAGTTTCTCACGTTTAGCTTTGAATATTCCCATTTTATTTGAAAATTCCTGGAATTTTGCAACCCTAGGTCAAACCAAATCGGCGGAGGGCCGGTGGGGGTGCAGGCAATCTTTCCAACGAAGCAGAAGTGACACCTCATTAAACCTGTCTTTAATCAATGGATCTAATCAACAGATCTTGACGTTCAGAAGTGTAGGGCTTCTGCTTGGTTGAAAGGAAAACTTGCGCCCACACTTGCCCTTTGTGGATTTGGTTTGACACAGATCTCACCAAATACTGACCTTACCTTGTCTTCTCCATCAATCAGTATTAAGCGTGCTGGCTTCAGCACATATTTATTGATAAGTTTAACCATTTAATGAATTAACCACCAACAGAGTGTCTTTTTACACATCAATGATAATATGGTGTTTAACATGTTTCAAGCTTTATCTTGACCCAACAGTCATTCAAAAAAAGCTCACGTTTACCACAGTAATGATCACATATCACCACACTGGCCCAGCATAGCATCCTGCTCCCTGTGGGACTTACCAGAGGTTTCCCGACCCAGTCGTACTCGTAATCAAACACGTAGCCGTTCCTGTCCAATAGGTCTGTGAAGAGTTTGCGCAAATAATCGTAATCCGGTTTCTCAAAGAAGTCCAGTCTCCTCACATAGCGCAAATAGGTGGCCATTTCTTCTGTAGGAGAGAGCAGAGGTTAAAATCACACGCAGAAAACAGTAACACATCGCTGTACGCTACAAAACATCTACATAATCATAATACAAGACAATTCGCCCTCTGAAAGTGTCACAACAAGTGAAGACTGCTGGAGTAAGCCTTTATAGAGGGTTACGTAGGTCTGTGTCAGTGGTCAAGAAAGGCTTATGTAATCGTCATGTAGCCTTAAGAACAATTAAACAAGACTTAGAAATTGTTTTCAGACCTGTAATTCACTGCTGGTTGTTGTTCTGCTTGAGGAATTACTGAAAACAAACCTGGGAAGCTTTCGCAGAGCACTTCAATGGGTGTCGCTCTTTTGGTGTCTCCTATCTTTTGATAGCGCTCTTTTAGCGTGTCAGCCTGGAGAATAAGGTAAGGGAGAAAGAGAAAGAGGAGATAACAGGGGGAACAAAAGAGGAGTAAGATCGTTATATTTCCAGCTAGAATCCAGACATTAAACTGACATCACGTACCCAGCTTTAATGCTAATAACCAAAAATTGACGAGATGAAAGGAAAGTCTCGAAAGATGGAAAAACACATATAAACAGGTCCTTTAAATAGGTCAGGCTTCCTCAGAGTGAAACCAGGCCTTATTCTGCTGCTTCTGCATCAATAAATACAGGCGCAACACCTCAGTGACATTAAGCTCAGAGAGATAAGAAAGATCATACAGCCACAAAGTGAAGAAAACACCACTGAGGGGAGGTTCAGACAGCACAGCTTTCATCTCATCAGCAAAGAGCTTCAGAAAACTGCTTGTAACACTGTTCATCTTGAGGGATTCCCTGTTACAATTAAGCACAGAGCAGGCCTTTTTTTTGTAGTCTGTTTTATCTAGAAATTTCCTGTTCACTGTACAGCACTTTAGTGTAAATGTTTTAAAATATCAGAGACTTTTAAATCAAGCATCATCTTTTTAGCTCTTCAAGAAGTTATTCTAAAGAGATACCTGTGTAGCCCTACACTCACACAAGGGGCAAGAAGCCACTGCTGACGCCCCACAGTTTTGTGTTGTGTGCGCGCTCAGGGCAATTCACGATGGCGCATGTGTACAGACTTTGTGTGGCTTGTCCGTGTGACTGATCCGAGGAATTGTCTGTAGTAGTCATTTCGTTTTTAATCACATCTGCGCTTCGTAATTCATTTGCATAAAGTAAAGAAAATCTCAAATCGATTTGTGGCTTGTCGCTCTGTCGCCAAATCACATGCTCTCTCAGGAAATAACTGGCTGCCTGTCACCTTCTAGTCTGAATGGGGCAGTACAGCATCTACTACCCACACACACACACAATTTTATCTGAAGCTAAACACATACAAGACATTAAAATGTTCATTTACACGTAAAATAGGCAAATCAGTTTAAAGTTTAGGTGCTGTTCCTTAAACTCTGGGTCTTACTCTCTTTATTCCATTTATGCCATTATTATAAGGCAGGAGTTTATAAACTGAACATACAATGGTCTGAGTGTGATACCACAGTGAGGTTTCTGTTTGATAGAGTGACCCTCTATTTCCGCAGGGGACTGGAACCAGGACGCCCTGTGAAAGCCAAAATCAGCAGATACTCAAGTCCTTAAGTAAGGACTTCCATAATATTTTCTGACAATGCTCCCATTTGACCCTCCACACTTTCAATCATGTCTAGACCATTAATCATCCCTAACACAACTGATATTCAGCACAGATGCAAGGACTGAGTAAGGCAGTGGTTCCCAAACGTTCCCCATCTCAGACGAAGGGGAATTTCTGCGCTCCACTTGTACCATATCGCCCCCAACAAAAAACAGTAATAAAATACACATGCAAGTTTACAACTCTCTAATTTATTCAAGTAACATCAACATCTATCTCTAAACCAGTAGCTTAACATTATAACACAAGATACAACATTAACATCAATGTTCAATTTAAACTGTGCTTCAGTTTCTCACTTTTCAATCTGTGCATTTCAGCAAATTTCGTTAAAAAATAAAAAGCAACATAAGATGGTTCTACACTGTTCAGAAGCACAGCTGGCCCTAACAGGCACTTGTGGTTTAGCACTTCACAGCAGATTTTTCAGCGAATTGAGGCTCAACACAAACACATTTGGTGGATAAGGCCATATACCTGTGAGCAAGTCAAGTGAAGGATTTTCTGAGAATAATGATTGTTTACAGCTTCTCTTTTAACCCAAACTCCACGCTAAACTTACAACTGCGGAGGGCTACTGGGCTTGTGCTTTTCTCCACCCGTTTTTAGACCGTGACATTGAGATCCCACAGCGCCCCCTCCCTGTGGCTGTCTTGAACATAAACATTTTAGCGACTTTTAAAGACACAGAACAGAAATTTGACACCCCACACAAACGCTGTAAATACCACCCTCATTTTGAGATACTGTCCACATTTTTAAATACTGTGGTATACAGTATTACCGTTATACTGCCCAACCTTAATGGCTCCTTTAAAAAAAACTTTTAAAATATGCCCAATGTGACATAATATTATGAACCCCCAAAAAACAACCACACTATGGAAAAGCTTAAGTCCTCCTGCTTTAAAGGTGCTGTACACCATATCAATCCAATATACTTTCTGAAAATTCAGCAAATGCATCCTCACAGTTCGCTAGCTCTTCAGTCTGTTTGTGCGCTATAATAGAGTCTGGTGTTCGTACTTCACCCTGGTTCGTGAAACTGGCTCAGACCAAGAAACACAAAACAATACCAGGCAATCAGCAACATTCATGCTCACGCACAGGATGGGGCAAGCAGTGGGCAAGGGCATGTATGGTCTGAAGGCCAAATACCATATATTTGGTAATGCACAATTAGAGGGTAGTTTTGAAAATTTGCACTTTTCAAGCCAAGTCTCATCACAATTTTCACTGAAGTGAGGGGTGGGTGTGTTTTTCTGATGTGTTCAAATAGCAACATTTGTTCTCCAGAATTACATACAGTGCCTTTAAAGGGAAAGTAAACGTTGCCAAAATATCACTTTAGATGCTCTATTCAAGTGACTCCTGGTCATTTCTGCAGCAGCAGTAAAGCTCACTCTCTTGTAGACCGTACCTTCAGGCCCTGCCAGGGTAGACTGCCTCGGAGGAAGTACATGAACATGTGGCCCAGAGCCTCCAGGTCATCCCTCCTGCTCTGCTCTGTACGAGGAGAGAAAACAAACATATTAAGAGGCATTTCAGGGAACATATGTAGGCTGAACGCAGTAGGCTTCCATAAAAGTCAGGTCAAACCTTACATAAATGGGTGGGTGGAATAATAGACCTGTGATTTCTCAGCATTTATACATTTAAACCTTATTTCTCTAGACTCTATTTCTGACTGTATGCAAAGACTCATAGCGGCTCGATGTAGCTTCAAATGCTATCTCTTTCATATTTAAAAAAGGTAAAATAAAATGTGCTATTTTCAAGCCAAGTCTCATCACAATTTTCACTTCATGTTCAACAGGACACTGAAAGAGAGCGCTGGGTGATATCGCCAAAATCCAAATATTCTTGGACGATATTTACATGTGCATTAATAAAAGGTAATGATCCCTTTCTTCCAGAGGGCTCTCCAATAGATTATAGTTTAGATCGGATTATGTTGACTGTGTACACACATTTGGTTTTAAAATTACAGCATAGGAAACCTTAAAATGTCTTGTACATATTAAAATGGCAAAAAGTGAATTTAATTAACTTAAGTTAAATTAACTATTTAATGATGACATTGTAATAACTATGCATTATCTAAGCACTGGCCCCATCATCAGGAGGTCGAAGGTTCAAATCCCGGTGATACCTCAGCCATCTGTGGCTGTGTAAAAAGACAACTCCGTAAAAAGTCTGGAGAAATGAGTTCGGACATTTTCCAGTGTTGTCCTTTTAAGTCCTGGAGACAGTACGCGGCTGTTTTTTGGCCATTTTTAATGGAGACTAGAAAAATGTCAGACACACACACTACACAATTGGGGATAATACACTACATTATGCCAAACTCCTGAATTAAACACACATGACTCGTGTTTCCTAGAATACACACAAACACGGACTTACAACTCTCTGCTATTTGTGCAGATCTAGAAAGAAAAAAATATATAAAAATGTCTTTGGATCATGGATGTGATACTTAGGGCTACGTTCCACATTAAATGTTTCAGAAACATTGGCATGTGTTTCAGTGCTGTGTCATTTATGGTGGAATGGAAAATGTTTTGGGGCTCACTATGTTCTCCTACAGGTAATACTCGTTATTTGGAGACATGTGTAATTAGCACTATGTAATGTCTGTTGACTGATGTGATAGATCTTGGCAGTGTGCATTCTTCTCTGGCGCATTAAGATGCTGAGTGGCATTGCATTAGCAGTAGCTTAAAAAGAAGCAGCAAACTGGGCTCACGTATATTCACCTCCATTCTGCTGAGGCTGGGGGCACTATGTGGGAAAGAGGGAAACTCACTGAAACATCAAACCTTGATCTTTTAAAACATGCGGAAACTGCTTTAAAGCTGAGACTGGTCAGTAACTGGTTACAGCCCAGAATGTTTACAGGGCTCATTCACAAGTTACAGAAATCTACTGTGAAAGCATTATTGCAAAAGCCAATATGACTATTAAAAAAATGATTAAATTGATTAAAATGATTAAAATTACACCCACAAGTTAAAAACACAACTTTAAAAAGATTTTATTTCATACTGTTTGTATGATTTCTGTTGGTCTATTGATTATAATGGTATTTTTATGCAGTGTAACATCTTTAAATTATGTAAAAATTGGAAAACAATGGTAATGTGAACCCTGTCCATTAAAGAAAAAAAAAATCAAATGTGTACAAATCACTAAGCAAAATACCCAAGGAATGAGAATGAAGCTTTATTTATTATAGATTATCTCTACAGTGGGAGAGCTGCAAATGCACTTTAGCTCACTATCACTATCAATGACACTTTCCCATTTATCTAGTTTCTCAAAGTTAGTTGGTTTCCTGTGAACTACGTGTAGCTCGTGGGGTCTGTTTTCACACTGATCATTCTCCATTCACAGAAGGTTACTGTAGGTTCCATATGTTGGATTGACGTACTGACCCCGCACTGACCCTATGGTCCCTCAGACCCCTACCGAGAGCAAGGCTGTAAACCCAAATCGTCTGTAGTACCCCTGCAGTTATCAAGTCATTCATTTTACAGAGCAGGACACAACTGGTTGTCCTAAGGCACTAATACATTTGTAAACACATCAAACCCATATAAAAAGATCTAAACACAACGCAATAAAACAACCATGCATTTCCTTTGGAGGAAAACAAAAAACAGCAAAAGCATCCACCACATCCCACACCACAGAGCTTTGTAAACACAGGAGAAACACTGGGTCCTGAATAGTACCTTTGCCCAGGTGCGTGTTGATGCTCATGTATCGCGCTGTTCCAGTCAGGCTCTTGTGTTCCCGGTAGGGGATGTGTTTTTTGGTCTCTGGGTCGATGTACTCTTTGGCCAGGCCAAAGTCAATTATGTGGATGGTGTGCTGCCTCTTGCTGCCCGGCCGGCCCACCAGAAAGTTCTCTGGCTTCACGTCTCTGTAGATCAAACTCCGGGTGTGAACATACTCCATCCGCGTGATCTGAGAAAGAAAGGGGGGTGGGGGGATGGCAACATGATGAACACTTAATTCAGAGTGTCATGTTGGTCATTAAGTGATTAAGTCCTACTCCATATTTTGCTTAACAGAATGACATTAAGGTAAAAAAAAAAAAAAGGTTTGATAAACAGAATGTAGTTTAAATGTGGTAATTTCAAGCATTCAGCAATGTGAGAGCTCATTCAATTCCCCTTTAAGATTATAATATATAAGCGGCTTACTTATAATCACTTTAAGACACTGCATTTCAGTTGTTTGGGTTTGGAGAAAGAAGGAAAAAAAAGTTCACATAATACATTCATGACAAATCAGATGTGTTTTACCAATCCTCCTGCTATAATTTGGATTTCTAAACCACATCAGCCCACATAGGCCACTTTCACACGCAGCCTGATATTCTAGTAGCAATCCGACTAATTGATGTCTGTGTTTACACCTCAATTAAAAGAGAGACAACTCCAATTTCAGGCCATTCTGGATATAATTTTTACCCAGCAGAATGAATCCGGACCCAGATGCTGTCCTATCGAGTCCTGGCCCTGTAATTTATTAACTATTAAGAGCTGTTTAATTTTTAACAAAGTGTTTGTTTTAAGTGGTGTGACTCTTCTAGTCATTATGGTTCAGGTTTAGTCCTCCAGGTAATTACCAGACGAATCCCATGCGTTTCTGCATATCACACGTGAGGCTACTCCGCTAATCAGATCTGTGCATTATGATGAGCGCTGTGACTCCAATGAGTGACACACACAGGGCAGGGCTCCAGACACCGCTGTTCTGGGACCAGTAAAAATAGCCCAAACGATGTGATAAAAGCTCTTTTGGGACACTTTCAGGACAACCGTGTTGTGTGAGGTTAAACCAGAAACTAAGGGAAAAATAAGGGAACAGCTTGCTGTTAACAGATAAAGTCCCACCCTTCAGCATAAAGAGCCAATCAGCTTGTTGTTAATGGATAAAGTCCCACACTCCAGCAATAAGAACCATAAATCAGTTATGTAAAGCAGTCAACACTAGCTACAAGTCAAGCTTTATATGTCAATTTTACTTGATATGAAAAAAGGACATTTTACTTGTAGTATTTTTTATTTATATATTTATAAATCTTGTTGAAATATAATTGAAATATATATTGAATTGTAATTGAAAGGGTACTTTGATTTGAAATTCCGTTAACTACATACAATGTTACTATATTTACAAGGCTACTTCAATATTCAGGATATGGCACTGATCATAATGCAGGTTATGCATGATGTTCCAGATCTTGGCTCGAGAAACTTTTCTCTAACTGGACCTTAATGAATTACCTCTGCTGTAGGGTGTTGGTTGACTGTATAACTTTACTGTATGCTAGTGAAATAAATGTTTTTATATTTTGTTTATATTGTGTATATTTGAATCCACTGTTATACTTTAAACCAATCTTATCCACATATGGGGTGGTGTGGCTGCTGGTTTTCATTCCAGTTTAGCAGAGCACACCCCATTCTACTTGCTTAATCAACTAGTCTCCTCTCTAATCTGTTAGTGTGTGCTTCTATTTTGTTAGAAAGAAAACCTGCAGTCACAGTTGCCCTTTGTGACTCCAGCTTTAAAAGGAACACTTGGCTGTATTTTTACCTTAAAATTGCAGCTCCAAAATCATTGTGATGCTTCACTGAGCTGTAACAAGGAGAACAGAGCCTCTGTTGTTGCTACATTGGGCTCAGCACTGCAGAAACTGCACTATGTCATTTTTGGAGGAGGGTGGGAAACCTTCATCACATGTAAACAGAGCATTTTGTCAGATTGTTGACTAGTGTTTAAACATCCAAGTTTATCTTTTTTAAATCTTCTGCTTGATCCATTTCAGGGAAAGAGCTCTACACCACCGCTCCTCCCGGATCACAAAGCTCCTCACCCAGACTGGTGAAAATCCCTGCAACTCTGAGTTATCACATTCACCCAATAATGTGCATATCAATCCAGCCGTAGCTCAAATGGCTTTGCTATGCCTTTGTCCCATTCTGGTGTCGTCACCCCCCCCCCATGACTGAGTTGTGGTCTCACCAGCTGGATGGCAATCATGAGGACGGTTTTGAGGGAGAAGGTTCTGTCACACAGGTCGAACAAATCCTCCAGGCTGGGGCCCAACAGCTCCAGAACCATGGCATTATATTTACCACATGGACCGAAGTAGTACACCTGAGGAACGCCCTCTGTGAACACACACATACACAAAAGTTAAAGTGCACAGGGTTTAGTACATAGAACACATGCTAAGTGCAGAGACTTTAGAATTGCCCCGCCCCCTCCTCTGAGACTTTCCAATCACAGAGCTGGACCGGGTTTACGTGAAAACACAAAAAAGAGATTAAATGCTGCAAAAGAGACAAGTGTGGAGAAATTAGAGCACTGAGTAAAAACAGAGAAAAGGAAAACCGAGTGAAAACGGCTTTAAAAAAAATAATAATAAAATAAATAATAATAATAATAAAAAAAACAAAAGAGTTTCTGAAAAGGAGCATTTTTCCTGTTTGCAATTCCTGGATTTCTTTCCAGATCAGAAATCAGATAACATGTCATATCCTGTTTTCTATTCTCCCATTTCAAAACAAAAAGATCCACAGCCCCATCTAGTTCTCTGGTCTTTTACCCACAACTTCATCGAGGAGGATATAACATGCTGTAAATGACCCATCCAGCTCCACTGTGCCATGACGCTTCATTTGAGACTCTGAGCTCTTAGCGCCCTCATGGTTCACCCTGAAGAGACGACTATTCTTTGGTTCCACCTGGGAACTTTTCTGGTTTGGGAACCAATTAATGTAAAGCACCATACAGTTGTAAATTACATTTGTTGGTGGAAAAGGGTTAAAAGTGTCTCAGAGCTCTGCAGACAAAGTGGCTCTCACACTTCTCTTTCTCACACACAAGCAACCGAAGAAAACTTGCTGACTGTGTCACACACTTGGACCTCACAGCTGAGAGGCTAAAACATAAAACTGCTCTGGTATTCCTATGAAAAATGAAGCCCAAAAAAATACTGAGCCAAAAAATGTATTTCACATTTATGAAAAAAATATATATTAACCATAAGAGGTGTGTGCCAGACCACAGAAACAGTGGTGAGTGTGACGGAGTTATGAGTGTATCAGCCACAGTGGTGTTGCTGGAGCTTCTAGTCACATCACTGTCAGTTCTTCTGATACCTTTCAGACAAGTAGGAGTTGTGCTGAACCAGATCCAAACATCAGCACCTGATCTAATTAATGTTTACTAGGATGAATGCCATCAATTCCTCATAGCCAAATGCTATAATAACTAGTGTAAAGCCATTCCAAAAGTGTACAGGCTGTCATTGCAGCAAAGAGGAACAAACTACCAATTAAAACTATGTAATTTTTAGACATATCCACAAACATTTGACCATGAAGTGTATAGCAGTATCACTTATTGCCCGGTATCCACAGACAGACACACTGTTGCTAAACACACACTACAGGATTTTGAAAATATAAGCCTTATAAAAACAAGCAGAGCATGTCTCAAACTTAATATAAAAAGTTTCCTCTATCAGAACGAGGCACACGTGTAAACAACTCCCACACATCAAATCTCATGCGGATCAGGGTGCATGGCAATGTGGAACGTGCAATGGCTGAGGATGAGGTTATATATATATTTTGCACCAAGAACTGGGGGTGTGTAATATTCTCAAGCAAACGCAAGGTTTCACTTCCTTGATTTAATTATTCATATACTTATATACTTAATTACTAACTTACAAATTAATTATTTATTAATTTAATAGGGTTGGGTGGTATAATGCTAATACTGTATACCGCTGTATTTAAAAATGTGAACGGCATATCAAAATGAAGGCGGTATTTATGTTGTGTGTGGCTAAAATATTCATGTGCATTCAAGAGAGCCCAATGACTGCTGATGTCACGGTCTGAAAACAGGTGGAGAAAACAAGCCCAGTAGCCCACCGCAGCTGTAAGTTTAGTGCTGCTTTTGGGTTGAGAGAGAGAGAGAGGGAGAGAGAGAGAGAGAGAGAGAGCTGTAAACACAAAATTCTCAGAAAATCCTTCAATCAACTTGGTGCTCACAGGTATATGGCCTTATCCTCTAAATATGTGTGTTTTGAGCCTCAGTTCACAGACAAATCTGCTGTGGTGTGTTAAACCACAAGAGCCCATTAGCGCCAGCTGTGTTTCTGTGTTTATTTAGCTTATTTTCAAACTTTTCTGTCCCTCTGTCCCAGTTGCTGAAATTTGCTCTCTCATAAATGGGTTTTTATCGTCAGCACACGGGAAGGACAGTGTGCACTGTCAGGATGCGTTCACTCTGTGCTCACGGATACAAGGCTTAGTGCAGCCTGACAAAGCACCACCTCCCCACGGTAATACCGTGGTATTATTTTGAGATGGAAGAGTGCATGTCAAGCACCATAAATTTTGCTCAGGAATCACCAGGATATGCTCCGACTGAGTGTTGCAGAAAGAACGAATATTAGCAGGTAAATAACTTTAGAGATTTACACCACATCAAGTCAGGCAATTCCCCTGGTGATGCCAGACATGTATAAAACAAGTGTTACCAGAGGACAGACAGAAAGAAGAACATAAGGAGGGAAAATAGCATCAGTGCAACATTACATAAGCAGAAATCACAACACACCTGAATTTCCCAGCTGCTTGTAGAACCTGTACTCCAGATGGAGCTGCGGTGCCCTTGATTTAAGCTGCTCCTGTTCACACAAAAACAAATTCACTTATTAGAAAACATTAAAACAAAACAGGTGGCCCTGCAGGTAGTCTCTTTGTCACAGGGGCTGTGGGTATTAGCCCCGCAGTGTATGAAGGGGACTGGCACCCCCTACAAGGTGTGTTCCCACCGTGCGCCTAGTGATTCCGGCTATGCTCCAGACCCACCGCAACCCTGAACTCGATAAGTGCTTATAGACAATTAATTAATAAATTAACTAAACAAAACAATTAATACAGGCATGAAAACTGAAGAGGCATGATAACAGCTGATGGGCAAACAGTAAACGCAACCTGTTCTAGCACAGTCCTAACATCTTAGTATTTTGTGATTTAAAAAAATAAAATAAATGATAACTGTCAGCTTAAACTTGTAGCCAGGACACATTCAGTATTTATAGATCCTCTGGTCTAGGGGTGGGCGATATGGCCCTAAAATAATATCATAATACTTCAGGGTATTTTGTTGATAACGATATTCTTGGTGATATGGCAAAACACTTAAAAAAAAAAAAAATAATAATAATACTTGTATTCATTTCAAAAACAGACTATTGCAAAAAAAATCAACGTTATATTAAATATATATTAATATTAATGGCTTCTTTCATATCTAACATAATATCGTGGTTTATTGTACTATGATATCTGATATTTTATAACCAAATCACCTCCACCATACTTCACTGTGGCTAAATGACTCATGTAAAGGATGTATGCTGTATTATTGTTAACTACATGACGTCATTACGTAAACAAATCAAAATATAATATCAAGATATTGATTTTTTTTCTTTTTAAAAATGATGCTATATTTATATAATTATATTATTGCGAACAATACCATATGGCACAGCCCTACTCTGGTCTTGAAAACCTCCACACATTACATTTTCATAGCTCCCTAAAGTATTTTTAAAAGCAGACAAATCTCCCACTTAGGGCTCGGCCTGAATAGTCAGATTTGTGTTATTTGGAAAGGTATTCATGTTTAAATTTTGATACTCATTTGCTCAAAATTTGGCTGTGTTTAACCCTGTCTTTGCGCTCTCAGATAAAAGAAGGTCCAGCGCTTCTTTAAAGTGTAATTCCAGAGACTTACACTTTAAAGCATGCTCTCACTAAAAGAAAAAAAGAGAGGTAAAAATAAATAAAAGCCCTACCATCCTAAAAATTCTTCCTTCAAGAGTGGGATCACTTTGTGAGGTTATAAATCTATGTCAGGCAACCCTAACAAATGAGAACTGTTGAAATAATACACCAAAAACAAATCTCTTACCAGTTTTATGGCCACGTATTCATTAGTGTAGAGGTTCTTGCCGAGCCGAAGCTCGCCGAAGTTCCCGCAACCGATCTTCTTACCCACTCGGAAGTTGGGGCCCACCATGAGGACCCCTGAGTTGGTAGTGGCGGTCCGGCCCCCATGACCTGTCCTGCTTCCAGTCTTAGACATCCTCTTTCCTTCCTCCACCTCCCCTTTCCCCCCTCCTCCACCTCTCTTATCAAAATCCATAAGCTTGTGATACCCCGGCCTCTCCACGGTTACTCCACTGCCATAAAAACCACAGAGCCACCAAAACGATGAGCTATAGGGGGGTAAGGGGGAGGAGGTGGGAAGGAGGTGAGGAAAACAGAGCAAAAACAGCAGGGTTTCTTCAGATTATGCCTAAAAGTGTGGAGTTACCAGTAAAAGCAGTTGCTTTTATCGTATAAGGACTTCAAACAAAAGATCCAACTCAAAGAGGAGACTCCAAATGTTGTCCCAGGTTTCACATTCCTCTCAAAATCCAAGTTTAAACAAGCATGTCTCCAAATTTTCGCTTGCTCTCGCTCCTCCTCCAATCTGTGGTCCTAGCTCCGGGATCTGAGATGTGGTTCAGTAGCTGGTCCCATCCTCAGCACCCACTCTTGATGATTCTGCAGTGCCGCATAATACATTCCTCAAGCAGTTGAGAGTCGTATGCCAAGAGAAAACATTCAGCACTCCCCAGAACGTCTACAACAGAGAAACAGATTGAAACAGTCATTCTCTAAAGAAAGGTATCACAAGCATTGGGCTGTGGACCACAAGGGGGCCACACAACAATCTCTGACCGTCCTGAAAAAGAAGGACCAGTGCGTAGACTTGCTACATTTGGCCAAATCTTATCATAAAAACAAGAGCACGCAACTTTCCCCCTGCCATTTTAATATTCATAAGTTTCACCTCTGAAGTACGGTGGCCAACAGTGTCATATCACAACAACATTTACTAAGTGAACAAAACTGAGAACACTACTGCATTAAGCGAGAACGCAAATACAAACACAAACACATGAAAACAGAAATACAAACTCGAAAACAGCATTTAAGAACTGCTGCATTGGAGGAGCACTCCATGCACCCAACCACTAGGGGCATTTTATAAATATTTGTGTTAATGTTGCAAAAAAAGCCATAAGTAGAGCAAGAAGCAGGCGCTGTAGCTGAGAAGCTGTGGAGAGATTAATTTCCAGGGGATAACTGTTGCAACATTAACAAAGGGGTTACAGAAACCAGATGAACATCTTAATGTGCACATGCACTGAACCAAAGATTTTTTTTTTCCCATATTATGTCTATTTTAAGACTGATCTTTGGAAGTTGTTGCTTCTGTGCAATTTCCTGTTAAAAAAAACTGTTTTACATGGATTTACTCCACAGGCACTGAAAAATAAGCCACTGTTTGAGCAGGCAATTCAATCAAGCTCTTCTTTCTTTAAACTTACCCAACTCTGAAATAAAACAATGTAAAAACACAAGGCAAATTGTGCTCAATTCAGATATAATATACTGGAGGAAGAAACGGAGTTGAGATGGAGATGGAGAGGTCTGAGGGACGTGAAACCAGAGCCCATCTCTCTGCAGGAAGTGTTATCTAGTGTTTGAGTTTCAGCTCTAAAAATACCCCTCTCTGCAGCGCGGGATGAGGCTGGAGGTCGTGTGAAGAGGGACGTCTGTCTGCAGGAGCAGGGACACTGCATCGTGGCTGAGGAGGAAAATGAAGAACGAGTGCTGGCCGCCAGAGGCCACAGTTTGGGTCAAAAAGTTCACAATGAGGTTTATAAAGCCAGAGTGTTTACCATATATATTCATACACTGCCAACAGCTCCTCAGGACTAGGCCAGAGGAAGCTGTGGAAAAGGACTAGAGCCAAACGATTTGAGGAAAACATCCAATATTAATTTTTAGAACAATTTTTAGAACTTCAGAATTACAGATGTAGAATTTATAAGCAGTATAAAATTGCGCCTTAATGCCCAAGGCCTGAACAAAGATTTGTGTTTTGTTACATTTGGTTTTGGTTTCACACTGTGAGAATTATCTCCTCCTGACATCATCACTTACAGGAGTTGCATCTCCCCGTAATTGACATGGATTGGTTTGTAGAGTGCAGCGAGTCTGAATAAACCAACTCATTTCTACCATTTACTGTTGCTACTTATTTGTGGTTCAGATGAAGTTTATAACTTTAGACACAACAAACAAATACAGTGCTCACATACGCAACGCTAAGCCTACTTAATCAGTCCCGTACTCACATTATCCATTCCACCTAAAGACCTATCATATTTTTTCATTTTGTTGTCAATATATTGTCCCAGATATAATTGCAATAAACAACATTGTCATTTTACATCCATTTTATGCCACTGATATAACAACAATATATAAGCATAATAATGCAATTACACACCTTTAAAGAACAATGAACTTTTAACAAACCTTAAGCAAGATTAGGAAGGAATTGGAATATAAACAAAATAGTATATATAGCCTAAAATAATAAAACATAAATAAAATTAAATCACTGTTCTGAAATAAATTAATCGACATAACAGAGAAACAGAACAGAACATACAGTTAAAATACAGATGACTTTAGACCTTTTGTAAAACACTCCAGTAAACAGTGGACAACACTGAGGTCAGCAACAATTACTGAGGGACTGTCCCTGTATTGTAAGATAATCCAAAAACCACACCTCCCTACACTTTATTAGATGGGCACTCTAGTAGTGTATAAAATAACGATACTGTATTGTTTTATTTGTTTTGTGAGCCTGTGCAGTGCATGCAGGAGAAACTCCGGAACATTTCCCACTCCATTCTCACATGCCAGATTTGCCAACCATCCCGTAAAATACGGAATCGTGCCGTATTTAGACATTAAAAGATGCGTTCTGTTTTGAACCGATACGGAACACGCTTTGTTCCATATTTTTGAGGTTACACTTTTATGGCAATGGTTTGAGACAAATGCGCAGCTCCGACTCACCCGGAGCGAGGGGCAGATTTTCCACTGCATCGAAACAGAAAAAGCACTTCTCGATGGTCGTCACCTTTATTTAGCGAATCAGCAGCCGATGGAGTCACAGTCCCTCCTACAGGGGGCTGTCTTGCTTCGACGCTGAGAGCAGTGAGTAATTCACCTTGTCACATTTATCGCTGTCACTTATGCTGCCCTCACTTTCTGTAATAGGTCCGAAAGTCCAAACCTACTGAAAAAGTATTTTCACAAATACCAAAACCAGGTTCAGTTTTATCCAGACAGAAACCACCTCTTTAGGTCAGACCAAATTTGGTCCGTATGCCTGACTGTAGTCCAAGGCACCTTTCACAGCTACTACTCTGGTTCAGACAAAACTGAAAGTCTGGAGGTCTGGATCAAATAAGGCATGAGTGAAAAGACCCTCTGATGTAACTGTACACCTTCATTCATTACGCACAGATCTATAAATATACAATTAGTGCCCACCTCTGTCTCCACCCACCCTTCCAACGCTTGATGGGATTGGTTCCCTAGGTGTACGAGATATGAAACTATGGGTGTATGAATCTGTGTGTTTGCACATCAAAGCAGAAATACTCAGCCATAGCTCTGATCATTTATTCACTCATGATACGTCTTCTAGCATCAACAGCACTACACACACTATCACAGAAACACCAAAAGTTAATAAGGCTAAACACAGGAATTTCACTGGAGGGGGCTTTAAAAATTTACACAACACTGGTGAAGACGTATGCTTTAATAATAATAACAAAAAAAACCTTTGTAGATCTAAAATCTGCACTTTACTTATCCTCTAATAAACACCAATACACCAAACATTTGCATAAATTATAAAATACTGTATACAAAAACATTTTCAATACATGTACAGATGTGCAGTGTCTGTTGCTTACAGTATTTATGTGTGAATGTAGTAGGAAGAAAAGCATTGAGGCAAACTCTTTTGCTCTCCAGAAATCCCTGCTTACAACTGGAAGCACCTCAAACCAGCGCTAATCACTTTCCTACAGCCATTTCTGGGCTGAATCGATATTTCTGAATCCGCACTCATGAAAATAAAGCTGCTAAAAAAAGAGAGAGAAAGAGGCTATTGGAATTGAGGCCAAAGGTTTTTTCTTAAACTCCAGCCTTTTTTGTGCAATATAACTTTTGTATATTTATAAAAATAAAAAAAAAAGGTGTAAAACATGGACTGAAAATGATATGCAACACTTTACTGTGGTCAATGCTGAGAATATCTTGGCATAACAAAAGAGAAATTACATTGTTTAAGAGCACTGAGTGTAGGAAGGTTTCAGAAATAAATAAGTAATTCAGCACAGGGCTGTGGAACAGTGGAACTGTGTTCTTTGGAGTAATGGAGCTCCATCCAGTAACTAGGTGTGCTGGAGAGATATTTATTATCCAACTGACCGCACTGAAGCTCTCATGGCTCAGTGCTATCAAATCCTTGCAGCAATGTTCTAACATCTAGTGTACAGCTCTCTCAGAAGAGCTGTTACAGCAGGAAAATATTACACTGTTGCATTTTATATTACTGTAAATATCAAGTCATTTTAAGATATGAATGCAGCATTTTAAGTAGGCTTGGCTAACTGTGCAGCACAATACATAGTTCAAAATATAATTCATTTATTCATTAATTTTTCTGTAAGTGTTTCATCTTATAGTGTTGCAGTGGTCGCAGAGCCTACGCAGTATAAGCCACCCACCAACACACATACAGCTTACATACACACACTGTCACACACATTCTTGTGGCCAATTTCTCACAATCACCATGTAACTCAGCTATTAAAAATTTCACACACTCACTCTCTCTTACCTGTGGACAACTATACACCTGTGGCTAATTTCACACATTCACACCTTTGGCCAATTTAACACAGTAAATCCCACCAGCGCTCCTGAAAGAAACCCACACAGACACAGGGAGAACATACCACAGTCTTCACAGACAGTGACCTGAGGTGGGATTTGAACACAATCATAGGTCCCTGGATCTGTGTGACAGCAACACCAACACTGCCCTAAATATACCATTCTCTAAATAAATGTCCAATATTTTGATAGAATTTAAACATATGGCAGGACATTTAAGAGTGAAACATTAATTTCTGTATCAAATTGTGTGCAATATCAGCTGTGATTTCTTTATATCTTTATAGAAAACATATTTCAAAAAAATAAAAAAATAAACACTTGTGCAGTGCATGTTCACATCAAAGTGTGAATCTGGAGCAAGATCAGCCTAAGTGTGAAAATGTGTTCACACTAGCAGGCAACAATGCGACAAGAGTCCAGTCATTTCCTATCTGAAGAAGAATGCAATCAGTAGCCAGGATTCAGTGACAAGCGATATTTAACAAATCATGTTGAGAATTTCTACGTACACCTGCTAGTGTAAACATTGGGTAAGTCAGAAAACATGGGACAAAACTAGCCGTTCTGATTCTGCTCCGCTTCTGATGTCAAGTGCAGAGGCTTTAGAATTGCCCCACCCCCTCATCTGAGTCTGCCCAATCACAGCACTGGACCTGCATTTATGCGAGAGTGCAAAGAAAGTTAAACGAAGCAAAACAGACAACGAGCACGGAGAAAGGACAGCACTGAGTAAAAATGGAGAAAACAAGAACGGAGAAGAAAGAGAACCTAGCAAAAACGACTGAAAACCAGAGCTGCTCCTCCTTGCTCCACACTGCTGTGCGCTCTGGTTTGGGGTGAACAGCGAGCGGCTCATTATCATTCAAAAGGGGCAGGCGCTGAAAGCAGGCGTTCTGAACAGAGCTATTTGGACAGGGGGAGAATGCTGTTGTGACCCTTGTGGGGTTTTGACCAAAGCAGGTCACAGACATTTCATTAAGAAACAGAACTGTGTTCCACTGTGGAGAAGAAGGAGCATGTGTCCTCTTTTATTAGCAAAAGTAAAAGGAGCAATAAATTCTCCAGCAATTCTTCTTCACATTACTGACAAATAGCAGCCTGACATATCAGATATATCATAACCTATTTTAAATATGGCCAACCCCATGATTAACACCCGCTCCATGGAACCAAAACCGTATCATTCAGGAATCACATACAAATCAGATTTTTCACCTAATGTGAATCGCACCTTATATAACAAATGTATCCTACCTGCTTACGGCTAAAACATTTATTCTCTGATTAAAAACGTGTTGTTTACAGGTTTTTAATCAGAGAATTAAGAGACCCTAAACCTGAAAGGCCAAAATTTGTTCTCTATAGCACTGAAATAATTTCTTTACTGTTACACAATTAGTTTTTTTTTTTTTTTGCAAAAAGAAATTTTAAGTGTTTATATCCTCCAACACTTCATTAAAAGCAAAAGGCTATAGAGAACCATGTACATGCAAAGAACCATATGAATGCTTAAATTCTTCACTCTTGACTGAGAACCTATTGCATATAATTCTTAAAAATGTCATAAACACAAAACAAGGAACAAAGAAACAATGGTGTTATTTCTATGTAGCAATGGGTTCCTTCACCAAACGGTATACAGTTCTTCAAACCACCCTAAACCTAAAACAGAACCTAAAAATCAGTAGCAACAACGTTCATACCAAGAACCATATGAATGCTTAGCTAAATGTTCTCCTCTGCAAAGATGAACCTGTTCTAAATTGCCCTTTAAAAAACCCTAAACCTAAAATCCTAACAAGTGTTTGAAAACAGGAACCCTTTTTCAGTGTTTTTCGGTAAAGGAAATTGTTATATACTGAACCATTAAAATTCTTAAAACCTTCTTCTCTGTGAAAATAAACTTACTGTATACAGTTCTTGAAATGATGCTAAACCTAAAATAAAAAGCTTATAAAAATACTATATTGCACCAAGAGTGTTCCTCTACTGTTACGAGAACCCATTTTCAGTACTATACAGGACCAAGGGTTCTTTAGTAAAGAAAGTGGTTGTACAGATGATAACCATATTAATGCTTAAATGGCTCTTCTGAAAAACCTGTAGCATATTAAAAAAAACTTAAACCTAAAAGAGGGCTTAAAATGGTTCTAGGTAAACCAAAAGGTTTCCCACTATTGTTAGCATTGTAGAGAACCCTTGTAGCTAAGAGTGTAGCTGAAGGCCTTGTTGCTGCATTTGAAAATGAAGTCCCAACAGTGATATGAAACACTGGCACTCAATGGTCTGTTTATTTTACAGTTAGCTCTCAAACTGAGCATATTTTTAAAGAGTTTTTAAATAGTAAATGTTAAATGAAACTTGGACTTGGCGAAGGTACTAACACTATATGTCTGCTGCTGAAATACTCATTTAACCTCGTAAATATAAACAAACAAACATAAAACTGTTATTTGGTGGCAACCTAATTTTTTCACTCTTCCGAGACTCAAGTATATAATATTCTACACGTTTTTAAAAGACGTTTAAACAACAAAGCCGTTAATGAAGTAAAAATGTAGTCTCAAATGTTGTACTGTTAAATCCATTACATTTTTGAAAACGTTGGAACATTTTTATGCCATTCATTTAAAGTATGAAATCATCATAACAGTAAAATAAATCGACGGACGATGGTGGTTTAGCTTAGCTCAAAGTGTTAAGATGTTCGGATATGGCCTGCGCTTCTATATCTAAAGATATAACTGCAAAAACAAGATAAATAAGTCGTGTTTTACACTGCACTCTTAACGTCTTCTAAGAACACTTAGAAATCAACAAAACCAAAAACAAATACACACTGACTCAAAGATTTGGCGACTTATTAACAAGCTTCTTTTTTAAAAATTTCCGTTCCACCTTAAGTGGTGCAGCAGCTACACGCTGGCGCCGAGAAAGCCTCCGGCTTCAGAATGAAACTGCTGCACCATTTAAGGGGGAACGGAAAATTTGCCTAGCTTAGCCGTCTCCCGGGCAACTCCTTAATCCGAGCAAGTCGAGATCGATGCAAATTATCTCCAAAAATACACAACAAATCGATTAAAATGAAACGTTACCAAATGGATTAGATCCTTTTTACCTAATTCCCGTCGGTTACGCCTCCCATTTTGTCCGTTTTGTTAGATTTAACGCCGATTTCTCGAATCCGTTCTCATTTTTTCACTCTCCTTTCCCGCTGATGTCTCTTTAAGCCTCCGCCGCTCGGCTCGACGCCGCCATACGGCCGCATTGGTTTAATGCACCTTCGTTGGAAAATCGTGCGTGTGTCTCGTTGGAGAATCGGAACCGGTTATAAAATTTAGCTCATATCTTGCGTAAGATACGCTACATTCTGAATCCTGAACATTTAGTTCAGTTTTACGGTACGGAGCCCCTAAAGTGACACGGAATAATTGTGAAATAATAAAAAACATTATCGTTTATATTGCCTCACTATATTATTACAGGGCCACAGAATATTTTATTGTGACCTTAGTATGCTATTTTATGGCCTCAATATATTATTCTGATATGACTTATGAAAAACAAGCTATTTATGGACTATGTATGAATGCGTATTTAAAAAAAACAGCATTAAAGGCCTACGTTCACAACTGTAATAAAAATAACTTATATACTTCATATAATTCAGAATTCCTCAACATCGACTGCTCTCCAGTCTGTTTGCATGCTGGAAACTGCGCTAATACATCTACTTCTGCGTTAGTAAATGAGTTTAAAAAAAAACAAAGTGGTTAGGTCAGGCTTCTTATCTCTCTGCTCAAAGCCGAAAAATGGCACAGAGTTGTTTCTGCTCCACAGATGGGTAAAACTGATTTATTTTTTTCTCTTTCTGATTATTTAGGTAGGAAACCACTCTAAATTCAGGATACAGCTAACTGCATGAAAGTAAACGCAGAGCGAAAGTGATACAAAACTAAACACCTTGATTACAAACGAGTAAATCAAACTGTAAATAAAAACTTACAGCCATGTACATACAACAGTTATTTTTTCCACTCAAACATACATTCTACGTTAAAAGAGATTGTGTAATTTCCATACAGAAGCATGAATTAAAATGGAGCTGCCCATGAGAAAAGTCACCCTGCTTAGTGCCAAAGCGTGAGTGAAATGCTGACAAAGCAGGTGTCCACAAACTTGTAGCCACATAGTGCATTCTAAATGTTAAATGTGTAAAGCTATATTTTAAAATAGAATTATTTTTCTAAATATGTCATTTAAGTTTTATAATACAGAGTTGTGTCCTAAGTACTTAGCCACGTTGAGTTCAGTCAAGTGTGATTCAAACGAGAGTTATTCGGGGCAGAATCAGACACTGGAAGATGCTAAGATATGCTTTTGCATGCGTTGCTTTTTTATTTGATCTGAGGAAGCTTCTTGAGTTGAATAGGTCTTATCTCTCTGTCCATCTCCTGATATAATGTTCGAAGCAGCCGCTGGTCACTTCCTTGCTGTGCTTGCTGTGAAGATTCAGGAGCCCAGTAGAAGCATTTCTGCAGAGCTGTAAAGAACTGAGCATTAAAAAAATGTTATTTTTCATGATTTTAATGGTGCTGGCTCTCAGCAAGGCCAAAGGTGAGTCTTTGGTGCTCTTAATAATTTCACCATGTTTAAGGGGCATTCAGTAAGTGTTCGGTATGGGTATGAAGTAAAACACATCTTCACTGCCCAACGATAAGTGTGTATCTTCAAAAATGTAACTTTACAGGAGAAGGAAAAATCCTTCTGAAATTTCAATGGAAGCCAGTATAAAAAGAGTCATTTTGTAGTATTTCTTTTGGTCCATTCAACACAGCGTTTTGCTGTGTTCAAATGACATGGCAAACTAAAAATACACATAAATGAGGATAAATGTTTTTCTTTGGACAGCGGCAATATGAAATTTATTCTGTTTTTAAGTTATCACGATTAACATCTTTTATTATTTACTGTGTTTTATTGCCTTTGAACATATAATAGTAAAAAGGGAAGGGATGGGGTGGGGAGGGCAAAACAGTCGATACACTACAAAACATAGACAGATAAAAGTCAGAATAAAGAAAACGAAAAAAAAACTGATATTATCTTATTTACTAAAAACCTTTAAGTCTTAGACAGATCTGTGTCTTTTACTGTGATACTGTTTTACTGGGGGTCCTGATCTGGTCACAATCACAGTCACAATCTGGTCCTGATGTGACAGAGAACTTAAGTGTTTATTCCTGAAATCTATACCATATTATGACATCAGCAGCATTCCTCAATTACACTGTGGTTGTGTCTGCCCCATTTATACGTGCAGCGAATCATTCTGAGATTCTTCTTAGAATTATTCAGAGATTCTTCTCAGAATTCTGACTTTATTCTCGGAATCTTTTATCTTTTCAATGCAGTGGCCCTAAAACTCCGCCATAGTATAACAGCTGTATCACAATATGAAGAAGAATCACTGGAGAAAATTACTGACTCATCTTTTAAATATTTAAGTGACTCTCAAAATGAAAGGACAATACCATTGATCGGGTCTTTATGATGTTCTTATTGCTTATGTATATATGTGTGTCTGTGTATGACAGCAGGAGTTTGCCTTCCATCTTTGAACATGATCTGCAGTCCGAATGGGATGGTGTGTGCTGGGGGGAGCTTTAACCTCACCTGCAGGTTCACAGGTCTCTGCGCCAGTCAAAGTGTCCAGATACTGAGGGACGAACAGATGTTCAGCGAGTTTCAACCGTCCAGCTCCTCCCCAGCCTCCAAACACAACGGCTCCCTCTATCTGTCCATCCACAAAATTACAGAGGCAGACTCGGGTCAGTACAGCTGTCAGAGCAACCCACCGTATTCCATCGCCGGGTGCCCCTTAAATGTTACAGGTAATGTCCTAAAAGGAGGGATCAGCCGTTCTCTGATTCCTCTTCATGGTACAAAACAGTGGTTATACTGCCCTGTAGTGGACAAGTATGAATCAGAGATTCTATACTGAACCTAAACATAGCCACGCACAAATAGGTGACGCTCTACCAGCCCAGAGAGTGTCTACTTTATTGTAAGGCACTTTAGTGTAGTGTACTTTAGCGTTGGGTAATTTAGCATTGTGTAGTTTAGTGTAGTGCACTTAACACATAAATTAACGCTGTGTTCTTAGTGTAGTGCACATCAGTGTGTTCTATGTAATGTAAAGTAAATTAGCTTTGTGTTCCTTGGTGGTTTTTTAGCATTGTGTACCTTATTATAATGCACTTCAGTGCAGTGTACTTGTGTATTTTAGCATGGCATACTTTAATGTAGTGCACTCAATTTGTTACACTTTAATACTGTGTAATTTAGTGTAATATACTTCAGGGTATTGTAATTTAGAATGGCGTACATTTATGGAATCAGATTTTGCCAAAAAAAATCGCACAAAAAAATCATCTCAAACATAAAATTTACAACTTGCAAACAAAACAAAATATCCAGCTCTGACGTTTGTGCTCCATGACTTTTGCGCGTGAACTCTGAGTTCTGCGCATGCTCTCTGAGTTTTGTGCGCGAGTTCTCTGTGCTCTGTGCGCGAGCACTCCGAGTTATGTGCGTCTGATCCCTGAGTTTTGCGAGCATTTTTGGCACAATACTCTCGCGTGGGCGGGTTTTCTCAGGGGTGCCTTCCCATTGGCTAATGAATTTTTGAGTGACAACTCAGTGCACTGACGTTGTTCACAACTCAACTGCAGCAAGCGTGTGTTATTTGGCTTTGGGACTCCGCATGTGCCGAAAATCACTCATATGAAAGTTGCTGAATAGCTCTCATAGAATTTTCCCTTTCCTAATATTTAAACATATAGCCCGTTTTTGCTTAAACTGCATACTATTAGAACATTTTACATTTTTTTGTCACTTCACCTGTTCTTGTTTATTAACATTAATATTTATTATTATAATTATTGCTGATTGCTAATAATGATTAATGATTTTTTTAATGAATCATTCACATTTCCTCACAAAATGCGAAAATGACGATGGACTTTGCAAAATTTAAATACAACTTTATTAAATTTACATTCATTAAAGGAACAGGAACATCTCTCACACTCCTTATCGTCATGTTTCTCTTCTCTCCGACCTCATATAACACAAAATGCACATATGAAATTTGTTAAAAACAGATCTCTGATCATCAAAATAAATCATAATAGCCGTTGTGGAATAGGTTCAATACATTAGTACACGGGACTCTGAACAGGAGCTCAAGCACTCATATAAAAATATTGTACAAATAAACAGAAATAAATGCTCATTTAATTTGTTTTATCCTGAGTAAACACAGACATCACTGTGCATTTACCTCAGAGTATAGTATCTATGAGAGACAAACACGTTTGTTTTCACAGTAATTTTTTTTAGACGAAACTACCTCAATATCTACATTGATATCGTCCGACTTTGCAGGTATTTCAGCGTTTTTAAAGACAGTAAATCACAGAGAGTATTCGTGTTTATGTAAAATTCCCAGTGTCTATCCACTGATGAGCTGCAACGTGGAGTACGCATGCGCAGTCCAAAATACCTTGGACACTGAGTTGTCACTTAAAAATTAATTAGCCAATGGGAAGGCACCCCTGAGAAAACCCGCCCACGCGAGAGGTTTCTGCCAAAACTGCTCGCAAAACTCAGGGATCAGGCGCACAAAACTGAGAGAGCACGGACAGAACTCGAAGCACTCGCGCACAAGACTGAGAGAGCACGCACTGAACTCAGAGCTCACGCGCAAAAGTCATGGAGCACAAACATCAGAACTGGATATTTTGTTTGCAAGTTATAAGTTTTATGTTTGAGATGATATTTTTTTGTGCGATCCTTTTTGGCACACATCTGATTCCATATACCTTAGCATTGTGTACTTTAGGGTGTGCACTTTATTCTAGTGTGGTCTACTTAAGTGTTGTGCACTTTAGATTTGTGTACTTTAGCATTTTGTGTGCCATATTTTAGCGTTGTGTCCGTGGGTGTACTTTAGTGTGGTGTATGTTTAGTGTTCACCAGCATGGAGTGGTGTACTTTAGAGAGGTGTACTTAGCATACGTTAGTTATTTTTGAACACAGATACAGAATGAGAGAATATCAAACTAAGGCAAGACACAGTTTGGAACATTTTGCCTCAGTCCTGTTCTTTCCCCACAGTGTGTTCTAAGACCACTAAGAACATGACCCAGAACTCTCTGCCTGCCCAAGACCCCCTCTCTCCGTGTAAGTGCCATCCACTTATAACTCACCTCTATCACACCATCCACCTCCACCACCTCGTTGTGTGACTTATTTTATTTTTTTATTTTTTTGTAAAATTTTTGTCATTTTTGGTTACTGTTGTGTTGTATTAAAGGTGTCAATTTCCTTTTAGCCTGCTGTTATTATGATGGATTTCATTAGCGAACATGACTTTAAGTGACTTACACTTTTATTTGATAAAAAATATATATATATAATTAAAATAATAACAAAGAAGCTTCTTTTTTGCTGCCATCCTCATTCGCTGTCACCCAACTTGCACCTGAGTTTTGTACAGTAATACAACAGTAAATGACTGGAAAATTATCCACTACAATCTCTCACATGACAGCAAAGATCAAATTATTGGTGGGCACAATTCAATAATCGCTGGATATTGGTAGGGACACGTCCCCTCCGTCCATGCTAATTATACGTCCTTGCTATGTCCTGTTCTTTCCCCACAGTGTGTTCTAAGACCACTAAGAACATGACCCAGAACCCTCTGCGTGTCCAAGATCCCCTCTCTCCGTGTAAGTGCCATCCACTTATAACTCACCCTCTATCACACCTCCACCACCTCGTTGTGTGACTTGTTTTTGTTTTTTTTTGTATAACTTTTGTCATTTTTGGTGACTGTTGTGTTGTATTAAAGGTGTCAATTTCCTTTTATTTAACAAAATATAACCTAAACATATTTGAAAATGTCTCCCCACGAAGGACTGGCGCCCCCTTCCATGGTGTGCCTTGCGTCCAGTGATTCTGGGTAGGCTCTGGACTCTGAAATGGATAAGCGCTTACTGACAATGAACAAATTAATTAATTAATTTTGATTTACAATTATACCTATTATGCCTATTACAATTATACACAACAATGCTTTAAAACATATTTAAGAAAAATACACCTTAATTGATCCCCTTGGGGAAATTGCTTCTCTGCATTTGAACCATCTGTGGTAGTGAACATACAAACACACATTAGTGAGCAATTCTACACACACACACACACGGAGCAGGGGCTGTGACCAGCTCGTTGCCCAGGATGCAGTTTGGGGGTTAGGGGCCTTGCTCAAGCAGTGAACTAATTTTCTCTCTCCAGTCCCGGAAAGGGACACACGACATTCTGGCCTCAAGCTCACTTTTCTAACCGCCTTCTTCTCTAAGATACAACCCTACCCACCACACCCAAACCGAGAGCCCAAAACATATACTATATCCTCCGAAAATGTGTAGACACCCCTCTAATGAGCAAGTTTAAGGTGCATGTATTTCTGACAAGAGACATTCAGCTGTAGAGGTGCATGAGACATCATAAGATGATCTGGAGCAGCTGCCCATGGGCATAATGCCTTTTATTGCCTAGATAGGTACATATAGTCCCTCAGTACTGGACTGAACTGATCTGGATGTGCTTTTTTGTTGAAGGGACCCTGCAGAACACCCTGATGTGGTATCTGCTCTGTAAGACTGGAGTGTTTCTGATGTGCTTCATGAAAGTCGCTCTGAAATCCACTGTGAACATCCACTGAGCAGAAATCCACGGAGACTACCAGCGGACCACCAGCACTAATAGTCGCAGACCTAGACAATTTGTTAGTGTAAAATGCTTAATATAAAACCTATCCTGCATATCTGTATCCCTCTCTTTTATAATACTCTGTATGTCTCAAAGACTGTACGATGTCAGATAACAAGATACTAGGCTGTCACTGGGGGGCTTCCGAGTGGTGCAGGTGTCTGATTGTTGTCCTTCTCATCAGGAGATCACTGCTTCCCTCTCTTGGAATCTTATGGCGCTTTTCCATTGCATGATTCCTACTCTACTTAACTCTATTAGTTAAGCCTTCTCCTCCAGTGTGTTGAGCTGTCTGATGGGGCTCAAAACAGTCTGTAACTGTAGCGCTTGCCCTCCTTGTCCCAGACTGAAGGTATTAATGTGTAAATGGGGAATTTATGGAAGCAAGAAATAAACATAAACATAAATAACTATGACTTCTATGGTTGATTTAAAGGTACATCTTTATGAAAATTAATTTGGAAACATAATAATACCAGTATGGGTTTCCTCCCAGTCCAAACGCTCTTGCTTGTAGGTGGATTGGCATTGTTCAGAGATGTGAGTGACTGGGTGAGTGTGTGAAACTGTCTAGAGGTGTGAGTGGGTGAGTGTTTGAAACTGTTCACAGGTGTGAGTGACTGGGTGACTGTGTAAGTGTTTCAGCCACTAGGTGAGTGAAATTTTCCACAGGTGTGAGTGACTGGGTGAATGTGAGTGACTGGGTGAGTGTATGAAATTGTCCACAGGTGTGTGTGAGTGACTGGGTGAGTTTATGAAATTGTCCACAGGTGTGTGTGAGTGACTGGGTGAGTGTGTAATTGTCCACAGGTGTGTGTGAGTGTGTGTAATTGTCCACAGGGGTCTGTGTGACTGGGTGAGTGTATGAAACTGTTCACAGATGTGTGTGAGTGTATGAAACTGTTCACAGGTGTGTGTGAGTGACTGGGTGAGTGTATGAAATTGTCCACAGGTGTGCATGAGTGACTAGGTGAGTGTGTGAAATTGTCCACAGGTGTGTGTATGTGTGTGTGAGTGGGTGAATGTGTGAGTATTTGAGCCACTAGGTGAGTGTGTGAGTAACTGGGTGAGTTTAAAATTGTCCACAGGTGTGGGTGTGAGTGAGTGGGTGAGTGTGTGAAATTGTCCACAGGTGTATGAGTGACTGGGTGAGTGTATGAAATTGTCCACAGGTGTGCATGAGTGACTAGGTGAGTGTGTGAAATTGTCCACAGGTGTGTGTATGTGTGTGTGAGTGGGTGAATGTGTGAGTATTTGAGCCACTAGGTGAGTTTGTGAGTAACTGGGTGAGTTTAAAATTGTCCGTGGGTGTGAGTGAGTGAGTGGGTGAGTGTGTGAAATTGTCCACAGGTGTATGAGTGACTGGGTGAGTGTGTGAAATTGTTCACAAGTGTGAATGAGTGGGAGGGTGAGTGTGTGTGAAACTGTCCACAGATGTGTGAGTGAGTGAGTGAATGTGTGAGAGACTAGGTGAGTGTGTTATTGTCCAAAGGTGTGTGTGAGTGAAATTATCCACAGGTGTGAGTCTTGCATCAGAATGTATGGATTTGACCATATTCCATTATAATAAACTCAATAGGCGTATTGTTTCAAAGCCCTCCTCCCCTATTCAGATTATGAAGGTTAAATATACTCAGTCATTTCCACCAACAAAAATTAGTAAACAGTGTTTAGCAAATTATTATTTATTATTTGTACATAATTTGTATTCTATAAAGTGCAACTTGCCTGAGATGAAGAATCAAACTGCTTTGTAGTTTCTGAATTAAACGATTTATGCTCCATAGAGCAGGTCCTCCACATGGGAACAACCATGTTTTAAACAGGTACAGGTTTAGTCCAGAATCCTTGACACATTCAGACCACTACGTGTCAGTGCTGTGTGTTTCTTAATGTGAACATTAATCACTGCAGAAAATGACTGACTGGACCTTTACTGTCGTGTTGTAATGAATAAAAATACATCTGTACACACAGAGAAACACCTCCGCCTCATGATGAATTCACTGTGGACAGGTTCAGTTTACAGTTCAGCAGAAAACAACACTGAGTAACTGCAGGCCTGAGAGTTCACCACCAGGAGGAGCTCAGAACTCATATCACGACTCGCTTCCGCACTCAGTGTATTCTCTCAACTCCACTGACACCACAGGCGCACTTTAACTACTTAATACCCTGTTCTTCACATGTCAGGACCCCCACAGAGCAGGTATCTGTAATTTTAGATCTAGAGTGCTCTTGTATGGTCAGTGGAGCTGAGAGAACGGACTGTGAGTGTGGAAGTGGTCATAATATAATGGCTGATTGGTGTATGCAGCGGCGTAACACCAAATTCTGGGCCCTATGCACAAGCAGTGCCCCTGGGCTCCCCTCAACCACTTCCTGTGTTCCTAAAATTTCATACAATCATTTGCATCATAAAAACTACGTGGCATTTTATTTTTCTTATGATGTGACAAGGCAGTCAACATTAGATGGAACTGCCTTTATTCTCTTATTCTAATTTGGCTATAGCCAAACATAGGCCACAGTAAAACACAGAGCACGACTTTAGTGTTGCTATATACATTAGCTACAGTATGTATTCAAACAAAGATTTATTTAGAGTTTATCTCAGATTACAGATAAGGTATCATGCTATTTCTAATTTTGTGTTATGCCGTTTTTAGCACTGACAGTTGCGGTGGTATTGAAGCGTTTTATAACCACAGTTCGTTCAATGCAGGCTATGTGCTTTCACATTTGGGCTCACATGTCTTGGGAAATAGTTTTTTTAGCAGTTGCTTTCCCTCATTTTTCCCCCTTCTTTCCTGCCTCTCATTTCTTTTCCGAAAACCAGATTTAGCTTTCTTTGGCATCATCTTCTACGGTTCGGACACAACGCGTACTTCCGCTTCAGCAGAATGAACGCTAATTTAAATGGGCCTAGTTAAAAAGCCCGGTGAAGGCGGACTAAACCATCGGGTGAAAGGGGTGAGGGGGCTGTCCTCAGACACTGTATGTAGGCTAGGACACAAAATCCATCGATCAACCGATTTATTTGCCAAAAACATTACATTTACTATTTAATGTGATCTTTAAATTATATTACTATTTAAAGGAAAATAAAACTCCAGACTCAAGGGCCCTGGTAACTCCGTCCCACTTTTCATCCCACTACGACGCCCCTGGGTGTATGTGTTAAAAGCACATCCCTAACACTCTGTAATAAGGGCGTAGATTTGCTCTTGACATTTGTGGGGACCTATGTCCGTTTTGTTTTTTATGCTTGGTTTTTCCCCTTTGTTTCGTGATAAAACGAGTTTGTTGTGCAGTTATTTTCCAAACCATGTTATTCACAGCTACAGACGATTTTAGCCTGCTGTTATTATGATGGATTTCATTAGCGAACATGACTTTTAAGTGACTTACATGTTTATTTATTAAACAAAAATAATTAAAATAATAATAATAAAGAAGCTTCTTTTTTGCTGCCATCCTCACTCGCTTGTTTTGTACAGTAATGCTCGCTTATGACTGGAAAATTATCCACTACAATCTCTCACATGACAGCAAAGATCAAATTATTGGTGGGGACAATTCAATAATCGCTGGATATTGGTAGGGACACGTCCCCTCCGTCCATGCTAATTCTACGCCCTTGCTATGTAGTATATTTACCTTAATGTGACAGTTTGAAAACGATTATGATGTTCCTCCTACCTGTAATAGGGAGAATAGTGGCTCTCCCAGGATGATTTCCTAAAGACTTGGCTATGCATCTTTTATTTTTGTTGATTAAAATGTAATAAACAGGTTTTTGTGAGTTTTTGCGGTTGCTAACTTTAGTCAGATTAGCTCAGTTTTTAGGATTAAACATCAATTCTGAGAATAAGGGCTGTTCTGTAGTTATTGTTAAGTTATAGCCAGAGTTACACTTTGTGTTGGTGGATCCCAAGCCTAGGACCCTAGGTAGGTAGGTAGAGAGAGAGAGGGGTTAATTACACCCAGCAACAGGTAGGGGGCGCTCAAGATATAAAAAAATAAGCCAATTCTTTCATAGCATTCCTATAAATGGTTACACTATAAGCGTCTGGCTCAGACATGGTTCTCTGCTCGTCGCTGACTGAACCACGAAAAACGGTGGCCTTTGGATAGTGCAGAGACATCCGAACGTTGAGAAAGCATGTAAATAGATGACAACGTTGCTTTATTCCTGCTCCATAGGTGGGCGACATGTATTTTTGCGGTACTCTTTCCTTAAAGTGGAATATACTTCATATACTTCAGGGGACCCGTAAACAGAGCGAAAGAGCTACAAAACTAAACAGCTCGAGTTACAAACGAGTTTGTGTTAATTCAAACAGTGAATGAAATCTTACAGACAACTTACACTTCAGCCACGTACAAAGTCATTTTTTTCTCTTAAACGCACCGTTCCACCTTAAAGGCTACCACCACTTAATGGACCTCCATGAATATTTCACATTATTTTAGTTACTGACATATATAAGTATGAATTAAAATGAAAACAGCATGCATAATTTGCTTTAAAACTGACAATTTTATTAAATTGACGGAAAAACCCGAGCTCGCTACGGAAATTCTTGAACGCAACCGTGACGTCACTGGTGGACAACAGCTGAACAACGCCGCGGTAAAACACCGTTATGACTGACTGTTATGACAGTATCTAACTAGCTAAATAACTAACATTATTCATGACAATAGCCTAGCAATAAGCTAAACTCAAATGTAGAGGTACCGTTATTCCTGTAAATGTGATCGAAGTCGAACTCGAATTCATCTGACACTATAAACCTCCGTAATGCAGCTACGTAGCCGAGTATAATCTGAGCCACCGAGTTTAGCAAGTCAAGCTAACGTTAACTAACACTAAGTAAAACAGGCGAAGTAAGTGTACTTACCATGTTTACCTCCATGTTACAGAGGCTCTTGAACACCTTTCGATGGTTTCCTTACATGCCCATATTGTTGGAAATGCCCCAGTGAAATGAGCACTACCGATAACGGAGTGAGTAGTGTACCATGTCAAATAGTGTTCTGTTCATTTTCTAAATTAAAGGTGGTTGTACGTGCTCTACATTCTACTAGCTACAAAACAAAACAAAAACAAAGTTTCAGCAGCTTGTCTTCATCTAGCAAAAATATAGAATATACAAAAATATTATGCTTTCTCTTTGTCTTGCTGGAAATAAATTTTAGACTACTGATTATCTACACTCCTATCTCTGTCTGTGTGTGTGTTACACGGGGTGAAGGTCTGGCTGGTTTGTTTATGTATAATTTGTGTGTTTCCACTGATAAGAAACACGAATATAGTTCAGTGAAGGTCTCTGTCTGATAAGAATTCAGAAGAAAATGTTTGAAAAGCAGCTGTATACAAACCTTTGGTCACCTTAAAGACAAATGTCTCTGGATTCGGTGAGTTGTCAGCTTTGCATATGGTGTAAACGTCTTAAGGAGGACACATTCCCCCACTTCACAGTGGAACACTTTTTTTTAATGAAATGTCTGACCTGCTTTGGTCAGTGTCTAAACAGCTCTGTTCAGAACGCCTGCTTTCAGCACCTGTCCTTTTAAATGATGAGCCGCTCGCTGTTCACCCTGATCCGAGCGCACAGCAGTGAGAAGCTGTTTAGCCGTTTTCACTCTATTCTTTTTCTTCTCCGTTCTTGCTCTCTCTGTAGGGCAACACAGCAATGCACTGAAGTTGCTGCCTTGTTTCAGACCCATGCCCCATCTTTGCCCTCTCACAAAAGCGCTGTGATTGGAGAGACTCAGATGAAGGGGCAGGGCAAGTCGGATTCTGCTTCACTTCTGATGTCAGGTGCAGAGATTTGGAAAGGGTGGTCTTGTTTTACAGTGTATGGGTTGGTGGCCTCCTGATAAAACACAGTAATGTGAACATGCACTGGAGCAGTTCTCCCCCCCTCCCTCCCTTCCATAAAATGTCCCCTTTAAAAAACAAAACAAACAAAAAAAAACACCACAATTCAACTTGCTAGGTTTTTCATGCTCTTTATTTTTGGAGGCTCCACAACTCCAAAAACAATTGGTTTGACCAAGTTCTGGACAGAGAAATAGGGGAGATACAAAAAAAAAAAAAAAAAAGAAATGGTCCCTAAAGTGGGAGCATGGCTACCAAGGTGTTTGAGAGCATGAACAGGTTCAGTTCTTAAAAAAAAAATTACAAAAAAACAGGAACAAGAGGAAGAACTATTGCTCAATCAAAAAAGAGTAAACAAACAAGATAAGAAAAAAAACCAACAAGGGTTCCTCAAACTGTGAGGAGACCCTACTGCTGCATAATTAGAGTCTTACTATAAGACAACGGTAAAGGAAACGTCTGCTGAATGTTCGGATTCACAACTAGCAGGAGCGGTGGTTCTTCTGCTCCCGATCCTTTCACAATATCACCAACAAGATGAGCCCATTAAAACATTAAAAAGCGTCCAGATGAGCAGGGCAACAGCTGGAACAAAGACTTTCTGATAAAAACAGAAAAATAAGAAAACTCCCTTCCACTCCTCCACATCCACAGGCTCAAAACCCGAACCTTAACAGAACAAACAGGACATGGCTCGGTCAGCCATAACATTAAAACCACCTTGAATCTACACTTCCGGTATATTCTCTCAGCACCACTGACAACACAGGAGCACTAGTTCCACACTTACAATGTAGTCAATCTGTTGCTCTGCATACTTTGTTACCCCCCCCTTTCCCCATTCTTCAAATGGTCAGTGGAACAGAGAATGGACAGGGAGTGTAGGACACAAGTTCGTTTAAATGTAATGGCTGACTGGTGAATATCTGCACTGAAGTGGACTCGTTTGTAAAAAATTAAAGCCTTTCCCCACTTTTTAATCCCAAACGCAGTCAGGAGATGTAGGAGGGCTATAACTGAGTTACTAGGCGACTCTTGTGTTGACCTACATTAAGACCAAGACAGGAGTCTGTATTTGGGGTCCTGGCTTTTTTGAGATTTGAGTAGTCCGGGCTAGAGCTCTGGGCTGGGTTTCCCTAAAAGGCATCTTTAAGAGGAGTTTTAAAATGACAGTGAGTGTCACACTCATCTCTCTCTCTCTGCTATGTAAGATGCTCTTTACTCTAAGGTGCACTCTGACTTTAATCTAGAGTCTAAAGGATAAGTTGGAGTAACTGAAAACACATGGGATTCAACATTTAACATTCTCTAAACCGGTCAGAGTGTGTTTGCAACATGTTTCTCTCTGTTTAATGACGACTAAAGCCCTCCAGACTCTCCTGACAATACCCAAACACCCAGGGTGGGTTTGAAGAGGCCTGGCTTCTTGCCTGGTCTCAATGAAAGCCAGTGATTTAAGAAAAGTAAAGAAAACGAAGGGTTAAAACCCCTAAATTGATGTAAATAATCAGAGCCTTGTGCTGCATAACTGTACAATTAGTTGCAATCTCCCCTAAACAATCTGCACAACAAAACACCAGGCCTCTGCAGTGAATGAAACAGACTAGCATTAATTACCAGGGTGGTCTGCCAGCGTCCCTTTAAATGAAGGGTAAGGAAGCCAAGGAAAGTATGAGAGGTTTCATGAACACAGTGGCAATGTCCATACAAGAAGAGAAAGGCAAAAGCAGGGTTTTACTCCTGATGATTTGAACAAGTGCTGGTGGATCCTTACGCGAGCAGCACTGCATTCAGTCCTTTGGGTTCTCAGCTATGGTACAAAGTCTCTTGGGCTTTTGTTTTGTTTTTTTGTCTTTTCTCAAGTCCAGAGGAAGAAAACTCCCAGGCAATTCATATCTGAAGCTCCCTCGTCACAGAACGTATTTCAGATTGATCTGAGGTTTGAAGCTTGTTTTTTTTTTGTTTGTTTGTTTTGTTTTTGGCATAAGTGCTAATGCTATCAGAGCACCTCCAGAGTGCCCAGACTGTCCCACACTGAAGTCTGGGTTTATTAATGGTTTTAAACACACGTTTCCAGTAGGGTCCAGTAAGAGGAAAAAAGTGATGCATTAAATGTACATAATTCAAATTGTGCACATCATTTCACAAACAGACACAGACATGCATCTTTGTGCGCCCAATTATTTTGGTTAGAAATATATCAAAATAACATTGTCCCATCAAGTTTGAAGATGTTTCTGGATGTTGGTTAATGTAGAAATAAAAAGGGACACTGCCTCTACCTCCACATACGGCATATTTTGATATGGTGATCATACCTTTGCTGAGATCCAGAAAATGGAAAAAAAAATGCCATAAAATGCTAGAGACTGTAAAAGACCTGGTCTCATTATAAAGCTTTTAAACTGTAAATAAAGCAGGCAGGACAATGTGTTCTGTACAGACAGTAATTGTTTTCAAAAACCAGGAGAGTAGATCCAAACCAAATTTGATCAGGGCAGCACAGAGTTTTGGGTTTTTGTTATTATTTGTCATTAATATCATCGATATCTCTTACTTATTATTATTATATTTGTTAATATTTTTGCTCTCATTTAAAACACACACTATATGTTTTACTTTTGTAATAGCTTGTGCTGATGTAGATCTCTAAAAATCAAGGACATTCAGTGCATCACTTGTTTTCCCCAGTGTGTGTGTGTGTGTGTGTGTGTGTCACGCATAGTCTCCCACCACCACAAGGGGAGCGAGGAGCTGCCGGAGCTGGGTGGGACACACGGGGCCAAGGTTGCGGCGGCTGGTGTGGCGGCGCTGGGCGAGACGAGAGCTGCTCAGAGGAGAGAGGCACAGGACATCAGGAAGGAGTCGAGGAGCAGAGGAGAAACCTTCATCAACATCATCATCGTCTTCATCAACCTTAAACTGGAACTGCTGCAGCTGCTCATCCTGCTCGGCCAGACGTCTGCTCATCTCCACCGCACGACCCACAAACACCGTCAGATCCTCAGCACTGCTGCGTCTGAGAGAGAGCGAAAATCAGTAGAGTCCCAATTACATTCATTTTCATCAAGATTGAGGGCAGGATCCAAAGTGAAAAACAGCAGAGAATAATTTATCCTCATTCATTTACAGTCCACTAAAGGACAGACTGACATTGATGGACAAAATGTGTAGTTATGAATCTATTTAGATTTTATGAACTTTGAACATTTCTTTTATTAGCAGCTAGACCTCAAGAAGAACTAATGACTTCAGAGTTTATTTATGGATTAATAAAACTGAACTCAAGCAAGAAAAGCCTCTGTCTTTTATAATATGGGGTCTTGAACTCACCTCTGGTTCAGTATTGATGTGGTCACCGTGTTCGGAGCACACTAGTGGAAGGAGAAAGAAAGGATTAATCACTTGCTGCTGCAGCTGGTAAAATATGAAGACAAAGGTTTAGACTAGGGACGTCCCGATCTAATCTCAAATATTGGTATCAGGGACGAGCACAACATTTTACTGCTCTATATGAGCTTTGAGCTCGATCTTAATTCCAAGCCTCCTTCCTTTAAGTGGCAACCTCACACTCCGCCTCCTGGAGCCAGGCGTGACCAATGTCCCTCCAGCACTGGTGTTTAAAATGCATCCCGCTTTGTAAATGTGATCCGACTCGGGCATCGTCCCTTCTCCACTTCCTGTATCCATCATTTCAAATTATAAGCCATCTGCCGTTTTTATAAAAGTCAGCAGTAACTCTGCAGGACTGAGTGGAACTAGAGTTTTTATGTGTTGTGACTGAATATTAAGCTACTCCAGCACAGTGGTATTGGGATGATATTACTCCTTTTGAAATTAAATTTTTACTACTGCAATGCTGCACGCTGTGGAATTTATGCGAGCTGTTTGTGAAGACAACTTGTTTACTCTGTTATAAAAAAATAAATAAGCAGTAGCTTGGGTGCAAGCAATTTCTTAATGTGAGATATTCAGAGAATATAGTACCTCTTAATCGGGACATCACTAGTTTAGACTGTACAATTTGTTCAATTTTAAGCTAAAGCTAGGTGAATTTTGTGTTTTAGTCCATGCCACAGGGCTGAGATGAAGCTGACGTACCCCCTGCACCCATGGGTGCTGCAGCACCTGAGCCGCACTGAGGCGGCTCTTAGCATCCCGCACAAGCAGCTTGGAGATCAGGTCTTTAGCCTCGCCTGAGATGTGTAGCCAGTCTTTCTCTGGAAACTCGTACTTTCCCTCCTGAATGCTCTCAAACAGCATGTTCTGCACACACAGGAGAGAAAGCAAACAGTAAGGGACATTGCTGTGAGGATTTGATGGCATTCTCCATAAGAGCATTAGTGAGGACAGATGCTGATGTTGGGTGCTCAATTCTGGATCCACTCCAGCTCATCCCATGCCACATTTCACAGAGAACACAGTTCCACAGCCCAGTGATGGTGGGATTTAAAACCTCTCTAGCTCGTGCTTGACACTGGGTATGGTGACCTTGGGTATGTGCAGCTGCACCAGTGTGCCGTGCTTTACTGTGGGAATTATACATGCTTCTTGTACCTGAATGATCAGTTACATTAATTAGCTGGTGGTGTCTCCAAATATTTGGGCAAGCCAACTATCATCGAAAGGAAATTAGATATTTAACTCCAGCAGCCGCATACCTATGAGCCGCTCATAAGCAGAGGCTATAGTAACGTCATGTTTAAAAAAAATTTAGCCTTAGAAATGTCTCAAAATCTATAAAGAAAAAGAAAAATGCAACAATGATATAACTAACTACTCCTTTCAGATTGGAGCTACACAGGGAGCTGTGGCCATTTGTTCTTTCTCCTTAGCTGTACTGTAGTTTTCTGTTTGTTTACATGTTAGGGCTAACCCTAGGGTTTACATATGCTTGGTGGAAGCTTAGAAAAACAATACATGCATTATCATAGGGCTGGCAAATAGCTTAATACTGATATATATTGCAATATAAAATGTCTCAATTTCAAAGTATATCCTGATATTAAATTTCTCCATATCATGCAGCCCTACATATTCATTTGATCAATAACTCCAGCAGAGAGTGTGTGTGTTTTTACCTGACAGGCGTGACAGGGCTGACCCCAGTCCCAGCCACAGTCCGTGCCACAGTGCCCCACGAAGGGCGGGTATCCACTCAGGAGGATGTACAGAATCACCCCGAGACTCCACAGGTCACAGCGCTTATCATAGATACTCGCCTCCTCATTAAATGCCTCCACAACCTCAGGAGCCATGTACTCCGCTGAGCCACACTGCAGAAACACACAAACACACGCAGTCAATACCTGCAGTAATCCCTGCTTAAAAGGGAATTATGCTTGCAATCAAGGAAAGTTTCGAGAGAAATAAAATACACTGAATATTGGATCTGAATCATCACTGTCAGATATATGGCATTACACTGCCCTGCACTCTGACAGTCCTTGTTCACATGGGCATGTCTCCAGACTCATTCTCCTGCTGTGTGTCTGATCCAGCAAAAACCAGAAACAAAGACCAGAGTCAAGTAAGTTGTCCACTGTTCCACAGATCCAAATATCTGCTGCCTATCGTTTGTGTCCTGTGGAAACTGGGCTAAAAGGCTGTTGCAGTGCTGAGGAAGAGGATTTGAGCCTCTCTCTCTCTATCTCTCTGGAGATAAACAAGCCCCAGCCTGGGCTGTAGAGGTTACATAACACAGCCATGCACACATTCATCCTTTCGGAACAGTGCATTAATACTTAAAAGCAATGGAAAAACAGCCAGGGGCAGCAGAAAGAGCAGGTCAGCGGTTCAGCAGGCCACTGGGCACAGGCAGACCCACTTTCAGTGATGCTGTAACTCAGCAGTGGCCTGGAAAACAGGCCTTCTGTATATTACACAACTTCATTAGTTGAGCTTTCTGCAGGAGGACGAGCACAGCACACACTGCGAGGTGAACAGACAGACAGACCAAAACAGCCTTGTTTCTTATCAGCAGAATCAGACTGTACACCACACATGTATTTTAGACTCATCTAAGATAACACCGACCTTCCTAAATGGTCTAAGTGTTCCTCCAGAAAAAGCTCAAGGAGATTTGGTATCTGCCAAAATGGAGCGAGGACAGCAGACTTGTTAAATCCCCATTAAACTCCTTGGCATTTGCCTGACCCACTGTGGCACAATGCAAATCATAGCATCACATCCATTTTGCTCTAGCAGAATGTGGCACTGGGCATGCGACAGTGGAATAACAGTGGGTCTGTAACAGGAATAATGTGTATGTAACAAAGCAGTTTATTGCTTAGCCTTATAGTTTTGAAGGAATGCACAAATTTATATTGTGTAAATGTTTTCTACCAGCAGTGTTCTCTATTGCATTTCTGGCAACACATTTCCTAGCCCCTATGGTGCCAACCAATCCTAGCAACTCTGCAATAGGCAAATAAATACAAAAGTTATGCGTCTGACTTAATTTGAGTTGGATTGGAATGGGCAGTGCCAGTGGTGCCATTAAAACTAGAATGATTAATGACTCTGTTACCCAACCACTAACCCTAGCTTAGACTTTTCACCCCATGGTCTACTATAGCCTGTTAGTAGAGGTGGGGATTCTGAGTGGCCAAATTCACTGAGTTAAGGAACATGTCTAAACAGCAGCACCATACAGATCAACTAATGCAAGGTCAGCTCTTATCTCTTATAAGTCAACGGCTTTCATTCACCATCAGCACTGTGAGCATTTAATTGTTGACGTGCTACAGTAAGCAGAGCGAGTGAACGGAAATGAATGAATCACTGCACGTTGCAGCGTCCCGACTGAAAGCTCAGCAGCCAGTTGGATTTCTTTTCTGAGTGACTGGCCTCTTACATAACCCCTGCCTCTGAGCCGCGAGGAATTTTAGTCGCTCCAGACTGCACCATCTCTGACGTCTGTGCACTCCTCCCTCCTTCTGCTCCCGGTGGCTTACAGACAACATATGTAGCCCTGCCATCTGCACATACCAGCTTTACTCCTTCCAAAACACTGACATTGCAAATAATTATATTTAATTGTCAAGAGTTAAAGAGCTAACATGTCCCGGTAAATAAATACTGATATTTACTACATCAATACTGATAAACTGCGTTAGTGGTCACAACAACCTTGTTAGTTTGTGTGCTGCTCAATTCAGAAAACATGGGATAAAACGAGCCATTCTGATGTCAAGTGCAGAGACTTTAGAATTGTCCCGCCCCCTCGTCTGAGTCTGCCCAATCACTTGACCCACGTTTATGAGTGTGCGCAAAGACAAGTTTAAATGCAGCAAAACACAGTGCAGAGAAATAAAAGCACTGAGTAATAACAGAAAACAAGATTGGAGAAGGAGAACAGAGTGAAAACAGCTAAAACCAGAGATTCTGCTCCTTGCTCCTCACTGCTCTGTGCTCAAGCCAGGGTGAACAGCAAGCGGCTCATTATGATTTAAAGAACAGATGCTGAAAGCGGGCATTCTTAATGGTTTCCAGAAGATGCTAAAACAGGATCCCCCCTGAGTCAGTGTGTGGTTTTGTAAATACAGCCTGCATTTTCTTATGTCATATGCCTTGATTTTTAGTTGTTTTTTTTGGAGTGGAAGTACACAACCTACTTTAAGATCTTCTGCTTCTTAAACATCGGGTGATCAAGTCCAAGTCTATGCACAGGTCTTCATCAGGAAGACTGGTGGAATTTGTAGTCTCTTGATTTTTAAAATAATTGCCTTGTTCCAATTTAATGCCATTATTTCTCATTTTCCTTCTGTTCGTATGTAGTTCAGATTTTGGTTGGGGTGAGGTGAACCTGAATGTCCCTTATTCACCAGGTTGGTTTTATTTCAGTGTATGAGTTGGTAGGAGCTCCAAATTGAAAATATACCATTCACCACTTCAAAGAAGCCCTTAAAAAAATCCTTATCTAATGAGGTTACTAAAGTTGCTGATTAATCACGTTCAGGTTTAAATATCCAACTTGTATCCTTGTTTTTCTGGAAAGACAGAGCATAGGATAACAGTGCAGTAAATCAGTGATAAAGCCTGGCAGGACGTGAGTTCATACCTCGCTCTGTTGGCAGATAAGACTGAAATGGGGCAGTGAGGGAATTTCCTTAAAGAGCAGTTATAAAACCACACACATCACAACCAGGTCCATAAATTTCCATTTATAAAGATAAAGAACGGCTAAAACACACATTGTCCTTCTGCTGTCTTTAAGACTCAAGCTCTCTCTGCAGGACTCACCGGAGTCAGGAGCTCAGGAGTGGAGATGGGGGAGCTGTCACTGTTGAGTTTAATTCCACTGCCCAGGTCAAAATCACAGATTTTTACTGGAGAAATCTGCAGATAAAATGATATTCAGTGTCAGAAATAACAGAAACAGCATATTGAAAAAAGTATTTTCACAAAGCACGATAACTAAATATCATAAAATATATACAAATATATAATATTTAATATCATTTCATGTACTGTGCTGCACAAAACTCAAATGGCTGTAATGTAATTGGTCGATTTTCTTTAAGCACTTACAATATTCATGATATATTCAAGAGTATTATCATGTTAAAATTAATACAATATAATCATACTGCCCAACTTTACAGTCATATCTGCTTTATAAACTAACAGATAAAACCTTCAGACCTGTATAAATAGGTATGGCTTAGCTTAGCACATTGTTTGTACTCTGAGGGATTTGTCATCATTAATCTGGTCAGGTGTCCTCATGAGCCAAGACACACTCACCCTGTCACTGTGCTCACAGAGAATGTTCTCTGGCTTCAGGTCTCGATGTGCCATTCCTATAGAAAATAAGTTACTTTAACTACTGAAATACACTAAATATATATATATATATATATATATATTAAAAAAATGAAAAAGGCCCAACCCCAGTTTCCCCATCTTCCTACATTTCCTCAGCCACTTCCACTTTGGAAATGTTTCCTTTAAACCTTTCAGACCATTCCCCTCCACCCTCTCTTCATAAGAACGATCTTTAACAGATGCACTTGCCTTTAAGGACTGGCTTTCTAGACACAGGCTAAACCTAAACTCTATTGTTTTTAAAAGGAGCAGTGAAACAAACCAAAGCTTAATTCAGGTCTACAAAACCAGCACAAACCTAAAGCAACTCCACACTGAAACAGAATCTCTGGCTCTTCTTTAAAAAATATATATGTATAAATAAATAAATAAAAAACCCACACACCAGAAGGAAGTAGGTACTGAGTTGGGAAAAGGGTATTTGTTGGCAGTAAAGGAAGGGGCAGACTCACCTTTGCTATGCAGGAAGTCCAGGGCACTGGCAATTTCTTGCACCACAATGCTGGCTTCTTTCTCACTAAAGTGCTGTCTTCTGTGGATGTGAGTCAACACAGAGCCTGCCACAAAGAAAACAGCGCTCCACGTTAAGAAGCAATGTCTGCAGCTTTTTTGCACCATCTCCCTTTGCCTGTGCTTTATCAAGACTATCATATTTCGGCCCGATGTTGTGATGTAAAATTGGGATGCAAAAGAAAGCCTCGTGTCTGGCAACCCAAAAATGAGCAGTGCCCTGATGGTGGGATTTTCTTTATGAACTATGAATGCAAACATTTCAAATACAGGAGCAAAGGAATTTTACTGTCAAATTGGGACAGAAAAAGAAAGCCTTGTGTCTGGCTACCCAAAAATGAGCTGTGTGAATGTATATACATATAGGGTGTGCTTTCCTCTGCCATGGACAGATTAAATATGGACAATCATTTTGGCTGCACTGCAGTGCAACAAAAGGTAAAGGAATTGTTTTTTTAAGTTGCACCCTGAAGACCTGGTATTGTAAATTGTGTTTTTAAAAACAAAAAGTTCAAAACCTACAACCATATCCCGGTATCACAAATTCAAGCTCTATTATCTATAAACAACGTATACAAACCTCCCCTCAGCTTCTCAAACACCAAATAGAATTTTTCGTCTTCTTCAAAGAATTCGACCAGCTCCAGGATGTTTCTGTAGAAAAGAAAAACTCAGTCTCATCATGCGACACTTTCACTGCTGCTTAATGAGGTGCAAATAAACAATACATGGATTTCAGGAGGGAAAAATATGGGTATCACAAATGTTACAGCACTAATTTATTTAGGCTACACAAGATTTTCCAACACACAAAGCCTAAAACCTTGCAGGGTTGAAGAGTGTCCATCACATGTCGTACCTGTGCCCCTGGCACTGATAAAGCATCTCCACTTCTCTAAATACACGGCTCCGGCTGTGTCCCGGCCTTTTCTCAATGATCTGAAACACACAAAACTTTAAACCAGCCAAGTTCCTCAGTTCAGAATCAGAACACACTACCTCTCTTCTCATGGTCAGAAATGGCTATTTTATAAGCCTCTGCATTATCTAACAACCCTTAATAGCAGGAGACCACCAGCCGTCTGTAACAGGGCCAAGGCTTTTCCGCCAGCCCCCAGACAACCATCCAGGCTTGCTCTTCATACACTAACAAATGTTTGATGACACCATTTCTAATTAGTGAATTCAGCAAGCGAGCGAGAGAGAGAATAGTGACCAGCCCAGAGATGTGAGGAGGGGATTAACACACAGACACTGCCACCAGCCCTCCATAACAACCCCTCAGAGTCAGCATGTTATCACAAAAACATCAGGCCTTTCAGCCAGCAGTGTGCGCCTTTAACACACACACTTTCATTTTATTGGGGCACATTTTTATTTCACACCTTTCCTTCACTTTCCTGTTTTCTTTTAAAATCCTTTTATTTATTATTGAGTGAGTGATTAATTTCGAGAGCCACAGGAAAACCAGCAGCAGGTGAATTCAAATGCAGAAGAGTTGTTTTATTCTCGCATTAATATCTTCACTCAAGACAGATCATGGTCACAGACACAGAAAATTGCACAAGAGTTTGGGGGTGGCATAGACAAAATCTGGGCCAAGAGCAAATCTAGCTGAAATAACAAAGGAGTATTTACATAATGAATTATGTAAATAGCAATGTTTAAGGCCATTTCTTTCTTTCTAGGAAGGAACCTAGAAAAACTCAGTAGACAGTAACAATATTGACCAGAAAAAAAAACATCAATATTAAATACATCTTTCACAAATCATACAGTCCTAAAGATAACACTTCCTTTACCTGACAGCTGCCAATATTTTACAATGTGTGCAAAAGTCTGAAAACAGCTGGTCTAGGGTATTTTAGTGTGAATTATAACACTACCAACCCTAGCATGCCCTCAGCTTAATGTTCACATTGTATAGGCCCCAGTTTGGAAAAAGTTTTAAAAATATCCAGTTGCTATAAGTGTGAAAAAGAATTCAGCTTTCTCTCATCTCTTTCCAAACCCAGAAGCCTTTCCAGATGGGTCTCCTCAGCATATTTCCAAACACTGCTCACATCCACACACACATCACAGCATTGTTCAACCTGTCAGGAAAGCATTGAAAAAAAATCCAAGCTCAGAGACGGCACTCTGTCAACAGCCGGATTTTATATACAATTCAGTGCACCTGCTGTTTTCAGGTAATAATATTTTACATAACATTCACAGTGAATGCAGAAGGTTAAATGTCCTGCACACAGCTTCTGTCTAAGCTTCCCTTTGTGTTGAACATGGACATATTGTACAAACTGTCCCAGCAAGTGCTGCACAACATAACTTTAAAGCTTTCAACACTTCAACATGGTAAACTACAGGATACTTTCAGTGCCACTGACTTTGTTTTAAAGTCAAGCTAAAAATTATATTCAGAAACACTCCCCAAAGAGGGTGCCCAGTCATTCACCCCTGAAGCTGTAATAATCAGACAAAAACAGATAATGTGACTATTGTTTTATTAAAATGCCCATCAAAAAAATTATATAAATTGTATATGTTATTATATCATAATATTAATGTGACAATTTTATAAAATAAAGATATTAAATTCAGTACCAGCTCCTGTAGACAACACTGATACTAACACTCTTAACGGCCCGTTTTCGAAGCCCAACAGGCCACAGATTGAAAAGAGACACAGTAAATCCCTGTTTTCTGACGGTCAAACTGTAAACAACTGCCCCAAATGAAAGGGGAAGTTTCTCTGCTGAGCAGGCACAGTGAGGTTTTAGCAGCAGAGGCACCATGGTGCAGTTTCAGAACAGGGGAAACACGGAGAACTGACCTCTCCACACAGATCAACAACCATCTGAGCTAATCTACACCAAGGCCCGAGCCACACGTATCTTGACTTCCTTGAAAATGTAGTTCAAACAGTCAGTCCACAAGGACATAACCGACTCAACACTCACTCAATAGCAGCAGACAGGAGTGATGCCTCCGACATTTAAAATTTTCCCTGCTCTACAGGAATAACACTTTCTCACTTTCATCCTCACTTTCTCTGTGCTGTATCGCAAAATGAACCGATATTTCAAAATTATGATGCAACCAGTGTGACAAATCTCTGTTCTGTGACTATCTAGTCAGTACATTGCCAAAAGAGCTGATTCGTGTGGATTTAGGAGAGCCTCATGGAGGGGGTGCTGTAGGAGTTTACCGACTGGTGATGTCACGCTGTCACAAATAGCCAAGTGGCTCTCAGTCTGGACGTATACTCTTAATAATGAAATAAACAGAAGGCATTTTTCCTTTCTCCACTGAAAATGCAGCTTTTAAACATCCTCTCTCTAGAAGGAGTTATAGCAGATCCGATTGTAGTGATCTAAAAGGCTGGTGTCATGTGAACTGGAGGCCAATACACAAAGGTTTTCAAAAAGATCTGGATGCATGTGAAAAAAGCCTAAAAACCACAAAAAAGCTCCTGCAGATAAACAACACTTCACTACACCAACTGCCTCCACGTAATTATGCAACAAGCTTCAGCCAGGGCTGTTTATTGAGCCAGAATGGATCTCATACAGGCAATTAATTTAAACCAAAAGTACCCACCAGGTCAGCTCCCTACAAACAACTGCTTAGACCAATTTACAACAAAGGTCCAAGCTTAAATTAATTTAATGGTTATACACAATTTGTCAATCAATCTGAGCATTTCTGCACATTGAATTTTAAGACAGTATACAAGGCACTATTCCAAATGTCGAATTTATAAAACACAAAAATGGACCTACAAGGTTAGATCCTGCCATAGATGATGAGTCCCTGTATGTTCTCAAAGACAGGTCATGTCAAACAGAGCACCTCTGAGAACATAACAGAGGACGCTGACATTTATTGTGAAAAACAACTCACCTTCACTGCATATTCTTTGTTGGTGATCAGATTGATGCATGTCCGCACAACTGCGTAGGCGCCTTCTCCAAGAACCTCGTCCTGCAGTCTGTAAACATCTGCAAACATATGAGGGAAACGGTTAATATAGGGCCTGTCAATCAGAAATAAGACATCATACCAAGGAAAGTAATTTCTCACTTTAAAAACAATAAGATGTGATTTGCAAATGCTGTAAAACTTTAGGGTTTACATCCCTGTACTGTCCATAAAAACAGGACACTCTCCCTCGCTTGGAACAAATTTCTGGTTCTTAATGCAACATCTGTGACATGCTTTGGTCAAAACCCACAGCAGCTTTGTCCCCCTGTCTAAACATCCCTGTTCAGAATGCCCGCTTTCAGTGCCTGTTCCTTTAAATGTGCCGCTTGCTGTTCAAACCAACCAGGGTGCACAGCAGTAAGGAGCAGAAGCTCTGGTTTTTAGCCGTTTTCACTCGGTTCTCTTTCTTCTGTTTTTACTCTATGCTTTTTTTGCTCCTCACTTGTTGCGTCTGTTTTACTGCATTTAGCCTTGTATTTGCCCTCTCACACAAACAAAATGTAAATATTCTGACCATTCATCTTGGTCAGTTTATAATAAGATTACAGTATGTAATGTATGCCAAACTGACACACTAAAGTAGGTGGAAAACGAGCCGAATAACCAGAAATTACTGGTGATGTAAAAACTTTGGAGGATGAAAATTTGCAAAGCATTACTCCAACCTCAGTGAAGAGGAAGTTACCTTCAAAGCGACCGGTGAAGCTGTCCGTGGCTCTGCACCTCTTTTTCTTCTTGTTTCTCTTCTTGGCATGTGGGATGTCGATGGGTTTGCTGGATGGCATGTCTGCAGAACACAGAAGAAAATAAATAAAAATTTGAGCCACAGAAATAGCTGTAAAACACACAAAGAGAAAGTTCCAAGTACACCAGACTAAACACTGACCTCTGCTCAAATCTGATAAAGGTAATAGACATAATTTTCTGATAAGGTTTACTGCAGGGCAAAATTAATACAAACTGAATGCATGTGGGAAAAAAATAAAAGAGAGAATATTGTAATTAATTTATTCATTCATTCATCTTCTTTAACTGCTTCATCCTGTTCAGGGTCAGGGTGAGTCCAGAGGTGACAATCATTGGACAGAGCACCACACTCACCCAGTCACTCGCACTCATTGATACTTTAATGAAGTGGCAAAACAGCTGTGGCACATGTAACATTCTGAGCCCTTGGTTTATCATTGTTCTTAATCTTAAAGATTTTTTTTAAATGGGATTTCTGTAATGGACACAACACCTACCACAAGAGCCTTAAAACAAACCTTTACAGGTTATAAATGAAAATGGCTATTGAGTACCATAAGCTTGTCCACCCAGTTCGAAATTTACAACAGTAAAGTATCTAAAAACAAGTGACACACAGACAAGCTTTTGGGGGAAAAAAAGATCACAACTGTTTCTTCATTCAGGTTATATAATGGTCGTTACTTTCAGACTGTCACCCATGTCATTAGAAACTGTTTATTCGGATGACAGGTAGTTTTTAAACTGATACCACACTGTCATATTGCCCAGACCTAAGCTGCAACATCTGCTAAACCTCACCAGGTCTCTGGGGGTGATCCAGATCAAACAGTGGCTCCCTCAGATGAGACTCTCGCTTGGTGAACTTGTCCTTCTCAAAAGGGTTCTCACCCTGGAACAGGTGAAGATGCAGAAATGATTAGATGGTGGGTGTCATTCAGCCTGGACATGCGTCCCTTGTTCAAACAATTAAGTTAAGATGAACAAAGATGTTTTGATTACTGGGAAACGGAGAGTTTGATGCCAAGTGATTTCTCAGCCAACTATGGAAGAGAGGCTAAGAAGGAACAACTGTCCCCTCTCCAAGACCCTGCCCAAATATTTAATGCTGTGTGAGAGCCAGGGGATCTGTTCATCTCCTCCTGGCATGTTAAGCTCCAAAGATACTGTGTTAGCAGCAGTGCAGAAAGAAGTGGTGGAGCTTGCCGTGTGTTGGAGGCGTAGTCTGCATTCACCCTCCCAACTTCAGCACTGTTGTGAAGAGCTATAAATTCCTGGTAGTACTGACCATGACTATGGCTTAAAGTCAGGGTAAAGGACAGAAAAAGAAAAACCTTCAGTCACTGACCTTACAGGAGCAGTGGAATCCCATGACGTCTGTGATTTTGTTTTGCACCATTTTAAATGTTCTGAGATCTACGTCCGTGTTCGCCTGGGTAATTGAACTTCAGGACAGCAGCTTCACTCAGACAGGAGTAAGGTCACAGAGGTGGCAGTGCAACACTCCTACACTGAACAACACAGACACAGAAGGTCAGGATTTAGTGTAAATGCTCTTTGACACTGCAAACACTCATTGGCATTTAAAGGTACACGTTATGAATAAAATCACTTCTGTGCATGATCATATTAAAGTGTGAATCGAAAGCCCACCAACCCAAACACTGTGGAACAAACCCACCCACTCAACTTGTGTGCATCCACAGTCAGAAAACATGGGATAAAACAGGCTGTTCTGACACTGCTCTTCATCTGACTTCAAGTCCAATCACAGCACCGGACTTATATGAGGGACTTTGTGAGTGCACAAAAACAAGGTTAAACGAAACAAAACAAGTGGGTAGAAATAAGGGCACGGAGTAAAAATGGATAAAACTACAATGGAGAAGAAAGAACTGGGTGAAGATATAAGGCTCATATAAAATCACATTAAATCCCTAAAAAAAAATCTGTTCATCAAAATAAAAATCCCTAACACCTTAAATGTGGTTTAGATATAACTCTACACCTTTGCCTTTATTCAAAGCAAAACCATGAACATGCAACAAGTCCATGCCTCTATTTCAGCCACTCCTCTGCCAATAACCTGTTACTTGATGGGACTGGATCCTTAGCTAGGTATGTGAGGTGTGAAACCTGGTCTATCTGAACCCAAGACTTTGAGACTGTTTGGAGCGCTTTAGTTTCAATTTCTTGAAAATGATGATAAGCCAAAGAGCTGACTGCTTATTGACCTAGGACATGCCTTCTATTCCAAACACAACCAGCAGTTTTTCTGGAGAGCAGTTTTTTAAAAAAGATTTTCTCAGGTACAGACTGCACTTATGCTGATGCCAGTGGTAAAACAGCTATTTTTAAAACATGTGTAATATCTTAGTTATCGCTAATTCGTTCTATTAAATCAAGTAAAATTACATACGGCACCTTTAAAGTTAACGGCTCTATGCTACACTAATACAATAGGAGCAAAAAACATTTTGAAGTCTAATCATCGAAAAGATAACCTAACACTGCAAAAAAAATGAGAACTCCTACCCGGTTTAATGTTGTTATCCGTGAGAATCCAGCTTTTAAGCCGTCGTTGAACCAAGAGTTACTTTACCAGCCTTGCTTTCCAACGGTTTTCTTCTCCAACTCAAATCTAACGCTCAGCTGCAGTGTCTCTACATATATAAACTCTGCTCATGTAGCCCCGCCCCTGTCTACTACCGCGTCCAATCAGCTGTGAAAAAACGGCAGCTCGAATCTAAACTCGGCCTCCGATTGGAAGATATTGCTGGCATGGGCTCGATGTTGGTCCTCAGACGTCATAAGCAAACTCAGGGAGTGCGGTTGCTGATTGATTCAATGAGGGGAGTTGGATTCGTTTCAATGAACTGATTCTTTAAATCAATTATGTATGTTCTAGAGTGAACATACATAATGTTCAATCTAATCTAATCTAATCCTGTTCATCAAAGAGACAGATTTAAAACGTATTTCCAGAAAAAAAACTATGCAATAAAAGCTTTGATGTATCTCCACCTGTCCCATCCCTCCACCGCTCACCTGCAGCTTAAAAGCCCCGCCCAACCCGTTAACGGGATTGGTTCTTCAGCTGTGTGATGTATGATACCATAGCTGTACGAATGTTTAGGTAAAAGGTATAGCACTGTAGTGTAAACACTATATGTACAGCAAATCTAACTCCACCACACCGTAGTAGCCCTCTGTTTTGAAATGAACTAGTTAAATGTTTCACTTTTGACAGGTCTTATGTTTGTTAGTAGCTCGCACACACGTCAGAACATACACCTGGTCTATATTTGGTTTAACAGTATCATGTGACATCATAGGTCACCTTCCGGCTACCGCAGAAGCTCCTCCTTTGGTGTGTGTTTTCAGTGAGGAACATAGCATGGAGAGCTGGGGGTATTCTGCAAACAGGAATTTTAAGTTTAGCCAGCTAACTTATGCCCAAAGCCAGGTCTGTCCAATAGGAACAGAGCTGAAGATTCCTATTGGACAGTCCTTAAATTTGAGATTATGTTAGCTGGCTAAATGAGACATTCTGTTTTGAAGAATACTCCCCTGAGAGGAATTTATCCATACATTCATTCATAATTTACCACACTCACCAAGTCATTCACAAATTCACCCAGCCACTAACAGTTTCAAAGAGTCACTCCATCTACCAACATGTGTGCATGGCCTGAGAGAGGAAAGAAACACCCAGAGGGAACCCCATGCAGGACCGAAGCCAGATGGAATACACAGAGAGACAGATTAAGAGAGAGAGAGAGAGAGTTTACAAACGTAAACAATGCATTGATTCTACAATGGTTGATACAGCAGTGATTCAATTCATAAAGTAAATGACTCATAAGAATCGGTTCATCCTGGAGTGGGACGTCGGCCAGTTGTATCAGGTTTATCAAAGCGTGAGCATGGCTCGCCTCGTGACGCTCGGAGAGTACGTGCAGCAGAGGGAGTGTGTGTTTGTTAAACTTCCCATCACTCAGACCTTTAATGACTGAGTGTTTATTCCCTCTGTACTGTGGTGATCACGTAGTTTCAGTGTAGCACGCACACACACACTCTTCCTTTGAAATCATTTTAATTAATTTGGTGATGTGTGTACTATTTTCAAAAGCACAAGGAATATGTAATTTCACATATTCTACCATTTTCATTCATGCATTCATCCTGATCTGGGTCTCTGTGGGTCTGGAGCCTACCCAGAATCCCTCACTGGGCACAAAACGTAAGTCCATCACAGGGCATCACACACACAAACACGTTCACACCTGTGGTCAGTTTGACACATTCACTCAGTCACCTACTGTGGGGGGGGGGAGGTGTTACTCACACACTCACATCTGTGGACAGTTTCACACACTCACCCAGTCACTCACACACACACACCTGTGGACAGTTTCACACACTCACCCAGTCACTCACACATACCTGTGGACATTTTCACACACTCACCCAGTCACTCACACACACACACCTGTGGACAGTTTCACACACTCACCCAGTCACTCACACACACCTGTGGACAGTTTCACACACTCACCCAGGACCTAAGACCCTGCAGCTGTGTGGTAAAAATGAGGATTGCCATGTTTAGAGTTGGTCAATACAGAATCTGACACCCCAGGCCACTAGGTGTCAAGATAATGGGTAGTTTTATAGCAAGAAAATGAGTGGAGAAAGTGACTGCTTTAAAGTGATTTGGGTAATTAAATAATCCCTGTGTGAATCAATGCACACAGGCTCCTGCTGACACAGATGGGAATATCTCCTGCATGTGGTGTGGATAAGCAGCTGAAAACGTGCAGTGTATCACACAGATCTGTCCTGAGTTATGACTCACATTGTATTGGGTAGATCTCATTTAGTTTAATAACAACATCTACTCAAACACTAATACCTTCGAGATGTCTGTGGAAAATGAAATGAAGGACATTACTCAGAGGTGTGCAGTGATACCAAATACTCTTCTGGGAAGGTTTTGCACTACTGGGGCGTATCTGTGAGGATATGGTGGCATTCATGTTGGGTGATTAGTTTTGGATCACAAACAACTCTCCAGCTCACTTTGGATGGGTTAAATGGAGATTTAACACTCCAGAGAACACAGTTCCACTGCTCCACAGTGTCCGACTGACATTCTGCATTTGGGCTGATTCATTCCATGCCTCTGAAATCTCCCGAATTCTCCCCTTTCTCTCAAAGGGAGCAGAGTTCAGGGTCTTAATGAAACGTCCAGGGCCTGTTTTGGTCAAAACCCCACAAGCACAGTGTTCACACATTCACCCAGTCACTCACACATTTACCCAGTGACACACACACTCCTGTGGAGAGTTACACACACTCACCCTGTCACTTACATACTCACACCTTTGGACAGTTTCACACACTCACACCTGTGGACAGTTTTAAACACTCACACGTACACTCACACACTCACACCTGGACAGTTTCACACACTCACCCGTTCACTCATACCTGTGGACAGTTTCACCCAGTCACTCACACCTGTGGATAGTTTCACACACTCACCCAGTCACTCACAGCTGTGGACAGTTTCACCCAGTCACTCACACACTCACCAGTTCACTCATACCAGTGGACAGTTTCACACACTCACAGCTGTGGACAGTTTCACACACTCACAGCTGTGGACAGTTTCACCCAGTCACTCACACACTCATGCCTGTGGACACCCCTGAAAATGTTTAACTTAAGTGTACTAGTCCAAAGTCAGGCACAACTAACAGATAAAGAGAAGTGAGATGTTCCTATTTGACAACTCATTCTCTGGGCTTGAATTATCCAGCTAACTGAAATCCTGCTTTGGGGAAAACCACCCTGGTGTGTGACAGAACACACAGCTGAAGGTTAAATATAGTCCAGCTAATAGAGGGGGGTGTGTGAGAGAGATCTGGCAACCACAATGTCCTGGCCTCCATTTATAATAGGGGTGTAGTGCACGTATCATGCAACACTACAGGCACTCAGGCGGGTGGGTAGGCACGCACACGCACGCACACACACACACACACACACACACACACACACAGAGAGAGGATGCAAGGGCCTGCAGAAGAGTGTGGCATGTTTTGCTCATGATTCATCAGCAAAACCTTTCTGCAGTAAACAAGTGCAGGGGTTATTCCATACTACACTGAAAAACTTTAGCCCAAACTTAAGCCTCACCAATTAAAGACACATTCCTACTCACCAGCTACTATTTTGGGATGAAGGTAAAAGCTCCAATGACTTCACAGGAACACACTGTGTAGATTTAGAGTTACAGAGTGTGGTCTAACTGTGGCTCTGCATAATTTTATCCCCCTGTCCTCCTCTGCTTCAATGCTCAGGACCCCCACCGAGCAGGTGTGATGTGGGAGGTGGATCTTTCTCAGCACTGCAGTGACACTGATGTGGTGGTGGTGTGTTAGTATGTGTTGTGCTTTTACAAGTGGATCAGACATAGCAGTGTCTGCTGGAGTTTTTAAACTCTGTGTCCACTCACTGTCCAATCTGTAAGACATTCTTACCTCGTTTGTCCACTTTATAGAAGCGAAGCCAGAGACAGTAACTCATCCATCACTGCACAGTGTGTGTTGGTCATCCTCTAGTCCTTCATCAGTGGACATAGGATGCTGCCGTCTGGTTATTTTTGGTTGTTGGACTATTCTCAGTCCAGCAGTCACACTGAGGAACGTAAAACTCCAGCAGCACTGCTGTAACAGTACAACACACACTAACACAACACCACCAAGTTAGCGTCAGTGCAGCGCTGAGAATGATCCCCCACCCAAATCATACCTGCTCTGTAGGGGGTCCTGAGTGTTGAAGAACAGGGTGAAAGGGGGTTTACAAAGTATGCATAACAACAGATGGACTACAGCCTGTAATTGTAGAACTACAGAGTGCTCCTGTGTGGTCAGTGGAGCTGAGACAATGGACAGTGAATGGAGATACAAAGAGGGGGCTTAACGTTTTTGGTTGATCTTAGTATGTTATTAATATGTCATCAGGACAACATAATAGACCTAGGCAGATAGTGCTCTCCTCCAAGTGTGTTGAGCTCCAGCGATGTGTTACACACCTAGATTCAAACGAAAGCCTGCAGTGTAGTGTCATTTATTTGGAATTAAAGTCAAATACAGTATTTCATTTTTAACAAAACACAAGCAGACATGAGCTCTCACACAGTTTTCTACCATTTTAAATTAAGCAGGGAACCAAACATCAAACAAAAATAAACAAAAACCCCAAACATCACCAAAATCAACCAAAATCAGCTTCAAACTGTACATACATAGTACATAGTGCATGATTACAGTTGTAGATCTTCTGGAAAAAAAATAAAAATAATCCACTTCCACTTCTGAATGAGCTATTAAAGCTTTTAAACCTGAAACCCCTTACACCCTGCTGAACACACAGAAAACATAATAATAATCATGCATAGTGCAGAGTCAAAACTCATCATCTTCCTATTTTATCATCATTAGTTTATGAGAACTGAGGCTTATTAAAAACACATCTTCAGTAAACATGGCATACGGTGGGAGAGTAAACAAAGACACCGTCGCAGTGTTCCACAATAAACACAGTCATGTGCAGGAGTTTAAACACCATCTGGTCAGAGCCCAGGCTGCTCTTAAGTGAAAGTAAGTGAATACATGTTAAAGGAGATAATCCACCCTTAAGGAAATGTCTGTTACCCACTTTGGGCAAAACGCTACAAGGACCAAACCCCACAGCAGCAATCTCCCCCTAAACAGCCCTGTTCAGAACCCAAATCATAATTTTAATCCCTAAATGCATTCTCCAGGTCTTGCAATTTTTTCCCCCGGGATAAAAACAGAATTTGGACAGGATTAATAACCTGTGGCTATTTTTACTTCTCGTTTTACAGTAGTTAAAAGGCTCTGGAAAAATGACGGAAATGGTCTATTTCGATGGGTTTAAATCCATGAGCAGACCCCGGAGGGTGACCAGGAGAGTCCAAACACTTGACTGTGTATCACAGTGATAGATCTGACAGTGTAGCGTGTTCTGATTGGACGTTAAGCGGCATTAGAGGTTATTGTCTCCAGGACAGGAAGTAGAGCTGCCCGAGAGAGTCTCCACACACCAGTCTGCAGGGGTCCGCAGGGTCCAGCTCCAACAGCTCCACAGCAGCTCCACACACAAACACACCCACCTACAGAAACACACACACAGAATCAGAAACACAGTACATACACACACACACAATCCTACAGAAACACACAGAGTGAGTCAAAGACACAGTGCTTTCTAACTCACACACACAGCGTGCACACATGTATCTGCACACACACACACACACACACACACATACTCACTTACACACACAGTTAGAAACACCAGTCATACACATCACGTAGCTACACCTACACCTCAGCAACAACCTATATAAATACATAGACACAAACACACAGAAAATGGTGTCATGTAATGAGAGATCTGATCTGAGAAGAGTCTGCTCAGTATTCCTGAGTGTCCAAGAGTCACGAAGGGAATGTAAAAAAGAGAGAAGCTGATAATCTGGTGGTAGGATGGTAGGTAGGAGTGGTAGGATGTGTGTGTGTGTGTGTGTGTGTGTGTGTGTGTGTGTGTGTGTGTGTGTGTGTGTGTGTGTGTGTGTGTGTATAGGCACCTGTTTCTTGGTGTCCCTGTCCCACAGTTTGACAGTTCTGTCAAAGGAGGCAGAGACTATGGTGCTGTCTGTCAGTCGCAGAACACTGATTCTATCACTGTGTGCCTGCAGGGCCTAAAGGGACGGAGTCACCAACATCAGACTCTTTACTCAACATGATTTCACTCTAAATTAAGTCTAATAAAAGGTCTGGAGGATTAGGTTTTTAATCCAAACGGAGGACACTTACTGATCTTCTTGCACTGGATTTCATACCGTCTTTAAACTGGTGGAACCACATATTTCCCTTAGAGTCTCCACACACTGCCAACTCTGCAAACAGAGAGAGAAGAATGAGTCTGAAAATTTCCAGATGTCATGCTACTTTAAAGGGGACATCCTATAAAGTAATCCCATGTTAAGTGCATATTCACATTAAAGTGTGAATGCAGAGTCACACACTGTGAAACAAGACTTCCCAGTCAGTTTTCTGTGTGCTGCCTAAGTCTGAAAACATGCTGCTGACGTAAAGCAGCATGAGACTATAGAATCACGCCGCCCCCATGTCTGAGTCTGTCCAATCACAATGCTGCAATGCTTATGTGAGAGTACAAAGATGAGGCAATGCTTATGTGAGAGTACAAAGATGAGGTTAAACGCAGCAAAACAAATACAACGAGCACTGAGAAATAAGAGCACTGACTAAAAATGGAGAGAAAAAAAAAGAGAATAGAGAAGAAAGAGAACCGAACAGTGAGCAGTCCATTATCATTTAAAAGGAACAGGTGCTGAAGTGGGGCGGCACGGTGGCGCAGCAGGTAGTGTCGCAGTCACACAGCTCCAGGGACCTGGAGGTTGTGGGTTCGATTCCCGCTCCGGGTGACTGCCTGTGAGGAGTTGGTGTGTTCTCCCCATGTCTGTGTGGGTTTCCCCCGGGTGCTCCATTTTCCTCCCACAGTCCAAAAACACACGTTGAGTGAATATGTGTGTGTGTGTTGCCCTGTGAAGGACTGGCGCCCCCTCCAGGGTGTATTCCTGCCTTGCACCCAATGATTCCAGGTAGGCTCTGGACCCACCGCCACCTGAATTGGATAAGCGTTTACAGATAATGAATGAATGAATGAATGAGGCGCTGAAGTGGCGGTTTTGAACAGGGCTGTTTAGACGGGGGGAGAACGCTGCTGTGGGGCTTGTGGGGTTTTGACCAAAGCAGGTCACAGATGTTTCATTAAGAACCAGAACTGTGTTCCACTGTGAAGAAGAGGGGTATATGACCCCTTTAAGAGTCTTGGTTTGTCCCCTTTAAAAATATGCATAATAATGTATTTATTTGCTCAAAATGATGTTTTCTTTGTGACACAAATAAAATATACATCCCCTTATTCATGTCTCTGTTGGTTCTTGTTTTATGAAGGAAATATAGACACTGAGATTGTGAACAGCACACATTACCGTTGCTGATAGCAGCAGCCGTGATAATGGAGGTCTCATTCTCTTCTTTCTTCCCTTCCTTTACTTCATCATTATCATCATTATTATCCTCACTGTCTCTTCCCAGACTGGTGTTACACGTGCTCACAGATAATTCAGGACCTGTGCACAGCTTTGGGAACACAGGAAACAATTACTCACAACACACACACACACACACAAGCCTATTATACTCAGAGCTAAATATAACCCTAATCAGAATAATAACGATGATGATAACGATAATCGTGTATTTATTAAAGAGACATCAGGGGTGGGACACTTATTCCAACTGGGGATCAAACTGTATCTGGCCATGGGCCACAGAAAGGCATAGGGATGGACGAATATAGGGACCAGAAGTCCCCAGTCAATCAAGGAAGGCTATGGATTTCGACCAATGAAATGATCGCTGTGGAGAAGAGTGAGATCAATTTCATGATTCAGCACCAGCGTCAGGTTCTGAGAAGTGGGAGCAGAGACGAATATGAACTGTGCTGAAGATCAGAGCATGGACACACAGGATGTAGTAGACAACTCATATGGACACAACAGTCCTTCACAAAACCTGCTCCGCTCCATCACACTGTCCAGATAGTTCTTGCATCTCTGGAAAAAGAAGCTTGCTGCACAAGCTTAATTGTCTCTGTTCATCCCGCTCCCTGTAAAGAGGTGTAATCCTCATGTTTGGTGGTGAGACATCTTTTAGTGTTACTTTTCTTGAGAGAGGCAAAGGCTCTAGTTTCAGCAAAAAATAAATCCACCAGCTATTCCTCTTGAAAGACAGACACTGATAACCAATATCGACTGTCCTTCACTTAGAATTATTATTATGCACTGGTGCAAGAGCTCAGAGGAGCCTGAGGGCTCAAGGAATTGGGGGTAAGGTCTGGGACCTCTAAAGCGTTAAGGGAATAGTAATTTAAATGCTAATAATCACTGGCACCAAAGAGGCCTCGTTATTATAATGATAATACAATATTTTAATTAATAATGTAGATTGATAATTAATATTTTGATTGATAATTAATAATTTACCATATTTATTATTACAAGCTAAAAAATGAAGCTTAGTTAATATTATGTCACCCAGTCACTTCAACTTTCGTAGGTTACAGTCACAGCGCTATTTGGTGCCTTTATTTGTATTTATTATAGTTATTATTGCCTGGGGGACTCGTCTATTACTGTCTCCAGTACTCCCACCCTACTGCCTCCTGTGTACTTCTCTATGTCTCCTTTGTGGTGTCACAGGCTGCTGCTGTTGTATGTGTGTAGTCACTGTTATTTCAAATTCCATGGATGATAAATAATTCTGATGCTACACATTAAAGGGGACGCTTATGATAGATTCATAAGCTCTGGGTCCTTTAAGGTGGAACAGTGTGTTTGGACATAGACTGAAGTGTAACTCATCTAAGTTTTTATTCACTGTTTGAATGGCCACAGAAACTCATTTGTAAATCTGGTTGTTTAGCTTTTTAGCATTTTCTGTAATGCAGTTACCATCTCCCAAGTATGGAGACATTTCCAACTTGAGTGATCTGAAATAATCACTCAATATCCTCATCTCGGGTTTTGCTTTTTAACTTTTGGAGTTTATCCTGTTGTCTAAAAAAGTCCAGATGCTTCTGCCATGTGCAGAGAGAGAGAAAGCCTTACATACCGGACTGAGACAGTTTGTTTTTTTACCCATTTACAGACACTGGGGCTTTATTAACAAAATAGACCAGTGCAAACCGACTAGAGAGCAACAAATGATGAAGAAACTCTTCTGAATTTTATAAAAAGTGTTTTTTTAATTAAAATTAACAGTAAAAATAAAATATGACTCTTCAGTCTGCACTGACCACAAAGGAGATCTGGAGCTCATTGTCCTCCTCTCCCAGGAGCCACAGGCCGTTCACATCCTCCTCACACACTCGCAGAAACCGGCTGCTGTAACTGACCCTGAAACCATAGAAATACAGTGTTTCAGTCACACAAACACACACACAAACACATGCTCAATGCCAGGTGTCAGCTGGACGGGTATAAAGGCCCCCAGCACTGGGCTCTGGGGCAGTGGAACTGTGTTCTCTGGAGTGATGGCGCGTCATCCGTCCATAACGTTAACACCTGACCTCAATAACGTTCTTGTGACTGCCATCTAATCCATACAGCAATGTTCCAAATATCCCATAATGCCAGGTTCAGAACACACTATATGTTTATAACTCACTATGTCATATTAGTGATATAAATTTGTGTTTCTTCTTTAGAAGAAGAAAAAGCGACTATGGACCTGTTCCTAGATGTTATAGAAAGGACAGTGTGGACTCTCTCCTGCAAAGAGAACCTGAGGTAATGGGTTACATGTCGCCAGACAGTGCTTCGTCCTCCTATTGGTCACCGTCAACAACATGTCGTAGGAAATGTCAGCCAGGGCCAAAATATCCAAACAATTCGAACACGATCAACTTTTTCTCTGGGAATAGTGGGGCGTCCCAGACGCACATCGCTTTTCTTTGATTATGTCGCACTACACGACCGCACCTCGTCCCCGATGCTAATATTTAGTTCTGATGCTGGAAATTTGTTGGATTTGTGTCAAAATCAAGCTAAATTCATGTAGTCTGATCCCAGCATAAGAGAACAGGCCACTACAGCCGCAAAGACGGAGCACTTCTTTACTTGAATTATAAATGAGCCACTGTCCACACACTTCTGGCCACAATCATGAAGGTCAGAATACAGAGGAGGTTTTGAGTTTTGAACAATGTGTTTGTGTGTATTTGTTTACGTCTTGGTTCCATGGTCTTCCGGCTCTGTGGCAAAGGCGATGACAGTGGAGTCCACACACACTCCGAGCAGAGCGTTGCAGTGACGCAGTAAATCCACGTTGCTATTCACTTCATAACTCTTCACCTTTGATAAACTAACAAACAAACAAACATAAATAATAAAGTAGTTGTTATTTTATCCAATTTTTTTCCCCAATCTTTAAATCCCACCAGTTCCACACAATAGTTACGATAGTCCCCACCAAATCACACACACTGCCACCAGTGTGTTTGTGTGACAAGTCAAGCTTCTGCTTGAGCTCTGAGACATGTGACGCCAGACGCTAGCTCTTTTTGAACTGCTGCTAACTTGACACCTCTGGACAGTTCAACACACTTGCAGAAGAACATGAATTACACAGGTCTGTCAGCAAACAGACATTTCCCTTAAAGCAACACAAGGAGGTATTTTTTACTTTAAAATTACAGCTTCAAAATCACTGTGATGTTCCACTGAGATGTAATAGTGAAAACAGAGACTCTGTTTTTGCTACTCTGGGCTCATCACTGCAGAAACTGCACTATGTAACTTTTGGATGTGGATAGGAACCCAACACCCCTCCCTACCCCCTCCCCCTTGATCAGTCAATACACTCTCTAAATATTATTAAATCTCTAAATGTGTGTTCTTGTTATTTCTGTGCCACTGAATGAGGTTTGTACGGAATGAAGGTGTTGTACCTAACAGCGTCACTCTGAGGGTCTCTCTCCAGCTTAAACAAAGTCACAGAGTGGTCACCACAGCCCACAGCCAGCTGCTCCTCTGGCAAACTGGCCACTGCTCTAATACGACTGGTGTGTACCTGCACATCACACACACACACACACACACACATAACAGAATATAATCCATGTCTTAATTGTCTAAAACAATCCTTGAATTTACTTTTTTTTTGTTATAATTTTTAACAGATTTCTAAACTGCAAAACTTTACATTGCCTCACATTTTCAGGATGAATGGACGTATAGAAATTTTTGAAAATCCTATATCTATCATTTTACATTAATTTAAAAGGCAAAAAACAATATAAAAAACATTAATAATAACAACTTTTATTCAATAAATTATAAAACATGATATTTTTTCTGATTTATACTCAATCTCTTTCCACTCTCAACCTTTCTTTACACTCTCGCTCTCTCTCTCTCTCTGCGCCCCCTACAGGCTGAGCTGATTTGAAGGAGAAGGCTGAGTGACTGAGGTAGGTGTAACCCCAGGGCCACAAACTGAGGTTTACCTTGTTGGAGTAAAGTAGTGAAGTGTGGTGATATATCTCCAGTTTTCCAGAACTGTATCCACACACCAGTAGCTCCTCCGCCACAAAACACATCGCACTCAAACTCTCCACCTGCAGAGGACGGCTCTCTGTAACACACACACATGCAAATCAGAACAGTTTTTATTACACACTCACCCTCTCCACCTGCAGAGAGGGACAAAGGTAATATATAAACAGTTTTCTATTAAAGATATTATACAGCAGAACACATTAAATATGTAAAAACTAAAGGAACAACACAACAGGGGGCTGTATGACTACGGTAAGTTTTTAAATAGAAAATGCGACAGGACAGGGCAGGACGGGACGGGAAAGGCTGGGACAGGACAGGAGAGGACAAGATGGATTTTGTTAACCCCTGTAAAGAGAATTCCAGTTTTCCTGCTCTGTACCTGTCTGAGCGCTCCAGGCTCGGAGAGAGCGATCCTGGGACACAGTGAGGAACTGAGAGTCTTGTCCACTCACCAACGCCTGGATAGCTCCACTGTGACCCAGCAGAGTGCTGCGGTGCTGTACCTACACACACACACACACACACACACACACACACACACACACACACGCACACAAATGCATGCAAGAAACACAAAAACCAACACAGACACACACATACACACCCACAGAAACACAAACACCAACACAGACGTGCGCACACACACACACACACACACATATATACAGAAACACAAACACCAACACAGTCACACACACACACACACACACACCCATGCACAGAAACACAAACAGGAACACAGACGTGCGCACACACACACACACACACACACACACACATATATATACAGAAACACAAACACCAACACAGTCACACACACACACACACACACACACACACCAATTTGTTTGTTGTAAATTGTGCAGCTCACATAAGATGAAGAACTGAATAAAGCGTTGTAGTCCTAGAATTAACCACTACGTGCTTCACAGAGTGGGTCCCCCACACAGGGGCAGCTTATAGGTTTAGTACAGAATCTCTGACACATCCAGGCCAATAGGTGTAAGTATTACAGCTGTTACAGCATAGCATCCCCAGCATCACTGGATTTTAAAGCCTCCCTCCAGTGCACATCCAGCGAATACCCTTCTTCGTGTGTGTGTGTGTGGGGTGGTGTTTATTCTTGATAGCATCTGTTAGCGTGTGTGTGTGTGTGTGTGTGTTAATGAATGAAGGTTATATGAAAGTGTAGAGTTACAGCCAAACCACTCTAAAGACTTATCTTATTCTGTTTTGAGGCTTCTGAGTTTGACACCTATAGAGTGTAGTGTGAAGTTTGTACCTGAAGGGGGAGCCACAGCTTCACTGTTCCATCATCAGATGCGGTGGCTAACATTAACTCCTCAGGCTTATGCTCAGAAGCTCCGTCTGAGAACAATCACAAACCGAAACAGCAGAGTTTATTCGTGTTCTAACACAGCATGATATCAGATATACACACATGCACCAATCAGCCAAAACATTAACACTACCTCCTTGTTTCTACACTTTCTGTCCACTCTCTCAGCTCCACTGACCCCAGAGGAGCACAGTGGCAGTGAGTTGATTCCAGGTGGTTATTAGGGTTTCGCTAGGCAGCTGTTTTTTTTGGTTGCTCTGTATCAGTAGTGGGTGGAGTGATACTAGGTTGTTGTTATACACTAGGGGGAGTTTTTCACAATGCACCTCCAGGATAGGACCCCTTTTAAAGTGCTTCAGGTAGTAGCTATGGTGTTGATATATGTGTGTGTTGTGTGCTGTACCTGGTTTGGTGATGATGGTAGTGTGATGGAGGCGTGACTGATGAGCCTGGATTTCAGCGATGACTCCTAAATCTGCTTTCCACACCATCAGCAGACCATCAGCACAGCCCAGCATTATATAATCCTCCTACACACACACACACACACACTGAACATACACATACATTTATACAGAAAATGAACCTCTGTTTTTTAGGGTTTTTAAGAGACTGACCCAGTAGCTGAGTGAGCTTAGAGAAGCAGCAGCTGAAACTTCTCTGAGGCAGTGTCCATTCTGAATGTCCCACATTTTCAGCCTGCAGTCACTGGAGCAGCTCATCTACAGAGAAACAGACCACAGTGTACAGAGAAAGACAGAACAAAATAAAGAAAACATTATATTCCCCAGCAGTTCTGGGCACTGCCTAGTGACAGACATATTTCAAACAACTGTGTACACCTTGATGAACAGTGTTTACTGACAATTTTATCCAAGAACTCCTGAGCCAATGTGGTGATACTTATCACAGAAGTATTCTGTGTTTAATGCAGTGCAGTCTGAGGGCTTGAAGGCCACAGGTGTTCACTTTGGGTTTTCCAACTTTACATGCAGAAATCTTTCCAAAGCCCTGAATCTGTTGATGATAGTATGTGCTGTAGAGGGTGAAATACCCATCATCTCTGCAACAATGCTTTGCAACTTAAAATATTAGATTATTAGTGGATGCATTTGTTGGTAAAATAGCAAGAATCAACTCATCCTCACTCAATTAGATGTTTCCTGGATGCTACATTTATAATTTTTTAGAGCATTTTTCAAAATTTCCAACCTCAAATCCAATTAAACTTATAATAGAATAAATGAGAAGTCTGCTTTTCTTTGTGCACACCCACACACACACACAAACCCACACACACCCACAAACACACACCCACACACCCACAAACACACACACACACCAGAGCAGTAGGTGTCCAGGCACAGCCGGTGATCCAGTCTCCATGAGAATGTGGTAGAGAACGAGAGAGACCCGGAGGAGAAGAATTTACATTCCACACCATTAAACCCTGGAATACACATTAACAACTTCATCAGTTTCATTACCATCACCACCATCATCATCATCACCATCATGTGATTTGCATAGGTGTGAATTAAGGTCTCTGTCCGTACCTTATCTTTTCCTCCCGACAGTAACTGGTCTCCGTTTGGACTAAAGGCTAAACAGGTGACCCCCCCACTGTGGCCCCTCAGGACACTGACCGCCCCAGGACAGACCCAGGGGTCAGTGGTCACTGCGCTCTTCAGCCACAGGGCGATGGTGAAGTCGTCTGAGAGAAACAGCAGCAATGAAAATCATTTCTGGGCTGAGATGGGCCAGACATAGAAGAATGACGGCCGTTTTTACCGGACCATCCTTAACTTTGGGCTTAAATGATCTGGTTAACTGAGAAATCCTGTTTTGTGGAACATGCCCCTTGTTACTTTATTAGAAACACCCACCTTGTCACCTATGCTCTATAATAGAACTGCTGCATCATTTAAGGTGGACTGGTTACAGAAATATTTCTCCATTGATCAATCTCCATTGATTTCAGTACCATGCTGTAACTAAATAATAACAGTAATGGGAGCCCCCAGGAGCTAAAAACCCAACTCTTTCTTTAAGGTGGTATGAAAAATATCAGAAAGCATTTAACTGTATTTGTTCATTTTCAGCTTTTTACATTGGTTCCATTTTGTTTTTCACCCAAATCATGTCCTGATTAAGAATCTAACTTGGTACATTGTTAAAACTAAGACTCTGGAAGATAAACGTACATTCACGTCTTTCAAAGGCATTCAACAGAGAGCTGTTCAATCACAGAGGAGGATGTGAAAATCTAAGTCAATCTTCAGTTAGAGTTAGAAACCGAGACCCATACGCTACCAACCTGAGGCAGAAGCAATGTAAGTGGAGTTTTGGGCGAGGGCCAGTATCCCTCCCTTCTGAACCCCGAAGGTCCCTCTCAGGGTCATATCTGCCCCCTGTCTGCTCCACAGACGCAGGTGGTGGTCTAAGGCTCCACACAGCAGCAGTTCTGGATCCTCAGCAGCTCCAGAGTCCAGCCACAACACACATGGAACAGACACTCGCAATGTCTCAGTACACCACACCCTCTCACCTGCAGGAAGAAAGAGAGATAGAGAAAGAGAGAGAGAGAGAGAGAGAGAGAGAGTTCTGGTCATGACTGATACTTTGTTTCATTTCAGTCAGAAGGAAGAATCTCTTCTGTATAAATAAATGTGTCCGTACCTGAGTCCAGGTTGAAGATTTTGAGGCCGTTTCCATGGTAACCCACAGCAGCATAGCCATTAGCCACGGCCACAGAGAGAGCAGCATCCTCAGACACTGCTGCAGCCCTCACACTTGGCTTAAAAAGTTTCTGTAATAGATTAATGACCATCGACTTCATCAACAGAATAACATACTGTAATAGGTCTGCAGCCTTACTCTGATTCAAACACATCTTCCACAAATGTACATATACTAACTGTTCATGACCCACTGAGACACTGCATATCCCCCTCTAATATATTGTAAGTGTGTGCTGTATATTTCACAGTGTAATATAATGTTCGTATGCCACTGTGAAAGACTGTAAATAATAGTTCATTTTGTACATATTTCACTGGAATATATTGTTTATATCTAACTATATACATAGTTTGTGTAGTATACTGTACAGTGTAACATACTATAAATAATATGTTATTTTCTGATGCTCAAACCCTGCACATATCTTAAATATTCATCTCTTTTGGCTCCTCTCACCTTTCACTCATTTTCACTGTGTATATTTTCCTTTAGTTCATATTATCAGCACTATCATAATGTTATAGTAGTCGGTGTTTGTTGTTTGTTACAAAACAGGTTACAGTAACAGGATCAGTTGTGTGACTGACCAAGGTACACTCCCCATATGCGTAACACAAAGCAAAAGAAGGTATTTCTTATTCTAATTTTGAAGAAGTGTAAGCTGCATGTTTACCGTTTCCTCCCCAAGGACCGAAACGGAGCGCCCGAGACCCCCGGACCACAGCTGAACCTGTAAAAACACACAGTTACCATGTACACACACACACGGCTGTATATCTGACCATGAGTGACAACAGATGTCTCCATATCACCAACAAATTCAACAATGTCCTTATGGCAGTGGATCAGACACAGCAGTGCTGCTGGAGTTTTTAAACCCATGTGGGGAACAAATATATTACAGCACCTTTAAAGTTGTTATTACAAATGTTATAAAAAACAAAATTAATAGCAATAATAATTTGTTTCCTCACCATGCCGTCATGTCCAGCTGTCAGTAGAGTTTCTCCTCCAGGCAGAAAAGCCAGAGCCTCTGTGGAACCACAATGTGCTTTATAGCGCCCCACACAGGCCTTTCCTTGTAATGACCACAACAACACCTCACCATTCAGATCACCAGAACACAGCAGAGAGGAGGAGGACGGAGAGAACGACACACTCCTCACAGACGAGTGATGGCCTGAGAGAGTCTGAGAGACAGAAAAAAAGAGAGAGAGACAATGATAGAGGCAAAGAGAGACAGTTACATACACACACAGAGAGAGAGAGAGAGAGAGAGAGAGAGAGAGAGAGACAGAGAATGAGAGGGAAGGGTTAAAATATTTAAAAGTAATGTTTAACATATTGCATGTTTAATATATGTCACCATCATCAGGAGGTCTTAGTTGTTGTTATTAATTCCCACAATTCTCGTTAACTCTCTCCTGTGTACCTTATATTTCTCTTGTGTGTTAAAGTCCCAGACTCTCACGGCTCCGTCCCAGCAGCCCACTGCCAGCAGCCCACCCTCAGCATCAAACTTCACACAGTTCAGAGGGCCTGGGGTCAGCAGAGATGCCACCTGTTTCCTCTTCTGAGAAGACCATACCTGCGTAACCATAGCAACAAAAAGTTACAGTACTGCACCACCAACAGAAACATCCAACCATACATTCATTCAATTTCTGTAAATACCTTTTTAGAATCGTGGTTAGTTCAATGTAAGGGTGGCAACAAACCCTGGGCAGAGCATCACACACTCACACACTCTCTCACTCACACTCACTAGTCGACAATTTCTGTTTCTTACTCACCTTCAGATTAGAATCTAAGGACACTGTGGCAAAGTGTTTCCTGTCGGAGCTGACGTCACACGCTGTGATTGTGTTGGAGTGAGCGTTCAGGTGGGCTGTCCTTTAGGAAACAGAGGGGGTTTAATGCTTTGGTTACTCTTACAACATTTTAAGATCTACACAGTATGAAGAATAACCAGGAATAACCAAAAGGTGCCCCCTTGTGGAGACTCTTCAGCCTGCTAAACATGAGTGAGAACGTGAGTGAGTGAATAAAAGACTGAGGTTGCATCGCAATTATGTAATACACACTAATAATCTAAAATATATTCTGTGTATTGTCCTTAGAAGTGTGAGTTCAGCAGGCTAGTACACAAAATATTAACATATTACACTGTTTCTTACTAACAAGACGTGATGAACTATTGCTACAACAACATATGTTACACCAAGCTGCAATTGCAATGTTCGCCCACATTTTTTTGAAGGCTGAAACTCAAATATCTCCCTCCACACTGCGTAGTGCACAGTGTAGGTCATAAAATAATAATTTTTGCACTGAAATAGTTCAATGTTTGTCAGATAATAAGAGCATTTATATTCAAGTGAATCAAGCTTCACTTCCTTCTGTCTAATGTTTAGTGTACTGTCTGAGTGTAGTAGTATTAATTTTATAGTCAGTGAAGTGCACTATGTAGTGAGTACACCACTATTTGGAACAGGATACCACTCACACACCAGTAGAATTTGTATAAAATGTGCAATTGGGATGCAGATTGCATAAGCTGCTACTCAGGTAACAGGGGGCTGTCTGTATCTTTGCTGTATTTGGAGTCTTCTAAGAGAGTTAGAAATAGTTTGTAGCTCTTGGTTCCCCCAAGGTTTAATATAAGGAAATGAGGTGTGAAATTGCTGTAACAAAACAAGTGTAAAGACACATTTAAAGCCACTGACCTGCAGCCACTGCTGATGTCCCACACCTCCACCTGACCATCATAGGACGTGGTGCCCACCGCACTGTCACCCAGAAACACACAACCGGAAATCCCATCACAGTTACTGACCAGAGACTTCACCTCCTGTTTACAGAGAAAAAAAGAAACATCACAACTTACTGAACGTTGCACAACGGAGGGTGACGTAAACAAATAACAGACACAAAATGTGTTTCCTATTAGAATCAACTTTGCACACTTCAAACCACATACCACAACTGACATATTACACAATCGCAAATACATTCTTACAGATTTATTCAACATTACAGCAAAAACCTCCTTGTATCTACACTCTGTCCACTCTTTCAGCCCCACTGACCACACAGGAGCACTGTGTAGTTCTACACTTACAGACTGTAGTTCATCTGGTACTGGCTGTACATCTGGTACAACCCCCCCGTTCACCTTGTTATTCAATACTCAGGACACCCCCCCACCCCAAGGGTGGTGAGAAGCAAGGGACAAATCAAGTAAATATGTTCAGCTGTAGTTTGAACAGGAGTGTTTACCTGATTAGTATGTATGTGGATGAAATGTAGAGTTCCCTGCTCCGTGCCCACTGCGACACACTGCCCAGTGGGGCTCAGAGCCACACAGGATGGACCCCACTGAAACGTGGACATGAGCTCGCTGCAAAAGAAAAAAAAAAACACACACAAAGAAAGAGACCAATGTGATTACAACACAGTCTGTTAATACTTTGTTTCTGTCTCAATGGCTGCGTCCCAATTATGCTCTACACAATAACATTATATAGTATATACTGTGTACTAAACTTAGAAGTGTGGTCTTTGTAGTGTAGTGTTTTTTATTAACAGTGTAGGACATAAAATAATGGTTTCTGCACTAAAAAAGTTCATTGTATGTCAGATAAAACCATTTATATTCAATATAAGCTTCACGTCCATCAGTCATCATTTATTTAGTATGAGTGTAGTAGTTGTAGTAGTATCCGTTTAATAATCTGTGAGCTGCACTTTGTAGGGAGTAGGGCACTATTTGTGACAGAGACAGGAGAAGCTCCTTGCTTTCCTTTTCTCATTGGACTGGAGATAATAGTCCATTGGTTCTAAGTGTGCACTGTGTATTTTTTAGCGTACTCACTACACACACACACACACACACACAAGCCTTATTCTCTTGGTCTGTCCATGCACCTAAACATGTCTTTACCCATTTTCCTGCAACAATCCTTCAGCGCTGTTGAGTTTTCTAACAGCATTTATGCCTCCCTCCTCCACCAGCCCTTGAGCCCATCTGTGAGCTGAGGAGCTGCTCCATTCATTCAGAGCCTGCTGCACAAACAGAGCCGGCCAATCAGAGAGCAGTGGGGCGTGGCGCTTCAGGAAAATCTGACAGGTCTGCAGCTCCTTTAAATCTCCTAAAAATATAGATTAGATCACTAACAAAAAACATGTTCATTTACATATTCCATTCCATTTATGCAGTCGGAAATTAAAGTTGTAACATAAACAGAGATGGTGAATTTACCTGATGCCTCTGGCCAGCACTGCCCTCCAGCTTCAACTGCCTTCTCTAAAGAGAATAATTAATAAAGTGTGATTAGGCAGATACAGAGAGGGATATTACACCTGTGTGTTCTGGTTCACCCGATTCTATCAGAGCGCCGTTAACAATTTCAGCATTGTGTGTGCTGATCCGGTTCAATCAGAGCAGCGTTAACCCTTTATGCAGTATGTGTTCTGACCCGGTTCTATCAGAGCAGCATTAACACTTTCAGCAGTATGTGTGCTGACCCGGTTCTATCAGAGCAGCGTTAACCCTTTCATCAGTGTGTATTCCGACCCGGTTCTATCAGAGCAGCGTTAACTATTTAAGCAGTGTGTGTTCTGGAGACTGACCAAAACATTATAGCCATTATTGTGTGGCCCTTGTCAAAGTGGCTCAGATCATTACGCTGTCCATTTCTCGTATATACCACCCCTCAACAGAGGGCAATTATAAGAAAAACATGAATGTATTCATAAATATTTAATGTAAAAATTTTGAAAAATGGTGGCTGTTTCCTTGAGCAATGAGCACAAAGATATCCATCAGGTTTCTTACTAAATTTGATGTATGTTTCCAGCAGCGGATGCAGGAGTCCATGGCGCACGTTAGCAAACAGAAAGTAGTAGTTGGTCAGCAGGTAACACACCGGCTGCAACTGACCACAGAGCATCTGAGAACAGAGAAAGGAAATCAGGGGTTTAATCCTGCAGAAAGGATAGTTTGAAAGTCTGAGGAGATAAAGAGCACTTACCAGATGTGTGGGCAGATGAACCAGAGTGTCTGCATCACAGTGGAGATACGTGTCATTGCTGTGTGGGTCCGATCGCACCCACAGGTGAACTACATAAAAAAAAAAAAAAAAAAAAAAAAAATACTGGACAGTTAGCTTACACAATACAATAGGATCTTATCAGTGTCACGATGCATGTCCCTCTCATAAAAAGTGGTGGGCTTTAAGTAGGTACATGTCCTACACCTCTTTTCTCAATGAGCAGGTGTCCACAAACTTCTGCCTTTTATCAACCACTTATTAGCTTGTCTGGTAAGAGTGTTTTTAGTGTTTATGTACTGTTGTGTAGTGCTGGTTTCAGAAGAAATGCAGCAGAACTTTGTACTCAGCTGTAATCTGAGCTGCAGTCCTGGAGATTCAGTTCCATTACCTGCCAGTATGAGATGAGCCCTGGCTCTGTCCTCCTCTGTAGAGATGTAGAGTTGCTCGAAAGCTGACCTCACATGCGGGTTGGTCAGAGTCAGGGGCTCGTCCGGCTCATAGGAGAAAGAGGGATGGATCAAACTGTAGGAGAGAGATACATTACATTCTGTAAACAGCGAGGAGCAGAAGCTCTGGTTTTTAACTGATTTCACTTAGTTCTCTTTCTTCTCCGGTCTTACTCAGTGCTCTTAGTTCTCAGCGCTCATTATGTCTGTTTTGCTTCATTTAACCTCACCTTTGGGCTCTCACAGCACTGTGATTGGACAAACTCAGATGAGGGGGCGGGGCCATTCTAAAGTCTCTGTACTAGATGTCAGAATCGGAGCAGAATCAGAAGTGGCTTTTTTCTGCCTCAGGCAGCACACGAAAAACTGACTGAGTGACCTTGTTTCAAAGTGAGAGATGTTAAGATTATTTGCTTTAGTTGTTAATATAGATGTAGTTTATTGGTAGTTGTGTGTCCAGAGATGGTGGTTGTGTGTTGTGAAGTCCCGGCATCCTATGTTTTAACTCCCAAACAGCCCCCTACCCTTTCTTTTTTTGTGCTTAAGGATGCACTGAGTGAGGTGTTCCTGAGCTTCTGAAAGCTGATGGTTGTCCACTAATTCATTAAGAAATAAATGAAACCATCAGCACAAGATGTTCTCAGCTCCCTCCCACACCACAATGCTGCACATGATTATTTATAACTCACTGTACTATAGTGCTCACCTGTGTAAACTCTGTGCCAGCTGAGAGAAGATGGCCATGGGCACTCGGCTCTTCGGGTTCCTGGCATGTTTCAGAGCTTGATCCCAGGTGAATGGGCTCTGAGTTGAGCTCAGATCTCTGCACAGGTTCAGCAAAGAGTACAGATCTCTCTCTCTCAGACCTGAGGAAGAAACAGAGGGATAATGAACGGAAAAGAGCTCACTAAAGTACATCAGATTCACAAAGTGCTGGCCCTCATCTGATCACGAGTCACGAGTTCAACTGGCCTCAGCCTGAAAACCTGTGTTTTTCAGTGACTGGGTGGTCTTGTTTCACAGTGTGTGTGTGTGATCCAGATTCACACATTAATGTGTACACACACTGAACAAGGGATTTTTACACAATATGAGACTTTTAAAGTAGAAGCTAAAGATAACCACATAGAGTCGAGTAGAGCCCAGTGTTTTACTGGTATTAATGCTGTTTTTTTTTTACCAGTGGAGCTGACGGTCAGAGCAGCCAGGGCCCAGTCAAGCCCAGACACTCTGGACTGTGTCTGGAGCCGGGTAAGAGCGAACTGCACCAGCTCACACAGAGAGCCAGGAAGGGTCTGCAGGTTCTCCTTCATCTGGAAAATAAACATAAACTTTAATATCCTCCTCCTCATCATCCTCATGGTCACCATCATCATCATCATCATCATCACAAACCATCATTACCATCAGCAGTATCACCTCAGTCACCATCATCTCCACCACAATCATAATCATCATCATCATCATCATCACCACCACCATCATCATAATGACCATTATTACCCTCATCGTCATCAGCATCATCACCATCATCATTACCATTAAATCATCATCATCATCATCATCACAATCTTCATCATCATTATCCCTATCACGTTAAATCATCATCATAATGACCATTATTAGCATCATCATCATCAGCATTATTACCATAATCATCACAATCATCAATCATCATCACCATCGTAATCAACATTATCATTTTCATCGTAACCATCATTACCTTCATCATTAAAATCATCATCATAATCACCATCATCATCACAATCATCATTTTCATCATCATCATCATCATCATCACTATCATCATTACCATTAATCATCATTTCCATCATTACTATCATCATCTTCACCATCTTCATCACCATCATCAACATCTTTATCGTCACCATCATTATAATCACAGAGTTTAGAATGTAGCAATGTTACTAAAGTTCAACACTATCAGAGGAGAACATTAATGGCACATTTCTTTTAATTTTTTTTCTATCTATCCATCCATCCATACATCCGTCTGTCTGTCTGACTATTTTTGTTTGTTTCTCTGTTTGTCGGAATTTGGCTGTCATTTCCCTCCTCACCGTTTGGAAGGAGGCATAGTTCCTGAGCTCCTCACAGGCCAAATGGAGGTAGGATGGACTTGCAGCTCCTTTCTTCATCAGCAGTGTCTGGAGCTACAAACACACATTGAGCAACAGGATGTACTAACAGGAAATGATATGTGTGGTTTGGATGTGTAGTGTATGAGCTTCTCTGAACAGGAGCTGTACCTGGTTATTGAAGGCAGAGTCACTCAGCTTCTTCCCATAAACACTCAGCTCCTTCTGGACGATCTCCCTCCTGTCCGGCAGAGACAACTGGCTCAAAGGGAACCACACAGAGCCTTTCTTTTTACTGAGTGTGGTCCCGAGGGCTGAGTCTTTTGTGACACTCAGAACCAGACAAAGACCCTGAGAGAGAGAGAGAGAGAGAGAATATCTTGACAAATGTCAAAGAAGGTTTTAAAGTTCAGTGACACAGGCTTTATGTTCCAGTGTTAATAAATATGTAGTCTTTTAGCACCATGCTAGCATTTCATAAACACAAACAAAACCAATTCTGTCTTCTCTTGCTGTAGGGTCTGATCGGACCTTTAATCAAAGTAATGAACAGCTATTAATTAACTAATTTATTCATTAATTCTCTATATCTTTTCTTGAATAGCTCATATGTTACTGCACAGTGTGTGTTGATCATCCTCTAGTCCTGTGACATAGTGAGATCGCAGGCTGGTTAGCGATGCCGTGTCTGGGTGAAACATGCTGCTGGGTGAGAAGGTGAAATGCTCTGAGCAGTGTTTCTCTCTGAAGTCCTGGTTGTCTCACCTTGGGAATTCGCTCTGGGATCCATTCAGATACTTGTCCTTGAGCGTCTCGCACTACGTCTGCTCCGTCCACCAGCACAGCTAACGCCCGGCCTTTCCTCGGCTCTGAGAGGTGGGAGAGCAACTCTGACAACAGCTCTCTGTAACAGCAGAGGAATAAAAACACAGCTCCTTAAACTGGACAGCACAGAGCAGGGGTTCTCCTAGCAGGGGTCAGCAGGTTTACATGAGTGGGTGAAGCAGAAAATAACACTGCACTTATTTTAACCATTAGAACCTTTCACACTTTCGCAAAAATGAGGTTCGCCTATAATTCAGATGTGCCATTCCACCTTAAATTGTGCCGCAATAGAGATGGCAAAAAATATAATGCAGTTATAGCAGATCCACCTGAAAGATAATTTGAAAATACTTGGTCTACTGCATGCAGTTTCTTGAAATGAACTTCCACAAGAACCATTCATCCATTCATTTATTATCTGTAACCTTTATCCAATTCAGGGTCGCGGTGGCTCTGGAGTCTAAACGGAATCACTGGGTGCTAGGTGAGAACACGCCGAACAATTTAGCATGTATGAGAAGAATGCAAACTGCCCAGATCTGTCACATCAGCCAACAGATAACCTTGATAACTAGCACCATGTGTAGAGAGATAGGAGAGAGGCTTGTGCTCTTAGTTTGTGCTTTAATGTGCATAATTAAAATAAGGTATTGTAAACGTACGAAAACTATCTTAAAGCAAAGTTAAACAATCCCCTCTTCTCCCCTCACCTGTAAGGTGTGCTGGTGGGAAGCTCCTCCTCCTGTTCTTTCTTCCTCCTCAGCCACTGTACGAGGCAGCGAAGGAGGTGCTTCACGCTGGAAGCCGATTGGCTAGCAGCAGTGGAATAGGATATGACATCACAAACTGGATGTTTTCTGTGTTTGTCTGGAGTTTGGAGCGCATGAGCCAGACCAGCCTGAAGAAAACACATCATAAAAATAAACACATCATACATCAGCCACCTGTCATTTACCAGGCATTTCACCGTTAAAACATCAATGTCATATTCCTTTCTTTCCTATCTCCATTCCTGAAATTTTGGAAAGAGAAGCTGATGTTTACAAATAATGTGACACCATAGAGGTGTTGGACTGTGAGAAAACTTCACTTATCTTTTTCTTATTTGTATATTATTAGTAGTATTTACTTATCTAAATTGTATCATCTTTACATCCCTCCATATGCCATTGTTTTTTTTAATTCCCCTGTTGAATTTTCTATTGTAAAAACTGACATTCAATTATTATTATTATTATTATTAGTTGTGAGGGCAGTACAGTTGTGCTGCAGGTAGTGTCTCTGTCACACAGTTCCATCGTTCTGGGGTTGTGGGTTCAAGCCCTGCTCCGGGTTACTGTCTGTGAGGAGTTTGGTGTGTTCTCCGTGTCCATGTTGGTTTCCTCCAGGTGCTCTGGTTTCCACCCACGGTCCAAAAACACACGCTGACAGGTGGATTGGCAACTCAAAAGTGTCCGTAGGTATGAGTGTGTGAGTGAATGTGTCAGTGTGTGTCACCCTGTGAAGGACTGGTGCCCCCTCCAACGTGTGTTCTTGTCTTGTGCCCAGTGATTCCAGGTAGGCTACGGACCCACAGCGACTGAATAAGCGCTTATGGTCAATGAATAAATGAATGAATGTATTTTGTAAGTGTGAGTTTGTGTGTGTGCGCGCTCGCATGTGTGTGTGTGTGTGTGTGTGTGTGTGTGTGATAAGGAAAAAATCTCCTCACCATGAAGGCAGTCTTGCCATCTCCATGACTGCCGTCCACCAGAAGTATTCCTCCTCTTTTCTGACACTCCTCGACTTTTTCCATCGCCGCCAACACCAGCTTTGCTCGGCCGTGGAAGTGACGCTGCTGGACCTCCTGATGAACCTCCTGCTTTCTGATCTCTGAGGTCAAGTCGGTCTCATCTTCATCCTGATCAACACATGTTTAATCAGAGGTTATATTTATATCTGGGAACAGTGGGCATCTGATTTGGAGACAGCATCCTGAACTTTATTTATCTGTTACAGGGTCCATTTTTAACATAAAAAAGTAAAAGTTCTTGCTGTCAAAACTGACTGTTGTAGTTGTTGTAGCTCCCAACTTGTGATAAATAGTGTTTTTTGATTTGTGTTTAAATACTGACCTCTATAAACAGTCTCTCTAAAGCTGCCCACAGATCCTCTAGCACAGCTCTGGCAAACTCCTCCAGACCTTTAACACATGGCTTTCCGTCCACAACTCCGCCCCACTCACATGAGTAGCTGCAGAAAACACACAGAACATAAAAAACAAACAAAAAAGCAATAACAAAACTGGGGTGTAGGATTTTTCAGATAAATTAAAGAACTGTCCAAATTAAAGGAATGTCCCTCAGCTCTTTTCCTGTTGGGCACTCTTGACTTTGGGCTTAAGTTATCTAGCTAAACTGAGAAATCCTTTTGGGGGTGTGGTTTGTTGTCCCTCTTTGGTTTGCCCCCGCCAAAGGGGTCACCACAGTGAATCAAACGATCCCAACACTTTTTAATGTGTTATACTTTTCATATGATTGAATATACCTGTCATTTTCCAGTGTGCCTTTGTCTATAGGAACTAGACCGGCTGCTTTGTTTGTGTTACTTTTTGTGACATCACAAATAGGGTGAAATCTAAGCAGGCTGTTTTTGCAGCCAGATTCATATCCACAAACTGTGTTTGCACACTACACATTAAAGTCAAAGCAAAGACAAAATGACCATGATATGGGCCCTTTAAATATAAATACATACATATAAATATACATACAGACTCATAAATAATTTACCTTCACTTTATCTGCAAAATGCCACATTTTCAAGAGGAGGCAGAAATATACATTTCTAATAAATTAGGTATAATAAGTTTCAGGTTTTGTGTGTGTGTGTGTAAAATCTATAATTCATACTCTCTCCTGATCTTTTGTCAGTTGTAGTAACTGTTGAATAATAATTTTATAAATAAATAAATAAAAAAACCTAAAAATGAAGTAATGTGAAAACAGCAAACGAAGAACTTATCACTGCATTTGTTATGAGCTCTTATCATTTTATTTTAATGTTTGTATTTTATTTATAATTTTGTAATAACTGTAAAAGTAATTAAATTTAATAATAATTAAATGGACTCCCCATGATGTTAACAACCACCTCTTTTTGCACAGACTCTAGTGCATTGGATCATTGGACAGCCCAAGACACCGGAGGAGAGTACTGAGTGTCCAGCTCAGTTCACAAACACTGGGCTGGCTGCAAATGTGCTGGTAACACATTTACACAACTGGATGTACTGATGTACTCACTTTTCTGTGATTTTAAACTGATTGCTTCGAATCCATGTTTTCAGCTCCTTCATCTTAGCTGCGGATTCACTGCTCTCAGATGTAAAGTCTCCTCTCCAGTCCACAGGAACAGAGCTAGACACACAACAGCATCACACAGTGGGCACAGCAGAACATGCAGCAATGGACTGTACGGCATTATGTTTGCATGAACCTGACACAACAGCAACAATGGACTGCAGTGGACGTACTTGGCCAGGTTAGGGGATCTAAAGTAGAAGAACATTCGGCTCTGAGCAGAGTCTGAATACAGAGCCTGAAACTGACGGATTTCCATCTCTGTGATGGACAGGCCATCGGGGGTGGAGTTCAGCTGGAAGAGAGGAAGAGAAATGACTGGCGACGGTTCTCAACATGATTTCTGTATAAATCAATAAGCCATAGGATCATCTCCTTGTCCAGAAGAGCACTGTGTAATTCTACAATCACAATCCGTGGTCCACATGTTGCTCTGCCTACTTTGTTTTCCCCTCGTTGTGCTGGTGCAAGTGGATCAGACACAGCAGTGGCGCTGGAGGTTTTAAACTCCTCAGTGTCACTGCTGGGCTGGAAAGAGTCCATCAACCAAAAACATCCAGCCAAAAGCATCCTGTGTCCACTGTTGAAGGACTAGAGGACGACAAACACACACTGTGACTTTACATCTACAAGGTGGACCAACAAAGTAGGTGTGTCTAACATATTGGACAGTGACACAGTATTTAAAAACTCCAGCAGCAATGCTTTGTCTGATCCACTCGTACCAGCACAACACACACTAACACACCACCAACATGTCAGTGTCACTGCAACACTGAGAATGATACACCGCCAAATCATACCTGCTCTGTGAGGGTCCTGAGCACTTAGGAACAGGGTGAAAGTGTGATAATTAATTATCCAAAGCAACAGATGGACTACAGTCTTGTATGGATTACAGTAGTTGTAGAAGTACACAGTGCTCCTGTGGGGTCGGTGAGGCTGAGAGAGTCGACAGGGAGCGTAGAAACAAAGTAAAGTAAAGTTAGGGCTGACCATTGTATGCGAAGTGAGATTGTTACTTGCAAACCAGGTCAGTCGCAGTTTGTATCTAAAACAGAGGACTGAACAACACTTCATGTTCTCACCCAGCTGTACTGAGGAAGGTCAGGGAGCACAGGCCGTGGCGGCACTTGTCCGTATCTCTCTCCCAGAATGCCGAGCAGCATCTGGCTGCGACACACCTCGGTCAGACAGAGCTGAGTGGCAAGGCTGGACTCTTCCTCTGTAACACCCCAGCGCAGTTCTACTTCCTGCAGGTAGAGGCAGTGTGGAGCGGCCCTGCGCCGGAGCTCTGGGAAAACACTCCGCACCAGAACATCCCTCTCTGAGTTCATATCACGAAATGTGGAGGAGATGAACACTCGCACGCCTCGCCACCTGAATATATGGAAAACGGGGGGAGGGACGTAAAAATGTTGATGAAAAAAACACATGAACTATGTCTCCTGAGATAAAAACACACCAAATATAACAGGAAAACTAAACGAAAAGAGCTATAAATAATAATAACAGACACAGAAACAGGACAAAAACTAACAGATGAATGCAATATGAAACACTAAGTAAAACAGACAAAAGAGGACAAAAATACAAAAATATCAAGAAAAAAATACGATGAAAACAAACACAAGATGAAGAAGAAAGTTAAAAATAGACAAACTTCAACAAATAATAGAAGAGAAAAACAGGATAAAACTAAAGAAAAACAGACATAATAACACAGAAATGTAAAGAAAAAGAGACAAAAACAAATAAAATCTGACAATCAGACAAAACAGAAAAGAAACCTAAAGAGAAACAGGCAAAAAAAGACGAAAATGAGAAGTAAAACAGGAAAAAAAGGAAGAAGGAAAATGCACAAATCTTGTAACTCGGAGCACAAGAAACACATGATAGTTCTGTATATTATTTCTTTATTGCTTTTATTATATTATTATTATTGTTTATTTGGCGGCACGGTCCAGGGACCTGGAGGTTGTGGGTTCAAGTCCCGCTCCGGGTGACTGTCTGTGAGGTGTTTGGTGTGTTCTCCCTGTGTCTGCGTAGGTTTCAGAATGAATGAAATGTTGTTTATTGATTTAATTGCATTTAATAATAATAATAATAATAATAATAATAATAATAATATGCCATAGTTCTCAAATTAGAAAATGATCACCAGCACAAGCTCAGATGCTCTACCGACGTTCTTCCATTAATCGAGCTTATATTTCACTATTTGGTTATTGCTGAGTTACCTGAGTTTTGGAGTTTGGAGCAGTGGGACAATCTCACTCTCTTTCTCAGGTTTAGCAGCGCCTCCTGCTGGAGGAGGGATATTGCGAAGTTTGTCAATTTTCTCGATGTGGTCCAGGAGCCTGGAGGACCCTCTTTCTGAAACAAACCTAAACACACAGCACAGTTTCAGCAATTTAATATAAACATACAACATTTTTCTGTTTTTATTAGCCCTTAGATATCAGGAAGTTATTTTTCAATGTTTATCAAATGTTAAAGTTTTGTAAAGGATATTTTTACGTTCACAGTTACACAATGAATAACATTTCAAATCTACATCAGCAAACAAATTGAAACTAATTGTTTCTTTCTCCAAAACAACACTGTACACACATTTCATCAATTTGAAATCATAATAATATACTTTATTTCATTTTTGTAAATACAAATGCGGACAGGAATTAAAGCTTAGAAACACACTACTTCAGCTCCTGGAATATGAAGCAGCTCCTCGGCAGGAGTTTTTCATATTCCATTGGCACATACTTTGATTATAACTTTGTTTTTTAAGGATAGTTTTTAAAACTCTATACTATAAACCATAATCTGTGATATGAGGCACTGTCCTGATGAAATAACCATGTACTTCTGGGAAAAAGATATCACTTTGACAGCAGCATATGTCTCTTTAATATCCCAATAAGCACCTCAACCAAGGCCTACTGTAAGAACCATCTACCACCTCGTGGGGAAAAAAAAGGTAAAACATTCAGTTCATTTCACCCATGCCAGGAACACTCTTCCCCCACAAATATTGAATATTTTATAAATTCTTCGTTCTTATTTTGGGTAATCGGTTTGTAAATGTGTTTATATTTAGAATACTATCGAGTTGCTCTGAGTCAAAATTGGAAGTCTTATTTTTTTGTTTTAGTGTCAATGGAATATAGCCCTAAGAGAATTAACACAGACTCCTGCTTGTATTGCACTGTAAAAAAACTTTCTTTGAAAATGGGATTGTATTTACCATTTAATGGAATTTGATCTTACCTGAGGATCTGCTCACTGAAGCCATACAGATACACACTTCTGGTGTCTCCAGGATTGCTCCGATATCCCATACTAAAACACCAGCAAAGAAACTGTTACTGCTTTTTTTTTTCCAGTGATTCTTCATCACATTTATAAAAGCAGCCACTGTTCCAGAGACTACAAAGTAATGTGATTCTTCATCTCATGTGAGATGCAACAAAATTATTGTGATACTAATGTGATTCTTGTCTGGGAAACATGGGAACATTTGTGCTGCTGTTAGTGTTTTAGTTATGGACGTATATTCCTATAAGGCTATAAGCTTGTCACATCAAATATCACAGATCCTTTTGTTTGTTTTTAAAGTGTTAGAAACTTGTTTGGCATAAGAAAGTCAATGGATCCCACCTTGATCTCAGCAGAATTGTGACCACTAAAGGATCGCTGGTGGTTTTCTTCTGGAAACTGTCAATTTGTTTACTCAAATTCCAATTTAGGTAGCGGTCATCCAACATGACTATATTGTCCACCTGACAGTGGGGGAGGGGGTCAGAGACAGACAGAGAGTGTGTGAGAGAGCGCAAAAGCATGAGACAGAGTGAGAGAGAGATGAGTACAGAGAAACAATGGGTAAGATGAGAGAGAGATGAGGACAGATAAACAATGGGTAAGAGAGATTTATTGGGAGAAAGAGTGAGAGATGGAGTGAAGGAGAGAGAAAATGTCAGAGTGAGAGTGTGTGCACAAGTATGTGCGTTTATGTGTGTGTGAGTGTATGAGTGATAGAGAGAGGGAGGGAGAGAGAGAGAGAGACAGACAGATGTGTTCAAATGATGTAGTTAATAAAAAATTCACAAAATTTTATAAGATACATTCTTATAAAATTCTTATTTCTAATATTGAACTGCTCTGTATGACCTATTTTCTGAATATTTTCAGACCCTGTAAACTAAGTTTTTTGTGTGATTACTACTATTATTATAATTATTATTATTTGAATTACAGGGGAATTGGGATATATTGGTGGCCCTCCCCTTATCTTAAGGTATCTGAGTGTCTACATGTAAAATAATAAACACATGGAGATTAGACCTTTGTTTTCTCTTCGATCAGTTTGGAGAAGAAGTCGCCGAGTGGAATATTCTCAGATGAACCGGGCTGGTCCTGAAGCAGAGGAGAAACATCACACAGCTTTAAAACGGGTCAGCAGGTCATGTCTGATATTTAATAAACACCAAAGACCTGAATGGACTGTGTCCACATTTATAATCACATTTAACACACCAACCCTGCCCTCATTCTGATAGGACACACAACTAGAACGGCAGCACAAGAGAAGAGGATTCACAATGTGTTTTTAAACAGCACTGTACGGTGCCAGGAGCGGCTAAAAATATCCAATACTAACCTCCTCCAAAAACGATTTTGTAACTGTAATTTAAAGGTTAAAAAACTACCTAACATTGCCAAAAACTGATTTGGCAGATTATTGACAGACCAGGGGAGAATATAAAGCACAGGAAAATTGTTGCCATCTCATTCTGTCATTCTCCTCCCCCAACTTCACTACCTGTACTCCTTAGTTTATTACAGTGAGAGCTCTGTAAATAAAGGAGAACTGGAGATTTACCGAGAGCTGCTGGCTGAGTTGCCTGACATTCTCCAGAAACACGTGAGATTTGAGCGTGACCTCTTGCACATCTGTGTCATCTGCTAGAAGGAAAATAGGATGTTCGCAGCAGGAGCTGATCATCACAGAGAGGAGAAGAGCAGCTTCACGAGGCTGAAACACATGAAAATTAACAGTAAAAAGTCAAATGGTCTTCTGGTCCAGAACACTTAGCAGAGGAGAGTCTACTGAACATTCATTTTTTAAATTAATTCATTCATTATTAAATTATTACTACTGCACTGAGACAGTGGACTACCTCACAGTGCACTAGAGTGACATGAAGCTTATGCCAAGTAAGTGGTTTTATTATTTAACATAATATACACAGTTTATTTGCTGAAACTACTATTGTATGACCTACACTGTGCACTACGCAATGTGGAGGGAGATATCTGAGTTCAGTGCATTGTCATAGAACCAGTTCATCAAATCCTGTAAATAAGTAAAAGTGTATATGTTAATATGGTTTGTACTAGCCTACCCAACTAATACATTTAAGGGTAGTACATAGTATACTTTAGATTATTAGGGTGTAGAACACAATTGGGACACGAGCTTTAATACTAATACAAGCTGAGTTTGTGTATGCGGGGGCCTTACAAATATTGATACTCCTACAGTATTTTGAGAAATTAGAGAGCTGCCTCAAAACTGCCAAAGTGCAGCATCCACCAGCAGCCAATCCACGCCAGTCCCCTCACCACACAGTGGCTATAATGTAGAGAGGAGTCGAGAGACAGGGACCATGCCGGTTTATTGAAGACAGGGATGATGAGGAGGTCAAAGAGAGTGAAGATAGGGGCAGATGTAGTTAGACATCAGGATCGCACCTGACTCTGGACCTGCCCTGGGGTCTTTAATGAACGAGCGTATCTCACCGTAGCTGAGAGATCAGGCTTGTCCGTGCTGTCCGAGGCATCTGGAGGGATACAGATGTCCCCTGCACCTTTCCAGCTGCTGTCCGTGTCCCAGTATTTCGTGAAGATGATGATCGTGTGGCCGGACAGTGGAGGGATATTGTATCTGCAGGAGATCTGCACAGCTTTCTCCAGGGCCTGCCGATAACGCTGCAGCAGTTCAGGAGTGTAGCGCTCCACCCTTAGGAGGAACAAGAGGAACAGGACACACACACACACACAAATATTAATACTCATTATTTTGTGTAGTTAATACCATATTATTTGCTTCCAAATAAAAAGCAGTGCATACTATTATAGTGGTGACACTGACGTGGTGGTGGTTTGTTAGTGTGTGTTGTGCTGGTACGAGTGGATCAGACACAGCAGTGCTGCTAGAGTTTTTAAAACCCTCAGTGTGACTGCTGGACTGAGGATAGTCCACCAACTAAAAACATCCAGCTGACAGCATCCTGTGTCCACTGATGAAGGTCTAGAGCATGACTAACACACATTGTGCAGCGACAGATGAGCTACTGTCTCTTTTTTTTTTTAACAGAGTGTGTTTAAAAACTCCATCAGCACTGCTGTGTCTGATCCACTCAGCACAACACACACTGACACACCACCACAATGTCAGTGTCACTGCAACGCTAAGAATGATACACCACAAAATTATACCAAAGAAAAGGGTGAAAGGAGGTGTAACAAAGTAGTTTGAGAAAGGACAGTGAGTGTATAGGGTGGTTTTAATGTTATGGTTGGTCGGTGTGCACTGAGAGATCAGACCTTGCTGTTTGCGTCTGAGCTTTTCGTTTCATGTTGTACATTCTGTAGATGACGGGAATTCCCAGAATTGCTCGGAGTCTCTTGCGACCGGCTGTGTCCCAGCTTCTTGTCCGAAAGCGTCTAGACTTGGGAATCCTCTTCAGAATTCCCTGCAGGATTTCCTTACAGCTGGAGACACGCTTCGCCGGACCACCCTCTGGAGAACAAAAATGCCACACCTTTATTTGAAGTTTTCTTTATTTAAACTTGGAACTGTGGAAAAAGTCACATTGTTTTCTCCTCCCTCAGTTAGACTTTCCTAACCTCCTTACCTGTCAGCACCATCCCCATGGGAAACACCCGGCGGAGGAGGCACTGCCAGGGGTAAGGAGAGTGACTGGGTGAGTGTGTGAAACAGTCCACAGGTGTGAGTGCGTGAGTGTGTGAAACAGTCCACAGGTGTGAGTGCGTGAGTGACTGGGTGAGTGTGTGAAACAGTCCACAGGTGTGTGTGTGTGAGTGACTGTGTGTGTGTGTGGCGCCCACTCCAGGTGTGTTCCTGCCTTGTTCCCAGAGATTCTGGGTAGGCTCTGGACCCACCACAATCCCCTGAACAAGTGGTTACAGAGGATGGATGGATGGATGAATGAATGAATGAATGAATGAATGAACGAAAAAACTTGTCTTACCAAAATTGTCAAGCTGCAAAATGACTTTATAGGCTGAGAGAAAGCGGAAGGGGAACTGTCGGCTCTGGATCACAGCACTCTGGAATGATAATTGAATCTGTTAAAAGTGTGGTTACTTTGACTAAACTAAATTCCAGATTATGGATCAACAACACACACACACACACACACACACACACTAAACACTAAACACTGACCAAAACAGTGCTAGAAGTCCATCTCAGGCAATCTGAATATTAATACTACACATTTTATGTAGCATATTACTTAAGAATGTCCTATAATTTTGCTCATAGCAGGAGCTATTTTACAAAATAACCTTTAAAAGCACATATTCTCCAAGAACACAGTTCTGGTCAAAACCACAATGCCCACAGCAGAATTCTCCCCCTGTCTAAACAGCGCTGTTCAGAACACAAGCTTTCAGCACCTGTACCTTTAAATGATAATGAGCTGCTCACTGTTCACCCCTCAATCCTGAGTACACAGCAGTAAGGAGTAAGGAGCAGAAGCTCTGTTTTTTTCTGGTTCTTCTCCAATCTCTTTTTCTCTGTTTTTACTCAATGCTTTTATTTCTCCACACTCACTCTGTTTGTTTTGCTGCGTTTAACCTCGTCGTTGTGCTCTCACATAAACGCAGGTCCGGTGCTGTAATTGGACAGACTCAGATGAGGGGGCGGGCACTTGACGTCAGAAACGGAGCAGAATCAGAACAATTCGTTTTCTTATATTTTCTGACTTAGGCAGCACACGGAAAACTGACAGGGGGGGTCTTGTTTCACAGTGTGTTGCTTGGTGGACTCCAGATAAACACTTTAATGTGAACATGCACTGAACAAGTTTTTTCATAATATGTCCCCTTATGTTATAATACTGCGTGTGTTGTGAGGTTTTGAGATGGTCACCTTCGAGGTCAGTCTGTTCAGGATGCGTTCATGGTGCTTCTCACTGATTCCCTGTGTGACCATGTTCCTCAGGTTTCTCAGCATGGCCATGAACGGCAAGGAGTTACTGTCTGTAAACACACAAACAAAAAATAAACACCCATCAGTCATAACATTAAAAACACCTGCATGTTTCTCCACTCATTGCCATGCTCTCATCTCCAGTGACCACACAATAACAGACTGTAGTCCATTGTATATTTCATTAGCTCCTTTCATCCTGTTCTTCAATAATTAGAACCCCCCACAGAGCAGATAATGTTTGGGACAATAAGAATTTAAACCCTTCAGTGTCACTGCTGGACTGAGAATAGTCCACTAACCAAAAACATCCAGCCTACAGCGTCCTACACCCTCAGACTTTACATCTACAAGGTGGACCAACGAGGTAGGAGAGTGAGTGAACACAGGGTTTAAAAACTCCAGCAGCACTGCTGTGTCTGATTCAATCATAGCAGAGAGAGGAAAAGAGTGAGGGAGGGTGATTTGGAAAGAAAGAGAGAGATGTGGAGTGAGAGAGAAAGAAACAGTGAGTGTGTTTATTGTTCAGACCTATGAGTTTCTCCCATGTTTCAGCCTTGTTTCCCTCTAGGCTCAGTTTGGTCTCCCAGGTGTTCGGCTGTTTGAGTCTCATGCGCTGACCTGCTCTCTGACTCTGCCACACACCGCTCAGTCCACTGCGCACAAATGCCCGCAGATCTGAGGGATACCTGACACACCAGCACACAAAACACACCGTATAGATTACATAATGGTAACATTGTTTATAAAAATCCCATGTTCTATATATACGTATTTAACTGATCCCTTATGTATAGTGTATGTATTAAATATTCATATGTAATACCACTACTACTTCTAATAATGTTACTTCTATCCTGAAATGACAGGGTTACACGGTTACACGCTCACACACACACACCTCTTTCCCAGAATGCCCATCACCATCTCAGCAGGGTCTCTGATGTGGAGGCGTTTAATCAGCTTCTTCATGTTAAACTCACTCTGCTTCTTATCCACAGCTGGACGCTCCGACATCTGCCACTGAAATGGTTTACACACACACACATAAACACTACAATATAGAGTTTTTAATTAATTAAATTTTCTTCTTTTAAGATAAATTATTTTCATCCATTAATTTAACTGCTTCACCCTACTCACACACACACACACACACACACACGCGCACACGCACATACGCCCATACATAGGCAGTTTTTCTGTTTCCATACAGAGCAGAAACACACTTACAAACTTTTTCAGGACATTTGTGTCTGCTCTGACGAGGTCCGCCCACTTCTGCCACTGCTCTTCAGATGGCTGCTGGAGACAGGAACAAAAACACTACTGTACTAACACACTGCTGAAGAAACACACAAGTTATATATAATAAAGCATAAAGCATAATTACAGCACAAGGTCTTAAATGCGCCTCAATTGAATGCAAGGGAATGTTTGTGCGTGCACATTTCTTGTACGGAATTATAACTTTTGTGTCAGATTCAATTTCGGAGCTAAAAACCTACAGCGGGTCAATTAGCATAATAATTCATTAATAATAATTAATGCTAGCTAATTCTGCTATGTAATATGTAACGTCAACATGATGACCTACTTGTCCAAGCTAAAATTGGACAGATAAAGACACTATATATTACTTAATGGCTCCCAAACATGGAGCTTAACAAAATGAATGAAACAATTAATTATTAATAAAATAATAATTAATTATCACTGACTCTGGTACAAGCATTACCTGGGCTGAGCTTTTTTTCTTCTTGCTGTGTTTACAGCGGTGTTTGCGTGTGTTGTACTTGGCGAGCTGATATTCGCTGAATTGTTTGAATTTATCCACCAGGGCTTTTTTAAGACACGAGGGCAGAGATGAGCTGAAACACTGAGAGTGAGAGAGTGAGAGAGTGAGAGAGGCATGATTATTCTGGTACCAGCCTGTTATTTGGGATGCCAATTTTCACACATGTGCTGTCTGCAATTATAAGCCTATTCGCCCATCAGCCTTAATGTTAAAGCTACACTCAGTGTCCATTCTGTAAACTCTACTGACCACACCCTATTACAGACAGTCAGCCCTCTTTCCCCATGTTCTTCAGCGTTCAGGACCCCTACAGAGCACGTAAGATTTGGGTGGTGGATCATTCTCAGCACTGCAGTCACACTAAAATTGTGCATTGGTGTGTGTTGTGCTGGTACGAGTGGATCTGCTGGAGTTTTTCAGCTCTATGTTCACTTACTGTCTCCTCTGTTGGAAACACCTCCCTCATAGTTCCACCTTGCAAGCACCTTCTTAGTTTCTAGAACTTGGGATTAAGATTATTCATAAATTATTTTCTTGCTGGAACACTGTGTATAGTATAGTCCTGGGGGAATGTTTTCTTGTTTCTGTCTTGTAGGCCATATAGATTAAGTGATTCTGATTCTAGACATAAAGTCAGAGACAGTAGCTTATCTGTCGCTTCACAGTGTGTGTGTTGGTCGTCCTCTAGTCCTTCATCAGTGGACACAGGACGCTATCGGCTGGATGTTTTTGGTTGGTGGACTCAGTCCAGCCTTAAAAACTCCAGCATTGCTGTGTCTGATCCACAAGTGCCAGCACAACACACACTGACACACCACTACCTCCACGTCAGTGTCACTGCAGCACTGAGAATGATACACCGCTAAATCATACCTGCTCTGTGGGGGTCCTGAGCAGTGAAGAACAGGGTAAAAGGGGGCTAATAATGTATTAGTAAAGCAACAGACATGCGGCAGCCAGTGTTTGCTCAAATTTAAATCTGAAACATAACCAAGAGCAATGATGAATTCTGCATGAGTTCCAACCCTGAGAGCTCCATAATGGCTTTGTATGAAGGCCCCCTTCTCACCATGCTGTAGATCCTGGTCACCTCCAGCCAATCAGAGGGCAGCTGCATGGCAGCGCAGAAGTACCTCCTCAGGTGAGCTTTACTCTGGGGTAGGTGGGCCGCCAGAGCCAGCAGGAAGTTGGCGGTGATGCGGATGTTCAGTTCCTGTCTGGTGTAGACTGCCACCTCACAGAGGAACAGAAATAAAAGAAGGTGATTAGTGTGGAGCATCCCAAAGGGACCAGATGGAGCTCCATCACTCCAGAACACAGTTCCACAGATCAGTGCCTTAATACACCGCTAGCCCACATTTGGCATCAGACAGTGTGACATTAGGCTCATGTGTAACTGCTCTATTCTGTTGGTCAATTCTCATCTATAAAGATAGATTTTCATGGACATAGAGCTTAGTCCCGGTTCTCCCAGTATTGGCTCTAACACACACACACACACACACACACACACACACACACACACGTTGTTATACTTGTGAGGACTTTCCATAGAGTTAATGACTACTGTAGCCAATTTATCATACAACTACATTTACCCCTTACCTAAGAAACAAAAATAAATTAGACAATAGACCAGGATATCTGCTCCTAACAAGAATATTACCACAGACACACACACACACACACACTCTTACCTTGAGGATGAACTCAGGGTCAGTGAGGGTGATCTCTGTGCCCAAGTCCTTTAACTTTGTCCAAACATTTTCCTTATCTGTCCAGTCATTAGAGTCCAGAGCAATGGTCTTATTCACCAGAGAGCAGCACACAACATTCAGCAGAATGTACTGAGGGGAAAACACACACACACACACACACACACACACACACACACACACACACACACAGAGAGAGAGAGGCTTGAACCCTAAATGGCGTAGTTTTCTAAGCGTTTGTCCTGATAAATCTGGCATAAAACAGGGTCTAGAAAGACACCTCTCACCTTCTTTTCCTTTAACGCTTCAGCTTTTTTATTAGAGTGTGGCTTCACCACTGCAAAGTCTTCCCCAAGATCAAGGGTCTGCTTCTCCTCCGCTTCTCCCAGCCTCAGATCCAGGACAGGAGGCTCTGAGAGCAGCTCTGTGGGCAGTGCACTGTCCATCTCCACCATGGCTTCATTCTCCAAGTCCTTTAGGCATGAACACACAAATACTGTAAACAATCACACACTGTTTTTTAATAAAACCTAAAAAACAGAAAACACAATGTTGAGCCTGGAGAAGTAACAACAGAGATTCAGTCATCACTATTACAGCACAGTGGTTTTGAAGCTGTAATTTTAAACAAGTATTACACAATTTTGCTTTAATAACATCCACCATTTTAAAATAAACACCACCAGGGACAGAAATGGATGTTAAAAAAAAAACAGCTTATTTGAAATTCATTTATATGAGGCCCACCAGAGCCCCTCTATGCATCCCCAGTTTGGAAACTGACTTTAAAGGAGTAATCTGTCATTTTGGTTACATTCACATTCCAAGCGGCATTAATCAATTCAGATTTTTTGCTCAATTTGGTGAAACTTGATGGTTCACATTCATAAGTAGAAGTGACCTGTATCTGGCTGTAATAATAACGAATCAGATTTGATATGTTCACACAGCCCTGAAAATATCAGATCTGTGTCACGTTAAGGCACAAAAATCAGACTTGAGTCACCTCAGCCTGGAAACTTGAACGTAGCTTTCACATGTGGTCCAACATCTGATACATATCCGATTTGTGTGAATGCCACATATGAACGGTTAAATTGGTTCAGTGCTCGGTTGTAAAAGCTGTTATTAAGGACATACATCATGCATTACACAGGGTTTAAGGACCCATTTGGAACACTTACATTTATGAATGTGAACCATAAAGACCCCCAAAACCTATATGAGCAAATATTTAGAATTGATTAATGAGGCTTATGCTCCATGGAGTGGGTTCCAACATGGGAACAGTGATTATACTGACACCTAATGGTCAGAGATTCTGTTTAAACAGCTGCCCCTGTGTGGGGACCCATTACATGGAACATAAAGTACTTCTTTTTTTCATATACAAACTAAAAAGCAATTTAATTTATTATCTCTGGGTTTCACTTCAGTGAACTGTTGTAAAAAGAATAATTAATTGCCTCTATGAGTACTGTTTTATTTGGGATTAAACTGACATATTGCTCCTCCAGCCTCTTGTTTGCGTACCTTGTCCAGTTCCTCACTGGGACACAGCGTTTCAATGGAGCTCACACTAACAGACTCCAACTTTCTCTTTCTGGAAAGAGTACACGGATTATCTGCAGGATGAACATCAGGGGGCGCTCCAGTGTGAAGCAGGGGAGCGATGGAGAGAGGAGGAAAGGAAGTGAGAGAGGAGGAGAAGGAAAGGGAGACAGATTTTAGCTGAGTGTTCTCAGTGGTGAGGAGGGGGGAGGAGAGTAGAGGATGACTGGAAGAAGAGGTGGAGATGGAGGAGAGAAGAGGGTGAGAGGGAGAGGTGGAGGAAATAAGATGAGAAGAGGAGGTGGAGAAGAGAGGGGGAAAAGTGGTGGTGGCAGTGAGGAGAGGAGAAGAAGAGGTGGTGGAGGTGAGGAGAGGAGAAGAAGAAGAGGTGGAGGAGAGGGGAGGAGAAGAAGAAGAGGTGGAGGAGAGGAGAGGAGAAGAAGAAGAGATGGAGGAAAGATTGGAGGGCTGGAGAGAAGGACAGGAAGAGATGGAGGACGATAGAGTCCAGGAAGGAGAGAAAGAATGAGTGTGAAGGAGAACAGTGGAGGCCTGGGCCAGGATCCTGTTTTCCAAACCTAGAAAAAAGAATAAATACAGTGTAATACGGTATTAAATCCAAATTATAAATATACATTAATACAAATTCTAATCAACCATAGGATCATAACCACTGAGAAGTGAAGTAATTATCTTTGATTATCTGGTTACAGTGGCCCCTGTAACTGAAGCTAATGTTGGAAACATCAGTGCAGAAATTTTAGAATTGCCCCGCCCCCTTGTCTGGGTCTGTCCAATCACAGAGCTGGACTCACGTTTATGTGAGAGCACAAAAATGATGTTAAACACAGCAAAACAAAGAAATAAGAGCACTGAGTGAAAGAGAATGGAGAAGAAAGAGAACAGAGCGAAAACAACTAAAAACCAGAGCTTCGTGTAACCCAGGTTATAAAAGCTTGATTTATTAAAAGAATATTTTATTATTAAAAGGGCACAAAAGTTGAGTTAGACTGAAGCTGAAATTGAATATGAAGCATAATATAATAATTGAAATATTATAAATAAATAAAGACACAAATATGTGAGTAACAGAAACTTTATTCACTTAAAAAATAATTATTTTATATATTTTTGAGAATATTTAATTTGTTTAGTAGTACGTCACACACTACAGCCAATAAGGTGATTGACTACGTTGATAAGCGCGGGTAATTCTGCTGATCTGGACCCAGTTCTTTCTTTTGGGTCGAGCAGCCGTCGTGAGCGGAGGGCATCTGCAGAGGAAAGGAGAAGGATAGATTAGAATTTGGATTTGTGTGGTAGAAAGCTGCAGTGTTGCAAGTAAACCCTCTTTGGGCTAGATCACCGAGCTGGTGGACCTGGGAAGCCCTCCGTGGCGAAGAGGAGTTTTATTAGCTGGTTACACTGAGTTTTGCATCGGTCAGGTTTTTTGGCTAGATTCGAATTGGACCCCCTTTTCTACATTTGATGGCGAGCCTCCCTGGATCCCGACCCTGGAAGCTGTCCACAAGTGCTGTGGACAACTCTGCTCTGTGAAACCCCCTTCTTTTCTATTGTTGCTGAACTTTCACTACTCTCCAGTGTGGTAGGAGAAACACGTACCTTTCCACAGACTGGACCTTTTTGCACATACTCAGTTCCAACTGCCACCTGTGAAACAACCGGACATTAATTACTCATATATACACACACAGAAAAAAAGGGATATTTTGATATTAATAGATATTGGTGTATAAATAGATATATAAATATATATTTTCTTATTAATATACATATTTTCCTACCCGGGTAGTAGTAAATAAATATTGATACAGATACAGTTATCCAATATATATATATGGTAATAACAGTAATATAAGGTGTATTATTTATATTGAATATTCTGCCTGTTTTTTGTATTTTATTTTATAATATTTTACTTACCTTTTTATTAAAAGGAGGCTAACCTCCAAATCTCAGAGCAGTGGTGCAGTGTCATCTCTTGCGTGGTGTTGTCCTTGGCTCCGTAGACGATCCTAGGTTTTTCTGATTGGCCCACAGTATTATTTTATATTTCTTGTTAATTAATCCCAGATACTTACCTTTGGTATTTAGCGCTGGTATTTAAATATTGGAATCTAGCTAAGTCACTACTCTTTTCTAGCAATTCGCTACATAAAACTTGGCGAGCCAGCCAGGAGCCTAGTTACGTTAAATACTCACTCAAGAGCAACACTGCACAACTGTCTAATCAAACTAAGTGTTTCACATGCTAAAAATGGAGTTCATTGAACATAACAGTGTAAAAGTCCCTAATTCCGTGATAGTTAATGGATTAACTGGGTCAGACTGTGGTGGAGAGGTGTTGACGTTTCTGAAAGAACATGGTACAATAAATAGGACACTAAAAGTGGACGACGCTAGTTCCGAGCTACATTCGCAGGTAATTGTAGAATACAGTTCCGGTTCTGCTTTGCAGACATTAGAACCCCTTCTACCCTACCGTTGTACACTCGCTGATAATACTGTGTGCTGTGTACGAGCACTAGCGGATGTTTACTCTCAGGGAGTGGGTAGTAAGATTACTCACACTTATGTAGGTGAGTTACAGAGAGTAGCTAAACTAAGTGGGAGGGATTTAGAAGCTATCCTACGAGAAGCCCTGGATCAGATAGGTGATATCATTGATACACCTGATGTTGCCGAACTAAAAAATGACTCTCATCCTGCACCAAGCCCCGACCAAACATCAGAGCAAAACCAGTCTGAAATTTCGTCCCAAGCCGTGTTCGGATCTCACCTGAAACCTACCTCTGATGACAGCAGGAGCCATCATTCTGCACACTCCTTGTCACCTGCTAAGCAGAGAACAGTTCCATTGCTCGATTCTTCTACATTTAATCCACCTGAAGTGCAGAAAGTGATAGTGGAGCACATCGTGAGAAGCGAAGAAAAGTCTCCATTCGCTGGTTCAACTGTGAGATTGAGAACCTTTTCTGGAAAAGTTCCCAAGCCATATAGCGAGGTCGACTATGACACTTGGCGTTCTCAAGTTGGTCTGATGCTTAATGATTCATCAGTCCCTGATAGGGAAGTAACGCGTAGAATACATGAAAGTCTTCTGTCCCCCGCTGCTGACATAATCAAGCACATTAGTCCAGAGGCTGCAGCTACAATATATTTGGAGCTGTTGGATTCAGCCTATGGTACTGTGGAGGATGGAGAAGAGTTGTTTGCACAATTCATGAGCACTCTGCAAGATGCAGGAGAAAAACCGTCAGCATACCTGCAACGTCTTCAGTCTGCACTGAGTCGAGCTGAAAGAGCAGGTGGGGTTAAGACTTGTGATATTAATCAGCAGCTCCTTAAGCAGTTTTGCAGAGGCTGCTGGAATGATAGTTTGCTAACAGACCTACAGCTAGAGCACAAGATAAAACACCCCCCACCGTTCGCTGAGTTGCTGCTACTACTGCGTACAGCTGAAAACAAGTATGAAGCTAAAGTTGCAAGAAGAAAACAGCACCTAGGCTTAGGAAGACAAAAAGCAGCAGTGCACTTACACACTGTGTGCAACAGTAGTGTACTTCATGTTGAGCCAGATTCCAGTGAAATGAGCGAATTAAGAAAAGAACTAGCTCAGATTAAGAGCCAGTTAACTTCCATTTTGACACAGAAAAGTATAAGAAAAGCCAGTGTGAAGTCGGAATCTTCAACAGGAGAGCCACTGACACAACTTAGACCTACAAAACCTGACCATGCACAGAAGAAATATAAAAAACCTCAGGCTAAGAAACATACCAGTGAAAAGCCAAAGCCCTGGTATTGTTTCCGTTGCGGAGAAGATGGACACATCGTGGCTAATTGCGAGGCCGACGCGAATCCTGCTCTTGTTGCTGCCAAGAGAAAAGAGTTAAGAGAGAGACAAAGAGTATGGGAAGATGAACAGCACCCTTTAAACTGAAGCCAGTTTCTGTCATGGGACAGCCAGGAACTGAAGCTCATTCACGTCCCGCTATCAAGAAAGCTGAAAACCCACATACTCAACGAGCTTCACTAAAATGTGCACAAACAAAACAATCCTGCATTATACCTAAAGGACTGATAGGAACCAAGTGCACAGCTCGAGTAAAAATTGGAGAAACTCAGACAAATTGTCTACTGGATACTGGTTCCCAGGTGACCACAATCTCTCAATCATTCTCCAACCAACACTTACCAGCGCATAAGATAGAACCACTTGGTGACTTGTTGGAAGTGGAAGGAGCTAATGGGCAGATGGTACCTTACTTGGGATATGTAGATCTGAGTATCGCCTTTCCCAAAGAATTCGCCGGAGTGGAGGTGGAAGTGCCAACACTAGCCTTGGTTGTTCCAGACTTGAGTTCTGAAGCCCAACCCCAAGTCCTCATTGGCACGAACACTTTAGATGTTTTGTATACGACCATCACTGACAAGGTTGTGGAAAGACACTATCCTCATCGGTACGGTTATGAAGCTGTATTAAAAATTCTCAGAGCAAGACATAAACAACAACAACATCTCACTCATGGGTTAGTCAAACTCCACAGTAAGGACCCGCAAGTCATTCCTGCTGGAGAAAATGTGGTTTTGGAGGGTTGTATTCTAGTCAACAAACAGACATCAGGAATTATGGCTGTTTTAGAGCACCCCACCTGTTCCACCTTGCCTGGGGGACTGTTGGTAAAGCCCTGTTTGGTGAGCATCCCTGCTAAGCTACCCCGAAAAGTTCCTGTGATGTTAAAAAATGAGTCTGGGCATGATATAGTGATGCCCCAGAAATGCATCATTGCAGAACTTAACGCTGTTCAGGCTTTACTACCCCAGTCATCCAATTCAGCTGAGTATGTACCAGTCAACCCTGGATTGAGTTTTAACTTTGAAGATTCTCCCATTTCTATTGAATGGAAAGAGCGTGTCACTCAGAAGTTGAACAACATGCCTGAAGTCTTTGCACAAAATGACCTGGATTATGGGAGAGCCAATAGAGTCAAACATCACATAACACTCTCTGATGAAACTCCATTCAAGCATCGAGCTCGACCTATTCACCCGCAAGACCTAGAAGCTGTTCGTAACCATCTGCAAGAGCTGCTGCAGGCTGGTATAATCAGAGAGTCTGAATCTTCTTTTTCATCTCCCATAGTAGTTGTGCGCAAGAAAAATGGAGATGTGCGCTTATGCATAGACTACAGGAAGCTGAACCTTCAAACAGTTAAAGACGCTTATGCTCTTCCAAACTTAGAGGAGACCTTTTCCACGCTCACAGGATCAAAATGGTTCTCTGTGTTAGACTTGAAATCAGGGTACTACCAAATTGAAGTTGAAGAAACTGATAAACCCAAGACTGCATTCGTGTGTCCCCTTGGATTTTGGGAATTCAATCGTATGCCACAAGGAATCACAAATGCGCCAAGCACATTTCAACGCTTGATGGAAAAATGTATGAGTGGCATTAACCTGAGAGAAGTCCTTGTATTCCTTGACGACTTGATTGTTTTCTCCAAGACCTTAGAAGAGCACGAAGCAAGGCTACTAAAAGTTTTGAATCGTCTCAAAGATTATGGTTTGAAGCTTTCTCCAACTAAATGTAAGTTTTTTCAAACTTCTGTTCGATACTTGGGTCACATCGTTTCCCAAAATGGAGTTGAGACAGACCCTAACAAAGTAGAAGCCCTAAAAACATGGCCAAGACCCAAAGGGTTAAAAGAACTGAGATCTTTTCTTGGTTTTTCAGGCTACTACAGGCGTTTCATTAAAAATTACTCAAGGATTGTCAAACCACTCACAGACCTAACTGTTGGATACCCACCTTTGAGGAGGAGTAACCAACCCAAGAAAGAACAAAAACAGTATCATGATCCGAAACAGCCGTTTGGTAGTCGCTGGACTCCTGAGTGCGAACAGTCATTCCAGGTCATCATTGAAAACCTCACCTCAGCACCTGTCCTAGGGTTTGCGGACCCCCAGCTTCCATATGTTCTCCATACTGATGCCAGTACTACTGGAGTGGGGGCAGCTCTGTACCAAGAGCAAGAAGGCAAAATGAGGGTTATAGCCTATGCAAGTAGAGGGTTGTCAAGAAGTGAATCTAAGTACCCTGCACATAAGCTTGAGTTTTTGGCGCTGAAGTGGGCAGTCACAGAAAAATTCAGTGACTATTTGTATGGGAGTCCATTTACTGTTGTGACTGATAGTAACCCATTAACATATATTCTCACTACTGCCAAGATGGATGCCACAAGTTACCGGTGGCTAGCCTCGCTGTCAACTTTCGACTTCAAGCTGAAGTACAGGGCTGGGAAGCAAAATGCAGATGCTGATGGTCTTTCTAGAAGGCCCCATGGTGAACTGACCAATGACGCTGTTTCCCGAAAAGAACAGGAACGAATCTACCAGTTTGCTAATACTCACCTGGAAGATTCAGATGTCTATATGGGCCAAGATGTTGTCAAAGCTGTCTGTGAAAAGCATTTTGTCAGACGTACTTTGGATGAATGTCAGCACGACAATGACACTGTGGCACAGATACATTCTCTAGTTGTTTCTTCAGATTCTATCCCGGATTGTTTCATCAACGAAGAACAAAGTGGGCTACCTATAATTACACAAATGTCTGAGGAAGAGATTCAGAAACAACAAAAGGCTGATCCATGTTTAAGGGAAGTCATCCACCAGATGGAGACAGGAGAGACAATTCCTCCAATGGTCAGAGAAGAGCTGCCACAAATCACCCATTTCCTGAAACAGTGGAAAAAGCTAAGATTGCACAACAAGATCTTATATCGTCAGCGCTTGGATGGGGAGAACCCTACTTACCAAATGGTCTTACCTGAGTCATTACGAGCTGTTGTTCTCAAAAGTCTACATGATGACATGGGTCATATGGGAATGGAGCGGACACTTAACCTGGTAAGGTCTAGATTCTATTGGCCAAAGATGTCTGAGGATGTTGAAAGAAAAGTCAAGACCTGTGACAGATGCGTCAGAAGGAAGACACTACCAGAGAAAGCAGCACCCCTGATGAACATCACTTCGACCAGACCACTTGAACTTTTATGCATGGACTTCCTATCCATAGAGCCCGACCGAAGCAACACCAAGGATATTCTCGTGATTACAGACCATTTCACGAAGTATGCTGTAGCAATTCCCACACCAAACCAAAAAGCCCAAACTGTTGCAAAATGCCTCTGGGAAAACTTCATAATTCATTATGGCATCCCTGAATGTCTACACAGTGACCAAGGTACAGACTTTGAATCACATGTCATTAAGGAATTATGTCAGATTATGGGAATCCGCAAGTCACGTACTACGCCATATCACCCCCGTGGGAATCCAGTCGAACGCTTTAACCGAACTCTGCTAAATCTCCTTGGCGTTCTTAACGAGGAAGACAAGTCAAAGTGGAAGCAGTTTGTCAAACCTTTGGTGCATGCATACAACTGCACAAAGAATGATGTGACTGGGTATAGCCCATATGAATTAATGTTTGGAAGACAGCCAAAACTACCTGTAGACCTAGCATTCGGCTTACCTCTGAGAGATAAGCGTTATAAGTCACATTCTCAGTACGTCCAAGATCTCAAGTCACATCTCGACGAAAGCTTCAAATTAGCCAAGCAAGGGGCAGACAAAATTGCAAAAGCTAACAAGACCAGATTTGACCGGCATGTCACAGCCTCTAGACTAGAAGTTGGTGACAGAGTCCTTGTAAGGGCAGTCAGACTCCGTGGAAAGCACAAACTTGCTGATAAGTGGGAGCCAGACATCCACATAGTGGTTAAACAGGCTGAAAACTTTCCAGTCTACACAGTCAAGCCGGAGACTAAAGAAGGTCCGCTGAGAACTTTGCACAGAGATTTGCTACTCCCTTGTAATTTCTTGCCAGAAACTGCTCCAGAACCAACTATTTCACAACCTTCACGAAAGCCCAGAACACGACAATCTGTGGAACAAGAATCAGTATACCAAGATTGGGCTTTTGATGATGAACACCCATACCAGAGAGTCACAGTGCGACCAGTAGTCAGACCCACCAGTTTCACTACTATCTATGAAGTACCTATGAGAAGAGAAACAAAAGACTTACCTGAAGAGAACTTACCTGAAAAAGCCGTATCTGCAAATGACTTACCTAATACTACTGATGACAACTTGGATGTCAGTGCACCTAGAATTGGAAAAAGTAAAGAAATCAGTGCTGAAAGCCTGTCAGTACACCTGCCAGTAGCATCCAAACCTGCAAGCATTGAGTCTGTTGACATACCTGTAATGTCACCTGAATCCTTTACTGAGTCAGAGGTTGAGAAAGACAAAGATTCAAGTACCCAAGTGGGAGCTGAAAGACAAACCCAAGATGCTCTGCCTGGAGTTGAACAGAGCAAATTGAGTGAAGACACTGGCTCTGGTGAACCAGATTGTGTCAGACGGTCTAACCGTAAAAGGGAGCAACCTGAGCGCCTGCACTATGCTCAGTTTGGAAACCCAATGGTCTCCATTGTTCAGTCCTTATTCCATGGCCTGAGCACAGCTTTCACTGAAGCTTTGAGAGATAGTCCAGAACCTGATTACTTACCTCATCCCCATACCAAACCTATTACTGTACAGCCATACAGATGCACAGGGACGTGCATATGTTCAAGCGGGGAGGGTGTAACCCAGGTTATAAAAGCTTGATTTATTAAAAGAATATTTTATTATTAAAAGGGCACAAAAGTTGAGTTAGACTGAAGCTGAAATTGAATATGAAGCATAATATAATAATTGAAATATTATAAATAAATAAAGACACAAATATGTGAGTAACAGAAACTTTATTCACTTAAAAAATAATTATTTTATATATTTTTGAGAATATTTAATTTGTTTAGTAGTACGTCACACACTACAGCCAATAAGGTGATTGACTACGTTGATAAGCGCGGGTAATTCTGCTGATCTGGACCCAGTTCTTTCTTTTGGGTCGAGCAGCCGTCGTGAGCGGAGGGCATCTGCAGAGGAAAGGAGAAGGATAGATTAGAATTTGGATTTGTGTGGTAGAAAGCTGCAGTGTTGCAAGTAAACCCTCTTTGGGCTAGATCACCGAGCTGGTGGACCTGGGAAGCCCTCCGTGGCGAAGAGGAGTTTTATTAGCTGGTTACACTGAGTTTTGCATCGGTCAGGTTTTTTGGCTAGATTCGAATTGGACCCCCTTTTCTACATTTGATGGCGAGCCTCCCTGGATCCCGACCCTGGAAGCTGTCCACAAGTGCTGTGGACAACTCTGCTCTGTGAAACCCCCTTCTTTTCTATTGTTGCTGAACTTTCACTACTCTCCAGTGTGGTAGGAGAAACACGTACCTTTCCACAGACTGGACCTTTTTGCACATACTCAGTTCCAACTGCCACCTGTGAAACAACCGGACATTAATTACTCATATATACACACACAGAAAAAAAGGGATATTTTGATATTAATAGATATTGGTGTATAAATAGATATATAAATATATATTTTCTTATTAATATACATATTTTCCTACCCGGGTAGTAGTAAATAAATATTGATACAGATACAGTTATCCAATATATATATATGGTAATAACAGTAATATAAGGTGTATTATTTATATTGAATATTCTGCCTGTTTTTTGTATTTTATTTTATAATATTTTACTTACCTTTTTATTAAAAGGAGGCTAACCTCCAAATCTCAGAGCAGTGGTGCAGTGTCATCTCTTGCGTGGTGTTGTCCTTGGCTCCGTAGACGATCCTAGGTTTTTCTGATTGGCCCACAGTATTATTTTATATTTCTTGTTAATTAATCCCAGATACTTACCTTTGGTATTTAGCGCTGGTATTTAAATATTGGAATCTAGCTAAGTCACTACTCTTTTCTAGCAATTCGCTACATTCGGCTCTTCACTTCTCACTGCTGTGCGCTCGGATTGGGATGAACAGTGAGCGGTTCATTATCATTAAAAGAAACTCGCACAGATTATGGAAAACACTCTCCAATCAGTAGATTTTTGGACACTCCGTTGTGAGTGGTGTCGTGTTTACAGCAAAACCGAGTTTTCTGGAAATGCTTGTGTATTTGAACGTTACATGTCTGCTGGGGCAGATTTGGGCCGGTCCAGTTGGAGTAACCCCACTTCTCCATCTCAGATTTAGTGTCAGATGGTATCAGAGTGGCCGCCTTCATCTCTGAGAGCAACGAAGATCAGGATCAGCGTCCAGACCTAAAGTCAGATCAGGAGAGAAGACCAAGGATTAGATTCATGTGCACACTCTACATTCACTCATGAATCCACGTATGGAAAGACAACTACTGCTTTATCAAAGTTGTGGCAGGACCAGGCCTGGTGTGTCCACAGCACACACTCCATCCTCTGGGGATGATCACTGTGTTCCCTGAGATCCAAGATATAGCATGGGTGTGTCTTTAAGAGGATGACTTCTAAGTGTGTGTAACTGTCAAAAGGGGTAGGGGTGTGTGTGTGTGTGTGTGTTTTGACCAGGTGAGTCTGTGAAACTGTACGCAGATATGAGTGTGTGAGTGACTGGGTGAGTGAGTGAAATTGTCCACAGGTGTGGGTGTGTGAGTGACTGGGTAAGTGAGTGAAATTGTCCACAGGTGTGAGTGTGTGAGTGACTGGGTGAGTGAGTGAAATTGTCCACAGGTGTGAGTGTGTGAGAGACTGGGTGAGTGAGTGAAATTGTCCACAGGTGTGAGTGTGTGAGTGACTGGGTGAGTGAGTGAAATTATCCAAAGGTGTGAGTGTGTGTGAGACTGGGTGAGTGAGTGAAATTGTCCACAGGTGTGAGTGTGAGTGACTGGGTGAGTGAGTGAAATTGTCCACAGGTGTGAGTGACTGGGTGAGTGAGTGAAATTGTCCACAGGTGTGGGTGTGTGAGTGACTGGGTGAGTGAGTGAAATTATCCAAAGGTGTGAGTGACTGGGTGAGTGAGTGAAATTGTCCACAGGTGTGAGTGTGTGAGTGACTGGGTGAGTGAGTGAAATTGTCGACAGGTGTGAGTGTGTGAGTGAGTGGGTGAGTGAGTGAAATTGTCCACAGGTGTGGGAGTGTGAGTGACTGGGTAAGTGAGTGAAATTGTCCACAGGTGTGAGTGTGTGAGTGACTGGGTGAGTGAGTGAAATTATCCAAAGGTGTGAGTGTGTGAGAGACTGGGTGAGTGAGTGAAATTGTCCACAGGTGTGAGTGTGTGAGTGACTGGGTGAGTGAGTGAAATTGTCCACAGGTGTGGGTGTGTGAGTGACTGGGTGAGTGAGTGAAATTGTCCACAGGTGTGAGTTTGTGAGAGACAGGGTGAGTGAGTGAAATTGTCCACAGGTGTGAGTGTGTGAGTGACTGGGTGAGTGAGTGAAATTGTCCACAGTTGTGGGTGTGTGAGTGACTGGGTGAGTGAGTGAAATTGTCCACAGGTGTGGGTGTGTGAGTGACTGGGTGAGTGAGTGAAATTGTCCACAGGTGTGAGTGACTGGGTGAGTGAGTGAAATTGTCCACAGGTGTGGGTGTGTGAGTGACTGGGTGAGTGAGTGAAATTGTCCAAAGGTGTGAGTGTGTGAGTGACTGGGTGAGTGAGTGAAATTATCCAAAGGTGTGAGTGTGTGAGTGACTGGGTGAGTGAGTGAAATTATCAACAGGTGTGGGTGTGTGAGTGACTGGGTGAGTGAGTGAAATTGTCCACAGGTGTGGGTGTGTGAGTGACTGGGTGAGTGAGTGAAATTGTCCACAGGTGTGGGTGTGTGAGTGACTGGGTGAGTGAGTGAAATTGTCCAAAGCTGTGAGTGTGTGAGTGACTGGGTGAGTGAGTGAAATTATCCAAAGGTGTGAGTGTGTGAGTGACTGGGTGAGTGAGTGAAATTATCAACAGGTGTGGGTGTGTGAGTGACTGGGTGAGTGAGTGAAATTGTCCACAGGTGTGGGTGTGTGAGTGACTGGGTGAGTGAGTGAAATTGTCCACAGGTGTGGGTGTGTGAGTGACTGGGTGAGTGAGTGAAATTGTCCACAGGTGTGGGTGTGTGAGTGACTGGGTGAGTGAGTGAAATTGTCCACAGGTGTGGGTGTGTGAGTGACTGGGTGAGTGAGTGAAATTATCCACAGGTGTGAGTGTGTGAGAGACAGGGTGAGTGAGTGAAATTGTCCACAGGTGTGAGTTTGTGAGAGACAGGGTGAGTGAGTGAAATTGTCCACAGGTGTGAGTGTGTGAGTGACTGGGTGAGTGAGTGAAATTGTCCACAGGTGTGGGTGTGTGAGTGACTGGGTGAGTGAGTGAAATTGTCCACAGGTGTGAGTGACTGGGTGAGTGAGTGAAATTGTCCACAGGTGTGGGTGTGTGAGTGACTGGGTGAGTGAGTGAAATTATCCACAGGTGTGAGTGTGTGAGAGACAGGGTGAGTGAGTGAAATTGTCCACAGGTGTGAGTTTGTGAGAGACTGGGTGAGTGAGTGAAATTGTCCACAGGTGTGAGTGTGTGAGTGACTGGGTGAGTGAGTGAAATTGTCCACAGGTGTGGGTGTGTGAGTGACTGGGTGAGTGAGTGAAATTGTCCACAGGTGTGAGTTTGTGAGAGACAGGGTGAGTGAGTGAAATTGTCCACAGGTGTGAGTGTGTGAGTGACTGGGTGAGTGAGTGAAATTGTCCACAGTTGTGGGTGTGTGAGTGACTGGGTGAGTGAGTGAAATTGTCCACAGGTGTGGGTGTGTGAGTGACTGGGTGAGTGAGTGAAATTGTCCACAGGTGTGAGTGACTGGGTGAGTGAGTGAAATTGTCCACATGTGTGAGTGACTGGGTGAGTGAGTGAAATTATCCAAAGGTGTGAGTGTCCGAGAGACTGGGTGAGTGAGTGAAATTGTCCACAGGTGTGAGTGTGTGAGTGACTGGGTGAGTGAGTGAAATTGTCCACAGGTGTGAGTGTGTGAGTGACTGGGTGAGTGAGTGAAATTGTCCACAGGTGTGGGTGTGTGAGTGACTGGGTGAGTGAGTGAAATTGTCCACAGGTGTGGGTGTGTGAGTGACTGGGTGAGTGAGTGAAATTGTCCAAAGGTGTGAGTGTGTGAGTGACTGGGTGAGTGAGTGAAATTATCCAAAGGTGTGAGTGTGTGAGTGACTGGGTGAGTGAGTGAAATTATCAACAGGTGTGGGTGTGTGAGTGACTGGGTGAGTGAGTGAAATTATCCACAGGTGTGGGTGTGTGAGTGACTGGGTGAGTGAGTGAAATTATCCAAAGGTGTGAGTGTGTGAGTGACTGGGTGAGTGAGTGAAATTATCAACAGGTGTGGGTGTGTGAGTGACTGGGTGAGTGAGTGAAATTATCCACAGGTGTGGGTGTGTGAGTGACTGGGTGAGTGAGTGAAATTGTCCACAGGTGTGGGTGTGTGAGTGACTGGGTGAGTGAGTGAAATTGTCCACAGGTGTGGGTGTGTGAGTGACTGGGTGAGTGAGTGAAATTATCCACAGGTGTGAGTGTGTGAGAGACAGGGTGAGTGAGTGAAATTGTCCACAGGTGTGAGTTTGTGAGAGACAGGGTGAGTGAGTGAAATTGTCCACAGGTGTGAGTGTGTGAGTGACTGGGTGAGTGAGTGAAATTGTCCACAGGTGTGGGTGTGTGAGTGACTGGGTGAGTGAGTGAAATTGTCCACAGGTGTGAGTGACTGGGTGAGTGAGTGAAATTGTCCACAGGTGTGGGTGTGTGAGTGACTGGGTGAGTGAGTGAAATTATCCACAGGTGTGAGTGTGTGAGAGACAGGGTGAGTGAGTGAAATTGTCCACAGGTGTGAGTTTGTGAGAGACAGGGTGAGTGAGTGAAATTGTCCACAGGTGTGTGAGTGACTGGGTGAGTGAGTGAAATTGTCCACAGGTGTGGGTGTGTGAGTGACTGGGTGAGTGAGTGAAATTGTCCACAGGTGTGAGTGACTGGGTGAGTGAGTGAAATTGTCCACAGGTGTGAGTGACTGGGTGAGTGAGTGAAATTGTCCACAGGTGTGAGTGACTGGGTGAGTGAGTGAAATTGTCCACAGGTGTGAGTGTGTGAGTGACTGGGTGAGTGAGTGAAATTGTCCACAGGTGTGAGTGTGTGAGTGACTGGGTGAGTGAGTGAAATTGTCCACAGGTGTGAGTGTGTGAGTGACTGGGTGAGTGAGTGAAATTGTCCACAGGTGTGGGTGTGTGAGTGACTGGGTGAGTGAGTGAAATTGTCCAAAGGTGTGAGTGTGTGAGTGACTGGGTGAGTGAGTGAAATTATCCAAAGGTGTGAGTGTGTGAGTGACTGGGTGAGTGAGTGAAATTATCAACAGGTGTGGGTGTGTGAGTGACTGGGTGAGTGAGTGAAATTGTCCACAGGTGTGGGTGTGTGAGTGACTGGGTGAGTGAGTGAAATTGTCCACAGGTGTGGGTGTGTGAGTGACTGGGTGAGTGAGTGAAATTGTCCACAGGTGTGGGTGTGTGAGTGACTGGGTGAGTGAGTGAAATTGTCCACAGGTGTGGGTGTGTGAGTGACTGGGTGAGTGAGTGAAATTATCCACAGGTGTGAGTGTGTGAGAGACAGGGTGAGTGAGTGAAATTGTCCACAGGTGTGAGTTTGTGAGAGACAGGGTGAGTGAGTGAAATTGTCCACAGGTGTGAGTGTGTGAGTGACTGGGTGAGTGAGTGAAATTGTCCACAGGTGTGGGTGTGTGAGTGACTGGGTGAGTGAGTGAAATTGTCCACAGGTGTGGGTGTGTGAGTGACTGGGTGAGTGAGTGAAATTGTCCACAGGTGTGAGTGTGTGAGTGACTGGGTGAGTGAGTGAAATTATCCACAGGTGTGAGTGTGTGAGAGACAGGGTGAGTGAGTGAAATTGTCCACAGGTGTGAGTTTGTGAGAGACAGGGTGAGTGAGTGAAATTGTCCACAGGTGTGAGTGTGTGAGTGACTGGGTGAGTGAGTGAAATTGTCCACAGGTGTGGGTGTGTGAGTGACTGGGTGAGTGAGTGAAATTGTCCACAGGTGTGGGTGTGTGAGTGACTGGGTGAGTGAGTGAAATTGTCCACAGGTGTGAGTGTGTGAGAGACAGGGTGAGTGAGTGAAATTGTCCACAGGTGTGAGTGTGTGAGTGACTGGGTGAGTGAGTGAAATTATCCACAGGTGTGAGTGTGTGAGAGACAGGGTGAGTGAGTGAAATTGTCCACAGGTGTGAGTTTGTGAGAGACAGGGTGAGTGAGTGAAATTGTCCACAGGTGTGAGTGTGTGAGTGACTGGGTGAGTGAGTGAAATTATCCAAAGGTGTGAGTGTCTGAGAGACTGGGTGAGTGAGTGAAATTGTCCACAGGTGTGAGTGTGTGAGTGACTGGGTGAGTGAGTGAAATTGTCCACAGGTGTGAGTGTGTGAGTGACTGGGTGAGTGAGTGAAATTGTCCACAGGTGTGGGTGTGTGAGTGACTGGGTGAGTGAGTGAAATTGTCCACAGGTGTGGGTGTGTGAGTGACTGGGTGAGTGAGTGAAATTGTCCACAGGTGTGGGTGTGTGAGTGACTGGGTGAGTGAGTGAAATTGTCCACAGGTGTGAGTGACTGGGTGAGTGAGTGAATTTGTCCACAGGTGTGAGTGTGTGAGAGACTGGGTGAGTGAGTGAAATTATCCACAGGTGTGAGTGTGTGAGAGACAGGGTGAGTGAGTGAAATTGTCCACAGGTGTGAGTTTGTGAGTGACTGGGTGAGTGAGTGAAATTGTCCACAGGTGTGGGTGTGTGAGTGACTGGGTGAGTGAGTGAAATTGTCCACAGGTGTGAGTGACTGGGTGAGTGAGTGAAATTGTCCACAGGTGTGAGTGTGTGAGTGACTGGGTGAGTGAGTGAAATTGTCCACAGGTGTGAGTGTGTGAGTGACTGGGTGAGTGAGTGAAATTGTCCACAGGTGTGAGTGACTGGGTGAGTGAGTGAAATTGTCCACAGGTGTGAGTGACTGGGTGAGTGAGTGAAATTGTCCACAGGTGTGAGTGTGTGAGTGACTGGGTGAGTGAGTGAAATTGTCAACAGGTGTGGGTGTGTGAGTGACTGGGTGATTGAGTGAAATTATCCAAAGGTGTGAGTGACTGGGTGAGTGAGTGAAATTGTCCACAGGTGTGAGTGTGTGAGTGACTGGGTGAGTGAGTGAAATTGTCCACAGGTGTGAGTGTGTGAGAGACTGGGTGAGTGAGTGAAATTGTCCACAGGTGTGAGTGTGTGAGAGACAGGGTGAGTGAGTGAAATTGTCCACAGGTGTGAGTTTGTGAGAGACAGGGTGAGTGAGTGAAATTGTCCACAGGTGTGAGTGTGTGAGTGACTGGGTGAGTGAGTGAAATTATCCAAAGGTGTGAGTGTCTGAGAGACTGGGTGAGTGAAATTGTCCACAGGTGTGAGTGTGTGAGTGACTGGGTGAGTGAGTGAAATTGTCCACAGGTGTGAGTGTGTGAGTGACTGGGTGAGTGAGTGAAATTGTCCACAGGTGTGGGTGTGTGAGTGACTGGGTGAGTGAGTGAAATTGTCCACAGGTGTGGGTGTGTGAGTGACTGGGTGAGTGAGTGAGTGACTGGGTGAGTGAGTGAAATTATCCAAAGGTGTGAGTGTGTGAGTGACTGGGTGAGTGAGTGAAATTGTCCACAGGTGTGGGTGTGTGAGTGACTGGGTGAGTGAGTGAAATTATCCACAGGTGTGAGTGTGTGAGAGACAGGGTGAGTGAGTGAAATTGTCCACAGGTGTGAGTTTGTGAGAGACAGGGTGAGTGAGTGAAATTGTCCACAGGTGTGTGAGTGACTGGGTGAGTGAGTGAAATTGTCCACAGGTGTGGGTGTGTGAGTGACTGGGTGAGTGAGTGAAATTGTCCACAGGTGTGAGTGACTGGGTGAGTGAGTGAAATTGTCCACAGGTGTGAGTGTGTGAGAGACAGGGTGAGTGAGTGAAATTGTCCACAGGTGTGAGTGTGTGAGTGACTGGGTGAGTGAGTGAAATTATCCACAGGTGTGAGTGTGTGAGAGACAGGGTGAGTGAGTGAAATTGTCCACAGGTGTGAGTTTGTGAGTGACTGGGTGAGTGAGTGAAATTGTCCACAGGTGTGGGTGTGTGAGTGACTGGGTGAGTGAGTGAAATTGTCCACAGGTGTGAGTGACTGGGTGAGTGAGTGAAATTGTCCACAGGTGTGAGTGTGTGAGTGACTGGGTGAGTGAGTGAAATTGTCCACAGGTGTGAGTGACTGGGTGAGTGAGTGAAATTGTCCACAGGTGTGAGTGACTGGGTGAGTGAGTGAAATTATCCAAAGGTGTGAGTGTCCGAGAGACTGGGTGAGTGAGTGAAATTGTCCACAGGTGTGAGTGTGTGAGTGACTGGGTGAGTGAGTGAAATTGTCCACAGGTGTGAGTGTGTGAGTGACTGGGTGAGTGAGTGAAATTGTCCACAGGTGTGGGTGTGTGAGTGACTGGGTGAGTGAGTGAAATTGTCCACAGGTGTGGGTGTGTGAGTGACTGGGTGAGTGAGTGAAATTGTCCAAAGGTGTGAGTGTGTGAGTGACTGGGTGAGTGAGTGAAATTATCCAAAGGTGTGAGTGTGTGAGTGACTGGGTGAGTGAGTGAAATTATCAACAGGTGTGGGTGTGTGAGTGACTGGGTGAGTGAGTGAAATTGTCCACAGGTGTGGGTGTGTGAGTGACTGGGTGAGTGAGTGAAATTGTCCACAGGTGTGAGTGTGTGAGTGACTGGGTGAGTGAGTGAAATTGTCCACAGGTGTGGGTGTGTGAGTGACTGGGTGAGTGAGTGAAATTGTCCACAGGTGTGGGTGTGTGAGTGACTGGGTGAGTGAGTGAAATTATCCACAGGTGTGAGTGTGTGAGAGACAGGGTGAGTGAGTGAAATTGTCCACAGGTGTGAGTTTGTGAGAGACAGGGTGAGTGAGTGAAATTGTCCACAGGTGTGAGTGTGTGAGTGACTGGGTGAGTGAGTGAAATTGTCCACAGGTGTGGGTGTGTGAGTGACTGGGTGAGTGAGTGAAATTGTCCACAGGTGTGAGTGACTGGGTGAGTGAGTGAAATTGTCCACAGGTGTGGGTGTGTGAGTGACTGGGTGAGTGAGTGAAATTGTCCACAGGTGTGGGTGTGTGAGTGACTGGGTGAGTGAGTGAAATTATCCACAGGTGTGGGTGTGTGAGTGACTGGGTGAGTGAGTGAAATTGTCCACAGGTGTGAGTTTGTGAGAGACAGGGTGAGTGAGTGAAATTGTCCACAGGTGTGTGAGTGACTGGGTGAGTGAGTGAAATTGTCCACAGGTGTGGGTGTGTGAGTGACTGGGTGAGTGAGTGAAATTGTCCACAGATGTGAGTGACTGGGTGAGTGAGTGAAATTGTCCACAGGTGTGAGTGACTGGGTGAGTGAGTGAAATTGTCCACAGGTGTGAGTGACTGGGTGAGTGAGTGAAATTGTCCACAGGTGTGAGTGTGTGAGTGACTGGGTGAGTGAGTGAAATTGTCCACAGGTGTGGGTGTGTGAGTGACTGGGTGAGTGAGTGAAATTGTCCAAAGGTGTGAGTGTGTGAGTGACTGGGTGAGTGAGTGAAATTGTCCACAGGTGTGGGTGTGTGAGTGACTGGGTGAGTGAGTGAAATTGTCCACAGGTGTGGGTGTGTGAGTGACTGGGTGAGTGAGTGAAATTGTCCACAGGTGTGGGTGTGTGAGTGACTGGGTGAGTGAGTGAAATTGTCCACAGGTGTGGGTGTGTGAGTGACTGGGTGAGTGAGTGAAATTATCCACAGGTGTGAGTGTGTGAGAGACAGGGTGAGTGAGTGAAATTGTCCACAGGTGTGAGTTTGTGAGAGACAGGGTGAGTGAGTGAAATTGTCCACAGGTGTGAGTGTGTGAGTGACTGGGTGAGTGAGTGAAATTGTCCACAGGTGTGGGTGTGTGAGTGACTGGGTGAGTGAGTGAAATTGTCCACAGGTGTGGGTGTGTGAGTGACTGGGTGAGTGAGTGAAATTGTCCACAGGTGTGAGTGTGTGAGTGACTGGGTGAGTGAGTGAAATTATCCACAGGTGTGAGTGTGTGAGAGACAGGGTGAGTGAGTGAAATTGTCCACAGGTGTGAGTTTGTGAGAGACAGGGTGAGTGAGTGAAATTGTCCACAGGTGTGAGTGTGTGAGTGACTGGGTGAGTGAGTGAAATTGTCCACAGGTGTGGGTGTGTGAGTGACTGGGTGAGTGAGTGAAATTGTCCACAGGTGTGGGTGTGTGAGTGACTGGGTGAGTGAGTGAAATTGTCCACAGGTGTGAGTGTGTGAGAGACAGGGTGAGTGAGTGAAATTGTCCACAGGTGTGAGTGTGTGAGTGACTGGGTGAGTGAGTGAAATTATCCACAGGTGTGAGTGTGTGAGAGACAGGGTGAGTGAGTGAAATTGTCCACAGGTGTGAGTTTGTGAGAGACAGGGTGAGTGAGTGAAATTGTCCACAGGTGTGAGTGTGTGAGTGACTGGGTGAGTGAGTGAAATTATCCAAAGGTGTGAGTGTCTGAGAGACTGGGTGAGTGAGTGAAATTGTCCACAGGTGTGAGTGTGTGAGTGACTGGGTGAGTGAGTGAAATTGTCCACAGGTGTGAGTGTGTGAGTGACTGGGTGAGTGAGTGAAATTGTCCACAGGTGTGAGTGTGTGAGTGACTGGGTGAGTGAGTGAAATTGTCCACAGGTGTGGGTGTGTGAGTGACTGGGTGAGTGAGTGAAATTGTCCACAGGTGTGGGTGTGTGAGTGACTGGGTGAGTGAGTGAAATTGTCCAAAGGTGTGAGTGTGTGAGTGACTGGGTGAGTGAGTGAAATTATCCAAAGGTGTGAGTGTGTGAGTGACTGGGTGAGTGAGTGAAATTATCAACAGGTGTGGGTGTGTGAGTGACTGGGTGAGTGAGTGAAATTGTCCACAGGTGTGGGTGTGTGAGTGACTGGGTGAGTGAGTGAAATTGTCCACAGGTGTGGGTGTGTGAGTGACTGGGTGAGTGAGTGAAATTGTCCACAGGTGTGGGTGTGTGAGTGACTGGGTGAGTGAGTGAAATTATCCACAGGTGTGGGTGTGTGAGTGACTGGGTGAGTGAGTGAAATTGTCCACAGGTGTGAGTTTGTGAGAGACAGGGTGAGTGAGTGAAATTGTCCACAGGTGTGTGAGTGACTGGGTGAGTGAGTGAAATTGTCCACAGGTGTGGGTGTGTGAGTGACTGGGTGAGTGAGTGAAATTGTCCACAGATGTGAGTGACTGGGTGAGTGAGTGAAATTGTCCACAGGTGTGAGTGACTGGGTGAGTGAGTGAAATTGTCCACAGGTGTGAGTGACTGGGTGAGTGAGTGAAATTGTCCACAGGTGTGAGTGTGTGAGTGACTGGGTGAGTGAGTGAAATTGTCCACAGGTGTGGGTGTGTGAGTGACTGGGTGAGTGAGTGAAATTGTCCAAAGGTGTGAGTGTGTGAGTGACTGGGTGAGTGAGTGAAATTGTCCACAGGTGTGGGTGTGTGAGTGACTGGGTGAGTGAGTGAAATTGTCCACAGGTGTGGGTGTGTGAGTGACTGGGTGAGTGAGTGAAATTGTCCACAGGTGTGGGTGTGTGAGTGACTGGGTGAGTGAGTGAAATTGTCCACAGGTGTGGGTGTGTGAGTGACTGGGTGAGTGAGTGAAATTATCCACAGGTGTGAGTGTGTGAGAGACAGGGTGAGTGAGTGAAATTGTCCACAGGTGTGAGTTTGTGAGAGACAGGGTGAGTGAGTGAAATTGTCCACAGGTGTGAGTGTGTGAGTGACTGGGTGAGTGAGTGAAATTGTCCACAGGTGTGGGTGTGTGAGTGACTGGGTGAGTGAGTGAAATTGTCCACAGGTGTGGGTGTGTGAGTGACTGGGTGAGTGAGTGAAATTGTCCACAGGTGTGAGTGTGTGAGTGACTGGGTGAGTGAGTGAAATTATCCACAGGTGTGAGTGTGTGAGAGACAGGGTGAGTGAGTGAAATTGTCCACAGGTGTGAGTTTGTGAGAGACAGGGTGAGTGAGTGAAATTGTCCACAGGTGTGAGTGTGTGAGTGACTGGGTGAGTGAGTGAAATTGTCCACAGGTGTGGGTGTGTGAGTGACTGGGTGAGTGAGTGAAATTGTCCACAGGTGTGGGTGTGTGAGTGACTGGGTGAGTGAGTGAAATTGTCCACAGGTGTGAGTGTGTGAGAGACAGGGTGAGTGAGTGAAATTGTCCACAGGTGTGAGTGTGTGAGTGACTGGGTGAGTGAGTGAAATTATCCACAGGTGTGAGTGTGTGAGAGACAGGGTGAGTGAGTGAAATTGTCCACAGGTGTGAGTTTGTGAGAGACAGGGTGAGTGAGTGAAATTGTCCACAGGTGTGAGTGTGTGAGTGACTGGGTGAGTGAGTGAAATTATCCAAAGGTGTGAGTGTCTGAGAGACTGGGTGAGTGAGTGAAATTGTCCACAGGTGTGAGTGTGTGAGTGACTGGGTGAGTGAGTGAAATTGTCCACAGGTGTGAGTGTGTGAGTGACTGGGTGAGTGAGTGAAATTGTCCACAGGTGTGAGTGTGTGAGTGACTGGGTGAGTGAGTGAAATTGTCCACAGGTGTGGGTGTGTGAGTGACTGGGTGAGTGAGTGAAATTGTCCACAGGTGTGGGTGTGTGAGTGACTGGGTGAGTGAGTGAAATTGTCCAAAGGTGTGAGTGTGTGAGTGACTGGGTGAGTGAGTGAAATTATCCAAAGGTGTGAGTGTGTGAGTGACTGGGTGAGTGAGTGAAATTATCAACAGGTGTGGGTGTGTGAGTGACTGGGTGAGTGAGTGAAATTGTCCACAGGTGTGGGTGTGTGAGTGACTGGGTGAGTGAGTGAAATTGTCCACAGGTGTGGGTGTGTGAGTGACTGGGTGAGTGAGTGAAATTATCCACAGGTGTGAGTGTGTGAGAGACAGGGTGAGTGAGTGAAATTGTCCACAGGTGTGAGTTTGTGAGAGACAGGGTGAGTGAGTGAAATTGTCCACAGGTGTGTGAGTGACTGGGTGAGTGAGTGAAATTGTCCACAGGTGTGGGTGTGTGAGTGACTGGGTGAGTGAGTGAAATTGTCCACAGGTGTGAGTGACTGGGTGAGTGAGTGAAATTGTCCACAGGTGTGAGTGTGTGAGAGACAGGGTGAGTGAGTGAAATTGTCCACAGGTGTGAGTGTGTGAGTGACTGGGTGAGTGAGTGAAATTATCCACAGGTGTGAGTGTGTGAGAGACAGGGTGAGTGAGTGAAATTGTCCACAGGTGTGAGTTTGTGAGTGACTGGGTGAGTGAGTGAAATTGTCCACAGGTGTGGGTGTGTGAGTGACTGGGTGAGTGAGTGAAATTGTCCACAGGTGTGAGTGACTGGGTGAGTGAGTGAAATTGTCCACAGGTGTGAGTGTGTGAGTGACTGGGTGAGTGAGTGAAATTGTCCACAGGTGTGAGTGTGTGAGTGACTGGGTGAGTGAGTGAAATTGTCCACAGGTGTGAGTGACTGGGTGAGTGAGTGAAATTGTCCACAGGTGTGAGTGACTGGGTGAGTGAGTGAAATTGTCCACAGGTGTGAGTGACTGGGTGAGTGAGTGAAATTGTCCACAGGTGTGAGTGTGTGAGTGACTGGGTGAGTGAGTGAAATTGTCAACAGGTGTGGGTGTGTGAGTGACTGGGTGATTGAGTGAAATTATCCAAAGGTGTGAGTGACTGGGTGAGTGAGTGAAATTGTCCACAGGTGTGAGTGTGTGAGTGACTGGGTGAGTGAGTGAAATTGTCCACAGGTGTGAGTGTGTGAGAGACTGGGTGAGTGAGTGAAATTGTCCACAGGTGTGAGTGTGTGAGAGACTGGGTGAGTGAGTGAAATTGTCCACAGGTGTGAGTGTGTGAGAGACAGGGTGAGTGAGTGAAATTGTCCACAGGTGTGAGTTTGTGAGAGACAGGGTGAGTGAGTGAAATTGTCCACAGGTGTGGGTGTGTGAGTGACTGGGTGAGTGAGTGAAATTGTCCACAGGTGTGGGTGTGTGAGTGACTGGGTGAGTGAGTGAAATTATCCACAGGTGTGAGTGTGTGAGAGACAGGGTGAGTGAGTGAAATTGTCCACAGGTGTGAGTTTGTGAGAGACAGGGTGAGTGAGTGAAATTGTCCACAGGTGTGAGTGTGTGAGTGACTGGGTGAGTGAGTGAAATTGTCCACAGGTGTGGGTGTGTGAGTGACTGGGTGAGTGAGTGAAATTGTCCACAGGTGTGGGTGTGTGAGTGACTGGGTGAGTGAGTGAAATTGTCCACAGGTGTGAGTGTGTGAGTGACTGGGTGAGTGAGTGAAATTATCCACAGGTGTGAGTGTGTGAGAGACAGGGTGAGTGAGTGAAATTGTCCACAGGTGTGAGTTTGTGAGAGACAGGGTGAGTGAGTGAAATTGTCCACAGGTGTGAGTGTGTGAGTGACTGGGTGAGTGAGTGAAATTGTCCACAGGTGTGGGTGTGTGAGTGACTGGGTGAGTGAGTGAAATTGTCCACAGGTGTGGGTGTGTGAGTGACTGGGTGAGTGAGTGAAATTGTCCACAGGTGTGAGTGTGTGAGAGACAGGGTGAGTGAGTGAAATTGTCCACAGGTGTGAGTGTGTGAGTGACTGGGTGAGTGAGTGAAATTATCCACAGGTGTGAGTGTGTGAGAGACAGGGTGAGTGAGTGAAATTGTCCACAGGTGTGAGTTTGTGAGAGACAGGGTGAGTGAGTGAAATTGTCCACAGGTGTGAGTGTGTGAGTGACTGGGTGAGTGAGTGAAATTATCCAAAGGTGTGAGTGTCTGAGAGACTGGGTGAGTGAGTGAAATTGTCCACAGGTGTGAGTGTGTGAGTGACTGGGTGAGTGAGTGAAATTGTCCACAGGTGTGAGTGTGTGAGTGACTGGGTGAGTGAGTGAAATTGTCCACAGGTGTGGGTGTGTGAGTGACTGGGTGAGTGAGTGAAATTGTCCACAGGTGTGGGTGTGTGAGTGACTGGGTGAGTGAGTGAAATTGTCCACAGGTGTGGGTGTGTGAGTGACTGGGTGAGTGAGTGAAATTGTCCACAGGTGTGAGTGACTGGGTGAGTGAGTGAATTTGTCCACAGGTGTGAGTGTGTGAGAGACTGGGTGAGTGAGTGAAATTATCCACAGGTGTGAGTGTGTGAGAGACAGGGTGAGTGAGTGAAATTGTCCACAGGTGTGAGTTTGTGAGTGACTGGGTGAGTGAGTGAAATTGTCCACAGGTGTGGGTGTGTGAGTGACTGGGTGAGTGAGTGAAATTGTCCACAGGTGTGAGTGACTGGGTGAGTGAGTGAAATTGTCCACAGGTGTGAGTGTGTGAGTGACTGGGTGAGTGAGTGAAATTGTCCACAGGTGTGAGTGTGTGAGTGACTGGGTGAGTGAGTGAAATTGTCCACAGGTGTGAGTGACTGGGTGAGTGAGTGAAATTGTCCACAGGTGTGAGTGACTGGGTGAGTGAGTGAAATTGTCCACAGGTGTGAGTGTGTGAGTGACTGGGTGAGTGAGTGAAATTGTCAACAGGTGTGGGTGTGTGAGTGACTGGGTGATTGAGTGAAATTATCCAAAGGTGTGAGTGACTGGGTGAGTGAGTGAAATTGTCCACAGGTGTGAGTGTGTGAGTGACTGGGTGAGTGAGTGAAATTGTCCACAGGTGTGAGTGTGTGAGAGACTGGGTGAGTGAGTGAAATTGTCCACAGGTGTGAGTGTGTGAGAGACAGGGTGAGTGAGTGAAATTGTCCACAGGTGTGAGTTTGTGAGAGACAGGGTGAGTGAGTGAAATTGTCCACAGGTGTGAGTGTGTGAGTGACTGGGTGAGTGAGTGAAATTATCCAAAGGTGTGAGTGTCTGAGAGACTGGGTGAGTGAAATTGTCCACAGGTGTGAGTGTGTGAGTGACTGGGTGAGTGAGTGAAATTGTCCACAGGTGTGAGTGTGTGAGTGACTGGGTGAGTGAGTGAAATTGTCCACAGGTGTGGGTGTGTGAGTGACTGGGTGAGTGAGTGAAATTGTCCACAGGTGTGGGTGTGTGAGTGACTGGGTGAGTGAGTGAGTGACTGGGTGAGTGAGTGAAATTATCCAAAGGTGTGAGTGTGTGAGTGACTGGGTGAGTGAGTGAAATTGTCCACAGGTGTGGGTGTGTGAGTGACTGGGTGAGTGAGTGAAATTATCCACAGGTGTGAGTGTGTGAGAGACAGGGTGAGTGAGTGAAATTGTCCACAGGTGTGAGTTTGTGAGAGACAGGGTGAGTGAGTGAAATTGTCCACAGGTGTGTGAGTGACTGGGTGAGTGAGTGAAATTGTCCACAGGTGTGGGTGTGTGAGTGACTGGGTGAGTGAGTGAAATTGTCCACAGGTGTGAGTGACTGGGTGAGTGAGTGAAATTGTCCACAGGTGTGAGTGTGTGAGAGACAGGGTGAGTGAGTGAAATTGTCCACAGGTGTGAGTGTGTGAGTGACTGGGTGAGTGAGTGAAATTATCCACAGGTGTGAGTGTGTGAGAGACAGGGTGAGTGAGTGAAATTGTCCACAGGTGTGAGTTTGTGAGTGACTGGGTGAGTGAGTGAAATTGTCCACAGGTGTGGGTGTGTGAGTGACTGGGTGAGTGAGTGAAATTGTCCACAGGTGTGAGTGACTGGGTGAGTGAGTGAAATTGTCCACAGGTGTGAGTGTGTGAGTGACTGGGTGAGTGAGTGAAATTGTCCACAGGTGTGAGTGACTGGGTGAGTGAGTGAAATTGTCCACAGGTGTGAGTGACTGGGTGAGTGAGTGAAATTATCCAAAGGTGTGAGTGTCCGAGAGACTGGGTGAGTGAGTGAAATTGTCCACAGGTGTGAGTGTGTGAGTGACTGGGTGAGTGAGTGAAATTGTCCACAGGTGTGGGTGTGTGAGTGACTGGGTGAGTGAGTGAAATTGTCCACAGGTGTGGGTGTGTGAGTGACTGGGTGAGTGAGTGAAATTGTCCAAAGGTGTGAGTGTGTGAGTGACTGGGTGAGTGAGTGAAATTATCCAAAGGTGTGAGTGTGTGAGTGACTGGGTGAGTGAGTGAAATTATCAACAGGTGTGGGTGTGTGAGTGACTGGGTGAGTGAGTGAAATTGTCCACAGGTGTGGGTGTGTGAGTGACTGGGTGAGTGAGTGAAATTGTCCACAGGTGTGAGTGTGTGAGTGACTGGGTGAGTGAGTGAAATTGTCCACAGGTGTGGGTGTGTGAGTGACTGGGTGAGTGAGTGAAATTGTCCACAGGTGTGGGTGTGTGAGTGACTGGGTGAGTGAGTGAAATTATCCACAGGTGTGAGTGTGTGAGAGACAGGGTGAGTGAGTGAAATTGTCCACAGGTGTGAGTTTGTGAGAGACAGGGTGAGTGAGTGAAATTGTCCACAGGTGTGAGTGTGTGAGTGACTGGGTGAGTGAGTGAAATTGTCCACAGGTGTGAGTGACTGGGTGAGTGAGTGAAATTGTCCACAGGTGTGAGTGACTGGGTGAGTGAGTGAAATTGTCCACAGGTGTGAGTGTGTGAGTGACTGGGTGAGTGAGTGAAATTGTCCACAGGTGTGGGTGTGTGAGTGACTGGGTGAGTGAGTGAAATTGTCCAAAGGTGTGAGTGTGTGAGTGACTGGGTGAGTGAGTGAAATTGTCCACAGGTGTGGGTGTGTGAGTGACTGGGTGAGTGAGTGAAATTGTCCACAGGTGTGGGTGTGTGAGTGACTGGGTGAGTGAGTGAAATTGTCCACAGGTGTGGGTGTGTGAGTGACTGGGTGAGTGAGTGAAATTGTCCACAGGTGTGGGTGTGTGAGTGACTGGGTGAGTGAGTGAAATTATCCACAGGTGTGAGTGTGTGAGAGACAGGGTGAGTGAGTGAAATTGTCCACAGGTGTGAGTTTGTGAGAGACAGGGTGAGTGAGTGAAATTGTCCACAGGTGTGAGTGTGTGAGTGACTGGGTGAGTGAGTGAAATTGTCCACAGGTGTGGGTGTGTGAGTGACTGGGTGAGTGAGTGAAATTGTCCACAGGTGTGGGTGTGTGAGTGACTGGGTGAGTGAGTGAAATTGTCCACAGGTGTGAGTGTGTGAGTGACTGGGTGAGTGAGTGAAATTATCCACAGGTGTGAGTGTGTGAGAGACAGGGTGAGTGAGTGAAATTGTCCACAGGTGTGAGTTTGTGAGAGACAGGGTGAGTGAGTGAAATTGTCCACAGGTGTGAGTGTGTGAGTGACTGGGTGAGTGAGTGAAATTGTCCACAGGTGTGGGTGTGTGAGTGACTGGGTGAGTGAGTGAAATTGTCCACAGGTGTGGGTGTGTGAGTGACTGGGTGAGTGAGTGAAATTGTCCACAGGTGTGAGTGTGTGAGAGACAGGGTGAGTGAGTGAAATTGTCCACAGGTGTGAGTGTGTGAGTGACTGGGTGAGTGAGTGAAATTATCCACAGGTGTGAGTGTGTGAGAGACAGGGTGAGTGAGTGAAATTGTCCACAGGTGTGAGTTTGTGAGAGACAGGGTGAGTGAGTGAAATTGTCCACAGGTGTGAGTGTGTGAGTGACTGGGTGAGTGAGTGAAATTATCCAAAGGTGTGAGTGTCTGAGAGACTGGGTGAGTGAGTGAAATTGTCCACAGGTGTGAGTGTGTGAGTGACTGGGTGAGTGAGTGAAATTGTCCACAGGTGTGAGTGTGTGAGTGACTGGGTGAGTGAGTGAAATTGTCCACAGGTGTGAGTGTGTGAGTGACTGGGTGAGTGAGTGAAATTGTCCACAGGTGTGGGTGTGTGAGTGACTGGGTGAGTGAGTGAAATTGTCCACAGGTGTGGGTGTGTGAGTGACTGGGTGAGTGAGTGAAATTGTCCAAAGGTGTGAGTGTGTGAGTGACTGGGTGAGTGAGTGAAATTATCCAAAGGTGTGAGTGTGTGAGTGACTGGGTGAGTGAGTGAAATTATCAACAGGTGTGGGTGTGTGAGTGACTGGGTGAGTGAGTGAAATTGTCCACAGGTGTGGGTGTGTGAGTGACTGGGTGAGTGAGTGAAATTGTCCACAGGTGTGGGTGTGTGAGTGACTGGGTGAGTGAGTGAAATTGTCCACAGGTGTGGGTGTGTGAGTGACTGGGTGAGTGAGTGAAATTATCCACAGGTGTGAGTGTGTGAGAGACAGGGTGAGTGAGTGAAATTGTCCACAGGTGTGAGTTTGTGAGAGACAGGGTGAGTGAGTGAAATTGTCCACAGGTGTGTGAGTGACTGGGTGAGTGAGTGAAATTGTCCACAGGTGTGGGTGTGTGAGTGACTGGGTGAGTGAGTGAAATTGTCCACAGGTGTGAGTGACTGGGTGAGTGAGTGAAATTGTCCACAGGTGTGAGTGTGTGAGAGACAGGGTGAGTGAGTGAAATTGTCCACAGGTGTGAGTGTGTGAGTGACTGGGTGAGTGAGTGAAATTATCCACAGGTGTGAGTGTGTGAGAGACAGGGTGAGTGAGTGAAATTGTCCACAGGTGTGAGTTTGTGAGTGACTGGGTGAGTGAGTGAAATTGTCCACAGGTGTGGGTGTGTGAGTGACTGGGTGAGTGAGTGAAATTGTCCACAGGTGTGAGTGACTGGGTGAGTGAGTGAAATTGTCCACAGGTGTGAGTGTGTGAGTGACTGGGTGAGTGAGTGAAATTGTCCACAGGTGTGAGTGTGTGAGTGACTGGGTGAGTGAGTGAAATTGTCCACAGGTGTGAGTGACTGGGTGAGTGAGTGAAATTGTCCACAGGTGTGAGTGACTGGGTGAGTGAGTGAAATTGTCCACAGGTGTGAGTGACTGGGTGAGTGAGTGAAATTGTCCACAGGTGTGAGTGTGTGAGTGACTGGGTGAGTGAGTGAAATTGTCAACAGGTGTGGGTGTGTGAGTGACTGGGTGATTGAGTGAAATTATCCAAAGGTGTGAGTGACTGGGTGAGTGAGTGAAATTGTCCACAGGTGTGAGTGTGTGAGTGACTGGGTGAGTGAGTGAAATTGTCCACAGGTGTGAGTGTGTGAGAGACTGGGTGAGTGAGTGAAATTGTCCACAGGTGTGAGTGTGTGAGAGACTGGGTGAGTGAGTGAAATTGTCCACAGGTGTGAGTGTGTGAGAGACAGGGTGAGTGAGTGAAATTGTCCACAGGTGTGAGTTTGTGAGAGACAGGGTGAGTGAGTGAAATTGTCCACAGGTGTGGGTGTGTGAGTGACTGGGTGAGTGAGTGAAATTATCCAAAGGTGTGAGTGTCTGAGAGACTGGGTGAGTGAGTGAAATTGTCCACAGGTGTGAGTGTGTGAGTGACTGGGTGAGTGAGTGAAATTGTCCACAGGTGTGAGTGTGTGAGTGACTGGGTTTAGTGAGTGAAATTGTCCACAGGTGTGGGTGTGTGAGTGACTGGGTGAGTGAGTGAAATTGTCCACAGGTGTGGGTGTGTGAGTGACTGGGTGAGTGAGTGAAATTGTCCAAAGGTGTGAGTGTGTGAGTGACTGGGTGAGTGAGTGAAATTATCCAAAGGTGTGAGTGTGTGAGTGACTGGGTGAGTGAGTGAAATTATCAACAGGTGTGGGTGTGTGAGTGACTGGGTGAGTGAGTGAAATTGTCCACAGGTGTGGGTGTGTGAGTGACTGGGTGAGTGAGTGAAATTGTCCACAGGTGTGGGTGTGTGAGTGACTGGGTGAGTGAGTGAAATTGTCCACAGGTGTGGGTGTGTGAGTGACTGGGTGAGTGAGTGAAATTATCCACAGGTGTGAGTGTGTGAGAGACAGGGTGAGTGAGTGAAATTGTCCACAGGTGTGAGTTTGTGAGAGACAGGGTGAGTGAGTGAAATTGTCCACAGGTGTGTGAGTGACTGGGTGAGTGAGTGAAATTATCCACAGGTGTGAGTGTGTGAGAGACAGGGTGAGTGAGTGAAATTGTCCACAGGTGTGAGTTTGTGAGAGACAGGGTGAGTGAGTGAAATTGTCCACAGGTGTGTGAGTGACTGGGTGAGTGAGTGAAATTGTCCACAGGTGTGGGTGTGTGAGTGACTGGGTGAGTGAGTGAAATTGTCCACAGGTGTGAGTGACTGGGTGAGTGAGTGAAATTGTCCACAGGTGTGAGTGTGTGAGTGACTGGGTGAGTGAGTGAAATTATCCACAGGTGTGAGTGTGTGAGAGACAGGGTGAGTGAGTGAAATTGTCCACAGGTGTGAGTTTGTGAGTGACTGGGTGAGTGAGTGAAATTGTCCACAGGTGTGGGTGTGTGAGTGACTGGGTGAGTGAGTGAAATTGTCCACAGGTGTGAGTGACTGGGTGAGTGAGTGAAATTGTCCACAGGTGTGAGTGTGTGAGTGACTGGGTGAGTGAGTGAAATTGTCCACAGGTGTGAGTGTGTGAGTGACTGGGTGAGTGAGTGAAATTGTCCACAGGTGTGAGTGACTGGGTGAGTGAGTGAAATTGTCCACAGGTGTGAGTGACTGGGTGAGTGAGTGAAATTGTCCACAGGTGTGAGTGTGTGAGTGACTGGGTGAGTGAGTGAAATTGTCCACAGGTGTGAGTGTGTGAGTGACTGGGTGAGTGAGTGAAATTGTCAACAGGTGTGGGTGTGTGAGTGACTGGGTGATTGAGTGAAATTATCCAAAGGTGTGAGTGACTGGGTGAGTGAGTGAAATTGTCCACAGGTGTGAGTGTGTGAGTGACTGGGTGAGTGAGTGAAATTGTCCACAGGTGTGAGTGTGTGAGAGACTGGGTGAGTGAGTGAAATTGTCCACAGGTGTGAGTGTGTGAGTGACTGGGTAAGTGAGTGAAATTGTCCACAGGTGTGAGTGTGTGAGTGACTGGGTGAGTGAGTGAAATTGTCCACAGGTGTGGGTGTGTGAGTGACTGGGTGAGTGAGTGAAATTGTCCACAGGTGTGGGTGTGAGTGACTGGGTGAGTGAGTGAAATTGTCCACAGGTGTGGGTGTGTGAGTGACTGGGTGAGTGAGTGAAATTGTCCACAGGTGTGAGTGTGTGAGTGACTGGGTGAGTGAGTGAAATTATCCAAAGGTGTGAGTGTGTGAGAGACTGGGTGAGTGAGTGAAATTGTCCACAGGTGTGAGTTTGTGAGAGACAGGGTGAGTGAGTGAAATTGTCCACAGGTGTGAGTGTGTGAGTGACTGGGTGAGTGAGTGAAATTGTCCACAGGTGTGGGTGTGTGAGTGACTGGGTGAGTGAGTGAAATTGTCCACAGGTGTGAGTGTGTGAGTGACTGGGTGAGTGAGTGAAATTGTCCACAGGTGTGAGTGTGTGAGTGACTGGGTGAGTGAGTGAAATTGTCCACAGGTGTGAGTGACTGGGTGAGTGAGTGAAATTATCCAAAGGTGTGAGTGTGTGAGAGACTGGGTGAGTGAGTGAAATTGTCCACAGGTGTGAGTGTGTGAGTGACTGGGTGAGTGAGTGAAATTGTCCACAGGTGTGAGTGTGTGAGTGACTGGGTGAGTGAGTGAAATTGTCCACAGGTGTGGGTGTGAGAGTGACTGGGTGAGTGAGTGAAATTGTCCACAGGTGTGAGTGTGTGAGAGACTGGGTGAGTGAGTGAAATTGTCCACAGGTGTGGGTGTGTGAGTGAGTGAAATTATCCAAAAGTGTGATTGTGTGAGAGACTGGGTGAGTGATTGAAATTGTCCACAGGTGTGAGTGTGTGAGAGACTGGGTGAGTGAGTGAAATTGTCCACAGGTGTGAGTGTGTGAGTGACTGGGTGAGTGAGTGAAATTATCCAAAGGTGTGAGTGAGTGAAATTGTCCACAGGTGTGAGTGACTGGGTGAGTGAGTGTAATTGTCCACAGGTGTGAGTGTGTGAGTGACTGGGTGAGTGAGTGAAATTGTCCACAGGTGTGAGTGTGTGAGTGACTGGGTGAGTGAGTGAAATTGTCCACAGGTGTGGGTGTGTGAGTGAGTGAAATTATCCAAAAGTGTGAGTGTGTGAGAGACTGGGTGAGTGATTGAAATTGTCCACAGGTGTGAGTGTGTGAGAGACTGGGTGAGTGAGTGAAATTGTCCACAGGTGTGAGTGTGTGAGTGACTGGGTGAGTGAGTGAAATTATCCAAAGGTGTGAGTGAGTGAAATTGTCCACAGGTGTGAGAGTGTGAGTGACTGGGTGAGTGAGTGAAATTGTCCACAGGTGTGGGTGTGTGAGGGACTGGATGAATGAGTGAAATTGTCGACAGGTGTGAGTGTGTGAGTGACTGGGTGAGTGAGTGAAATTGTCCAAAGGTGTGAGTGACTGGGTGAGTGAGTGAAATTGTCCACAGGTGTGAGTGACTGGGTGAGTGAGTGAAATTGTCCACAGGTGTGAGTGACTGGGTGAGTGAGTGAAATTGTCCACAGGTGTGAGTGACTGGGTGAGTGAGTGAAATTGTCCACAGGTGTGAGTGACTGGGTGAGTGAGTGAAATTGTCCACAGGTGTGAGTGACTGGGTGAGTGAGTGAAATTGTCCACAGGTGTGAGTGACTGGGTGAGTGAGTGAAATTGTCCACAGGTGTGAGTGACTGGGTGAGTGAGTGAAATTGTCCACAGGTGTGAGTGTGTGAGTGACTGGGTGAGTGAGTGAAATTGTCCACAGGTGTGAGTGTGTGAGTGACTGGGTGAGTGAGTGAAATTGTCCACAGGTGTGAGTGTGTGAGTGACTGGGTGAGTGAGTGAAATTGTCCACAGGTGTGAGTGTGTGAGAGACTGGGTGAGTGAGTGAAATTGTCCACAGGTGTGAGTGTGTGAGTGACTGGGTGAGTGAGTGAAATTGTCCAAAGGTGTGAGTGACTGGGTGAGTGAGTGAAATTGTCCACAGGTGTGAGTGACTGGGCGAGTGAGTGAAATTGTCCACAGGTGTGAGTGTGTGAGAGACTGGGTGAGTGAGTGAAATTGTCCACAGGTGTGAGTGTGTGAGAGACTGGGTGAGTGAGTGAAATTGTCCACAGGTGTGAGTGTGTGAGTGACTGGGTGAGTGAGTGAAATTGTCCACAGGTGTGGGTGTGTGAGGGACTGGATGAATGAGTGAAATTGTCAACAGGTGTGAGTGTGTGAGTGACTGGGTGAGTGAGTGAAATTGTCCAAAGGTGTGAGTGACTGGGTGAGTGAGTGAAATTGTCCACAGGTGTGAGTGACTGGGTGAGTGAGTGAAATTGTCCACAGGTGTGAGTGACTGGGTGAGTGAGTGAAATTGTCCACAGGTGTGAGTGTGTGAGTGACTGGGTGAGTGAGTGAAATTGTCCACAGGTGTGAGTGTGTGAGTGACTGGGTGAGTGAGTGAAATTGTCCACAGGTGTGGGTGTGTGAGTGACTGGGTGAGTGAATGAAATTATCCAAAGGTGTGAGTGACTGGGTGAGTGAGTGAAATTGTCCACAGGTGTGAGTGACTGGGTGAGTGAGTGAAATTGTCCACAGGTGTGAGTGACTGGGTGAGTGAGTGAAATTGTCCACAGGTGTGGGTGTGTGAGTGACTGGGTGAGTGAGTGAAATTGTCCACAGGTGTGGGTGTGTGAGTGACTGGGTGAGTGAGTGAAATTATCCAAAGGTGTGAGTGTGTGAGTGAGTGAAATTGTCCACAGGTGTGGGTGTGTGAGTGACTGGGTGAGTGAGTGAAATTGTCCACAGGTGTGAGTGTGTGAGTGACTGGGTGAGTGAGTGAAATTGTCCACAGGTGTGAGTGTGTGATTGACTGGGTGAGTGAGTGAAATTGTCCACAGGTGTGGGTGTGAGAGTGACTGGGTGAGTGAGTGAAATTGTCCACAGGTGTGAGTGTGTGAGAGACTGGGTGAGTGAGTGAAATTGTCCACAGGTGTGGGTGTGTGAGTGACTGGGTGAGTGAGTGAAATTGTCCACAGGTGTGAGTGTGTGAGTGACTGGGTGAGTGAGTGAAATTATCCAAAGGTGTGAGTGTTTGAGAGACTGGGGGAGTGAGTGAAATTGTCCACAGGTGTGAGTTTGTGAGAGACAGGGTGAGTGAGTGAAATTGTCCACAGGTGTGAGTGTGTGAGTGACTGGGTGAGTGAGTGAAATTGTCCACAGGTGTGGGTGTGTGAGTGACTGGGTGAGTGAGTGAAATTGTCCACAGGTGTGAGTGTGTGAGTGACTGGGTGAGTGAGTGAAATTGTCCACAGGTGTGAGTGACTGGGTGAGTGAGTGAAATTGTCCACAGGTGTGAGTGTGTGAGTGACTGGGTGAGTGAGTGAAATTGTCCACAGGTGTGAGTGACTGGGTGAGTGAGTGAAATTGTCCACAGGTGTGAGTGACTGGGTGAGTGAGTGAAATTATCCAAAGGTGTGAGTGTGTGAGAGACTGGGTGAGTGAGTGAAATTGTCCACAGGTGTGAGTGTGTGAGTGACTGGGTGAGTGAGTGAAATTGTCCACAGGTGTGAGTGTGTGAGTGACTGGGTGAGTGAGTGAAATTGTCCACAGGTGTGAGTGTGTGAGTGACTGGGTGAGTGAGTGAAATTGTCCACAGGTGTGAGTGTGTGAGTGACTGGGTGAGTGAGTGAAATTGTCCACAGGTGTGGGTGTGAGAGTGACTGGGTGAGTGAGTGAAATTGTCCACAGGTGTGAGTGTGTGAGAGACTGGGTGAGTGAGTGAAATTGTCCACAGGTGTGGGTGTGTGAGTGAGTGAAATTATCCAAAAGTGTGATTGTGTGAGAGACTGGGTGAGTGATTGAAATTGTCCACAGGTGTGGGTGTGAGAGTGACTGGGTGAGTGAGTGAAATTGTCCACAGGTGTGAGTGTGTGAGAGACTGGGTGAGTGAGTGAAATTGTCCACAGGTGTGGGTGTGTGAGTGAGTGAAATTATCCAAAAGTGTGATTGTGTGAGAGACTGGGTGAGTGATTGAAATTGTCCACAGGTGTGAGTGTGTGAGAGACTGGGTGAGTGAGTGAAATTGTCCACAGGTGTGAGTGTGTGAGTGACTGGGTGAGTGAGTGAAATTATCCAAAGGTGTGAGTGAGTGAAATTGTCCACAGGTGTGAGTGACTGGGTGAGTGAGTGAAATTGTCCACAGGTGTGAGTGTGTGAGTGACTGGGTGAGTGAGTGAAATTGTCCACAGGTGTGAGTGTGTGAGTGACTGGGTGAGTGAGTGAAATTGTCCACAGGTGTGAGTGTGTGAGTGACTGGGTGAGTGAGTGAAATTGTCCACAGGTGTGAGTATGTGAGAGACTGGGTGAGTGAGTGAAATTGTCCACAGGTGTGAGTGTGTGAGTGACTGGGTGAGTGAGTGAAATTGTCCAAAGGTGTGAGTGTGTGAGTGACTGGGTGAGTGAGTGAAATTGTCCACAGGTGTGAGTGTGTGAGAGACTGGGTGAGTGAGTGAAATTGTCCACAGGAGTGAGTGTGTGAGAGACTGGGTGAGTGAGTGAAATTGTCCACAGGTGAGAGTGTGTGAGTGACTGGGTGAGTGAGTGAAATTGTCCACAGGTGTGGGTGTGTGAGGGACTGGATGAATGAGTGAAATTGTCAACAGGTGTGAGTGTGTGAGTGACTGGGTGAGTGAGTGAAATTGTCCAAAGGTGTGAGTGACTGGGTGAGTGAGTGAAATTGTCCACAGGTGTGAGTGACTGGGTGAGTGAGTGAAATTGTCCACAGGTGTGAGTGACTGGGTGAGTGAGTGAAATTGTCCACAGGTGTGAGTGACTGGGTGAGTGAGTGAAATTGTCCACAGGTGTGAGTGTGTGAGTGACTGGGTGAGTGAGTGAAATTGTCCACAGGTGTGAGTGTGTGAGTGACTGGGTGAGTGAGTGAAATTGTCCACAGGTGTGAGTGTGTGAGTGACTGGGTGAGTGAGTGAAATTGTCCACAGGTGTGGGTGTGTGAGTGACTGGGTGAGTGAATGAAATTATCCAAAGGTGTGAGTGACTGGGTGAGTGAGTGAAATTGTCCACAGGTGTGAGTGACTGGGTGAGTGAGTGAAATTGTCCACAGGTGTGAGTGACTGGGTGAGTGAGTGAAATTGTCCACAGGTGTGAGTGTGTGAGTGACTGGGTGAGTGAGTGAAATTGTCCACAGGTGTGAGTGTGTGAGTGACTGGGTGAGTGAGTGAAATTGTCCACAGGTGTGAGTGTGTGAGTGACTGGGTGAGTGAGTGAAATTGTCCACAGGTGTGGGTGTGTGAGTGAGTGAAATTATCCAAAAGTGTGAGTGTGTGAGAGAATGGGTGAGTGATTGAAATTGTCCACAGGTGTGAGTGTGTGAGAGACTGGGTGAGTGAGTGAAATTGTCCACAGGTGTGAGTGTGTGAGTGACTGGGTGAGTGAGTGAAATTATCCACAGGTGTGAGTGAGTGAAATTGTCCACAGGTGTGAGAGTGTGAGTGACTGGGTGAGTGAGTGAAATTGTCCACAGGTGTGGGTGTGTGAGGGACTGGATGAATGAGTGAAATTGTCGACAGGTGTGAGTGTGTGAGTGACTGGGTGAGTGAGTGAAATTGTCCAAAGGTGTGAGTGACTGGGTGAGTGAGTGAAATTGTCCACAGGTGTGAGTGACTGGGTGAGTGAGTGAAATTGTTTACAGGTGTGAGTGACTGGGTGAGTGAGTGAAATTGTCCACAGGTGTGAGTGACTGGGTGAGTGAGTGAAATTGTCCACAGGTGTGAGTGACTGGGTGAGTGAGTGAAATTGTCCACAGGTGTGAGTGACTGGGTGAGTGAGTGAAATTGTCCACAGGTGTGAGTGTGTGAGTGACTGGGTGAGTGAGTGAAATTGTCCACAGGTGTGAGTGTGTGAGTGACTGGGTGAGTGAGTGAAATTGTCCACAGGTGTGAGTGTGTGAGTGACTGGGTGAGTGAGTGAAATTGTCCACAGGTGTGAGTGTGTGAGTGACTGGGTGAGTGAGTGAAATTGTCCACAGGTGTGAGTGTGTGAGAGACTGGGTGAGTGAGTGAAATTGTCCACAGGTGTGAGTGTGTGAGTGACTGGGTGAGTGAGTGAAATTGTCCACAGGTGTGAGTTTGTGAGTGACTGGGTGAGTGAGTGAAATTGTCCACAGGTGTGAGTGTGTGAGTGACTGGGTGAGTGAGTGAAATTGTCCACAGGTGTGGGTGTGTGAGTGACTGGGTGAGTGAGTGAAATTGTCCACAGGTGTGGGTGTGTGAGTGACTGGGTGAGTGAGTGAAATTGTCCACAGGTGTGAGTGTGTGAGTGACTGGGTGAGTGAGTGAAATTGTCCACAGGTGTGGGTGTGAGAGTGACTGGGTGAGTGAGTGAAATTGTCCACAGGTGTGAGTGTGTGAGAGACTGGGTGAGTGAGTGAAATTGTCCACAGGTGTGGGTGTGTGAGTGAGTGAAATTATCCAAAAGTGTGAGTGTGTGAGAGACTGGGTGAGTGATTGAAATTGTCCACAGGTGTGAGTGTGTGAGAGACTGGGTGAGTGAGTGAAATTGTCCACAGGTGTGAGTGTGTGAGTGACTGGGTGAGTGAGTGAAATTGTCCACAGGTGTGAGTGTGTGAGTGACTGGGTGAGTGAGTGAAATTATCCAAAGGTGTGAGTGAGTGAAATTGTCCACAGGTGTGAGAGTGTGAGTGACTGGGTGAGTGAGTGAAATTGTCCACAGGTGTGGGTGTGTGAGGGACTGGATGAATGAGTGAAATTGTCAACAGGTGTGAGTGTGTGAGTGACTGGGTGAGTGAGTGAAATTGTCCAAAGGTGTGAGTGACTGGGTGAGTGAGTGAAATTGTCCACAGGTGTGAGTGACTGGGTGAGTGAGTGAAATTGTCCACAGGTGTGAGTGACTGGGTGAGTGAGTGAAATTGTCCACAGGTGTGAGTGACTGGGTGAGTGAGTGTAATTGTCCACAGGTGTGAGTGTGTGAGTGACTGGGTGAGTGAGTGAAATTGTCCACAGGTGTGAGTGTGTGAGTGACTGGGTGAGTGAGTGAAATTGTCCACAGGTGTGAGTGTGTGAGAGACTGGGTGAGTGAGTGAAATTGTCCACAGGTGTGAGTGTGTGAGTGACTGGGTGAGTGAGTGAAATTATCCACAGGTGTGAGTGAGTGAAATTGTCCACAGGTGTGAGAGTGTGAGTGACTGGGTGAGTGAGTGAAATTGTCCACAGGTGTGAGTGTGTGAGAGACTGGGTGAGTGAGTGAAATTGTCCACAGGTGTGAGTGACTGGGTGAGTGAGTGAAATTGTCCACAGGTGTGAGTGACTGGGTGAGTGAGTGAAATTGTCCACAGGTGTGAGTGACTGGGTGAGTGAGTGAAATTGTCCACAGGTGTGAGTGACTGGGTGAGTGAGTGAAATTGTCCACAGGTGTGAGTGACTGGGTGAGTGAGTGAAATTGTCCACAGGTGTGAGTGTGTGAGTGACTGGGTGAGTGAGTGAAATTGTCCACAGGTGTGAGTGTGTGAGTGACTGGGTGAGTGAGTGAAATTGTCCACAGGTGTGAGTGTGTGAGTGACTGGGTGAGTGAGTGAAATTGTCCACAGGTGTGAGTGTGTGAGAGACTGGGTGAGTGAGTGAAATTGTCCACAGGTGTGAGTGTGTGAGTGACTGGGTGAGTGAGTGAAATTGTCCAAAGGTGTGAGTGTGTGAGTGAATGGGTGAGTGAGTGAAATTGTCCACAGGTGTGAGTGTGTGAGAGACTGGGTGAGTGAGTGAAATTGTCCACAGGTGTGAGTGTGTGAGAGACTGGGTGAGTGAGTGAAATTGTCCACAGGTGTGAGTGTGTGAGTGACTGGGTGAGTGTGTGAAACTTTCCACAGGTGTATGTGAGTGACTGGGTGAGAGTGTGGTTGATTGTGTTCCTGCCTTGTGCTCAGTGATTCTGATCAGAATGAAGCAGTTACGGAAGATGAATGAATGAATGAATGAATGTATGTATTTAAAGTGGTACTGATTGAACTAAGGGTGTAAACAAGAATAATAGCTGTGTTGTCTGTAGCTAAATTCCAGTAATTCCTCCAGGGGTGCGGCGTTCATGCAGCATTACATCTTATGTTCATGCTCATGTGCATCTGCTCCAGTGTCCTTTTCCATTGGTGTGAATGGGCATGGTGACCCTATGCTCAGAGTCTGTTATTCCATTAATGTGTTTTATACAAGCGTTTGTGTACAATTTTATAACATGTCAACTGTTGGTGAAACACAGAGACACTCAATTCACTCATTACTCATGTACAGGCTTTTGTTTCTGTAGTGTAGAGCAGCTCTAAACCTAGGTGTGTTCTCATCACAGCAAAAGCAAACTGAAAGGATTAGGGCGGAGAAGGTGGGACAAAGTTCTGTGTACTTTGCTCAAGACGCTCTTTGTTCACAGAGCAATGTTTTCAGACACTGACTGATTGATTCAGGTCGGACACTGCTGTCCAACCACACAGAACTGGACACAGTACACAGATACACTACTCATTAAACATATAACATAATCTAAGCAGACTTTTAAGCATGTTAGAGTGTTTATTTCAGTTAAATTAAATAATTAAATGCGATGTTACACAATCTACACACACACTCCTGATGCAGACACAGATTTTCCTCGTAAGTTTTTTTGCAGAGTCTAAAGGAACTGGCTAAAATAGACTCCAGCAGAAAAGAAAACTTTATTAATTGGTTTATAACCTCTCTCTCTCTCTCTCTCACACACACACACACACACACTCATCCTCTCTACAGTTGAAGCTGAGTATATTACAAACTCAGTGCATAGAAAATCAGTCCAAACAAAGAATAAGTAAAAGATCTACTACCACACAAACCTATTCCCTGATACAGCGAGGACAGAGTGTAAAGTGTCTTCTGAGGTCTGACACTGGACCAGGGACAAGTAAATATTTCCAGGGAATGATCCCAGGCTCCAGAATAAGAACAGCTGCTCCATTTAAGGTGGAATGGGAAAGTTAATTTGCCAAAAGGAAGGTAAAACAAAGCCAGCTGGAACTGACAGTGCTATAAACAATTGGATAAGGAGTTTAATGCTGACTGTTGCTTACCTTTCAGTGAGTAAATATGAGAGACAGAGCTGGATACTCAATATATTTAGGTTTAATTAAACTATTCTGACCAGAGTAGGCAAGCTCCTCTTCCTGACACATTATGACAACACTACCGTAATCACTGACATATAGGCGCAGCTACAGTTACAACCCGGCAGGGAGCAGGGCCCTGTCCCAAATCTAGCACTAAGCCAGGGGTTCCCATAAAAGGGGCATTTGTTTGGGGGGGGGGGGGGGAATTAACAGTATTTCATTCAATAAAATTTAAATGACCTGAATTTAATGTACTACATTTTAACCCATGCTCATTCAACATTATAGACATTTAGACAATAGAATGGGAAATTTTGTATATAAAATATCAAGTAATCTCCCCGTTTCAGTTTATGCTTTTCTATATATATGATACAGACGACTAAATCGAATATATAACATGTGTTTTGACTGGTAGGAGACACTAGCAACCGGAGTAAACCCACACAGAGACAGGGAAAATACATCACACACTTTTTTATGTTTCTGTATGTTTATTTAAAATATAAGCAAATACACACATTTAAGAACCTATAAATATTGGAACTGAAAAAAACATTAAGACACAAGTAAACCAAGAAATGATGCATGCGTTATTAATTCATGAGTCAAGGCGACCTCCAGTGACCATGCAGGGGACCTACAACAACACAGACAATGAGTACAGGCCAGAGTGAGGTTTTTCAAACACATTTTCTCTGGAACAAAAAGGAAATTATGCTAATGCCACTGCTAAAATATCTATTCTCAATCACATGCTTCATATTTTGTAGTTAATATGCACTAGTTAGAAAATAAAATAGAGTTGCCTAATCCAGTAAATTACCTTTCTATAAATTAGAACTGCTTTGTGCTTGGTCTTCCATATTATAGGGGGATTATAGCGATGTTGTCTGGCAACCCTACTGCCCCACTGACTGCACGTAGACTTCAACGGCAAGAAACAGAGAAGTGAGGGTGTAGAGGGTAAGCACATTTACTAATGATTTTATAATTTTGTTTCAGTTTAGATAATGCAGTCAATGGGTAAAAGGCTTATTTAATCTCGCTTAACGCCCAAATATCTGTAAATGCCCACAGAGAGCTCATTAAAGCACGGAGAGTCCCTCATTGTTGCTCTTTAACAGTCGGTTTTACCGTATGATCTCTTCAGAAATTTAATGTAATAAATGTATCCTTTTTATGAATTATTAACTGTTGTTTCTAATTAAACCTATAGATACTGGGAAAGCGCATTTAACTCGTTTATGTAATGTTTTATGGCTTTATTGAACTTCCCATTCTAAATGTCGATTCCACCTTAAATGCAGCAGTGTTTCTGCGATCCACTTCTGCACCATTTAAGGTGGAACGGTGTATTACCAGGCCCCTCCCCCAGTATTATTTTATTTCTACTTTATTTTCCACTTGTTGTATTTCTTTGCTGATATATTATTACACAGTGCATCTACAAACAACATGTGTCTGAAATATTTAATGTATTTTATTATAATCAAAGGCGTTTCATATAAAGACCTCTCCAGTGTTTAGCAGATCTAGCACAGGTGTCTTTTAAGAGGATGTGACTAAAATATGAAACCAAGTGTGTGTAACTGTCCAAAGGGGTAGGTGTGTGTGTGTGTGTATGTATGTTATGTATTTATGTTTAATGTGTATCCTGAGTGAATAAATGGTCAGCACAGCCATCTAATGACAGTCTCAAAACCACAGATACAGGCAGACATGATTTGTGAGGTCACAAAACGAATGAATTTCCACATGTGGGGTGGATTCTGACTTGCAGGTGAATGAATACACTCAAACTGAATGAATATGAAAGTGAAGACTTGCTCCTAAGACACATTTAAGGCATTAAAGGACTTATATTCTGGCTATAACTTCTGCCCAAACAGATGCATCTTTAGGGTTTAATCGATGACAGAGGGGGACTTTAAATTATTGATATTCTTGACAATATAAAGAATCGCACCAAGCATGAAACACTGTGTCTGACGGGTACGGTGGGCCCTCAGTTCACACTGAGATTACGCCTAAACTCTCTCCTTTTTCTAAATTATTATCCCTCTAAATTATTCAGGAAAATGAGTCAGTCCATTTAAGGTGGAATGAAAGCTTGAATAAGAAGCTGTCTTCAGATTTAAATAATGTTAATAGTAAAACAAATTTTATAGTCACTCTGAGTAGTTCTAAAAACCCAGTTATTTATTGTGATCAAACAGAGTGACAGGTTGATTATTTCATTCTGCAAACCTCTGCGTCATTGTCTTGTTGTTTTACGTACAGGTCTGAGATTACGTGTCCTGTGCAAGTGTAACATCCCAACATTTTCTGCAGTCCTGATCTACAATGCAGGGTAGGATAATCACATTTAATAATAAATATGATAAATGCTTATTCAAGCATCATCATGGGTTAAAGCATCATTTCTGCACATTTCAGTGTAATGTAAATAACATCATTGAAATTGTTTTGGTGTGAAATGTTTGATAGTAGAGACTCAGGTTTCTTTACAGTACTCATTAATGGGACCAGATTTCTCTGTGTGTACCGCACCAGGGTCTCAGATGCTCCACTATGGATGTGTCAAAGGTCAAAACCTTACTAAAGAATAACTGTAAATCAAGCATCAGTGCAGTGCGTTCATACCCACTTCGTGCCTCCTTTCTGTGAGAATATTTTTAAGTCAGACGTCTGGTTCCGTTGACCACCACTGTCAACAATTCTGACTCAGTTTGTCTAGAACCGAACATTTCACACCAAACCCACACTGCATCTCCATTTAATCATTTAAGAAATGTAAAAAACTTTCTATTAACTTTATTGTTGCTCAGAGTTTCATTATGCTGGACATTTTAATGGAAAATTTAATGGATTTCAGGAAATGTATTTATGGACAGTGTCTGACAAACATGGCTGTTCAAATTCCTTGTGTATTTCAGGTTGCCAGATGTCCTGTTCATTTTATGGCTGTAAGCGGACTTACACCAACCAGGAAGCTTACAACAATCACCTTCAGGATCATCATAAGAATCCTGCTCAGTCCCTTCCAGGTACACTCCTTTTAAAATAGTATGAAACAGTTTACATCTGCATACAACATAAGGGGCATCATGAAGAGCTGTGAGTGGCCTCCTTGGGTTCTGGGTTCGATCTCCGCCTGCACCAGTTTCCTCCCACATTCCTAACACAAATTTTTGAGGGTGGAGTAATTGTGTGAAACGGATCCCCAGAAATGTGTGTGCACGTAATTTGAAGCTATCCCTTACATCTGAAGTATTGTATTCTGGAGACCCCCGGTGTAAAAAACTCTCCTCCAGGGTTTTTATAAACTCACATGGGAATGGAGAACATGCTCATATCCTGGGGTTCTTTTTCTCCTTATCCAGGGCTCCATCAGTAGCCTAAACTCCATGTTGACTTACTAAATTGGTGAAAAACAAGCAAAGGTCAGAGTATGATAAGAGTATGAGATTTATAAAGTTATTGTTCCTATATCTATTTTTTGTGATCTCTCCTCTCAGCCGCACCACCCTGCAATTAATTTGCACACCCTACAGGTTGAATTCTTCTGTGTTACATGATGCATGGACCATAGAAATGGTCCAAAAGTACATGGCATAATATTTTGTTAAATTAATAGGATATTATCCAGTTCAGGGTCGCGGAGCCTCCCAAAAATACTTGAGCGTAAGGCAGGAACACACCCTGAAGGGGACGCCAGTCCTTCACAGGGTGACACACACACTCACACCTACGGACACTTTTGAAGTGCCATTCCACCTGCCAACCGTTGCCAACTGTGGTTTTGGCTCCAGGAGGAAACCGGAGTACCCGAAGGAAACCTACGCAGACACAGGGAGAACACACCAAACTCCTCACAGATGGTCACTGCGAGCGGGACTTTGGAGCTGTGTGACTGCGTGCGACACTACCTGCTGCCCCACCGTCCTGTCCTAAATTATTCATGCATTCATTCATTCATTATCTGTAACCGCGTATCCAGTTCAGGGTCGCGGTGGGTCCAGAGCCTACCTGGAATCATTGAGCGCAAGGTGGGAATACCCTGGAGGGGGCGCCAGTCCTTCACAGGGCAACACACACACACTCTTACATCCACTCACACACTCACACCTACGGACACTTTTGAGTCGCCAATCCACCTACCAGCGTGTGTTTTTGGACTGTGGGAGGAAGCACCCGGAGGAATCCCACGCAGACACAGGGAGAACACACCACACTCCTCACAGACAGTCACCCGGAGCAGGACTTGAACCCACAGCCTCCAGGTCCTTGGATCTGTGTGACTGCGACACCACCTGCTGCACCACCGTGCTGCCATAAATTAATATCAGTTTAATTAATTTTCCTGTAACGTTACTATTTTGAAGAAACATGGTTTTATGAGGAAAAACATATGGTTGTATTTGCATAAGCTATATTTTGAACCCACTGCCTTGTTTGCTCATGGGACCTGCTTGAATTCAAGATGTGTTTGTGCAAGTACTGGTCTACTGTAAGGTTAGTAGTCAGTCTAATGAGACTCACCGTGTCCTGTCTCTTCTCTCTCAGGGAAATCTTTCCTCTGCTCCACTATCGGGTGCGATGCTTCATTCTCCAACATGCAGCAGCTCATGGATCATTCGAGGCATCACCACAAGCCGAATTACTTTTTCCAGTGAGTCTTGGTAGATCTGAGATCTACAGACACAGCTAAAATAGGCCGTATTTAGATTTGTAGTTCAATTCCATTGGTCTGGAACAAACAAGAAAATGAAATACATTTTCTTCAAGCGTTACATTTTAGTCCTGGTTTGGTTCGAGTTCACACTGATACTTACAATTGAACCAAAGTAAGGGTAGTTTTACTGGAAACATGGCAAGAGGTGGTAAAAAGGATATAAATTTATAAACATTTCCCTTCACTACTCGAACCAAAGAGGGTCCATTTCAAGGTGCGATTACTTTTACAGCATTCCCTGTGTTTGGTTCACTCTGATGCCTTTTGAGTCGTACTTCATTGATTCGTGTTTCAAGTTCATACTTGAAACAAACCGCACCAGAGTTTATAACACACTTACTCTAACGGAGCTGTCACATCAGGGTTCATTTTGATCCGACCAAAGCTGACAAGTCTGAACAGACCCATGATTTCTTTTGTTGGAGTTCCTTTGTGCATTCAAACACTGTATGACATGTTGTAGTTTGTCAGTATCAATAGTAAAGCCTGATTCTTTTGTCTCATCTGCAGATGTGAAGGTTGCCGGGCGAAGCTTCGCTCGTACCGGACCCTCCTCAAGCACCTTCAGACCTGTGCAAAAGTGGCCAAAAAGACACAGCCTATGGCTCCAGCTTTGGATCCATCTGGTCTCCCACTGGCCAGTGCTGTAACAGAGCCCTCTGGGCCTCTAATGACTCCTGAGCAAATGGAGGCTCGACCTGCAATGCTTCCAAATTCAGCAGCAGTGCCTCAGGCCAACCAGCAACTTCAGCAAAGTCCAGCAAACTCCAGTCCATTGGAGCACAGCTCCAGCATGTCCCAACAAGAGGCCATGTCTGCTCTAGAGCCGCCCAAAACGCAGAACATATCAGACGCCTCCTTCAGCCCGTTTCCTCCCAGTTTGTCACCGGTGCATACCTCAGTTCTGCCAGACCTCTCTCAGCCTGAGCTGCAGCAGTGGTCTCCCAGGATCGGTCAGTCCAGCCTCACGTCCTCTCCCACTCACTCCCCACCTGGATCTAACGCCGTCTGGAGGAAGAACCAAGGTGAATGACCCTCACAGAGCCGCAAGACATCAGAGAGAGAAAGTCTGGTTTAAATTGTTTAAATTAGGGCCCGACAGATATCAATATCTTTTAAAGGATTTTAAAAATTCTGATATTAGTTGATATACAATGCTCTGCAGCATTCTTAGTCTGTGAGTAAAATGATATCAAACTGTCAGTAAGCATCTGTTCATTTACAAAACCCCTACTGTTAGAATAATTTCAATTAATTAAACATGTTTTATGATTTATTAATCAGATATTTCCAAACGCTCTCATACAAGCTTTGCTTGTACTTTATTATTAATTTTAATCACATCCAGGTGGAATTGAGTTCTAAGTTCTAATTCTAAGGTGAAATATAGTATGTGTGATTTTACCAGTAAATCAGTCAAGATTTCAGGTTGCCTATTCAGAAATAGTTTTATTTACATTTACACAATAATGCATATTTAAATATTGTCTGAAAGTGTGCATGGGGGGCTGCTTGCACTACCAAGGATTCAGCCCCCAGATCCTGAGGACCTCCTGATACTTCAAAGGTGGAAAGCCCTGGCAAGGGAACAGGGAGGCCTTGCTCTTAAGCAAGGGAGTGCCTTGCAAACTCGAGACAACCATCAATTCACCAGAGGTGGCACATGAACCGTGTTCGCTCAGTTGGTAGAGCCCCTATACACAAAGTCCTGGCGAGTTGACAGATTACGCCGGGTGCAAGGCATTCCCTCACTTAAGGGCAAGGCCTCGCGGTTCCTCCATGTTGGAGTTCCCCTCTCCAAGTGTTCCCACCTTTTAAAGTTTACATGGGTCTAAGTTCCTCAGGGTCATAGGGGCTGGATCTGTTGTAGCGCAAACAGGCCACTGATTCCCCTCACCCCATGATGCGGCTTCTTTTAACTGTGGTGAATCGGTGCTTTACTCACTGACTGATGTGAATGTCACTTGTCAAATATGCTCATCAGTTTTCAGTTTGTCATTTAAAAAAAAAAAAAAACTCAAATAAATATCAGAATAGAATTAAAATGCATTAACCGTTTTGTTTGATTTTTTTAATCACTTTTTTTTTCATGAACATAAATATTTACTTTTATTTGGATCTGATTTTCATGCATTTTACTTTATTTTCATCCTGTGAATTGAATGTTTCTTCATGTCAGGTGGCGGTTCAATGCAGCGTTAAAGAGCCACTCCATTTTGAAGCTTCTTAAATCAGTGGGTATTTGCTGTTCTTATAGTCGGGCCCTAATTTAAACCTATTGCCATAATTCATCAATCAGTTCTGGTGATGCAGGGTCTTAGTCCAGCACAGTTTAATGAATTCCTGCTCCAATATATCAATTCAGTATTGAATGAATTCAGGGCTGCAAAGAACAAATGTTTTCTCTTTTAATCTTGGTGCTATTATTCCATGCCACAGAGCTAAAGTCTGAGAGGCATCGTTTGAAGTCATATCACACCCTACACATCTGACTGCAGTTCATAATCTATCAGAATGAGGATCACTTGAAACTTAGAAGCTGTACAACTCGCTTCAGTTGTGTCCAGTTTGACACAATAACCATGGATTTTTAATGAACAGTTCATTCAGCAGTGGTCAAATATTAAGAGAAGTGGGTTTGGGAGTGAAAGTTTGCTGGTTTGATCCTTAGGGCAGGCAGGGAATATGAAGGAACAGCACTTTCTCATCCCACACATAACCTCATTGGTCCCCAGTGACAAGAACTTTATAGAGCACTTTTTAAATGAATCGCCTATATTATGTGATGTATTTGAGCAGGACAATTCCAAACGTGCTTGACCCTGACCCTCACGCCCTCCCCCTGCCTTAGAGCACCCTGTTTTATTTCATGTGTCTCTGTGATTTATCAGAACTGACTTCAAAGTGTGTCTCTTGCTTATCGACGGGGATGTGCTCATTGAAGGGAAAGTGTGTGGGTTTATTGAGTGAAATGTGTTTTTTGTCATGTTGCACTGTCCTGGCAGACGCGCCTGCGCCTCTGTTGCACAGATGGAGCTCTCCTCCTCCACGCAGTCAGACTCAGGCTTTAAATAGAGAGGAAGTCCAGGTGAGGCTCAGAGAAATCCACGCACACACATCACTGGAGAGGAGAAATGTTTACAAACTCCCTCAGATACTGCTGCTGCTGCTCCCCCTGCCCCCTGGCCCCTTCTAACCTTGCTTACTGCTCCCCTGGTGTGCTTTACTAGTCCAATCATGTGGCTGCACTATTAAATTCACTCACATTTTAAATCCATGATATACACATCCTGGCCAATTTATCAGAAACACCTCATCTGGTGATGACTTTTTCATCTGTGTTCAGTTTCCCACCACTGAGACGCTCTTGTCTATATATTTTTGGACAGTGGACCTCGACATTCCCAAGACCTTACTGTGTCTGAGAATGGTTCGCTAACAGGGTACACTAGTGCAGATGTCAGAGAACACCCGGCTTTACTTTCATTAGGAGGAGGGAGAACAAAGGAAAACCAAACCACAAAATGTGAAGCTCAAAATATGACTGTGACACTTAGAGAAACTGTCTTAACAACTGCAAAGGACCTGGTGTCACACCGAATCAGATAAACAGCACTTAAAAGCAATGTATACGTTTCTGGAGCTACTACTGTTCTCACAGCAAAACAAACTCCCCCTCCATTTTGTGTTCATTCAGAAGCTCTACATCTTTTAAGGTGGAATAGGAATTTTGTGTGAGACAGTGAGAACTGTAGCTTGGTTGGAATTTACCACGGAAACTCACTTGTAACTCAAACTGTTTAGTTTTGTAGAACCTTCGATCCGTGTTTACTTTCATGCAGTTGTCGCTCTCTCGATATAGAGTCAGTTCCACCTTAATTATCAAAAATAAATCAGAGTTGCCCACTTATGGAGCAGGAATAGAGCAACATCCTCAGTTCTTTTCATGCTTTTCAATGTTGAGTCACTCTTCGCTGTACAAAGGCCTCCAGATGCCGTTTCTCATCTTGAGATAGATAGATAGATAGATAGATAGATAGATAGGCCGACAGATCAGAGAGCAGCAAATGGCGAGGAAACGCGAAGGGTGCTCTCTGACTTTTGCTCAGTACTGGAATATCTGGTTATTGGTTTAGTAGTGAACCTTTTCCACATTTGAGTTGATACATATTTATTAGTGTTTCTAATAAAATGGCCAGCAAGTATAAATGCAAGGTAAGTGTTTATAATAATTTGGCAACTTAATGTCACTCAGTCAAGGGCTTCACTAACAGATTACAGCAGATACGGAGAGTGTTACCCACAATCCCGCTTTCCTCTAGACTCTGAGACTCAGGGGACATGTGTCCGTATGTGATTCTGTGCTTATTCGCCTCGGGTGGAGTTTGAGGAGCGCTGCGTATTAAAATGAGAAAGGAGTTTACTGGGAATTGTCCTCATTTGGGACGATATAATCCCCAGTTTCCACTCGATTAAATCCAGATTCAGAAATCACATCTATTAAAAAAAAAACATTTGTGATGTCATCCAACAAAAATGTCCTTCAGTTTAACCTACAGCAGTTTAGCTCCGCCCATTCACAACAAACATAGAGTTACAAGCCCTTCTAACATAACTGAAAAAATATTAAATTTAACAACATAAAAAACAACATAAAGGTTAATGTAACACTAGGTAGTAAAATGTAATAGTAGTAGTTGTTGCTACTACAGGCTCAGCACTGCTGAAACTGCACTATGTAACATTTGTAGAATGGTTTAAAACCATCCCACCCCCTCCCCCTTGATTTCAGAACTGTGCTGTAAATGTGAATTTCACTCTGCAACTGTAGGAGGAGGCCAGGAGAAAAACGAATCTCACCTAGTGTTCCTTTAATTCTTTTTTTTTTTTAAGCTGTGGGGTTGGTGTTATTTAATAATTGGTGGGATTAATGCACTCTGCCTTTAAATACACCAGTGTTTATGTCAGTGCTAACAGTGTCAACTCAAATTCCACCTGCACCTGCAGCTGATCTCTCGCCTCTCCCCAGATTTACTGGGATTTCACTTGTGTTTATTCTGCATCGTGCCCTGAGAAGAGAGGCTGACTACTGTGGAATGTAAATATCAATGGACTGGTACTACAGACACAGATTAAGCCTAGTCCTAGTCACTGTCTGTGAGGAGTGTGGGCTGTTATCCCTATGTCTGTGTAGGTTTCCTCTAGGGCTGGACAACAATGCAATATCAATATATATCGCAATATAAACTGTTTCAATAACAATTATATGCATTTTTAAACACATTTTCAATATTTCAGTATACATCATTTACAGTGACTGACGGTCACTACAGGCAAGTGTCCAGTTCACTGCACTCGATATTAAACTTGCTTAAATAAAATACTTAAATAAAAAAAAATATTAATATTGACAAAGCCAAGAGGTTAACGTTTGTCAGTGATGTCATGTTTTCCGGGGACTTTGTTTCTGTGTCTTTTTTATTGTTCATATCAATATCATAGTTATATCGTACTGACAGAAATTACAAAATATATCGTGATATACATTTTGAGCATATCGTCCAGCCCTAGTTTCCTGCAGTGCGCCACTTTCCTTCAACTGTCAGCAGATGTGATTTTGTGTATACGTGTGTGTGTGTGTGTGTGTGCACCTGAGTGAATGACTGGGTGAGTGTGTGATATCTGATGCCCTCTGTAGGATGAGCTCCTGCCTTATAGTACCAAAAAATGTAAAAAGTGGTTGTATTCCCTTTTTAACTGTGTTCACTATGAAATTAATTTGTCATTGTTTCTTCTTAACTGCAGACAACTGATCATTAAATGCTGCTATGATTTTTGGCTTAATCTGTGTCCAGAAACTTGTCCAGTTGGCTGTGCATTATACTAAAATCTGGTTTGTGATTCTGTCTCCTCTTCTGTCCTCAGCTGCTGAGTTTCTGTTTGACCAAATAAGTGACGCTTTGCTGACATGATATTTTTTTCTCTTTGTATAACTTGTTCCTCTCAGGCCAGTCCTTCAGTTGCCGTATTCTCTGGGAGCACACCAGGGGGCGCTACAGCTGCCTTCAGTGTGGCCACTGCACACCCGATCGCAAAGAGATGACCACACACATAGAGGTCCAGCACAGGAGCCCGGGGGCCAGGTCAAGCTCAGATACAGGTAATTCTGAGACTAGTTCAGACAGACAGCTCTAATCCGGATTGTCTGCAGTGTGAACGCAAACCGGGTCATCAGATCAGACACGGGTGACCAAATCTTATTCTGTACTCAGACTGCTGTCATATTCTTTGTATTCAAATCAGATTCAAATCTGATATCTAAACATGTGAACCAGCTTTAGATATATTGTGTTTGTCTGTTATGGAGCTTCACTTGTGTGGTGACTATGATAACCAGGGGGGCTACACTACAAAATATGACTACAGCCTGACTATCATCACTGTCCAATTAAAAACGTTCGTTCATTCATTCATTGTCTGTAACCGCTTATTCAGTTCAAGGCCGGAACCACACACTGCGGGGGCGACACATTCACTCACACACCCACACCCACAGACCCCCCGAGTCACCACTTCATTTTCCAACGTGTGTTTCTGGACCATGGGAGGAAACCGGAGCACCTGGAGGAAACCCATGCATGCACAGGGAAAACACACCAAACTCCTCACAGACAGTAATTGCCTTGCAACACTTTCACACACTCCATGAAATTTGGCAAGGTAAATATTCTCAACAAGGAGGTGACATTAGCACTCAAATAGACTTTAAATATGTGGGCTTTTGTAAACCTGTAAAAATCTCAAGTGATAAAATCACTCCAGGCCAGCAGTAAGCTCAGGCTATTCATGTTTTTTTATTTTTTCCAATTTTACATGTCAAAATACCTCACAATAATCTCCTCATACATACTTTGCAAACTTAGGTTTTTTAGGTTATATAAAGGACAGTAGCACTGTTGTTGTTGTGGATTTATTATTAATCCAAATTTCTGCATCTTTTAACATTGTTTTTTATTGTTTATGTACATAAATAAATATAATGTATGAAAATAATCTTATTTGAGCTTATTGTGGTAAATAGAGTAGCTCTTTTCTCTCCCAGCACATTGCTGGAGTTCTTTGTCTGTTGTCACTTATGTTTATTAAAATTGGTCTGGATGTTCTGCTGGGTCTTGTTTCAGATGCAGTGGTGGGCTCTCCTTTGCCGCTGATGAAAAACTCCTCAGACTCTGACAGCTCCAGTTACACACAGCTCTGACTCCAGTGTCCACTCAGTTAACTTTTTTTGGGTCTCAGCCTGATGGGAGATGGAGATGGAGATGGAAGTGAAGTGTTTGTGCAGATGACAGTACTGAATTATGTGTAGCTTGTAGATTTTCATGAAACTTAAATTAGAAAATCTGGTACCAGTTGTTTTCTCATGGAGGAAATAATACACTAATATTTTATCTGCATGCTGTTTAATAAAATACATAGTACATACATCATGTAAAGTTAGTTTATTATCTACAGTGTGTAACATTAGCATATTAGATGTTGTGATGAAAGCGATGGATCAGGTAAAAAAAAAAAACATCTTCTGACTCTTGAAATTTTATTTGATCTGGAAACAAACAGAGATCTAAGCGCTGCTAATGAATCAGCTACAGTGCTTGAAATCAGGCTCTAATATCCAATGCTTCATTTGCATATCATTTACATGAATAATGCCCTCAATTCATGCAGATGTTTTGGTAGTCAGCCAATGAAAAGACGAAATTTGCTCTTTATTTATATGCCCCTGTATTAGATGTGAGTTTCATCTTAGAATTCAATTAAATAAATATCAATTTGAAATGTATTTCCTAATTTTCAGATCATATTTGACCGTATGACTCTTTGATGAATGAGGACCACTGTCCCAAGACTCTTTCTGTAATCCTTACTTTTATTGCAGGTGTAAATAATGGGATTTTTAGGATTAGTACATATTTATTACTTATTATACAGTACAATAATACACTTCTTTTATTTTACATTATAGTCAATTTTACATTATAAACAATATTTACAATACAATAAAATAAATATTCCCTTACAATAACTTTTTTACCTGATTTGTACACGGATGTGAAATGTGGTCCTTGTGTCTTTTTTTTTTTTTTACCCAAAATAAAGTAAAATACATTAATCTTTGCCCAATTTAATCTGTGGTCTGGTGTTAACTGTCTGATCCACTTGTAGCAGCACACCACTAGCATGTTAGTGTCACCACAGCTCTGAGAATGATCCACCACCCACATCATATCTGCTCTGTGGGTGGTCCTGACCATTGAAGAACAGGGTGAAAGGGATAAACAAAGTATGCAGAGCAACAGATGGACCACTGACTGTGAATGTAAAACTACAGTGTCCCTGTGTGAGCTGGAGGGGTGGTTTTAATATTTTGCCTAATGTTGTATCTTTCTCAGCTTTCAAAATAAAAGTCCTGTATTGAAATTAAAGTAAGGCTTTTGTTTTGAAGTGCATGGTGTCAGTCTGGGCTGCTGTGAGTGTCAGTGAGGATGCAGCTGCACTTTCCTGCAATAGCAGGCTGAATAAAGCAGAGAGACCGAGAGTAGGTCACTATGGACAACATGGTAATAACATAATTACGCATTCTAGCCTCTTATTTCTGCTGGGTCTTTTTTTTAAATCAAAATGCTGCAGAATTTAATGCAGAAACCATGGCCCCTATAGAGGGACTTCAGGCCGCTTTACTATACCTCAGATCAACAATATAATCAGTGTAATTTATAAAAAGTCGCCATTTGGACTATCGTTAATCTATTTGACATCATAATAGACAGCTTTGAATGTATTTACAGATGTTATTCGGGGCTTATTCGCTAATATTGTGTTGAATGGTAGGTGTATCTGTGTGCGGGACGTATTCAAAACGTCTTTTTCCCTTTAATTTCATTATAAAATATAAAATAGTCATACTGTAAATTAGTGTTTAATGAAGGATTAGAACATATACGTACAGTTTGTGTGAGAATTACCAAGTCTTCTACATAAAATCCTGAATTTCGCCTGCTTTGTCATGGAATTTTCCGTTCCACCTTAACTGGTGTAGATGTAACTGCTGCACCATTAAGGTGGAACGTAAAATTCCATGACACCTTACGTGTGGCTTTAATCTTCTCTTTCTTCTCCACCAATTGTATAAGTTCAAACCTAAACCATATATCCCAAGTTATGCTGAATTTAAATGTACAGTTTTGAAGTGTATACATCCATCAGCCATAACATTAAAGCCACCTCATTTTTCCACTTGTACTACCATACTTTGTTAGCAGCTTTCCCTCTGTTCTTCAGTGCTCAGCAATGATTTTGTGATGGATCATTCTCAGAGCTGCAGTGACACTGACATGGTGGCGTGTTAGTGTGTGTTGTGCTGGTGTGAGAGGATCAGACAAAGCAGTGCTGCTAAAGTTTTTATACCCTGTGTCCACTCATTGTCCACTCTGTTAGACACTCCTACCTCGTTGGTCCACCTTGTAGATGTAAAGTCAGAGACAGCAGTTCATCTTTCACTCCACAGTTTATGTTGGTTGTCCTCTAGTCCTTCATCAGTGGACACAGGACGCTGTCAGTTGGATTTTTTTTTTTTTTTGGTCGGTCAACTATTCACAATCCAGCAGTGACACTGAGGGGTTTAAAACTCTAGCAGCACCGCTGTGTCTGATCCACTCGTACCAGCACAACACACACTAACGCACCACCACGTCAGTGTCACTGCAGCCCTGAGAATGATCCACTACGCAAATCATACCTGCTCTGTGGGGGTCCTCTGAAGGTACAGATCACTGAGGAACAGGGTGTTAGGGGGCTAACAAAGTATGCAGAACAACATGTGCACAACAGTCTGTAAATGCAGAACTACAGAGTGCTCCTGTGTGGTCAGTGGAGCTGAGAGAATGGACAGTGTGTGTAGAAAGAGCAAAGTGGTTTTAATGTTATGGCAAATATATGTTAAAATGGGTTTATCTTGAAAGGGGAGTTTCACCAGTTTTTCAAAATTCAACATCAATGTTCCAGAAAATGTTTTGCTGTAAATGTTTGGTTGTAAGTGATGCTGATTGCACATGAGTTTAAAGCAGTTGCCATAAACCTCACAGCAATGTTCATGTAGTGTAAGTCGGGAGAGTCTGGTCTCCAGGATTTCTTAGAAATCCTTTGTCAGCATTGGCCAGAGACACATTAACCACTGAGCAAACACGTGGCGTCCTGTCAGCTTTTTTTCTTTGGCTGTTGAATCAGCCAGACATCCACCTCGAAGGTCATGCTCATGTGATTGTGACACTCTCAGGTTCGTTATCTTGCAACTAAAAACAACAGCTAGTGTGTAAAGGACACATTCCTTGTTCAGTGCATGTTCACATTAATATGTGAATGTGGAGCCCACCAACCCAACACACTGTGAAACAAGACCCCCCAGTCAGTTTTCTGTGTGCTGCCCAAGTCAGAAAACATGAGATAAAACAAGTTGTTCTGATTCTGCTCCGCTTCTGGCATGAAGTGCAGCAACTTTATAATCACCCTGCCCCCCTCCTCTGAGTATGTCTAGTTACAGCGCTGGACCAACGTTTATGTGAAAATGCAAAGATGAGGTAAAACGCAGCAAAACAGAAACAGCAAGCACAGAGAAATAAAAGCACTGAGTAAAAATGGAGAAAATGAGAACAGAGAAGAAAGAGAATTCAAAAACAGCTAAAAAAACCAGAGCTTCTGCTCCTCGCTCTTCACTGCTGTGTGCTCAGGGTTGGAGGGAACAGCGAGTGGCTCATTATCATTTTAAGGAACAGTGGCTGAAAGCAGGCGTTCTGAACAGGGCTGGGGCTTGTGGGGTTTTGACCAAAGCAGGTCACAGACATTTCTTTAAGAACCAGAACTTTGTTCCACTGTGGAGAAAAGGGATGTATTATGTTCCCTTTAAAGTTAAGTAAAGACTCAGAGCAGGGTACAGTGTTCTGACAGTGTACAATATTATTTGCTGTTTAGTAATCGACTTCATTAACCACTGTGTCTGTTCTTCAGAAATGAATGACATTAATAGGATGTTTGACTCTGTTTGCTTCAGTAACAGTTTCTGCTCGTCTGTAAAGGCCTTACTCTCGATGTTGGAACATTTCTGTGAGTCTTTGATGGCTTTCGGCCCATAAGAATTAGTGGAGGTTTAGTTGTGGCTCACAGACACTACTCCAACCCATTCCAAAGTATTGAATAGAGCTTGATCACTCCAGAGAACACAGTCCCACTGCTCCACAGCCCATTCATGGTGAAGGGGGTTTCTGTAGATGCTCGAGAGCGCTGAGATTGAAGAAGCCTGAACGCACGTGTTTGTGTGGTTGTGTTACTAAAGTTAACTTGCTGTGTGTTATTAATGTTAACCCTTTGTCTCTCCATGTTGTGTAGTGTACAGTGCAGGTGAAGTTGGAGCTGGGACACAGGGCTCAGCTCCGGAAAAAAGTCACAACCGATGGCTTCACTCACGACTGGATGGTGTTTGTTCGAGGCCCGGAGGCATGCGACATCGAGCACTTTGTGGAGAGGGTGGTCTTCCGGCTCCATGACAGCTTTCCAAAACCTAAGAGAGGCAGGTTTCTTTCTTGTAGCTAAGATTTTATAGCGCTTTATAGTTTAAACGTTCCTGAAACCCTTTGGTATTAAGGTCTGGTTTCCCAGACAGAGATTAACCTGGACTATATCATCCTTTAAATGGAAAATCTAAATTTAATATGCTGTGTAGGTCAGGACTAGACTTAATTCATTTTTACGAATCCATCCCATAATGCTATGTAACATACAGTGTTGGAAACTGAACTACCTAAAGTTAAATAAATAAATTGCATTGCACATATACATTTGGATGTAACTTAATGTAACCTCTAAAGCTCTGCTTCTTTTAAAAGTAATTGCGTCATTGTAAATGTGAATAAAATACATTAAGGTCCTTCTCTGGTCATGGATTAAACCACTGTTGTTCAGAGTTACTGATGTAGACATTATTTAAAGATTAAACATCCCCTAATGCCTTAAATGTGTTTAACTGTAACACTACACCTTCATAGACCTCATTCAGCATGTGCCCATCTATGAATATGCAATTAGTCCTCAGCCCTATCTCCACTCCACTTCTGCCACTCAATTGCAACTTAAAAGGCTGACGGGATTGGCTCCTTAAGTATATGACATTAGAAACCCAGTCTGTCTGAATCCATGTTTCTGAGACTGTGTTTGATACGCTGTAGCTTCAAGCGCAAACACCACCACATTCACACACTAACACTAAATTTGCTCTGGAGGAGGTCTTTAGCATTTACATTCGGTATCTTCATTTATCTCTTTGTTTTAGCCTGGGTGGCAGATTTTTCAATGCGGCTGCTTCTAAACTTTGGAATACTCTTCCTCCTCTTCTTCACAACTGTTCAACTTTATCTTCCTTCAAATCACTGCTAAAACATTCCTTTTTTCCTCATTGTATTCCCAGTAACGTAATGCTCCGAATGTATTTATTTATTTATATACATTTTTATTGTTATTATATTTATTATTATTTGTATTATTGTTTTTTTTATATGTATGTATATGTGTAAGCTATATGTAAGTGTCGTTGGGTTTGGGAAAGGCGCTATATAAGTGGAACATATTATTGTTTTGAAATCAATACTGAACTCAGGGTAAAATAATAAAGTTGCATGATTTGCACAGTTCTAAAATTAGCTTAAACCTCCAGCATGAGACAAGCATGTTTTGTGTTTTCTCAAACCAAGCTGTTCTAAAGCTTTGTAGAGTACAGCAACTGTTAACACAGAGTGCTTACGTGGAAAGTTTTTTAGTACACATTAATATTTTGTTATTAATGTAATGTACGGTTTCTAATCAGTACTAATGATCATAATCAGTGTAACATGAACATGTCCTTGTGTTTGTTTCTGTTGTGTAGTCTGCAAAGATCCTCCATATAAAGTGGAAGAATCAGGTTATGCTGGGTTCCTCATGCCCATAGAGGTTTACTTTAAGAACAAGGTGGGTACCATATTTATTGATTATTTTTATTATGATTATTATTATTATTAAAGTCTCTGTTAGCATGCTAATTTAAGATGCATCCAGGAGATCACTTCCAGGTGATGCCTATGAGTCTTATTTCTTGGCGTAAATAGGAAGGCCCCTTCTTCCTCACCTGTCATCGTTAGCTAGCACATCATCTCTCAGCTTACAGTTGTGTTCAAAATAATAGCAGTCCAATTTGACTAACCAGATAATCACTGTTTTTGGTATAAATTATATTACCACATGACAAACAATGTAACAGTTCGTGCAGTAGATTCTTAGAAAACCAACAGACTCAGCATTCATGATATGCATGCTCTTGAGTCTGTGTATTTACATAATTAATTGAAAGAGGTGTGTTCAAAATAATAGCAGTGTGGAGTTCAATTAGTGAGGGCAATCATTCTGTGAGGAAACAGGTGTGAATCAGGTGTCCCTTATTTAAGGGTGAAGCCAGCACATGCTCTACATGCATTTCTCCTTGAAAGCCTGAGAAAAATGGGTTGATCGAGACATTGTTCAGAAGAACAGCGAGCTTTGATTATAAAGTCTATTGAAGAGGGTAAAACTTATAAAGACTGTTCAGCCAAAATGATCTCCAATGCTTTAAAATGGAGAGGAAAATCAGAGAGACGTGGAAGAAAATGGAAGACTACCATTCGAATGGATCGAAGAATAGTCAGAATGGCAAAGGCTCAGCCAATGATCAGTTCCAGGATGATCAAAGACAGTCTCAGGTTACCTATGAGTACTGTGACAGTTAGAAGACGCCTGTCTTCTGAGCTAAAGAAGCTAAGCTATTAGCAAGAAGTCCCCGCAAAGTCCTACTGTTAAAAAAAAGACATGTACTGAAGCGGATACAATTTGCCAAAGAACACATCAACTGGCCTAAAGAGAAATGGAGAAACATATTGTGGACTGATGAAAGCAAAATTGTTCTTTTTGGGTCCAAGGGCTGCAGACAGTTCGTCAGATGACCCCCAAACTCTGAATTCAAGCCACAGTACTCTCTGAAGGCAGTGAAGCATGGTGGTGCAAGCATCATGATATGGGCATGTTTCTATTACTATGGTGCTGGGCCTATTTACCGCATACCAGGGATCATGGACCAGTTTGCATATATCAGAATACTTGAACAGGTCATGTTGCAAGACAACGACCCTAAATATTAGGTTAGTGATTCACAGGAATGATAAATCCCAAAAAAAGAGTACATATTTTGAGTTAGTAAAGACAAATGCAGATACTGCTATTTTTTTGAACAGCTCAATGTTAATTGTTTGGTATTTTCTGTAAAGTAGTTACAAATTATTTAAATTTCTCTTCATGTTTTGGTTTGGAAAACAGTATGCAATGTTCCCAATGCATAGAAATAAAAACTGCTATTAAGATTTTGTGCTTAACTAATATTTTTAAACACACTGCTATTATTTTGAACACAACTGTATGTAACAGATCTAGGCAGTGTGCATTCCCCTCTGGCACGATGAGCTATTCAGTGTTGTGTTAGCATCAATTTGAGAAAAGAAGCAGGGGATTGGCCTCACATGTCTCAAGGCTGGGGGCACTGTGTGAGGACTCATAATTGAGGAGAAAATGAGACAAAGCTTGTGGAAGACCTAAGTAAAACAATATTCAAATATTGATTAAGACACAAAGCCATTGACTTCAACTGTTTTTTAACATTCATTTAAGAACAATGAGAACATATTTATGTCTTAATGTTTATGCCACAGCAGGGAGTTCCCAAACCCTTTGTAAATGTCTTTAGATTTATTTACTTTAGTTTTTACTTTTTTTAAATTTTATTTACAGTCAATAACAACAGTAAAGAAGAGTCTCACCATTGCCCTGGATTCATTATCTCAATCACGACAACAGCGCATTATTCTGTATAGTAACACACACAGTGCAAATACTGCACTTCAGCCGAAAACAAAACTCTAACCTTTGTCTTTCACCCAGTTGCAACATGTTCGGTCGTTCCATTCCCAGTTACTGGGCTCAGGGAAGGAGCCCACTGTAGACAGGGCACAGTGGGGGACAGTGTCACACAGCTACTTCATTTACTAACATGTGTGTTTGGGAGGAAAGCAGAGCACCTGGAAACACACACAGAAACGTAATCATATATGGATTTTTATTTATTTCTAAGAGGTTATAATGACTGATCAAATACATAAACAGCACAGACACATGTGGAGAACTGAAAGCTGATTTGTGTACATTATCGAAGGCAATTGTGTTTCAGTGATGTTATAAACTAACCATTGTGTAAGTTCATTTGGTCTAATATTTTGTGACAGTTAAAACATCAATTTGTTTTTACAGATTCTGGTGTAAGCATGAAAATATATATTTTCTGTTTTTTCCTGAACCAGGAGGAGCCTAAGAAAGTTTGCTTTAATTATGACCTGTTCCTAAACCTGGAGGGAAACCCACCGGTCAATCACCTGCGCTGCGAGAAGCTCACGTTTAACAACCCCACGCACGAGTTCAGACGTAAACTCGTCAAGGCCGGAGGGGTGAGTCCAGGCAGTGGTGTTTACTGAGCCAGCCGAGTGTAACTGCAGTGTCTGCACATATTTCACACTCTCTCTTTCTCTCTCTCTCTCTCTCTCTCTCTCTTCTCCGGTTCTCTCTCTCAGGTGATGGTGATTCCAGAGGGAGCAGAGATGATGCCGAGACCCAGTCCGGATTATCCCATGCTTCCCACCATTCCTCTGTCTGCTTTTTCTGACCCAAAAAAGATTAAGTCTTCTCATGGGATTAAGGTAAATCAGTATTATATTTTGTCCTATACTATACCCTCCTTTGTGTTTCTGTTGTGTTTTTACAGGAAGTTTTAGTCCTGAATGTCATAGGTCGTTCTCTGCGAATGTGAAAGTAACACTCTTGAATCTTGTTAAATTTCTTTGTAACATTTTAATTTAAAGTTCATTTAAACAGATAAAGTGTAAGTATGTGTTAAAATATGCAGCAGAAGTGTCTTTATTTTTACAGAATGTTTTAGGAAATCAGACATTCCACAAACAGGATTTCTTCCTTGACCAGATAACTTAATGGAGACATATTCTCCTCCTTTCCCATGAGGGAAGCACAGTTCTCGTTTTAATGAAACACCTGTGACCTGTTTTAGTCAAAGCTAAATCCAGCAATACTGAGGGCCACCTGAAATGTCAGTAGAAAATGGTGCAGTTCAGTTCACAAACCTGTGATACTGAACTTTTGAGGCTGAAATTTTAAACAAATTCATCTGAAAATAAACTAAATTCCAATGTGTTTTAAAAACGTGCTTGTGTCAGAGTATTGTGTCTTATGGGAAAGTCTTTGTACATTATGATATAATATATTTGTCACAGTGCCCTCCCCTATTTCATTTTGCAGCAATTTAACTGTATAACTCTTCACCTTCTTCTTTCTCTAGGAGCCAAACAAAGATGGCGGAAGCAGCAAAGGGACAAAACCCCATAAAGCAGCCAAAGAGCACAGAGAACGGACCAGGAAAGATTCAGAGGGCAAAGCCACGTCCAGAGAGAGTGACCGCGAGGGAGGAAAGGCCACACGGGAGTCTTCCTCCGCCTCCAGGAAAACTACAGAGACACGTGGGAAGGAGGAGGTTAAACCTCTGCCCAAAGCAGCCTTTAAAGAGCCCAAACTTACCCTGAAGGAACCCAAGATAGAGACCTCAGTAACAGGAGGAGGAGGAGGAGGAGGGAATAAGCGCCCTTCATCCTCTACAGAGTCCCCTAAACTCAGCACCAAGAAGCAGAAGAGGTCAGTCTCAGAGGGCCAGCAGTTAAAGAGTAATGATTTTATTAGGTCTGACATATGAAATGTTTTATATCAAAATCAACACCTGTCTGAAAAGAGTGCAATTTTCAAATCTCAGGGGCATCAGCTAAAACTACATCCTTAAAATGAAAGCAGTTGGGGGCTCCTGAGTGGTGCTGCCATATCACCAGCCAGTCTTTGGTTAGCACCATTTCATAAAAAAGCAGTGGATCAGCCTCACAAATCTCAGCGGAATCACATGCTCACCCCTAAACCTGATTAGGTTATGGGCATTGTGCATGATCGGGGGGGGGGGGACACATTGACGAGGGGAACTTGAGATGACAAATATTTAAAGAGAAAATCAGGGAGGACAAAAAATTGAAGAGGTTTTTAAGGAGGGTTAAAAACATCACCCATTATCCATTATCAATTACACTATTACTGTTAAGGCTACATGATATTGGACAAAAGTGACATTGCGATACTTTTTCCCTACAGCTTATATTGCGATATAAAAAAAATGCAGGGATTTTCAGCAGAAGTCAGTGATCCAAATGTCATGATATTAATAAGACTTACATGTTTCTCATGTTAAAAAAGGGGCTGAGTGGCAAAGCAGGTTAATATATTCATTCATTATCTGTAACCACTTATCCAGTTCAGGGTCACGGTGGGTCCGGAGCCTACCCGGAATCATTGGGCGCAAGGCAGGAATACACTCTGGAGGGGGCGCCAGTCCTTCACAGAGCAACACACAAACACATTCACACCTATGGACACTTTTGTGTTGCCAACCCATCTAACAAAGTGTGTTTTTGGACCGTGAGAGGAAAGCGGAGCACCCGGAAGAAACCCACGCATACATAGGGAGAACACACCAAACTCCTCACAGACAGTCACCCGGAGTGGGACTCGAACCCACAATCTCCAGGTCCCTAGAGCTGTGTGACTGCGACACTACATTAAAACAAATCTATACAAGTTAAAGAGCAGTTATACAATGCACAGCTGCTCTTTACTATGAGTGTAACCAGTACACAATCATAAACATTATTGGGCAGATATATATAACTGTTTAGCACTGCAGCCCTGCAGAAGAGTGTGTTTAACAGTGTGTTTACCAACAGTGTGTTTGAGATCTCTGTATCTTCTTGGGTCTGTTGACATTAAAGACTGAATATTGGGTAGACAATGCTTAAAAATATATATAATTCAGCCCTAAATATAGTTGACTATACTGAGTTCTATAGTAAAGCGATGTATATAGTAAGAAATTATTAATTGAGTTTAGTTGTTATTATCATTATTATTATTATTATTATTATTATTTATGCTTATATTAATATTATGAATATTATTGTATATATTTTTATTTTTGTGTATCTCTTGCCTCTAGTATGAAGGGCTCTAATAATGCAGGATTAAGCAGCAACTCTCCCCGGATTTCCTCCAGTGCTCCCTCCACTTTGCCTGAGAAGAAAGTGTCCAAAGAAAAGAGCCACTGGGCGAAAATGAGACCGGAGCTTCAGGATGTGAAGCAACAGCAGGAGACGGACGAATCCAACTCAGAAGACGAGGCCTCATCCAAATCTGAGGTGATACATGCTGATTTTGCCACAGCTTACAGCCCCAGTTTTTTCCTTTCAGGACAATGGTGGTGGTTGAGGCTAGAAACTCAGTAATATAGCTCATAATTTATCATTCATATTATCTTGAGAGAACTGGCTATACGTTTTAGCTCATGACAGATTAAAAACGTGGTTGTACTCACTGAAACCAGCACATTTTAGAGCAGTTTCCATGTTCACCCTCTCATCTGGTTAACCTTGGATGATAGAGCCAACCCGCATTATTTAAGGTGGATACAATGCTCTGGATGACAGAAAGCGTCTTAATGCAACTGTTGCCTCTGGGCTTTCAATACATGCTTAATTCTATTCTGTGTATTTATTTAAGTAGAGGGACATGTGCATTGTTACCATCTCAGCTGCACTCCTTTATTATTGTTTTGTCTTGAAGATCATCTTCAGTACAGATTAAACACGGAGCTGAGTTATACACATTTACTGTGAGTTATTATTGTTCACTGCCATTTCCTGGAGGATGTTGTGGTAGATTGTATATAATTTGGTGTGTGTGCTTGTTTCCTGAAGCACTTGGTCCAGTCTAGTCCCTCCAGCTCCAGCTCCAGCTCGGACTCTGACTTTGAACCTTCACAGAAACAAGGCCAAGGTAAGACTTGCTTCATTTCACAGATTAGATCAGAGGTATTCAAACTGAAGTTTTTTTTTACTGTGTTTTAATCCAAATCGGGGGTGGGGGGGGGGTTGATTTCATTCATTTAACTTATTCTTAAGAGATATTTCTCAGACGACCCCTCTGTACCGTCAGGTATTACTCCCAATGTTGCCACCATAGGGTCTTGTAGGATGTTCTGTAGAAATACTGTAGAGCATCAAATACGTCTTTCAAATAATAATAAAAATAAATAACGTTTGGGGCATAGCCCGGATATGTGAGTTATGGTTTCCAATTTGTTCTCCGCAGCATGGATTAGTGTGTCCTGGGCCCATCTTTGGCAAAATCTCTGGCGTTTGAAAATATCTAGTGATTACTTTTCATTTAAATTCCCGCCATGTATTTGCAATTTGCTTTTGTACATATTTCCTGCCATTTATTCTGTATTATATCTTTATTTCATTCTGATTCCCATCTTTGTTTTTATATTTAAAGAATTATTTTCATTTATAGACAAAAATATTTGATGTTTGAGTTTACAAACTATTCTTGCCCCTGTATTTTCCAATTGCGACCCGGTGAGGTAATTTTCTATAGGGTTAGATTTAAGATTTTTCCATTTTTGTGTGTAGTCAAAAAGTGTCTTATTTGCAAGTATCTAAAATATTCTGAAATATATTGTATATATAATATATATATTATACAATATATAATACATTTTTAAACCTTGTATCTAAGATGTTTGGTGTAAATGTTTCATATGTCCAATGCTGGTTAATAGAGAGATTGTTTTAGACAGTCCAAAAATGAATCACATTTTTTTTTCCAGATTTTAAAAGTAACTTTTTCAGTATTGAGCCAAGTATTGTACTTGTGTTATTCTGGATCCACATTAGTAATGGCCATCTGTGCCCAAAAGTAGTATCTGAGGTTAGGATGTTTAAACCCTCCATCTGTAACGTTTTAAGCCTAATTCTTGGACATTTTCTTCCAACATTTCTTCCAAATGAGGTGAGAACTCAATTGATCCAAATCTTGGAATTTCAGTAGGTAACATCTTAAATAGATAAAGCAGTCTGGGCAACATATTCATATGTATACTTCCTATACAGCCTAATGGGGAAAGGGGGAGTGTGGACCATCAGTCTACGTCTTCTCTGATATATTGAATTATTTTTTTAATAATTGGAATCGTAGAGATTTAGATTAAAGTTGGTTGTGAAACTGTGTTCATTTTTATGCTGAGGTGTTATTTTTCACTAATTAATTAATCTTGGATTATATTATTTTTATAATAAAGAGTTGACATCATGGAGTTTAGGGGCTGATGGAGCCCTGGGTGAGGAGAGAAAGCCCCCCCAGAGCAGGAGTGTGTGTTCTCTTTATATGAGCATAAAAAAGGAGAAGGTCTTAATATGAAATAAAACACTTACTTGACTCTTGAGTGTGGTGCTCAGTGACTGTGTCGTGTGCAGGGCCCCTGCGCTCCATGGTGGAGGATATGCGTTCAGAGGGCTCTGATGACAGCAGCTCAGAGGTGGAAACACCCATCAAGAACACTCCGCCCAATCAGGACTCACGGTACCAACACACAGACAATTCAGTTACAGTTACTTATCACACTGGACCACATGAGTAGTAAGATGTAAGACACGTGTAACTTTTTAATGGGGCTTTCCACTGCATGGTACCTACTCTACTGGACTCTACTGAATTCTACTCTCTGTTTAGTTCTTGGTTTGTTTTCCGCAGTAGTCTCTAACAGGAACATCGGGCTTTGGAAACCACAACAACATCGGCGGTAACATTAAATGTTGTTTACTCATCATGTATTGTCGTGTTGTGTTGTTTGAACACAGCTCCGTCATCAGTTTAGACAGATCTGTAGAGTTTGTTCCTTCCTTGTTGCAGCGTTCAGCTCTTGCTGAGTTCATTTGTCGGCCACCGATCCAAGGAATGTTTGATCTTTGCTGTAGCTGGAAAATTTCCAGATAGAGAGTTTGTGCTGCATTGCGTGGCGTAGAGTGACGACTCTGGACAATCAGTGCTCTGCAAGGTTTACATGCCACAGTTTAGTCCCTAGTTGGCTCGCTCTGAACCATGAGAGAGAAGGGACCCACACCAAATTAACCTGATGGAAAAACAGAAAAGCTGAGTAGATTTGAGTAGGTACCATGCAGTGGAAATACGTCATAAAAGGCTAATTAAACCCCAAACCACTTTGACATGAGCCATATTGTGATGATCATAATGTTTTGGTCAGAGCGTCCTCTAAAGAGCAGATCTTGTGGGGTGTTCCTGGTGCACAGTGGTTCCTGGTATGCAGTTAATACTTGCTAAAAGTGGTCTAAAGAAAATTAAGAAGTGACCCAGCGTCAGGGTCTTGGGCCCCCAAGCCAGTGATGTGTGAGAGAGACAAGTACTGAGCACTGCACACTGGAAACACCTAACCCTAGCTTACAGCATCAGTTTCAGGAACTGACAGTTCACACCCTGCCTGATATACCACTGTAAAAAAATCATCAGTGTTATTCACATTACCTGTGGTTTTAATCTTGTGCCTGATCAGTATATGTTTGAGTAGTGTTCCAATCAAAATATTAAAATGCAGTCTTTCTCCTAGCTTTAGTATGGAAAGTGAAAGCGATGGAGTGGAGGAATCTCGTCCCCCCAGCCAGGAAGCACCTTCCCCTCCCCACAAGCTCAACACGGTCAACCTTAAGGTACAGTTTAGGTTCATGTGCACTGAGAATGTACTGAGAATGTCGCTGTACTGAATTTTCTACATTTCTGGGTGTCAATTTTGGATGCTGATTTTGATTTTGTTTTAGTGTTTTAGATTTTGACTAGAATGTGTATTTGTTTTTGTCTCATTTTATTAATTGCCGGACAGCCTACGGGCCTTTTTGCTTACTGTCTTACTGACTGACTGACTTCTAATGTTGTAACGCGCATGCGAGAGTAGGAACTGTTAGTTCAGCCATATTTCACAGAGAGAACTTAAGGTGGCGCTACTACACTGTCTGTTGTTAGTCCAGTCATATTTCACATTCCAGTTTGTGAACTATATTTGGAACCATTTGGAACCAGAAAAATTAGTTCTCAGTTGGAACCAAAGAACAGTAGGTTCTTCAGCATGGACCGTGTCTGAATAATAGGAAATAAGACAGAGCATGCTCTGTGTTTCTGGGGCTGTGTTTGGTGCATATTAGCCAGAGCCTCAGCTCTGCATTGGATAGTTCACAAGCCCAGCAGGACGCTCGGAACTCAGCAACATTTACACATCTCACAGAAAGAGGAAGACTGCTGGATTTGTCTTATTTCACGTGAGTGTGTGCATTTGCCTGAAATATTGTAAAGGGAAAATAGTCTAATATAATCTAATATTTGCCTTGAATTTTTAAAGGTTTTCTTATTTTAGAGGTATTATTTATTACATTCATAACCATAATTAAAAATTTATTTTACAATTAAAAGCATATTAAAATCCAATATTATGGAAGGTTTTTGCTCAAATACATTTGGCATTGATTTAACATTAATGTTTAAAAGTAATGTTCAAAAGCGCTTGCACACCTAGGATGACCCTGTCTCAAAAAAGGCTCCCAATTCACATTATTTTAAATTATCCCTACACTATTCAATATACAGTGCACTGTTATGTTGAACTGAGTTCAGGAGGGTAGTGAACGATTTCGGACTCAACCACTTGTGGGTTTTTTAACCAAACAACGCAGTGAATTATGGGTATCTGCTATCAACTGTTGTATATAGGTTGTATGCTACTTTTATGCAGTGCATTTTGGGATTGTTTGAGTGCAGTAAAAACTGTCCACTATGTTTTTGGACACTACTGCAAAATAGCAGAACCCCAAAACTAGTGCACTAGGTGTTGATTAGGGCACGGCATGAGTCAACTCCCAGAACTCTATGAATCATTGGCTGACAGTTCATACAAGAGACTCCCAGACACTTAAAGAATTGATTCTTTAGGAGTCAACTGTTCTTCACTGTTCCGCACCAGCTGCTCTTATTGCCCTGATAACTTTAAAAAACTGAGCATTTTCCTGTTTTATTTCCTTGTTCTTTTCTTTCCTGTTTGATGTTTAGTTTTGTTTTGTTCTCCTTGTAGATGTTGGGAAAGAAGAGCCCAGAGTCCTGCGCCAGAGAGAAGATGATCAAGAGAGGATTCGACAAGGTAGGAAGGGTAAATAAACCTAACCATGCTTTACACAAACAAGCCTTGTTCTGAATGTGTGTGTGGCTTTTCAGAGCTGTAAAGTGGGTCTTGTGTTCTTTCAGGCTTACACAGAGGAGCTGGTGGACCTCCATCGTAGACTGATGGCTCTGAGAGAGAGGAATGTCTTACAGCAGGTCAGAGCACACTTCATGTCTTTGTGTGCTTTTGTGTCTGTTTGCAGCTTGGTCTTTCCTTTGGTCTGCTCTGGGCCAGGGTTGGAAATACTGTTGGAGGGCTTGTGGTGTTTTGACCAAAGCAGGTCACAGACGTTTCATTAAGAAACAGAACAGAGTTTTCTGTATAGCACCAAAAAACGCTCCCAGTATTTTTACACAGACCCCTTTTTTAGCTCTGACGCTTGTCTGATCTGTGTTTCAGATAGTGAACCTCATCGAGAAGACTGGCCATTTCAACGTCACCAACACCACCTTCGACTTCGACCTGTTCTCCCTGGACGAAACAACTGTGCGTAAACTTCAGAGCTACTTAGAGGCCACCTCCACATGACAAAGGGCATATCTTTCTTCTTCTCTCTCCTCTCTCTCCTCACTCGGAGAACCAAAAGCCTCCAAACAGGCTCAGAGGCAGAGGAACAGGTACTGAAAGCAGTGTATAAATGCACAAAGAAGACATTACTGTAACAATACTGTAACAGATAAAAAAAGCACGAGGGCTGGGGTGGCCTTCAGGGTCCATCAGATGAAGGCAACACTTCGTATTTGCACTAAAGCTAAAGATAATATTGGCACAATACTGTCCAGAATGGACTTGGGTTTCGCCATAGCCATTGCAAATGTTATTAATATTTATTCACAGTATTGAGAAACGGTAGTGCCAGAGACGAAACACTGATGGCACTGATAACCTGCTCATGTCTCCAAGGGCTTTGTGCAACGTTTTCTCACTGTACACCATTGCAACTGTGTCTGCCCTTATTTATCTTTGCCCTTTGCAGAAAAAATACCCAGCTGGTATGTTAATGTGGAAGAAAATGGCAAGGAACAAAACTTAAAGGACTATTTCATCTAGAAATGCTATAATAATGATTAATCAATAATCTGGGTCAAGTTTCTTGACTCCTATAGGGACTACTAGCCTTTAAGAATGGGCACATTTATTTACATATTCAGATATCTGAATTAATCTAAGTATTGGTTTACTTAAAAATGTATTACATTAAAGCAATTATATGTAGTATTTTACCTTACAGCTTCAAAATCAATGTGATACTCCACTGAACTGAAATTGTGTTGCTTTAATTTCTCAAGCTTTCTGCATAGTACAGTGGCTGGAAGTTCACTAACACACTCTGTTTAGTCTGTATATGCTGCTAAAACAGCCCATATAAATGTCATAAAAACTAGTCTGACATATCCTAGAGCAGTGGTCGCCAACCAGTCAATTGCAATCGACAGGTCTATCTTCAAGACCATGCAAGTCGTTCGTGATAAATCATGGCTGCTTCAGTTATAGCATTTAAGTTACTATAGCTGCATCATTCTGTATCTGCAATGGTTCGCCAGCTACTTAAGCAGGGACATATAAAGCCGGGGTAACGCAGGATTTGTGTCTGCAAATACTGACACGCGAATTCTGGTCTCTGACCAGTAGTGCTGCTGCTCTATCTCTGCTCTCTCTGAGTCAACACAGCGGCAGCGCTGAAAATTTTGGTTTCAAAACAGGAGATATTACACAGATATTTCATGCGGATTACATATTACAACACAGTGAGAGTCACACTATACTCCAGTGTTCTGTCAAGTTGTGCTACCCTGTGGATATATGCGACAATATTGTGCTTAGTACAGCCGCCAAAAAAAAAGTAGGATATTTGGATGGGCTACAAGAAGTATATCAGGAAGTGCTCCCAACAGAAGGAATGCCCTCATGAGGGCAAAGATAAGGTAATTGTAGGTCATTTCACTGATAATACGTTGATTATAAATGTATACATTTTTGAATATTTGTTTCAGCAGGTACTTACAGATATAAGATTGTATAATGCACCGGAGAAAAAAAATGGGAGATTTCCAATGAAAAACACATGAAAACAAAAAATTGTGTGTCTGAGCATGCGCAGAGCTTCTGTAGGATAGTTACCAATAAGAAGCACAACATGTCAGAACACCTGTTTAGCTCTTACAGACAGCCTTAGGCACTACCACTACAGCCAACCCTCAGCTGTACATTAATGAAGTAAGTAATTCTATGCTATTGGAGGCGATGGGGACATACACAGCTTTGTTTTTTAAGCAGCCTAAGCCTGGCATTTAGATTGGTAGATCTTTCATTTGTTCAGATTTCAAAAGGTGATCTTGTACGTAAAAAGGTTGGTGACCACTGTCCTAGAGCATGTTCCTTTGCGATGACCAATAGGAGGACAGAGCACTGTCTGGTGCGCATATGTAAACACAGAGAAGAGAAAGAGGGAGGCTGCTGCTGCAGCTGTCAGGTGGAAAAACAAAACTAAAGAAATGCTCTTGACTTTTTAACACATTACCTCAAGTTCTCTTTGCAGGACAGACAGCATGTTCTCTCCTCCTCGAAACACACAGGAACGGGTCCATAATCATGTTTTTTTCTTCTTCTTTTTTTTGGAACACAAAACCGCCAGCAGCACACAAAACACTTCTGTAGCCATGATTGAAAGTTTCTTGACCCGCCTCCCTGCGAAACTCTGAATACAAAGAATGGTCCGTGTCACACGTGTAGTGTTGCCAGTCTCCTGACCAAGACATAGCACCAGTATATAGCGCTCATCTGACATTGTGAAAGTCATGAAAGACAAAAATGTTGTGTAGTCTGATCCCGCCATTAGACTGAATGAATTTCTGAATGAATATGTATGAAGGTGTAGAGTTACACTTAAGACACTTCTAAGCCATTAGAGTTATTTTGGAAACAACTTCTGTTGTTCCGACATATACAGGGTGGGCCATTTATATGGATACACCTAAATAAAATGGGAATGGTTGGTGATATTAACTTACTGTTTGTGGCACTTGACAGTATATGGGAGGGGGGAAACTTTTCAAGATGGGTGGTGACCATGGTGGCCATTTTGGATCAAAGTTTTGTTTTTTCAATGGGAAGAGGGTCATGGAACACATCAAACTTATTGGGAATTTCACAAGAAAAACAATGGTGTGCTTGGTTTTAACGTAACTTTCATGAGTTATTTAAAAGTTTCTGACCACTTATAAAATGTGTTCAAAGTGCTGCCCATTGTGTTGGATTGAACCTTCTTCTCCCACTCTTCACACACTGATAGCAACACCGCAGGAGAAATGCTAGCACAGGTTTCCAGTATTCGTAGTTTCAGGTGCTGCACATTTTGATGGTATGGTGTGGTATATGGGGTACAAAGATAGTGGGGCCATTCTTCATCAATGGAAACTTCAAGGCCACTGGATATGCGAAATTGCTACATGATGATGTGTTTCCCTCTTTATGCACTGAAGCTGGCACGTTCCCTGAGTTTTTCCAGCAAGACGGTGCACCGCCACATTATAGGTGTCAGGTCCGAGCATTCCTAGATAAACAGTTTCCTGGAAAGTGGATTGGTCATCGTGGGCCAGTTGAATGGCCCCCAACATCTCCCGATTTGACCCCCTTAGACTTTTATCTTTGGGGTCATCTGAAGGCAATTGTCTATGCTGTGAAAATACGAGATGTGCAGCACCTGAAACTACGGATACTGGAAGCCTGTGGTAGCATTTCTCCTGCGGTGTTGCTATCAGTGTGTAGTGTGTGAAGAGTGGGAGAAGAGGGTTGCATTGACAATCAAACACAATGGGCATCACTTTGAACACATTTTATCAGTAACTTGTAAATAACTCATGAAAGAATAAAGTTACGTTAAAACCATTAACACCATTGTTTTTCTTGTGAAATTCCCAATGAGTTTGATGTGTCCCATGACCCTCTTCCCATTGAAAAAACAAAAGTTGGATCCAAAATTGCCGACTTCAAAATGGCCACCATGGTCACCAAGTTACCCCCCTCCCATATACTGTCAAGTGCCACAAACAGTAAGTTAATATCACCAACCATTCCCATTTTATTAAGGTGTATCCATATAAATGGCCCACCCTGTAGATTAATTCAGATGAGAGAGGTGTTATAGGGGTTAACCGAGGGCCAGACAGGGACTTTAAAGGCTGGGTAACAAATTTATTTTTAGTTTTTAGCGATAAAACAAAATGGAAAACGGTCAAGTGGAAATTTCAATGCTTTATTTGGAGCATATAAAATGTATTTCTAGAGGAAAAAAATTAAAAGGTAAGCAAAATGTAGGTTGTAGACCTTTTTAAACAAATATGGAATTTCAAATAAAATCCAAATTGATTTATCTTTCATTCCTACAAGCATTTATGCATGATTATTAACATTAGCATTTCTGGTTGAACTATTGCTTTAAGGAGAAATATTTAGCCACATAGATTTGTATCTCCTCATGTTGAAAACAACAACAACAACAAAATGTACACACCCTTAAAGCTTTGATAATAATCTTCTGAAGTCAGGTCTTCTTCGGTATTAAGCCTCATTCCCATATTAGGAGTTCCAGGTGTAATGAATTGACTCTTAACCATTGCTGTGGTAAATGAACAAAAGTGTTTCAAACCAGATACACTTCTTATACTCAGTACAAAAGGAGTTGTTTTGAGCTGCTAGTTATTGTGTATCTACTGAAGCTGTTTTGACATGGTCCTTTTCCTGTGTTCATTATTACACCCAAGTAATATTTAATGTAGCCAGATAGTAAAAGTAATACTTTTACATGCTGCTCTTCCCACCCCTGCTCACTAACTCAGGTTGAAAAATACACACAGGAAGAGACGCTTCAAGTTTGGAGCATTTTTGTTCAACACAGGATGTGATATTGGAGACCCCCTGTCGCACACAGTACCCTCATCCTCAGGAGGATGAAGGCAAACAAGTACTTTCTCCAAGAAATATAAGGCCAACCCAAGGCTTCTTTTCAAATAGCCACAGAACAGCTTATTGTAAGTGAGGAGAATGAAAACTGTCCAGAACTTTCACAGTAGCTGTCAGATGGCCATGCTTGCTCACACCATGAGCACAGAGATGGGAAAGAGGGATCCCTCCTCTGGGGGCAGCAAGTAGTGTGACATTCACACAGCACCAATGTCCTGGGGTTGTAGGATCGAGGCCCACTCCAGGTTACTGTCTGTGAGGAGTTTGGTGTGTTCTCCCCGTGTCTGTGTGGGTTTGGATGGGAGATCCAAAAGTGTCCATAGGTGTGAGTGTCACTGTCATCTGGCTGCTACAAGTGCAAAATATCCAAGTTCCACAGCAAGGTTTCGTCCAATAAACATAAAGCACTTTTTAGTAAAATGCTAAAAGTGTCTGAAAACTAGAAATTCAAAATGTAAGCAAAAAGGGTTGAAAAACAAAACAAATAAGGGCAGGGTGTATAACAGGCTGGGTTGGCAGTGAGGTCAAAGACACCATAGAAGGATTAGGTTGGTATCTTGGGTAACTGTAATTATAGTCCAGCACACAAAATATATGACAATTATTAAAATAAAAATTATTGATTCAATTATAATAATACAATTTTAACAAAAAATCACCTTAAAGGGACACTAGTTAAGATTTGGTGTTTTTGCTCCTGGGCTCCCCCTACAGTTGTAGGGTATAATATACTTTTATAGCACTGTCCTGAAATCGAGGGCTGGAGGGAACGGGGTGGTTTCCAACCCTCCAAAAGTTACATAGTGCTGTTTCTACAGTGCTGAGCCTGCAGTAGCAATAACAGAGGCTCTGTTCTCCATATTACAGCTCAGTGGATCATCACAATTATTTAGATGCTGTAATTGTAAGGTAAAAATGCTACCCAGTGCTCCTTTAAACTGACGCTTAAGAGAGTATGCCAACCGGTAGTAGAGTTGCGACAGTCAGCAGATGTGTAAATTGGTTAGCATGTTGTTAGCATCACTGTATTTCTTCCAGCCCCCATAGCTGTCCCTGTCAATGTAGTCTTTTATTTTTCTCATAGAGAATACAGGCTTAGACCTGGAACTCCTTATATGGGTATGATGCCACATGCAGAATGAGGACATGGCTCATTGGGCTGTGGATGTTCCCACTGTTCATCTAATGGAGGGAAAAGCTGTCTGCCTCCATAGTGCCTTCTCAAGACAGTATTTCTTCATTAAATACTGTCACTGAACATATTTTTTCTCCTGGCACTTGTCCAGCATTAGCTGAACCTGCAGTCCTGGACTCAAGGCCCTTTTCTGGGAAGTGTGTGCAGAATATTCAGAGGGACTGATCCCTGTCAGTGTGTGTTAAAAATGTCCAAACTGTTCCCTGTTTTGTTTAGTTTTGGGATGGTGTTGGATTTATGTTTATTTATATAACTTTGCACTTTTTCTGGTCACTTCAGTGCTTTGTACTTGGGTCAGATAACTATATTTATTTATTTTTTATTTTAACATTGACTTCCAAAAATGTCAACATTTTTGTCCATGTTTTAAAATCAATACTATATTGAAAGTCATATTTTTAATTAATAAACTTTTTTTTGATGATGTTGGACACAAGTCTTCTGTCACCCTCAAGTATTATTATTAGCTGTATTATTATTATTATTATTATTAATTGTATTATTATTCTCAGTGCAAATGTATTGTGTCAGGTACGTACTGTATTGTCTGAGCAAGTTGCATTCTAAAAAGCGGAGCTTCTTGACACGTCTTTCTCCATGTTGTCGTCCGTTATCCATCAGTCCTTTGGCATTGAACGTACTGTACAGAAACAGAAAAGCGCTTCCAGAGGCGCTCAGGAGTACGATGCTGATTAAGCTGGAAGGTCAGCACCAGGGCGTTCTGCAGTGTGGAGACTGTTTGCATGATAAACTGTATAAAGAAGGACTCTGATGATTCCTCCTTTGAGGAAGTGTCTGTGCTGAAATTACATGGAATGACCCCAGAAATCACTGTTTTAAATGCATTTGAAAGCCCCTTGTTGAGTTATGTATTTTGTTGATTTGCAAAATGGAATTAAATTAAGATAATCTCAACAAAATTAGACATGTCAATTTTAGACCACAGTTTCTATTTATTTGCTGATCTTAATACATTAAAGAATACATACATTTGCATATTTAATTATCTGGTTCATTGACATTCAGCACATATGTGAAATGTGTTTTCTGTTCTTTGTTTTATTCAGTTATTTTCATTTAAACAAAATACATAATTTTTGAGCTGGTCCAAAGACTTCCTTAAAATTATGTATGGTTACTAACAAGTATCTACATTTTGTTGTTTGTTTATTTTATTTGTTTTTATTATATTTATTTAAATGACAAAAAGTATCTCATGAACATGGCTTGTAACTCCCTCACACACTCATGTTTAGCAGGGTAAAGATTCTCTGCAAGGGGGTGCCATTCTGACTCCACTAGCTTTTGGAGTGTCATAAAGCAGTGCTTTACATCAGTGAAACTGTGTCCTTGTATTTTTAAAGTTAATAATAATAAAAATTGCAAAGCACAAATAGGCTTTAAAATATTTTATTGTAGAAAGATCAACTATAAAGGTATATAAGAATATACAAGATTTGGGGTCTACTGAACCATCTGGTCTACTGTCTACTGATACTGGTCTACTGTCTACTGATTTGGGGTCTACTGAACCATCAGTGACACATTGTTTTATTAGTGAATCTCAGATTAACTTCAAATTTTAAAAATCACTAGAGCTTTATGTTCCTTGGGATGTAAAGGAGTTCCTTCTGCCACCAACAACTGGCAGCATCAGCTATTAGGGAGGAAACACACCCTAGACATGGTGCCACTCCACCACTGAGTCTCTCTCTCACCCTCTTTTTTACTCTCTCTCTCTCTCACACACACACACACACAGTCACATATAACTATGGAGTTTTAATATCTCATAGCCAATTCAGCTAACAACATGTGTGTTCGGACTGGGAGGAAAGCAGAGCACTTGAAGGAAACCCAGGAGAGGACTGAATCTGGGACCCTGACACAACAGAGCTCTGTGGCAGTGGCAATTCAATTCTTAGTCTATGACTAAACTTAATCCATACAGAGGGAATAGACCCAATATGATTTTAGAATGAATAATTATTCAGAATTAAGTGTAAAAACTCCAACAGCACTGCTGTGTCTGATCCACTTGTACCAGTGAAACACACCGCCCAAGTCATACCTGCTCTGTAGGGATCCTGAGATTGAAGAACAGAATGAAAACTGGCAAACAAAGTATGCCGAGCAACAGACTCCGCTAGTACATTCTGTAATTGGTGAGTAAGAAAAAGTGCTCTTAAATAGTCAGTGGAGCTGAGAGAATGGACAGTGAGTGTATGAATACTGCCTATTCTGTTGCTCACTTCAGAAAGGGACATTATTGCTTAGGGAGAGAATTGGGACACGGCTTTATTAGACCGCAGACTTTTATTTTGAAATGTAGAGCCTAATTCCCATCCAGTAGAGACAGATCAGTTTACCGGGAACGTATAGGAAACCTTTGAGGAGTTTCAGTTGCATTAAATGTCAGTTTTATTGTTATAAAATAGATATATACACATATGTACTGAAAAATACATCTGAAACTGAATCTGCAGTTTACATCGGAGGATTTCCGTTAATTGCATCTGGGCTGGAGTAACAGAAATCTGGCAATATATCCGGCGATTTACCAGCAGAAATCAACGTACGTGTAATATTTAAGTTGTTTATTTAAACAGTAACTTAAATATCAGTTGTGTGTGTGAAATTTGCCCTTGCCGTTTTGTGCCTTTTTGTGCAGTCTATTTTACTACATCTGCGGTTTCCTCTGGAGAAGAGCAAATTCCCTGCACTCTTGCATATATTTTTAACATTTATATATTTTCCGTCGTCAAATCCTTAGTATTCTCATTACAGACTGTGCATCGAGTAGTTTTCTGACACGAAAATGTCCTGACCTTATTTATCCAGTCTAAATTATATTCTTTTAGCCGATTTCTCGTTCCAATTTTTCATTCCACCTTAAATGTTGTTGCGGTGAGTGGAATTTCTGCTCCGTTTAAGGTGGAGCGGAGAATTCCAGATTTAAAAGCAGTCGACAGATTTCTAATATAATTAAGGACCTTTACAAAGAGTTTGTTCCTTATATACTGCATTAAACAGCTTCTAGTCTCCTGGTAAGGCTTTACACTAGATGTTGGAACACTTGCTGTGTGGGTTTGATGGTGTTCAGCCCTGAAACACATCTCCAAGTCATCCTAAAGGTACTGAACGAAGCACCATTCTTTCAGAGAACAGTTCCACTGCTCCACAGCCCAATGCTGGAAGTCTTTATATTTGTCTCGCACATAAATTCACATAGTGGTCTTGAGCTCATTTGCAGCTGCTTCAGAAGGTCTCTTCTCTGAGATGAAATGGAAAATGCAGTGTGTCGATTTGTGGTTACTTTGTATGTATGAATATATTTTATTCCTCTTCTACAGAGGGGATCTCTTATGGTCCTCGGCACCTGAAAGGGGTAGAAGATGAGTTCTCAGCAGCAGTATCCTCGACCACCTCCGTCTTCTGGACTGAATCAGGCCCCACAAGCTCCCAGCGGAAACACTGCAGCAGCTCCAGGTAAACAGAACAGTGCAGGTGAGTGGCACTTACCTACAGAACCTCACAAAATATATACAACAAGAAAATAGTACACACAGATAAAGGGTTAAAGCTTTGTTTCCTACCATTGTGTCTTTCCAGCTTATTCCAGACTTACACTAACATTGTGTACTAGTGAGGCAGCAGCTGAAATGCAAGGCTGGGGGCTGGAAGATCAGTGGTTCTATCATCTCAACTGGCAGGAAATATTAGGGCAGCGAAGTGAAGGGATAGCACTTTCTCCTTTCTTATAACCTATGGCTGAAGTGCCCTTGATCAGGGTCCCTACTTTTACACAGCTCTGACCATACTTATCATTTTAGTACCTCCTGAAACTGGCTTGAATATTCTCACTCATTTACTCCTGTTTAGCAGACTGAAGTTTACCCAAAGGGGGGCGCCAGTAGTGCTCAAACAACTTTTGTTTGGCATCAGTGGCACTCTGTGCGATTGTTTGCTTGTCATTGTGTCCTGTTTCTCAGAATCGAATCTTGGATAAACCTAGATAAGCATAGCATGTTTTCTGTGTTTGTTCTGTAGGAGGCCAGGAGGAAAGCGGCCGTGATTCTGACCATGCTTCTGTCAGTCTCAGAGATGATAAACAGGAGACTGTGGTGGTCCGACCATACCCTCAGCCCCAGACTCATGGATCAGGGCCCGCTTTACAGCCTCACCTGCCCCAGCACCTGAAACTACAACCTGGAGCTGCTACTTCCAACACCTCCCCTCACCTGGCCCAACATCTTCCTCTTCAGCCTGGAGCTGCACCATCAGTTCCAGCTATCTCCAATACCATCCCTCACATGCCCCAGCACCTGCCCCTTCAACCTGGAGTTACAGCCTCACTTCCAGTATCCTCCAGTACCTCTGCTCATCTGCCTCAGGGCATCCCTCTGACCTTTGCTGAGGTGCCAGGAAAGGTAAAGTTTCTGACCTTTTACTGTCTTGAGCTTCATGGAGTATGATTTTGAAATATGTAAGCCACTGTCCTGCATATTTTTTTTCGTGTTTTCTGTCTTGACATGACAGGCCTTGGCCAGAAAGTTCTTGTTAATGAGCTGCTGGTGAATTGTTAATGAGTGGAATAGCTGGATCTGGTTGTATAGGGAGCAGGGACAGGGCATGCTCCAGGACCAGATTTGGGTACCACTTCTCTATTGGGGCTTTTCCACTGTGTGATGCCTGTTCCACTGGACTATACTTTGTTTGGTCCCTGGCTGGTTTCCATTACTACAGCTCCCCCCAGAAATGTATCCGATGTTGTCTCAAAACCCCATCTCTAACGAGAACAGTGGACTTTGCAAACCACAACAACAGTTGTTGTAGTTGCGTTCTCATAACGCATAACTAGGTTAAACGCAGCAAAACAGACACAAAGTAAAAACGGGGAAAATGAGAATGGAGAAGAAGGAGAACCGAGTGAAAACGGCTAAAATCCATAGCTTTTGCTCCTTGCTGCTCACTGCTGTGCACTCGGGTCAGGGTGAACAGCGAGCAGCTAATTATTATTTAAAGTAACAGGTGCTGAAAGTGGCATTCTGAACAGGGCTGGTTATGATCTGTTTCTGTTTTTTAGTGTACTCTGAAGACTCCTGTGTCCAGTCGTGTCATTGCCCCTGCTCCGGTGCCAGCTCAGGGGCATCTCGCTGTGCCACATAAAGTCCCAGGTCACATCACGGTCACCATGGAGAGCGCCATGCCCCAAGCGCCTGGGATCCCAGTGGCCACCATCAGCGGCCAGCAGGTAGAGAATGCTGCATCTGCGCATTCTGCATAACTTGTGTTTCAGCAGGGGACAATGTTACATCTGTAGTGTGTCAAGTTAGGGAACTTAATTATACTATATTTGTTGTTAATTTTATGTTAAGGCCTGTTTACTCTTGACATGAGTTTTTGGTGTTCAGATCTCATTTGGATTTCACTCGTCCGCATGAAAAGCCAGGTGTAAACACCCCCAAGATGCACTGTGATCGGATTGAGATCAGATCATTAAAACCACATTCTGAGGTGGTTAGAGACAGATCTCATCGACGTTTAACACCAGTGTAAACAGAATGCACTTTTCGTGTCCGGATAGATTTACGCAAGTGGAAACACATCGGTTGAGAGGACGGAGAGTGCTGGTGTGTGTTTTTCTGGAGATCAGTGTCCATAGTCGACAGGATTTCTATGTCTGTAAAACTGTAAACAATTCTTTCCTCAGTCTTGAATTCGACGTCATGGCCCTGGACAGTTGCAGCTCAGACTGCTGCAAAAATCACAGAAAGCAGCCTTTTCCTCTGCCACTGCTGATGATTCCCTGCCTGTTTTAAATGTTTATTCGTGAGGTTTGAGAGTCTAAAACACACTGGGAGCAGCAGGTGAAAAACCATGTTTACAGCCGATTAGAATAAGTAAATCTGAAATGATGTGCGCAGTGGTGTGCCTTTATACTTGGGAAAGCAAAGTCAGATCTCATGGTCAGACTGGGGATGCATTTTAATGACAAATGTAAACAGAATCTGGTCAAAAAAATCCAGACAAAATGCATGTTAATTGCAGATGTAAGCAGACACTAAGCTGCATTAACTCCAATAATCTTATTTCAGCTTCATGCTTATAATTATTTTCTACTTAAAATTGTAATATTTATGGAAGTTTACATTGTCCTTGTGTCATAGAGATTGTAGTGTACCTTGAGGGAACACAACGGGATTGGAAGACCACCGGTGTATGATTTTAAAGCTTTGTTTACAAGTTGCTAGAGTTACAGTTAAATAAAATGTGTGCATTTTATTTTGTAGATGGTGAATTTCTAATGTGTTTTGTAAGTTACTGGATTTCATTATTAAGTTTATTATAAGTGTTTGATTTGGTTTGCTCTCAGGGTCACACTGGAAACCTCCACCGCATCATGGCCAATGTCCAGATCATCCGCAGCGGAGCTCCTGCTCTCCAGATCGGATCATCTCCGGCTCCACAGCACCAGTTTCCCTCCCATTTACCCAGAGGTCAGTTTGTCTTTCCCACAGTGTCTGACAGTTATATCTGAAGTAGTCAGACTAAGGCTAAATCTGTGCATTAGCTTATAAAACAAGTTACCCAAAAAATAAATTTGCAGCCATGGATCATGACAAATTATTATTAATTCACAATGTTGAGTGTTGCATAGAGTGACTGTCAAACTCAGAAGCCTTAATGGGGACATATTATGAAAAAAAAAATCTTTTGTTCAGTGCATGTTCACATTAATATGTGATTCTGGAGTCCACCAACCCACACACTGTGAAACAAGACCCCCCAGTTCTGTGCGCTGCCTAAGTCCGAAAACATGGGATTAAACGTGCCGTTCTGACTTCAAGTGCTTTTTTAAAAATACTGAGAATGACATACAAACATTTATGTAGCGTAATATTTAAATTTATATATAGAATTGCTCATAGAATAATTTAACCATTATTATTAGTGATGCATGATATATTGTGGCCGCTATATGGATTTATTATTTTTTTGTTATTGTTATCAGTCCGTTATTGGAATTTAGATTGGATTCTCTCACTATTGAGGGTGAAAACTAATTTAAAATATCAGTGATGCTCACATATACACACACACACACACACACACACACACACAGAGCAGGTTAAACAACAGAAAGTTTCACTCAAACACCAGTGCAGGAGCCTTTCTTATATAAAACACATGAAAATAGATATGGAGCCATTCTATATCTGAACACGATGAAAAATTATCACACGCCCACTCAAACACTCTCAATCTCGCTTGCTCTGAGCTGCTTTATGTTGCTCTCTCTCCCTAGCTTTCCAAACAAATCCAGCGCTGCACTAATTGATGCCCCTCTAGAAACCAGCAGTAAATCTTTGATAAAAATATAAATTAACTACATCAATCTTAAAAGATAAAATTTAAAAAGTACAGAAATGTACAAATACTGAAGAAAAGGCTTGTCCTATAAAAAAAAAAAAAGGTTTTTGCTTCAATCCCATTTGATTTTGCTTTAAGTAATATCGGTATTAGATTTTTTAATTATCAGTTATCGTATCAGCCCCAAAAATTCTAAATTGGTGTATCCCTGGTTATTTTGACTAGCTGTTTCAGGTTTTTAGACGGCAGAGAATGTGATTATTTAGTACTAGGCCTCGGACCTTGTTTGAACTTCTGCCTTGTGTTATTGAGTTTAGGAGCTGCAGCAGCCGCTGTTATGTCCAGTACTAAAGGAGCGACTGTTTTGAGACCAGCGTCCAGCCCAAACACCGGCCCAGGGCAGCCTACTGTCCAACACATCATCCATCAGCCTATTCAGGTTCCTGTCTTTGTAATTCATTAATACCAACAAGTTTTAAAATGCGGAAGAGGAGATACTGAATCAATGCCATAGTCTGAGACCAAATGGATAATTTTGAAGAAAGTTTTTCATTGTCGGATCTGACTGAGCAACAGTAGTAGGTCTCATTTATTTATCTATCTGGATCCATGATCAATTTGCAATAAATTAATGAGAATACATTTGATAGGTAATATGTCTCTGTTTGTCTTCCAGTCCCGGTCTGTAGCTAGCACCTCCACAGCGGTGCTACCCACAGTTGTGGCCCCAGTCACAGCCACCAGGCCCCAGTCTCCTGGCATCAGCACAGTGACGGCTCACTCGGGAGACTTGGTGCACGGGTAAGAGAAGAAATCAGCAACAAATCAGAAACAACAATTTCAGGGCTGTTAAAACCTACTGAAAGATCTTAGAGTCAATGCCGCTCTGACAGAAAGGGAACACAATATCAATGAGGCTTGTGCACACATGAGCACTTTTGATCTGTAATAACCATTTCACAATGGGAATCCCCAACAAGACCGTAATTTTGCAGACAGACAAAACATTGATCGTTATCACAGTGTGATTGTTTTTTTATATAATATATTATATCCCACAGTTGAATTCCTTCTAGGTGCAATTGAAAAGAGATAATGAATGTTATTCACTTCAATTTTCAGTGGGTTTTAATCTTGTGTGTGTAGTTTAAAACTATACTAGGCTCATTTTATTATTTATTGTCTTCTTGATAAAAGGGGAACTTGTATTGTTATTTTCATACTTATTTTCTTTGTTCTCTTTTTGTCTTCATTTTAACTCCTTCTGTGTAACGACAGACGTTCAGCTCTTACCCTCCACCCTCCTGCTGCGACTCTGAGCATCCAGAGGACTCCTCCAGCTCGGGACACGCCCACACGCATTACACTCCCTTCACATCCAGCCATTGGCTCTCAGAAGTCCCTCGCACATTCAGTGACTCAGGTGAGACATGTATTTAATAAACAGTTAAAAAAACAGCCAATAACAAGAGACTGCTCATAATGGTCAACCACAGACTCTTCTCATGACAGCCAATCAGAAAGCCTTTTCACAACCACTAATCACTGAGCCTTCTCTCAATATGAAAATATTGAATATCCATGTGCATAAATATTGTTTATTAATTGAGAAATGTCTTACTGCTCCTTGAATTCGCCACACTGCAGCACCCAGAGTTTTGGATGTTATGCAAGAAACTGAAATACATCTGTGCACTTTCTTTACCTTAATTTTCTTTCACTTTGCTGCAGAAACCCATCTTCAGCACTGTGACCCCTGCAGCTACTGTGGCTCCCATTTTGGCCACTAACACCACCCCATCAGCCACTACTGCAGGTGAGAGGACCCTAGGTCCAAACCCCTCAGCGTCCACAGTGTCCTTGAGCAAGACACCTAACTCCCTCCGGTGTGGTCATTGTATCAGCTGAGCATGTTTATATCTTCATTTTTGTCTGATATATAATGTGTTGTGTTTGTCCCTGCTTTTAATCTTTTGATTTAATTTTTCCTTTTGATATTTGTAAACTTTATATGGGAAACTCTATAGGGAAACTGCAGTGGTAGAGGGACATACGCAACTGGACATCACACATATATTAAATATCTGGCAATAATTAAGATAAAAAATGCTCATTTGTTTACAAGGACCACACAAATAAAGTGAATAATAAAACTATAAAGAAATAACAGTAGGCATTTAGATTATTAAAGGTGACTAGTCCAATAATTACTCTTATTGTGCATGTACTGGAAAATGCATATTTTAACTTGAATTTATTGTTAAATTTATTTAAAGACATACTGTTTGCTAATCAAAAATTAGCAAACAGTAATCATGGAAGGTATTATTTTTATATACGTTTTAATCCATAGAGTGCAACTAGCATGAGATGAAGAATCCAAATGCTTTGCAATTCCTGAATGAACCAGTTATTTTTTTTTCTCTATAATGTTTCTCTATTAACTAGGTTTAGCACAGTATCTTGGACTCCTCCAGACCATTAGGTGTCAGTATAAAGGCTGTTTAATAACATGAATATGAATCACTGTAGAAAATGAATGATTGCACTCTTGCTTTGCTTTACAGGATCCATTCCTCAAACCCAGATCTCCAGCAGTAACATCGTAGCAGTGACGATGGCGTCCCACTCTACCCACGCCACTGCGGTCACCACCTCCACCATCCCTGTGGGTAAGAGGCTCTCAGCTCATCCAAAAAAGCAGGGGTCATCAGTTCCTCCTGAGACTAAAGTCAGGATTGTCCATATGGAATTTCCCTGTTCTAGTCCCCTGTTGGCCAGTTTTTCTTTTTTTCTCTCTCTCTCTCCTTGGCTGCAGTTATGACTATTTTAGTTTATTTACATAAGCTATCTGTTAAAAACTGTCTGTTTGGTTACCTGAGCATTATTAGTGGGGGTGTGGATCACACTTAGTGAAGGGAATGAGAGTGATATCACTAGTTAGAACGGGTATGATTTGAGTAGGAGAGTGAGGCAAAGAAGAAGCAAGTGAAAGATTTGTTTGAAAAACAAACTATATATTTTTTTTCATAAATAAGTTTTTAATTTATTTATTTATTTATTTATTTAGGTTCACACTTGGAAAATTACATTCAGTGACAGTAAAATCTTTGACTCAAGCCTAACCCCGTAGTGTAGAACAATCATAATTGTTCTCTGTGAATAAAAAGTCGCAATCATCATATAAATCTGCTCAGAGAGCACGACCCGCTTGACAATATGTTCTTCTGCATGTTTCTTGCAATTATACATTTCCACCAGACAGGTTGCCAGTGCTTAAAGCTTAAAGTTGTTTAAGTTGATTTTATGTGGGAGTGTTCCTAACATAAGCCCCACCACTTTTCCATTCAGTAATCTATAGGATGCACCCAGATGCCTAGTTTGAGACTGTGATTACCATTAAGTTTGTAAATGTATAAAATTCTTTAGGCCTTTTATGTGTGCTTTGATTTTTCTTTTGCCATTAGCCAAAGTGGTCCCTCAGCCGATCACACACACTTCCCCCAGGATCCAGTCTGAGTTTTCTGGAGAGAGAGGAAACCTCATCCCCATCTCGGCCCACCGCTCCTCCCCTAACCCCATCACCATGGAGAACCGCAGTGATAACAGGTGTGCACTAGTTAAGTGATGGTGTTAATAATCATGCTAGGTTGTTAGGATTCAGTAATCACTGTGTGAGTATCAGTAATAACAATGTTGTATCATGTGCTAAAAACTGCTATATCACCTGTGATTTAGATAGACAGACAGACAGACAGACAGACAAACATAAATTGCAGTGGCTCAAGGTACAAAAAGGCAGCACAGCAGATTAAAAATTCACAAAATATAAATAGATAAAAAAACTGGCAATGTAATTTAAATAAAACTAAGAACTACTGAAAATATAACCGCACCCGGAGGAAACCCACGCAGACATAGGGAGAACACACCAAACTCCTTACAGACTGTCACCCGGAGTTGGGCTTGAACCACAACCTCCAGGCCGCCCTGCAATGTAAACATTCAGTGAGGAATTTGTATACATGCTTTATATGTATGTATGACTAAAGCAGTTAAATTGCAGAATTATGCCTTGAGAAACAAACATTGTATTCCCTTTCACCTTAAAGCAACACCACCAGGCTCAACATTATGGAAACTCCTCCCACTTCCCACTACTTTTCAGGACAGTGCTGTTAAAGGGAATTACACTCTGCAAATGTAGGGGTGCAATATTTGGCCCTAATATCACAATATTTCAGGGTATTTTGGCAATAATGTTATTCTTGATGTTAGGAATAAAACACTGAAAAATACTTTTATTAATTTCATAAACACACTATTTCAATAATATCAAGGATATATTAATACTAATTATATTAAATACATGTATTATATATTAGTAATAATAAATGGCAATATTAAACAACAGTAACTTACCAAGATTAAAATATTCTGTAAAATAAATAATTCAGTGTGTAAATATACCACACAACAAAAGTGCAGAAAGTGTGTGTGTGTGTGTGTGTGTGTGTGTGTGTGAACAAATGTAACCAATTATACAAAAAGTGAAAATAAAGCTTCACATTAAATGTTTAAACAAAAATACCGAATAGTTGCTGAGTCAGTGGAGTTTATCTGCTGAGGTTAGAGCTCATTGGCTGCTGAACTTTAGTAACAGAACAGAATTTTTGATTTTCAACCAGGTGCTTCTGCTCAAGAAGGTGAAACAGATTTGTGTTACCCCCTTCTGTTTTTATAGGCTTCTTTCATTTCTTATATAACACCATGGTTTATTGTACATCTGATAATTTGTTACCACGCCCCCTCCACACAAATGAAGTCACTTCCTTTTTTGGAAGCAGTATTTCTCCGCCTTAGAGCCACCTCTGTACTTTACTGTGCCTAAATGACTCATGTAAAGCACAGACAGTGTAATTTGGGTAACTGCATGACCTCATTACGTAAATATGGCGGAATATTATTGTTATCACAATGTTGATTTTTTTTTTTTTATTGTTTTATAAATGATGAGGATATTATCGCAAAGATACAATATGGCACAGCTCTACCCAGGAGCAAAAATACCAAAGCTTACCTAGTGTCCTCCTTAATGATGCAGCAATTACATTCAGGCTTCTTGCATGTGCTTTTGTAACTCATAATGTCTTTATTCTCTACAGACAATCCGTTCCTGTGCAGTTTCAGTATTTCCTGCCAACTTACCCATCAACCCCTTACCCTCTTACACACACCTACACTCCCATAACCAACTCGGTCTCCACCATCCGGCCTTATCCAGGTAACGAATTTAAGCTGAGCATGTCCCTACATCGCAATACGTAAACAACCCGGTCTCTCATGAAGTCCTGTGTAATCTTGTCTGGATGTTGTTCGCAGTGACAGCTCAAGCCCCCACAGCCACCGTGTCGGCTCAGAGCGGTGTGGGCGTGGCCTCTGCGGTTCACCTCAACTCCATGCAGCTGATGACCGTGGACCGAATCACGCAGATTAGCACCCAGAACCTCCAGCCCACCGCTGTGGCAGCTCAGAGCGTCCAGGCCTCAGCAATCACAGCTCAGGGGCTTCACACCTCCACCACAATTACACCCCAGAGCATCCAGGCCTCATCGGTCAACCCTCAACAGCCTCCAACTGAGGCCAAGACCTCAGGTCAGGAACCACAGAGAAGCGATCCAATTTAGTATTAGTTAGATGTCTAGTTACAAACGAATATACATTATCAGGACAAAAATTTGTGAACATCTGTTCAAGTATTTTAATAGGGAGTTGTTCCCATTTAAAAAAAATCTGTTCTTCAGGGAGTAGATGTTGGATCATTGTTGTGTGGCTTTCAGCTACAAGAGCATAATGGTGCTTTTCCACTGCCTGGTACCTACACGACTCTTTATTTTTCTCCATTGGGTAAATTTGGTCCTGGTCCTGGAACCAGGTTATTCTTTTAGTCTTTGCTCTCTCGTGGTTCCGAGCGAGCCGAGTAGGGACTAAACTGTGGCGTGTAAACCACCTTGCAGAGCACTGATTGTCCAGAGATTGTCCACACAATGCAGACATCCAGCACCAATTCTCCATCTGTAAAATGTCCAGCTACAGCAGAGATCACATGGTTTTTATCCAACTTACAACGGCAGCTCGTAAAATGACACTGTTGTCTTTTGAAGAGGTTCAAATGCTCCTTGGATCAGTGGCTGATGAAAGAATCCAGAGAGAGCTGGACACTGCAACAAGGAACAAACTCTGCTGATTTGTCTGAACGGATGATGGAGCTGTGTTCAGTCCCAGACAACAACAACAACACGGCAATACACAATGAGTAAACGATGCTTAACATTACTGCCACTTTTGATTGTCGTTTCCAAAGCCCACCGTTCCTGCTGGTTAGAAACGTTTTGGGGGGCCATGATGGAAAGACCATCTTCAGACAATCCGTTGAAGACATTTCAGCTTCTTCCCTCTTGTTGCAGATTTGGGTTCCCAATAGTTAAAAGCAATGGATGGAAGAATTCTTTTATAACTAAGGCGATAGGGATAGGGTTAATATATTTGTGAGATGCATATTTTTTAAACTGTCATGTGGTGTTGTGTTGTCCGGGGATGTTGTTTGTTTGTGCTGTTAAGTGTATCTGACTGCAAAACAAATTTCCCCTTCGGGGCCACTAAAGGAACTGCACTGAATTAAAATGTAACATGGTATCAGGTACCAAACAAGACTAGGGTCCACTAGAATCCCCTAGAGTTGGTACCATGCAGTAGAAAATCATCATGAGTGAGTTGGATGATAAGTTCTGGATCATAATTATTTCTCCAATACATAGCCAATGGCTTGCACACAGCTCCTCACACTTCTGTCTAACACATGGCATTGAGCATAGTGATCAACAGCATGTCTACATTTTTGGATCAAACGTTTATGGATTAATACAGTCATCATTCGTATTCAGAAGCCATATTGCCCCCTGTGCTTCCTGTATTGCAGTATGTCAGAATAAACGCCTGTTACAGTTTTTATATAATTAATATGGTTTTATTCTAGTGTTTGTTTCCTACCAGAATTTGTCATGTATCGTTCACTGTGGTCCCTAACTAACGACCTCCAACTTGGAAATGAATCAGGTGTATTTAACTTTCTGCCTGTTTCTCTTTATAGTTGTTTTGGCTGATGGTTCCACTCTGGTGGCGAACTCCATCAACAACGCCTTCAGCAGCACTCAGCCTGTTGCCATGGTAACACAGCCCCACCCTCAGAGCAGTGGGCCCGGGGGTCCTCCACTCATCTCTTCTCCTCGACCTAGCATTTTGCGCAAGAAACCCGCAACTGAAGGGTGAGTTTAAATAAATTTTACAGGTTCCTCAAAAATACAGGACTTGTTTATGAATAAAATTACCAGCAACACATTCTCAGCCAGTATCTAACAAAACAGGACAACTGCCCCCTTACAAGGGAAATAAAAACACCCATTAGGTTTTGTGTGCTGCCCAAGTCAGAACTCATGGGATAAAAAGAGCCAATCTCATTTTGCTCTGCTTCTGATGTCATGTGCTGAGGGTTTAGAATCTGTCCAATCACATCGCTGGACCCATGTTAATGTGAGAGCACAAAGACGAGGTTCAACACCGCAAAACACACAACGAGCACAGCGAAATAAGAGCACTGGGAAGAAAGAGAACCAAGCGAAAACGGCTTCTGCTCTTCACTGCTGTGTGCTCAGGGGCGGGGTGAACAGCGAGCGGCTCATTATCATTTAAAGGAACAGGTGCTGAAAGCGGGCGTTCTGAACAGGACTGTTTACACAGGGCAAGAAGGTTGCTGTGGGGTTTTGACCAAAGCAGGTCACAGTCATTTCATTAAGAACCAGAACTGTGATCCTTTCTGATAAGGAAGAATATGTTCACTTTAATATTCTTGGTTTTAGAACCTAGGCAAGGCTAGTTTATTCATAGAGCACTTTCATACAAAACATACAAAATGGTAAAGAACAATTACACCAGGCATACTGTGCACCAGGCATGCGTTTTTACTTTCTGAGTGAACATGTTAGAGCATTGGTGTTGACATGAGGAGGATGGGTTCCCTCATGCTCTGAGAGAGATACACCTGCCACTGTTGCCTCAATAGTGCCAACTTGGGGCCAGGACTGGCAATCCTGTAAAGCTGCTTTGTGGCAGCTCCAATCTAAAAATACTCCGTTAATAAAACTGCATTTACTGAAAACATAGTCTTCTAACCAAGAGCTCATATTGTAGAGCTGATCTGGGCCAATTCTGGTCATGTATCCAGCCTCAGGAAAACTGCACTAAACTGTATGCAGTCTGATTTTGTGTGTGTGTTGTGTGTTTGAAGAGCTTCTGTGAGGAAGAGCCTGATCCCAGCTCAGCTCAGTGACACAGGGAGGACAGAGGCGGGACTGAGGAACGCCTCTGGATCACCGCGACCGGCAGGGTACGGTTCAGTACTTTTTACCCCTAGGTTGCAATAATTACATTAGATTACTCAATTACAGAATACTCTGAAATTGGAAATGGAATATTAACATTTAAATATTCCAAATAAATAAAACATAAATTAAATAAACCCACTGTTTTTAAATAAATCAACATAATTACTCTAGAACAGAGAGACCATAGAAAACCATCTGTTCTCTGTTCTAGAGTAATTATGTTGATTTATTTGAAAACAGTGGGTTTATTTAATTTATGTTTTATTTATTTGGAATATTTAAATGTTAATATTCCATTTCCAATTTCAGAGTATTCTGAATATATTATTTGCTAAAAGTTCATTGCTCTATAAAGCAGTCTAATTTCATTACCAGTGGCATAAAATGGTCTTAAAATGACTATCATTTATCACAATTATTTCTGGGACAATATGTCGATCACATCATAAATATGGCTGTCATTACAGGCCTGATTGTGCCCCCAGATATTATTCCTTTCCCCTGCATAAGAGCATATATATATATATATATATATATATATATATATATATATATATATATATATATATATATATATATATATTTTAATCTAAAGCAGTTAAAGCTTTAGCAGTAGCTTTATCTAAGATCAGATTTATTGTTGGCTAGTTTTTCCAAGTTCTATCCGGCTGCTGTTATTGTTGCATTCTTTTTTGAGGGGGATATTGTTTAGTAATGGTTTATTGTCCTCTTTCTCCAAGCCTGGAACAAGGATATGCACTAAACAAGTGCTTCTTTTAATATAATGTTCCCATTAAAACTACTGGAGCTATGAAAATAAATGTCCTGATACAATGTGCTGTTTTTTTTTTTAGTCTCAAGCCCAAAGCAGAGGTTCTGATGGGTCTGGCTCCCACCTCGACAGCTGCAGTGGAGTCTGTTTCGGGACAAACCTCAGAGCAGAACTTGGTTCTTCCTCTATCTCAGAACCTGTCTCAGCCCGTTCCCACTTTACTGACCTCCGCCACGCCTCCCTCTCATCCTGTCGCTGCTGCCATGGCTGTAACTCCACCTATTCCCTCACTGGCCAATGTAGTAGCCCCGCCCTCACACCCAGCAGCCAATAGCAATGCAGCCTGTCCTGTTAGCTCCACCCTGCCAGAGTTTCATGTAAAGCAGGAGGCGGAGCCAATATACACCACAAAACCAGGTACACTTAACATCTCTTTTCTGTTTATGAACCTGTTTATTATTATTATTATTTTTTTTTGCACAACTCTCACTTTAGGTCTTACTTTGAAGAAGAAAAAACACAGACAAATGCTTTTAACTCTTAATAGACTAAGGCCATGTTTAGACAACTAAGAGAGCTTTTTGAAAAAATATGCACTGGGAGCCGCACGTGTTTTTTGAAGGCAAATAATATATTCATAACTGAACACTAAGGGGGCGGCACGGTGGCGCAGCAAGCAGTGTTGCAGTCACACAGCTCCAGGGACCTGGAGGGTTTGAGTCCTGTTCCGGGTGACAGACTGTGAGGAGTTTGGTGTGTTCTCTTCGCGTCCGTGTGGGTTTCCTCTGGGTGCTCCGGTTTCCTCCCACAGTCCAAAAACACACGTTGGTAGATGGATTGGCGACTCTAAAGTGTCCGTAGGTGTGAGTGAATGTGTGTGTGTGTGTGTGTGTGTTGCCCTGTGAAGAACTGGCGCCCCCTCCAGGGTGTATTCCCGCCTTGCGCCCAATGATTCCAGGTAGGCTCTGGACCCACCGCGACCCTGAACTGGATAAGCGGTTACAGATGAATGAATGAATGAACACTAAGGGTAGAGAGATACTGGCTGTTAACTATATTTTTGCCCCGCATATCCTGTGTCCATTTGGTGTGTAGGTTGTGAACATCCTCAGAAAATGCTATGTCCTCAAAAAATAAATACTACACAAAGTGCAGCACACGCGTTAACGGTAGGGGGCAGTGCCGGCAATCTACAGCATCTCAATGGCAGAATGTGTTGAAGAAGGCTGTGTCAAGTATGTGAACAGTTACATCCATGATGCAGACAGTGAACACATGGCCAAACAACAAATATTTCTGTACTCTAACCAGTGGTGCAGAGGTTTTTATGAGCTATTGGCACCCTCTTGTGGAAAATCTTCAGATGGCTAAACATGGATTTATAATAACCTCTGGAAACCCTGTTCATCATTTACTCACTAATCCTGCACATAATATATTAAATTAGTAAAATTATAAATCATTTTAATAAGTGTTGTTCAAAATTCGATCTTGTTTTTAATTGAGTAATTGTGATGCCCCTGGTGTAAACATTGACCGTTATTAAAATGCTTCAATTTATTGTGTGTCTAGTGACTCCAGTGCCCCCTGGTGGTGCCCCTGCTCTGACAGTGCCACCTGCTGACCTTACTACTGGAGCGTCACCACGGAAGAAACCTCGTAAACAGCAGCATGTGATCTCCACTGAGGAGAGCGAGATGATGGAGGCCAACAGCACAGACGAAGAAAGGGTCCCAGCCAAACCTCCCACCCACAGGCCTGAGAAACGCAAATCACCGCCGAAAGAGTACATCGGTCAGTTTGGATCTGATTTGTTTTCTTCATCCTGCCTTGCCCCTAAATGCCACACACACACGTTAACAAGACTCAACAACACACACACAGACATACATACACGTTAACAAGATAAAAACACACCCCAAACACACATCATCAGAAGACTAAACACCGCAAACATGAATCAAGACAACAAGAATAATTTTAGTGTCTGTGCTGTTGTCACTAACTTTAGATTACAACATTAATGTTGTCTTGACTGTAATGATTCCTCTATTGTTTTTCTGTAATTTTCCCTGGTTTAGACGAGGAGGGAGTGCGGTACGTTCCTGTGAGAACCCGTCCTCCGATCACTCTGCTCCGACATTACAGAAACCCCTGGAAAGCCGCGTACCACCACTTTCAGAGATACAGCGATGTCCGTGTCAAAGGTCTGTGAATCATTTCCAATAAAATGTTTTAAAAAAAAGGCTTTACACACTATTAAAACGCACATATTCCCCCTCTTCTCCACAGTGGAACAGTTCTGGTTTTTAATGAAACGTCTGTTCACCAGCTTTGATCAAAACCCCACAAGCCCCACAGCAGCATTCTCCCCCTCTAAACAGCCCTGTTCCAAACTCCCGCTTTCAGCACCTGTTCCTTTAAATGATAATGAGCCGCTCACTGTTCACCCTGACCCAAGCACACAGCAGTAAGGAGCAGTAGCTCTGGTTTTTAGCCATTTTCGCTCGGTTCTCTTTATTCTCTGTTCTTGTTTTTTTTTTTTCGTTTTTGCTCAGTGCTGTTATTTCTCTGCACTTGTTGTCTGTTTTGCTTCGTTTAACCTCGTCTTTGCACTCTCTCACAAACACGGGTCCAGCACTGTGATTGGATAGACATCAGAAGTGGAGCAGAATCAGAAATACTTGTTTGATCCCAAGTTTTCTGACTTGGTCCACAGAAAACGGACTGGGTGGCCTTGTTTCACAGTGTCTGGGTTGTGGACTCTAGATTCCCACGTTAATGTGAACATGCACTGAACAATTTTCATTATTTGGTCCTTTACCAAGTTATTTTGTCTTCTGGAAAAATCTACACATGTCAATTTGAACTGCTGAAATGTGTGCATGTGTTGTGTTGTTATTTCAGAAGAGAAGAAAGGTACATTGCAGGATGTGGCCAGTCAGAAGGGAGTGGTGTGTCGAGCTCAAGGTTGGAAGGTTCATCTTTGTGCTTCTCAACTGCTGCAGCTGGTGAGAGTTAACACTTCCAGTGCTGTTTGTATTATGTTCACACTTGAAACAAACTGCATCAGAATTAGTTTAAAAATGGAATGAAACCAATCTGCTCAGACAGTGTTTGTCTGCTTGTTTTGTGCTCACCAGAGTTCAAATGAAAGTATACAGGCTTGCTTTAACGATTCATACAAACAGAGCAATCACACCAGGGTTCATGTTAATCAAACCAAAGCTGAGAAGTATAAACACACACAACATTTTTTTTGTTTTTGCCTGCAAAAAGTGAGCTCCATATAGACATCGTTTGAAAAGCTTGGTGTAGAGGAGCTCCAATAGCACTCGCCCCAACATACTGAACAACTTTGGGATTAACGTGAGCCACAGGCATGCTCCCAAATCTTGTGGAAAGTCTTAGAAGATTGGAGTGTACCAAATGTCCAGCAATCTCATATAGATGCGATGTCCTTATATAGGTGTTTATTGTTGTCAATTTAAATGAGTTAAATGCCCAGTTCATGAAGTGTTGGCTGCTGTTGTTTGGTCATGTTGCTTAAATGTCCTGTTTCGCCTCTGTGCTGCAGACGAGTCTGGAGCATGATGTTTACAGTCGTCTCACGACTATCCAGGAGGGACTCACACCCAAAAAGAAGTCAGGAGCTGACGATGACCTGCACCGAATCAACGAGCTCATACAGGTGAGTGTTTCTCATCGCCCCCCATCCCTTAAACCCCTGGTCAGATTGTGTTTGCTGAGTCTACAATACTGAATAAAATCTGGAATTTAATCACTCCACTCCATTACACTGTAGAAACTATAAACACTTTTATAGTTTTTACAAAAATTTTACATTAAAGTAATTTCACAAATCTGTAAAAACATCTCATGTTGCAGATTCCTACTGGAATAGCCTCCCATAAATATTTGATAATTAATTAAAGCTTGTTTCTGTGCAGGGGAATATGCAGCGATGTAAACTGGTGATGGATCAGATCTCAGAGGCTCGGGACGCTATGATGAAGGTGCTGGACCATCGAGAGAGAGTCATGAAGCTCCTCAACAAGAACAGCAGCACCAAGAAGATCCACAAGCTTAAGCGCAAGGACCGGGCTTGAGAGAAATCTGAGAAATAAGCCTGAAAGAGGCTTTCAGAACCATCACGGCCCACAGCATTGGCCCCAGCCTGAAGTAAACACCCCATTAAAATGTTCTGGAGCCTTGTGATGGAGGAAAGCAAATATATGCATGTGAGAGCAACTAAAGGATCACAGCCTTGAGTTTAAACATACTATAACATGTTTCAAAACCTTATGATGGATGAAAGTGAAGCTCCATCACACACCACAGAAAGGCACATAGCCAATAGGCAACACTAACTGCAACATGTTCCGGAGCCTTGTGATGAAGGAAAGAGAAGAAAACACACATAAAAGAAACTAAAGGCACCCAGGCTTGAGTAAAAACTCACTTTATTATTTCTTAAAGCCTAATGATGCAAGAGAATGACAAAAACAAATTTAAGAGGCACCAACACACGCCACAAAAACTCACCCAGCCTAAAAGCTAAGTCGGTGAGCCTTGTGATGGACGAAAAAAAAACAAATATGAAACAGATATGCTTCTTAGAACCATTTCATCTCATTTGTAATGGGCAAATATGAGCAAAACGGATGTAAAACTAGCTAAACTACTATTTCGAAAGTAACGCAACCCAGTAAAACAACTCCAAGCCTGGAGTAAATACTTACTTTATCATGTTCTGTGAACTTATGATGGCAGAAATTGAATTACACGTATGAGAGGGACTTAAAGGCTCCCAGCCTTGAATAAAACTCATTCTAACATGTTCTGGAGCATTGGGCTTGAAGATTGTGGACAAAAGCGATATACAAGGACATAAACTGTGCTTTACAACCATTAAAACATACAAGAACACCCCCATTCTGGAGTAAACATAGGAGCCTCACGATTTAAAAAACAAAAAGAAAGTGAACCAAACACACATGAGAGGAATGTAATGCAGTGCCTGCACACTCTCATTAAACGTACTGAGGAATTAAGGAATGGGATGGACATTGAGTCAGACATTTTAGGCACTTATTCTGTGCTAAACATCCTCTGTGTAAAAGCCTTACGCAGAAAAAACACTGCAATTTGAGCCTCATATGTTCATCGCACACTAAACTATAGGATTGGGCTGAATTTCACTTAGTTTGTGCGTTGATGTGAGGTGATGTGCGATTAACGGCCCCAACAAGCAGAGGTTGAGTGCTCAGACAGACGAGTGGGTTTCTGACAGGTCAGAACTGTTGGTGGTTGTTCTTAGAGTCTAAGAGTCCCACAAGTCGATTCCAAGACATTACAATCTCATAAACAGCAGTCTGTGTGCCATAGAGCGCACACAACAAGAGCATGTCCAGTGAAAATGTAGTGTACCTCCATATATATATATATATATATATATATATATCCATGTCTGATACATAGGTGTCATGCTGTACTGAATAGAGAGCTTCCCACTCAACGGAAATGTCCATATGAAGCTGGGTCTCTCACAGTGTGAACATTCACTTTTTAATCATGTATTTGGGACTGATTACTGTGTGAGCAGATGATTGAGGAGCACTGGCGGTGTTGTTATCCACTCATAGATGTCTGACATACCACAGCATCTATCCAGCTTAGCCTTTACTCAGAAAACAGCCTTCATTTGACTGCATTTCAAACCTACACATCATATACATATTGATTACTATACACTGTATATCAAAATGTTTGTAAACCCTTCTGGAGCAACTCCACGAGTCTAAGATCATCCTATCTTTGGCGTTGGACTGTGATGAAGTCACACTCTGTCCTCTGGAGGGATGGAGCTCAATCTAGTACCTTCAGGGTGGTGTTTGTGATCCAGAACTGATCCTCCAACATCAGCACCTGACCTTACTGTTGGATGAATGTCACCAAATCCTCACAACAGTGTTCCAACATTGTGTAAAGCCTTCCCGAAGGATTACAAGCTATTGCTGCAGCAGAGAGGGACAAACTCTTGTCTAAAACCTTTCATTCCAGAAGAAATGCTGTTCTATAAACTATCGGACGTGCAGTGTTTGTTACATCAGTGCAGTTTTGGGAGTTGTGTTGATTAGGAATGTATTTTATTCACGTCAAAATTTTAATCACATTTAATTCCAAAAGATGTTTCAAAGCACTACAGAAGCCACGTTAGGAAATCTGATTCACTGGCATTGATGTAGCATTCAAACCAAAGGCACCGTACTCTAGTCGTTTAATGTGTCAAAAACACAATGACCTATGACTTTAAGAAATGTTCTGTTTGTGTCTCTTCAGACATCACTTCACTAATTGTGCTTTTCCACTGCATGACATCGACTCGACGTGCTTTTCCCTGGTTGTTATTCCACTAGCACAGCTGCCTCGTAAAATTTATCAGGTGTCATCCCTGTCTCCTGTTCTATGGGAACCACAACAACGGCGATAGTAACCTTAAGCGTTGTTTACTTAGTGTGTTGTCGTGTTGTTTTTGTTGTTGTTTGGGACTGAACACAGCTCTGTCATCAGTTCAGACAGATCAGTAGAATCCAAGAAGCGTCTGAACCTCTTCAGAAGTCCACAGTGCGATTTTACAAATTTTAAAACAAATGTGATCTCTGCTGTAGCTGTTAATTTGTGCTGGAGGTTTGCATTTCCTGGCGTAAAAGTCTTTCTGACCAATCAGTTCTCTGGACCATGTACCAGATTTGCCTAATGGAAAAGCAAGAGTCAAGTCAAGCAGGGTCCATGCAGTGGAAAAGCACCGTAAGTGTGTCATGGGGGAACAACTGGTCTTCTTACGCTACCACAGATTGAGCCCCCAGGCCCTGAGGAACTCTGAAACTCTAGCATTCCAGTGAACTCCAACCAGGAGGAGGGTAGGAAATCAACCCCCTCCCTCCCCCTCTCCATGGATTTCAATACAGTACTGTATAAATTAATTACACTGGGGGAGCCCCAGGAGCAAACCAACCCAAACCTTAGTTCGTAAGATTTGTTCCTTTCAAAAGTTGAATTTCACAATTTTAATCAAAAAAGACTTATGTAAAATTCTGAGGATGTTTCCTCGCATTTGCTGCTCTCCAGTCGGTTTGCATTGGACACTGGTCTAATGTTTTATGAAGCCCCGGTGTCTGTACATGTGCAAAAAACAAAGTGTGTAATTCTGGTATGCTAGGCTTTCTTTCTTTCTTCTTATGGCAGAGTGGAATCTGGAGGTGTCTAACATTCAAAATCATGAACCGAGATGAGGATTTTGCTTTATCCCTGTGCCATAGGATGGGTAATATTGACTTTTTGTTTGCTTCACTTAATCACTAAATCACTTAAGCTGGAAATACTTCCCAATTCAGAAGACTGTAACAGCATGAAAGTAAACACAGAGTGAAAGTGCTACAAAACTAAGCAGCTTGAGTTTCAGTGGTAATTCGAACAGCGAATAAAAAAACAGAGAGAACTGCAGTTCCCCACAATTTTAGACATTGCCTTTAAGGACAAGGCCACCCTGTTCCTTAAAGGAGTTTCCCCGCACTAGGCTAGTTTCATATGTCTGTGGTTTCAGAGTCCCTCAGGGTCTGAGAGACTGGAATTGTGGTAGCTCAAGTAGAATAATGGTTCCCCTGTGACAAACTCTATGAAATCTATACGAATTCTAGTGCTAACCTTTACTAGTACACACACTTCTCACTTACTATAAAGGCCAGTTTCTGTAGCATATTTGTCAGAAGGAGTTCAGAAGCTAATAAGACAGATAATAAAACGACTCATTTGGCATCAGAGAATGTATCTGCCGTTTTTATTAACAGTTCACACAGTCAAATCTGATCACTGTTATTCATCAGATTCATTCTTGGCATCTCTGTCTGGTCAGACATGGTGCAAAGTGAATAAACTAAATAGGTCCCACCTGTGGAGGAATTTGTTAGTTCTGATTGACTTTGAAGCCAGTTCCAAGTTTTGCATCTAAAACTGCAGGTGTGTAGGCATGAAAATCCTCCTTCAAACAGAAATGAAGTTAGGAATGTGTTGCTGAATGAGCGTCTCTGTTTTTACCCTTTCTTTACTGTGGGTTGCTGTTGTGAAATATGTCATGATTTAGCCTCCAGTGGTAATGGTCCTCATTAACTGCTTGAGTCACCTGGATTAATACACTGTATTTCCTTAATTTGGCTATTCTGATCACATGGTAAACATGCTGCAAATCACAAATGTTGGTGAAACCCTGAGATAAATTTGGGAATGATGAGGACAGCTACGAGCAGGTGTAGCAGTATATGTATCAGAGTTCAGTATAAATTTAGAGCATTTTGTTTTAGAATATATATTTAAGTCATGCCTAATTTGATTATTTTATATGTGTGCATTATAAAGTGCTTTAAAGTCAAGTGCTAGAACATGTCTGTTTACTTTAAAATGTAAATAATTTTCACTTTAATATTCATCTCTTAAAAGCTCCATTACTTTATTAGCAATAGTAGATAGAAGCAGTTAGATTTAGGCGCATTAACAGCTGCATTAGCAGTAGGCTTTTTAATAGCAATAGTAGTAATAATAGTCATTGTTGTAGTAGTAGTAGTAGTAGCATTAGCATATATTTCTGAATGCATTTTTGCATTCACCCAGCAGAATTATTAGCATTAGTACTATTGTTAACAGCATTATTAAGAGCAGTATTAGCAGCATTAGTGGAAATAGCAGGTGTAGTTAATTTATTCATTCGTTCATTTTCTGTAAAATTTGAATTGGTCCATGTTTTTGGTAAATAAGTCGGTTGGTTGATTGATGGATTGGATTGTCTGTCCTAGCCTCTATATATATATTGTCTGAGGACAGTCACCTTTACCTCTTACATGAAAAGAAAATAAAGGCAGGAATGAGACAAAATAAGTAATAAATTAATAAATGAGGGAATGCAACTGCTAACAAACTTCTTTCTCAAGAAAGTTGAGGCCAAATGTGAAAGCAAATAGCCTACATTAAATGAACTCCTGTGGTTATAAAACACTTAGCATAAATACCATTGCAATTGTCAGTGCTAAAAACTGCACAACACTACATTAGAAATAACATGCCTTATTTGTAATCTGAGGTAAACTCTAAATCAATTTTGTTTGTCTACCACACCTTTACTAATTCGAAAATTTTTGGGCCATAATATATAGGCGAATAGCCTAACTTAGTAAGGCTCAATGTCATAGGTTAATAAGGATAGGCTGTCAAATTAGTAGCAAAGCTAACTTGTGAAACGGGTTTTGGTGTGCATAGGGCCCAGAATTTGGTGCTATGCCCCTGCTCACGCCAGTTACAGAGCGTAAAGTATAACAGCTTAAAAATCCTGGAATGATTTTTTAATGATTGTAGGTTTAAAAATTCATGTTTTAAACACTCCAGTGGGGCGGCACGGTGGCGCAGCAGGTAGTGTCACAGTAAAACAGCTCCAGGGGCCTGGAGATTGTGGGTTCGATTTCTGCTCCGGGTGACTGTCTGTGAGGAGTTGGTGTGTTCTCCCCGTGTCCGTGTGGGTTTGCTCCGGGTGCTCCGGTTTCCTCCCACAGTCCAAAAACACACGTTGCAGGAGGATTGGCGACTCAAAAGTGTCCGTAGGTGTGTGTGTCTATGTTGCCCTGTGAAGGACTGGCGCCCCCTCCAGGGTGTATTCCCACCTTACGCCCAATGATTCCAGGTAGGCTCTGGACCCACCGCGACCCTGAATTGGATAAGCGGTTACAGATAATGAATGAATGAATGAATGAAACGCTCCAGTGTACAAATTGGAGCCAAACGAGGACAGCTCCTGCACAGGTTCAGGAACAGTATGTGGTTCTAAAATGATGCACAAATACAAAAGAATGGGTCTCGATAGTCAACTGACCACAGAGACATCACTCAGCTAATAAACCTTAAACCCGTATCATCTGAGGCACAGAGAAAAAGTTGTCTGTGCCGAGCTGTCTTTTTTAAATCCACCGGCGCATCATCAGCTCTTGACACAGGTTACAAACATTAAACTCTTTTATACTGCAACGATCCACATGCTTTAGCAACCTACTTTTTTTGTTACTGGAAGTTGCTCTAAATAACAGGCTGTACTAGGAAGAGGATGATATTGTGAAATTTAGTTTGATTATTGATTCATTTATTTTTTGTGAATTTTAATTATATTAAATACATTTTATTTAATGTTCCCCCAGGTCAGATGATATTTCGCAGACAGTGAGCATATATCTGTCCACTGGCATAAAAATGCTGGCACACCACTGACTGTAGACCACTGCTGGTCCATCATTGGACCACTCAGATTACTGTCCTGTACAGAATATAACACATTTATAATCTCCTCAAACAGATTTTACATTCACAGAGACTTTTATTCTGGAAAACAAACTAATACAAATATTACCAACAACTATGAGAAATATAATAATGAGTATAAGCCTGATATAAAATGATTATGTTGAAAATGTTGACACTGTGCTGATTAAAATTATTTTCTTATTTATAAAGAATAACAAAAAAACCTAATGAAGGAAAAAAATGTAAACTGGACTGTGAATGGAAAAGTGTTAAAATGTGGCATTTTGTCTAAAATTCTGTTTAATCAACAGTGGTCCGCCCAGAAAACACTGTGCAAAAAACTAGTGGACCTCCAACTTTGTCCTCAGTGGGACAGCAGTGGTCTGCCGTCTCCTTGCTCTCAGGGTTTTAACGTCTTTCCGATATTACGCACATTTTAAGCGTTTTAAGGAGCAGGTGTAAATTTCATTCATAACTATGAACATTTTGAGAATACGAACATTATGAAGGATCCGGATATTTATGAAAAAATGTGATTTAGAACATTTTTCCGCAAATTCGTTCTGCTCGCGCTTCATAAATGAGGCCCAACGTGTGTTTGGACTGTGGCTGTAACCAGAGCAACTGGAGGAGACCCACACAAACACAGGAAGAACATACACACTCCTCACAGACGGTGACCAGGAACGAGGGTTCCACTCAGGACTCTGAGAACCTGCAGAGCCACCGCGCTGCCCTAGTCTTATTAATAAATGTTTAAAGGGAGCTGTCTCTGTGTTACAGTAATGTCCCTGGAGCTAGGAATGTAACTCAGGGGCGGAGGCTCATGCTAAGATAAGGCGTCTATCTGAGGGTGGGACCTGCTCTTATGTAAATCTTCGTCCACAGTCCCTTCAGGTTTATTGTTTCTAGAAACTCATCCGTGACCTGCCTTGAGATAACCACCACAAGGAAGGAGTGCACTCCCTGATTCACAGCTGTGATACTTTTAGTTCGTTCACTCTGGTTTCCTGGTCAGCCGTTCTTATGAACAAATATAACTGCCATAAAAACTGAAAACCTGCCAGAAAAACTGCCATAACATTAAAACCCTCTGTGTTCCTACACTCACTGTCAGCTCCACAGACAATGCATTTCTACAATTGCCCATTGTCAGAACCCTCACAGAGCAGGTGTGATGTGGGTGGTGGATTATTCAAAGTGCTGCAGTGACACAGACCTGGTGGTGGTGTGTTAGTGTGTATTGTGCTGGTACAAGTGGATCAGACACAGCAGTGCTGCTGAAGTTTTTAAAATCTGTGTCCACTCACTGTTCACTCTGTTAGACCTACCTTGTTGGTTCACCTTGTAGATATAAAGTCAGTGATAGTAGCTCCGCTGTCGCTGCACAGTGTGTGTTGGTCATCCTCTAGTCTTTCATCAGTGGACACAGGGTACTGTCGGCTGGATGTATGTGGTTGGTGGACTATTCTCAGTTCAGCAGCACTGCTGTGTCTGATCCACTCGTACCAGCACAACACACACTAACACACTATCACTGCGTCACTGCAGCGCCGAGAATGATCCACCAACCAAATCACACTTGCTCTGTGGGGGTCCTGAGGGAAATTGAAGAACAGTGGCTATTGGAGTATGCAGAATGACAGGCTAAGGACTAATTTATGCATTTTAAACATATATTTTAACCTGCCATTTGCTTATATTAGTTGTAGACATACAGTATGTTTTTAAGCATTTTTTGTAACATATAATTGTAATTCAAAATTCAAACATTTGTCATTTGTTTTATAACTTGTGTAGTACTAAAAATATCCAATCCAGTCTAGTCCAGTAACACTCTTAACACTCCAGCGCCGTCCACTCTGCTTCACTCCACTCCACTCTGCTCCAGTCCAGTAACACTCCAGTGCAGTCCAGTCCAGTGTGCCCCACTCCTCTTCACTCCACTCCAGTCTAGTCCAATGACATGCAGTCCACTCCACGATCTCTAACATTAATACCCCAGTCTTTAAATCGTCTAAACCAAAACTCGCATGTAATTTTGAGTACAGTATTATCCCCAAGAACAGAACAAATCCATCACATGTTTCTGCAGCACTTTTTTCCTAATGGAGCTCATAACAAACGCAGCAACCAATAAATTCTTCACTCAACGTTTTCACACTACTTGATGCATAGGTTATTTTTTGTTTAATAAAATCAACACCATCATTTGTAATCCTACACAACAGTTACCATAAAATGACAAAAGAACAGGAGAATGAATTTTGAATTTCAATTATATATTTCACAAAAAAGCTTTAAAATATTAATGACTGATATAAGTGGACTGTTTAATCTTATCTCTTTGGGACTATCTCCTGACAATGAAGTGTGGTCTCTTTCATTAACAGAGGTTTGATTAAGGCTGTCCTTGGTGTCTCCTGAACTACTGCTGCTCTCAGTTCATAAACTCAGCTGGGTTTGCATCTAACCTTCTGTTTCTGAGCTTTACTGCTTAATTACCTCTTCACCTACAATGACTGAACTGGAGACTCCCCAGATGCAAAGGGTCCAAAGGGCCACGTTCTGAAACAGCAAGGAATGAGCTTTTATTAGACGGAAATATGGGATCAGTGTCCCTCCACTGTCTGAAATGAACTTCCTTCATGGTTTACAGCCAGGGAGCCTTAAGGTTAGAGAAGAGGGCAGAAAAAATTCATCCACCCTCTGGAGTACCCTTGAGCAAGACATCTAACCCCCAAATTGCTCCCTGGGTGCTGTGTGTGTGTTTTCACTGTGCCTGGTGTGTGAAGAATTGCTCACGAGTGTGTGATTTTGTGTTCAGTACCATGAATGAGTTAAATCCAGAGAAGCAATTTCCCTATGGCATAAATAAAGTCACGCCTCTTCTTCTAAAGTTCCCTTCCTTTAGTCCAGAGCTGTTATATTTCCTCAGATCTGGGGTTGTATTAAACAGGTTTCTGTTCCTGACAGTAAACTCCTGCTGTGAGGACAGTTGGGGTTTTATTGAAGCCGTAGTGGCCTTGTTCCTGAGCTCAGAGCACAGAATTATCATTGTCAAGCTTTGTCTTCCACGCTTCTTCACTTGGGTTTTGCAACATCATCTCGCACGCCAGAGCAAAGTCAAAGTGCCATAAAGGGACACGTGTGTGTTTCCTTATTCTCGTCACTCGCCTGGCTGCTGTTTGGTGAAAATTAATCAGGCCTGGGCGGCTTTCCTCTTGCAAACTTGCTGTTGTTAGGAGCCATCTTACATTTAGATGTGTCTCCTCCTGTACGGAGAATGATCTGAATAGCACTTTTACTGTGCGGAAAAAGACTCTGTGTTTGTTATTTCTATGATCGTCCTGGACTTCTGAAGCTGAATTCTAATCAGATTTTGTTGGAAGAAGAGGATCAAGGGATTGTCTTCATGGTGGTCCTGACTAAGGTGTGTAATGTTGGTGTTTGTAACGCTCTAGTTTTAGGCAATACTACCAATAGAATCCAGCCATAACATTATCTCTTTTCTCAGCTCCACTGATCATAAAGGAGCACTTTGGAGTTCTACAATTACAGACCGTAGTCTATATGTTGCTCTGCATACTTTGTTTGCCCCCTTTCATCCTGTTCTTCAACGTTCAGGACCCCCAGAGGGCAGGTCTGCTCTGGGTGGTGGATCATTCTCAACGCTGCTTTGACACTGTGGTGGTGGTGATGGTATGTCAGTGTATGTTGCGGTAGTACGAGTGGATCAGACACAGCAGTGCTGCTGGAGTTTTTAAACCCTTTATCAACTCTATTAGACACACCACCCACTTTGGTTTACCTTGTAAATACAAAGCCGTCAGTGGACACTATATGCTGGATGTTTTTGGTTGGTGACATAGGGGTTTAAAGCCTCCAGCAGCACTGCTGTGTCTGATCCACTTGTAATAGCATATCAGTGTCACTGACCCATGAACCAAATAATAGCCTTCCTGTTTAGTGGTGGTCCTGAGCATTGAAGTACAGGGGAAAAGGGGGAAACAAATTATGCAGAGCAACAGACCGACAACTCTGTAATTATAGAAACCTATATGGTCAATGGAGCTGAGAGTGGCTCTAAAAGTTTCATTTGGTATCAGGTGTAGCCACCAAGTGGCACCTGGAAAGCCGCCCTGATGGTTTTCTAGAAGTGTCTAATGGTCGGCTCTGATAGACTGATTGCTGATGTGTTTAATAGCAAAGCTGAGTCTGATCCTACACACAGCTGGTGCTTCTCTAATGCAATTTAAATGTGTTCTACTGGAAGCTGGTGGTCTCGAATGGTAAACATTAAGCTAATTCTCAGTAAGAATCACAATCATCAGGTCCTAATGGCATTTTTATTAGTGTAGGACGAGTGCAAATAAAGGGGCCTTTTATGTGCTCTGTGTTTAATAATAATATATAATAATCAATAGTGTGATTGTGATCTGTGTTGATTTTAGGGGGATTATGTGTGGGTGGACTCCAGCACTGGGGTCCCGATCGGAGCCAGGGTTAAAGCCACAGATGGAGAACAGCTGCGCCTCGTGGATGATGAAGGGAAGGTAAGAACAATAGTGAGATAATGTCACTTTACATCTTAAATAAAAGGGATCTTAGCCTGGGTAGGATTGGACTGGACAGGCATAGACTGAAATTTACTGGACACCCCCACCCAGCATTGTTCTGTGTAGCAGAAGTGTCCCAACATGTAGTACAAACACTTCTCAGAGGAATAAAAGTTGTTACCAGCTCTAACAAGCATTTATGTCTCTGTGTATTTCCAGGAGCTGTGTATGTCCAAGGGTCAGCAGGCATCTGTCAGACAGATGCACCCCACCTCTGTGGAGGGAGTGGATGACATGATTAAACTGGGAGACCTGACCGAAGCTGGTGTTCTGAGGAACTTACTGATCCGGCACAAACAGGGAATCATTTACGTAAGCACACGTCATTTCAGAGAGTTCAGAGAGCTCGCATTCCTCTGGAGCTCTGTGTAGATCTACACTTAAAGACTGTAGTGCACGTGTTGCACTGCTTACTATATTACCACCCTTTAACCTTTTTCAATGCTCTCCAATGCTCAGAGCAGGTATAATTTGGTGGTGGATCATTCTCAGCGCAGCAGTGACACTGACGTTGTGGTGGTGTGTTAGTGTGTGTTGTTCTGGTATGAGTGGATCAGACACAGCAGAGCTGCTGGAGTTTTTAAACCCCTCAGTCCACCAAACAAAAACATCCAGCTGACAGCATCCTGTGTCCACTGATGAAGGACTAGAAGACAACCAACACACACTGTGCAACGACGGATGACCAACTGTCTCTGACTTTACATCTACAAGGTGGACCAAAAAGTTAGGTGCGTTTAACTGCGTGGGTAGTGAGTTGACACAGGGTTTAAGAACTCCAGCCGTGCTGCTGTGTTTGATCCACTCGTACCAGCACAACACAAACTTATACACCATCACCACGTCAGTGTCACTGCTCTGTGGGGGTCCTGAGCATTGAGGAACAGGGTAAAAGGGGACTGACAAAGTGTGCAGAGCAACAGAAAGTTTCTCTTGTGGTCAGTGGAGCTGAGAGAATGAACAGTGAATGTAGAAACAAGGAGATGGTGTTAATGTTATGGTGATGCTGATTGGTGCATACAGCCAGGCAACAGAGAGTGAAGCAGAGATTACCTGTGAGTCAGAAGGGCCTTTTGCTTTGAGTGTTATTACAGTGTGTTATGGGTTTGTTCCAGACCTACATAGGCTCCGTGCTGGTGGCCGTTAACCCATACCAGCTACTGCCGATCTACACTGCAGATCAGGTGCATATGTATCACGGCCGCAGACTTGGAGAACTGACCCCTCACGTTTTTGCCATCGCAGACTCCTGTTACTACAACCTCCGCCGCAACCAGTGCAGCCAATGCTGCATCATCAGGTCAGCTGCAGCTGCTTCTGTACAGCTTGGTAATGATAGACAGTGGTGGATAACACTGCTGCCCCTGCCTCGCATGCTAGGTCAGGGTCATTTTTTTGATATATGTCTAACAGACATATATATTATAATTTAAATCTTTAAATAGAAGAAACAAAAATTACATTTGCTTATATATTATTTTAACTACAGTTCAACTACATTTTGCCCCCAAATAGACACCCAATTTTGTCTGGAGACTTGCCAATAAATTTCCATGAATATTACTAACTTAACCTTAACCTTTATATTTGAACCCAACCCTAACCTTAATCTAAACCCAAATTTAAAACCTGTCTTCAGCTTAAATTGTAATGGTTTGCATTGTGGAGACCTGCTGGAGTGTTCATGAAACATGTTTACAGTTCACTTGCTTATCAGACACCTTCATGTTTCTTTCTGTGTCTATATTTACATGTCATCTTACTGCAGCGGGGAGTCGGGAGCAGGTAAAACTGAGAGCACCAAGCTGATTCTGCAGTTTCTGGCTGCTGTGAGTGGTCAGCATTCCTGGATTGAACAGCAGATCCTTCAGGCCAACCCCATTCTGGAAGGTAACACAGTTTTCACTCACATTAACCAGATCCAAAAGCTAGTGGTAGTTTGTTCACCCTTGGCTGCACTAACTGCCTCAATCTCGCAATTGTAAAGTCTCTGCACTTGACGTCAGAAACTCATTTATTGCTTTTTCTGGTTTTATCCCATGTTTTCTGACTTAGGCAGTGCAGAGAAAACTGACAGGGTGGTCTTGTTTCACAGTGTGTGTGTTGGTGGGCTCCAGATTCACCCATTAACGTGCACATGCATGTCTCTAATATGTCTCTAAGCTGAAACCACTCCACTGTTTGAGCGTGTTCTATCAGAGTGTAGATATAGAAGTCTAGCCTGGGTTTTTTTTGCCTTTCACAGCTTTTGGCAACGCCAAAACTACCCGCAATGACAACTCCAGCCGCTTCGGGAAGTACGTGGAGATATTCTTTAATAAACAGGGCATCATTGAAGGAGCCCACATGGAGCAGTACCTGCTGGAGAAGTCACGGGTGTGCCACCAGGTGAGCCCACGGGGCCGTTGCTTTGAGAGTTAAGAGTAACCCTAGAGGACAGATAAATTGATGACTTTCTCTCTGCTGTTCTATTCCCAAAGGCCAAGATGGAGAGGAACTACCACATTTTTTATTGCCTGTTATCGGGAATGCCAAAGCAGCAGAAAAACACCTTGTTACTGGGAGATTCCACACAGTTCAACTATCTTACCCAGGTCTGTCAGTGAGTCCCCTGAATGTGTTTACATTACAGATAATCATACAAGTTAAAAAAAGCAAAGATAAGGATGAAGCACTTAGAGAAACTGAATGAATAAATGAATGTATGACATTGAACCTGCCCAAAGGAAAATTTTATTGCTCTGCAATGGCTCCGGAGACATAATGGCAGCTATCCTAAAATTCCTTAGGAGAAAATAAATGAGTCAAGAAAGAGATAAAGGAATAAAGGAGAGATAAGTGAGTGAGTAGTGTTCATCTGGCAAATCTGAGCACATTTTGTGGCTTCACTGAGAAACTACAGAGACATTAAGGGGATCTCCATTTTTTTGTTATTTCTTTCCTCAAAGCTGTGCTGCTGTTTATTGTTGGAGGTTTCATATATCATTACTGCCTTATAACAGAGCCCCAGGTCTGAGACGAGCATTTACAGGGCATTAACAGCTTCCCTAAAGCAGTGGCTGAGGTTGCATGTTATAAAGAACCAATCAGATCTGAGATCTGTGGACATTTACATAAACAGAACCAAAGTTATAAAGGCACAGTAATTAAATCAGCTTGTTAAACTCTGAGAGATAAAGAGAGGCTGGAAAAAACACTGTGTGACAATGCATTTGGACATTTTATGTTGTATTAAACATTAACCCCAGGATGTGTTGCTGCCATGTGACTCCAGGTGGGGTTTCAACCAACAGAAGATAAATGATTGAATTAATAATGCAATGAAATAAAATCTTGTTCGCTGTTTTGAAAGCCTCTTTCTGACGTTCCAGGGCGACTGTGTTGTGTGTGACGGACAGGACGATGCGGATGAATTTAGCCGAATCCGCACAGCTCTCAAGGTCCTGACCTTCACAGAGAAGGAGAGCTGGGACATTTTCTGTTTACTAGCAGCCATTCTGCACATGGGCAACATCAGCTTTGAAGGTAGGACTCAGACTAAAACAAAAGGAGATGTACAGCATCGGTGTCCAAAACAGCCATGTACGAGGGTACAAGGGTAATGTTACACAAGGGAAACAGTACTGTACAGAAGTCTTAGGCACCTAAGATAATTATATATATATATATATATATATATATATATATATATATATATATATATATATATATATATATATATTTTTTAAACTAATGCCTTCTCAGTAAGCATGGTATAAAGCAATATATAATCACAGTAAATACAAAAAAGTAATAAATATTAAACAAAAAAGAAATATAAGATCTTTTTTTTCTTTCTATAAAGTAGTAGGTGTGAGTGAGATTGAAGAACAATGTTTTGTTCACATTCTCAATGATTGAATGAATTTGTTAAATAAACAGCACACGTCATTTAAAATCATTATTTATTAACCACTAAAACTTGGTATTGAATGATAACCTCAAATAATAGGGACTCCATGAGGAGAGATTTGGAAATATTTAACCAACACATTCACGCACTGAATATCACACTCATTGGAATAATGTTATTTGGATTTATTCTAATGTCAGGATTTATTTGTTGTTTGATTGTTTTATACAGAAAATCAACACTTATTGCTCAGATAAATAGCAGATAGAAATCCCTTTTTAAATCTCATAATCTCTGGTGCCTAAATCTTTTGCACAGTACTGTATTTCAAATCAGTCTGACCCACAGACACACACATTAACAAGACTATACACCAACACACACACACACACACACACACACACATTAACAAGACTATACACCACCACCACACAAACACATGCTAACAATACTAAACACCACGCACAAACACACACCCACACACACACCCACACACACACATGCTAACAAGACTAAAAACCACACACACACACACACTAACAAGACTAAACACCACCACACACACACTAACAAGATTAAACACCAGCACTACACAAACACATGCTCACAACGCTAAACACAACCAGGCACATGCTAACAAGACTAAATACCACACACACACACACACACACACACACACACACGCGCGCTAACAAGACTAAACACCACACACACACGCACACGTTAACAAGGCTGAACACCACCAAACACATGCTAATAAGATTAAACACCAGCACTACACAAAGACATGCTCACAAGGATAAACACCAGCAGGCACATGCTAACAAGACTAAACACCACACACACACACACACACATGCTAAAAAGACTAAACAACACACACACACACACACGTTACCAAGGCTAAACACCACCACACAAACACATGCTCACAAGGCTAAACACCACCACACACGTGCTAACAAGATTAAACACCAGCACTACACAAACACATGCTCACAACGCTAAACACAACCAGGCACATGCTAACAAGACTAAATACCACACACACACACACACACACACACACATGCTAACAAGACTAAACACCACACACACACACACATGCTAACAAGACTAAACACCACACACACACGCACACGTTAACAAGGCTAAACACCACCACACAAACACATGCTCACAAGGCTAAACACCACCACACACGTGCTAACAAGATTAAACACCAGCACTACACAAACACATGCTCAAAAGGCTAAACACCACCACACACACACTAACAAGATTAAACATCACCACCACACAAACACATGCTCACAAGGCTAAACACCACAACACACATGCTAACAAGACTAAACACCACCACCACACAAACGCATCTATGCACAATTTCCCGCTCCCCTGGTGCCCACCATTATGGGTGTGAATATTTACTCACTGCTGGAGAACTTGTGTGTGTGTGTGTGTGTGTGTGTGTGTTTTATATTGTGTATATATATATTGTCATATTGTATATAACGTTGTATATGTGTGATCTTTTACAGCCGGCACAGTGAATAACATGGACAGCTGCGACGTCATGTCATCAGATCATTTCACAGTGGCGGCCAAATTGTTGGAGGTAACAAGTGCATCTTTCTGGCTTTCCTTTTATGGCAGTACTACAGTTTATTTAGTTATTATTTGTGTAGTGTAGTGTAGAGGATAACCCTGCTGCCATCTAAAGTTCAGATCCCAGCTAAGACAAGAGCTACACTCTATTAGACTCGCCTACTTCGTTGGTCTCCCTTGTAGATATATGCACAGAATTTGTTGGCTGTCTTAGTCCTTCATCAATGGACACAGGACGCTGTCAGCTGGATGTCTTTGGTTGGTATTCTCAGTCCAGCAGTGACACTGAGGGGTTTCAAAACTCCATCACTACTGCTGTGTCTGATGCACTCATACCAGTGATGTTTGATACCACCGATTTACTTTCCAATCCTATACTAAGTAAAATTCAGGCTTGTATCAGCGATACTGATCCAATACCAATACTTTGTGCAAATACACCTAGTCCCAGACAGCGAGCATATATTTCGGTCCACTGCATGTTGAAGCATGTATTTATTTCGTTACTCATTTCATAACCATACTTATTCATTTGAACAACTCTAACAGTAACAGTGCTTAGTGCCAATTAAGCTCCACATTTTCTTCCTCTGTACCTGGATAGTGCCTGCCTGCAGTACAGACAGAGCTGAAATAACTCCATGCGGTTACGCCTTATGCACTTACCCAGGCCTAAGAAAAAGTAGTTCCCATCAACCATGTATCATTTAGACAAGATCTCAATAGTTTAGTTACTTTCCACTGTGTTCCTGTTAATGATACACATTACCTCAAATGACTGAAGTATCAAAAGTATCGATATTTTGATTTGCGAATCGATTTAGAGCATAAAGATCTGGTATCAGAGTTATCGATATTTCAGTATTTATCCACACATCACTAGCTTGTACCATCTCAGCACACACTAACACACCACCACCACGTCAGTGTTAGTGTCTTAGTGTTGAGAGAATGGACAGTGAATGTAGAAATGATGACAAACCGTAAAGGACTGCTGAGCTCTAATGTATCTGTTTTCGTCATGTTTGTCTCTGCTCTTCTTCAGGTCGATAAATCCACTCTGGATTCGAGTCTGACCCAGCGCACCTTCGTGGCCAACCGAGAGCGACTGACAAAGCCTCTGAGCTCAGAGCAGGCCATGGACTGCAGGGACGCTCTGGCAAAGGTGATCTTTTCCGTCCTCTTCAATCCAGAATGGCATTACTCACATTTTATATAGGAAGGGGACAGACATGAACACCACAGTTAAGGCTTCTCTAATCACTTCATACCGGCGTCCCAAGGGGTCAGCACAGTTCTGGGATTAGTTTAGAATTTCTGGACCTGAATTTGCCTTCTCTGCTGGTTGTTTGTTAAGCTCCGTGTTATTGTGTGTGTACTTTATTTAAGGCCATCTACACCAGACTGTTCATGTGGATTTTTGGGAAGATCAACAGCGCCATCCATAAACCTTCAAGTGATGCCTCATACACTCCAAAGTCCATTGGTCTGCTTGACATTTTTGGCTTTGAGAATTTCGAAAAGAACAGGTATTAAAATATACAATACAAAAGGTGCAAAAATAAAACCAAACGAAACCCTTTCACACATCAACCAAATATAAGAATTTGAGAGAGAAAAGCCAAAGAATTTAATCTCAGGTTGTGATCATGTTTCTTATCAATCAGTATTTTGAACCCTGTGTTGGCTGCAGTTACACTGCCCACTCTCTCGCTTGCACTGCCTGACTTTGTTTGCAGTTCTGACATAGAACTGGGGATGGTGCATCTCCATTGGCTAAAAATGTCTGGGTGACAACTCATTGCCTCCTGATGAAATACGATCTTTTGCTGCGCTAGAAAATATCTGGAGCACAGAGATGTCACTCATTAGCCAGCGCAAGACATAACCTGCCCAGAACTGCAGAGCAGAGGCATCATCACAGCCCACAATGAGTTACAGTCTGACCATTCAGAAACACAGACATTTTTTGTCTAAAAACAAATGTTATTGTTTGATTTTATTTGGCACATATTCGATTTCATATAAACAGGGTGTGACATCAACACAGAGATGTCACAGAAATTATGGAAATGTCTGCAATGTTGGTTACTCTATTTACATAAAAATTTAATATTAATATGTGTGTATCTCTATGTGTGTGTGTGTGTGTGTGTGTGTGTGTGTGTGTGTGTGTGTGTGTGTGTGTGTATTGCCCAGTTTTGAGCAGCTCTGTATTAACTACGCCAACGAGCAGCTGCAGCAGTTCTTTGTGGGGCACATATTTAAACTGGAGCAGGAGGAATACCTCAAAGAAGGAATCAAATGGAAAAACATCTCCTTTACTGACAACCAGCGAACACTGGACCTTCTGGCTCTAAAACCGCTCAACGTCCTGGCTCTGATTGACGAGGAGAGCCACTTCCCCAAGGCCAGTCAATGTCCGGCATATCAAACAGATCTTTACATGTATACATTCCTTAATCCTGATGGAAACCGAACTATAGTCATTCCAATAAAAGTGTAGAAATTCATTCATTAGTTTTCTGTAAGCGCTTCATCTTGCTCAGGGTTGCAGTGTGGCAGTTTCAAACACTGCACTCATGCCCTCACCCAAGCACTCATGCCCTCACACACACATGTGGACAGTTTCAAACACTCACTCACTCACACCCACACTCGCACCTGTGGACAGTTTCACACACTCACACACTCGCACCTGTGGACAGTTTCATAGCGTTACTGTACCATGCCATCATTGAAATATATGAGTTAGAACAGTGGTTCTCTTCAGGAATCCAGACTGACCCCTTAGGTCTCGATGCAGAGGGTGAAATATGTCTGTTTTCATTGTTTAGGGCACAGATGCGACAATGCTGAACAAAATCAACCAGGTGCACAGCAGGAGCAAGATTTACATCATCTCCAGGAGCAACCACAGCAAGCAGTTTGGCATCCAGCACTTTGCTGGGGTGGTCTACTATGACTGCAAAGGTACAGTGAAACCTTTACTTACGAGTGAATCAACTTACGAAATTACGAACCGTCACTCGGTTGATTATTATTTTCTTTCTTTTGCTTTATGATGCAAGCCGAGATCTGAGTTATGAACAAGCGAGTTTACGCCACTGTGTAGCCCATTGAGCATTCAGTTCACTTGGTTACCTTGCCGTTCAAGCATCTTTGTCATATCGCTGCTTTTGTAGCATTAAGTGTGTGTAAGTTAAAAAAGAAAAACTCCCCTAACCTCCTCCTCTAGCATCTTTGTCTGATCTTCAAGGTAAATACACTTAATAGAACCAGTTAATACCTTTACATTCTCGTTTATTATGTTTTTATATTATTTGTCATTTATAACGTACATTTTCTTATTTAAAAACATGTAACAAAAATGGGTGTGGTTTTTGGGGGGCTGGAACTGATTAATAGCATTTCAGTTCACTTTAAAGGGGAAATTTAATTTCATATATGAGCAAATTGAGTTAAACTCGTAAGTCAAGGTATTGCTTTACTCAGTATTTAATTACATTAATCTAGAGGCATAAAAGTGATAATACTCTTTTTAATATCTTACTGACTGAGCCATATTTCAGTATGTAGACACACTAACAGCAATACAAAATTAATTAATGTACAAAGCTGTTAAAAGCTATTGCACAGCTTTGGTAATAATCTCTGACTGCCTCTAACTTTAACAGCCTCTTATGCAAGGCCTGTATTTACACTTCATGGTGAAATAATTATTGTCTGATGTTAGATTTTTAATAATTAAATTATGACACCACATTGGCAAGGCAAGTGTATTTTATAGTATATGTCATAAACACTGGGTGTTCAGAGTGCTTTACAAAATTAAAGACAAAGAAACAACAGTAGGCAAAAATAAAGTCGAAAAAGCTGCATGTTAAAAAGTCAAAAAATGGTAGCAGTTTTTAGTGCATAGTTTCCACATAGTGTATGTTTCTAGAGATCATCTGTTTCCTCAGGTTTCCTGGAGAAGAACAGAGATGCCCTGAGCATGGACATCATCTCCCTGATCCAGAAGTCATCCAGCAAGCTGCTAAAACTGATCTTTCAGAAAGAGCTGAGCGCCTGTGCCTCGGCCAAACCTGCCAACAACAACAACAACACCAACAGCAGAGTCCTTATCACCCCCAAGAGCTCATTACGGGTATTGTGCTTTAACATAGTAAAATAAAAAAAAAACATGCTGAACTAAGTTTAAAATATGCACGCAATATATACCAATCATTAAGACATATTATGTGTTCAGAGTTGTTTACACATTAAGTCGTTCAATATTCACTATATTGCATTTGCTGCTTAGTGAACTCATTAGAGGACGAGCAAAAGACTGGACGCTCCGTTCTAAAATATCTGTGACTGGGATGTTTACACACCAAATTTGAGCTCCCAAATTGGTCAACTGTATGCCTCCAAAAGTTTGAGTCTGTATGTGAAGTAACTCAATAAGTTGGCACTGTCACTTCACTGATAGTTTTTATGTATATAAATAACAATGCTATGTTCAGTTATACAGTATATCAGATATTGCAAATCTGATAGTGGCAATCAACTCTGTGTCTTCATTTATATGCTACATGACCACCTTCCCATTGGGAAAAACTCAGCCTTGGCTTTCAAGATGGCAGCCATGCCCCAAACACAACTTAAGAGATAGGCCCCTCACCCATTACTTGCTATTCAGATATGCCATATTCCCTTTCGTTTCTGAAATAAAAAGGTGTCCTGAGACTTTTGACTTGCTCTCTATAATGAAAGATTACAGCTATCACCCTCTCTTTCTGGAGAAGAGAATGTGATAAACCTTTAAGTAACACAACTGGACTTTAATACCACTTCTGTACCTTTTAAAGGTACTTTACACTGTTTGTACCTTATAATGACCAGTAATATACCTCTACTGTATCTCTTTTCTGAGAGATACAGTAGATACAACATTTGTTGTATCTCTCTATATATTGGAGGTTCTAGCTCACATCGTCTTGTTGAAGCATACCATTGAGCTTGTGAACAATGCTACAAAATGACACTATATAGTTCACTATTTCTGTTATAGGGAGCGGTTACGAATGCAGCTAGTTTTCCTTGTAGGATGACCAGCTGGTCCCCACAATGTAATTATTACATTTTAAGATGAAGAAAGGTTTTACCTTTAGGGTTAAGCTAAGTTTTAGAGTTAAGCTTGTTGAAGTATTTAGGAAAAAGTTAATGGTATGTCTCCACAAAATGAATGGAAATCCATGTAATGATGCCAAAAATCACAGATATAGATATAGTGTGTGTGTGTTTTCACTGTTACAAGATTAAAAATCCAAATGTTGTTGTAGTGCTGTGCAATGATGATGAAAAAAAACATACTCTTTTACTAATACTATTTTATAAAATAAAATAATAATACTATTTTATAAAGCGATAATAGGTACTTTATGGCTTTGTAAACATGTTCACATCCAACACATTCTCAGCTGAAATGAATTGGTTATTTAGCTGCCCGTTGCCCTGGACAAACAGTGAATGATTAAAGATAAATGAAGTGTGTTCCTCTCTTCCTGCAGCAGGGGAACGAGTCTCGGAGGCAGGTGTCCACTCTGAGCAGTCAGTTCAGACACTCTCTGGACACTCTGTTGAAGGCGCTCTCTCTGTGTGAGCCTTTCTTTATCCGCTGCTTCAAACCCAATGACAACAAGCAGTCCATGGTATTATCAGCTTCCTCCATTATCAAACACCGCCATTCCTCTCTCCATTCTCCTGTTCGGTCTCTGTAGCCCTCTGTCCACTCTCTGTGTCTGTGTTTCAGTCGTTTGACCGTGAGTTGTGTATGCAGCAGCTGCGTTACTCCGGGATGCTGGAGACCATCAAAATCCGCAAGTCTGGATATCCCATCCGCCACAGATTCAAGGAGTTTCTGGCACGCTATCGTGTTTTATTGAAAACCACAGACTGCGACCCTAACAAAGTAAGGAACTGTACCAGTGATTGTAACAGGGGTGTTACTATACCACATATTGTACTGAGCGCACTGCACATCAGTCATAGGGGCACATAAACATAGCAAAAAGTAAGGAAATTTGTATTTAGTAAATTATTTCTTTGTTGTAACAATGCTTCTCTGCAATAACTCTTATACCATTGGAAAACCTTTAAATTTCCCTTTTAAATGGGGCCACATTTGTGTGGAACATGTATTTGTGGGATGAGCAGTAGAGCCGAGTATGAGGGTTGCAACCCATGTAAAATTTGCAAAATCCTCTCTGCCAATGCTCCACAGCTTATTTTATGTGATGGTGTGGGGCAGCATCTCCCTCACTGGAAAAACAAGGCTTTTCATCACTGGAGATAATCTCAATGCAGATATCGAGATGAAATTCTGCAACCAGCGGCAATCTCATATCTCCACAGTCTGAGACAGAACTATATCCTCCAAGATGACACCTCTCTCCCCCACAGAGCGGGGTTTATCAGAGACTACCTCCAGAATTTGGGAGTGGGGAGGATGGAATGGCCTGCCAGTGTCGTGATCTCAACCCCATCGAACACTTGTGGGATCAGCTTGGGCGTGCTCTTTCGTGCCAGAGTCACCAACAACCACGTTGGCTGACTTGTGTCAAATGCGGGTTGGAGAATGGGATGCCATCCCACAGCAGTGTGTGACCAGGCTGGTGACCAGCATGAGGTGGTGGTGCCAGGCTGCTGTGTATGGTTCTTCCACATGCTGCTGAGGCTCCTGTTTGTTAAATGAAAAAAAAATTGTTAAATTGCCAATATGTCTCAATATATACTTCAATCATCCAGTCACCAAACACCAAGCAAGTCAATGGCAGAATAAGCTGTTTAGAATTGGCAGAGAGAATTTGGCAAATTTTTCATGGGCACAACCCACATACTCAGCTCTCCTGCTCATCCCACAAATGCATGTTCCTTACAAATGTGGCACCATTTAAAAGGGAAATTAACAGACTTTCTAATTGTATATGACTTATTGCCTTACCATTATTTTCTTTAAGCAGGGAATTTGATTTAGTGGTGTATTATATATTTTTGTAAACAATAGTTGTTACCTGTCTGTTATGTAGCTGTTACGTAACTTACTTTGAAATATTTATGAATGTCAGTGCAATACAAACTAAACAAACTAGTCTGGCTCTGACTGAAAGCTTTAAGTATCAGAAAGATTGTTGAAAGATATGGCTGAAGTATCTGACCTGATGGAGCTGGTGAATGATATGAGAGTGTGTGATTTACAGGAAAAAGCAGCCGACTGCTGTGATGCCATCTGCAGGGCTGTTATTCAGGACGAAAATGACTGGAGAATCGGAAAAACCAAAATCTTTCTCAAGGTATTTACATTTATCAGCTCTTATATTTTGAGTAAAATGACTGCTACAGATTCACTGAGAAACCAATGTGAAACTGTGTTTGGTGTTTGATTCCTTTTTTCTGTACGACACTGGATGTCAAATGTGTGTGTGTTTGTGAATGTGTTTGTGTGGTCAGTACCATGGATGGGTTAAATGCAGAGACTCAGACCCTGATTACACCTGGTCACTTAATGTGATTAGTATCTGGATGGTATAATTGTAACCACATGCGTTTACACTTGGTATTCAAATAGGTGTCTGGTTACTCTGACTGAAACCCCATTGCTGTTTAGGAAGGAATATGCAAATCCGCATGTTACCTGGCAACCAGTTGTTTATCCGTTCGGCTTCTTCCTGTGCTGTGCTAAAGATGGTTGCTGCCTCGGAATTCATCATTTAAATGCCGTCGTGCATTTATTCCAACTTAAAAGAGAGGTTTAACAGTTCTACCTAGCAGTCAGTGCTAGGTAGAACGTGACTATTTAGACATTGCAGCAATAGCAAACACCACCACGGTTTTCTGCAGGTTGGTTTGTACATTAATGTCTGTCCATATTAGTATTAAGCATTTTGTTTTATCTGATCCCCAACTATCAAACAAAGATCATGCGCTCAGTGACGCACCGGTGTGTACCGGGAGGGGTTTGGATTGTACCGGGAGGGGTTTGGAGTGTACCAGGAGGGGTTTGGAGTGTACCAGGAGGGGTTTGGTGTGTACCAGGAGGGGTTTGGAGTGTACCAGGAGGGGTTTGGGGTTTACTGGGAGGGGTTTGGAGTGTACCAGGAGGGGTTTGGAGTGTACCAGGAGGGGTTTGGAGTGTACCAGGAGGGGTTTGGGGTGTACCAGGAGGGGTTTGGGGTGTACCAGGAGGGGTTTGGGGTGTACCAGGAGGGGTTTGGAGTGTACCAGGAGGGGTTTGGAGTGTACCAGGAGGGGTTTGGAGTGTACCAGGAGGGGTTTGGGGTGTACCAGGAGGGGTTTGGGGTGTACCAGGAGGGGTTTGGGGTGTACCAGGAGGGGTTTGGAGTGTACCAGGAGGGGTTTGGAGTGTACCAGGAGGGGTTTGGAGTGTACCAGGAGGGGTTTGGGGTGTACCAGGAGGGGTTTGGGGTGTACCAGGAGGGGTTTGGAGTGTACCAGGAGGGGTTTGGAGTGTACCAGGAGGGGTTTGGGGTGTACCAGGAGGGGTTTGGAGTGTACCAGGAGGGGTTTGGGGTTTACTGGGAGGGGTTTGGAGTGTACCGGGAGGGGTTTGGAGTGTACCGGGAGGGGTTTGGAGTGTACCGGGAGGGGTTTGGAGTGTACCAGGAGGGGTTTGGGGTGTACCAGGAGGGGTTTGGGGTGTACTGGGAGGAGTTTGGGGTGTACTTTTGGATTGTACTTTCTTCTTCTCTTCTTTATCCTAATGCTTTTCTTCTTTTTCTATTTCGTCTTCATTTACTCTTCTTTTTATTTCTCTGTTCTACCCTTTCTTCTTGCCCATTCTCTATTTCTTCCTATTGCTTTTCTTCTTCTTTTTCCAAAAAACTGAATGCGATGGATACATTATCTAGTACCTTCTCAAAAGAACAGAACTGAAGCGAAGGGGCCCCACATCTCTGGCTTGTATTGTGTAGATTTGTATTCATGAGTTTTCTTGTTGTGAATAGTTGTCCCTGTATGTGTTTTTGTGTTACATGGGGGTCTCAGTGGTCTCCTTGTTTTGTTTCTGTTTTCTCAGGATTATCACGACTCCTTCCTGGAGCTGGAGAGAGAGAGAGAGCTCAACAAGAAGGCTCTTATCATCCAGAGAGTGATGCTGGGCCATAGAGACAGGTGCAGTGCTATTTATTGGTCCTACTCTCTGTTAATCCGCTATATCTCCATCCAGCCATCCTTCCATTCATCCATCTATGCTGTCCTCAAACGCTTAGGCCTAGTCCCACTCTCTCCATTCTATATGGTGGTGTGTGTCTGACTTGCTCTCTGTTTCTGTGCAGGAGGGATTTTCTGAGAAAGAGGAGTGCGGTTCAGACAGTGCAAAAACACTGGAGAGGTCACAGAGATCGGGCCGAGTTCAGGAAGGTAACAAAAACCCTTCAACCTCTTCTTTAAAATCTTTGAAATCATTTGTTCATCTGTTCATCCATTCATAAATACATACTTACATACAGTACATACGTTTATCTACCTACCCAGCCATCCATGCTTTATTCATCCACCCATTAATTCATCTTTCATTATGTTCCACCCATCTATCATTCAGTCACCAATTCAGCTAATCCATCCTTTGACTTACACATTCATCAATCTATTCATCCATCCATTCATCCTGTGTAAAGTCGTAGTGACAGTAAACATGGATGTGATCTGAGTGACCGCAGTGTTCCTCGTCTCCTGTCTGTCCTCAGCTGCGGCAGGGTTTACTGCGGCTGCAGGCTGCAGTGCACGGTCGGCGGGACGTCCTGCAGTATCTGTGCAGACGAGCGGCTGCCATCACTCTGCAGGCACAGACCCGCAGCTTTCTCGGCAGAAAGGAGTTTAATCGCAAACGAGCTGCAGTCGTCCTGCTGCAGTCGCACACCCGAGGATTGCTGGCCAGGAGACGGGTCCAAAGACTGCGGGACCAAGTTAGTGATCTCTTCTCTTCTCTTCTCTTCTCTTCTCTTCCTCTTTTGTCCTCAGTTCTCTTCTCTTCTCTCTTTTGTTCTCCTCTCTTCTCTACTCTACTCTTCTCTCTTCTCTATTCTTCTCTTCTCTTCTCTGCTTCTCTCTTCTCTTTTCTCCTCTTCTCTACTCTATTCTTCTCCTCTCTTTTGTTCTCCTTTCTTCTTTACTCTTCTCCTCTCTTTTGCTTTTCTCTCTCCTATATTCTGCTCCTTCTCTTCTCTTCTTTTCTCTACTTTTTCTCTTCTTTTCTCTTCTTTTTCTACTCTTCTCCTCTTTCTTTATTGCTTCTCTTCTCTTTTCTGTTCATTCTCCTCACTTCTCTTCTTTTCTCCTCTACACTTCTCTACTTTTCCCTTCTCTACTCTACTTTTCTCTTCTCTTCTATTTGCCTCTCTTTTCTCTTCTCTACTCTACTCTTTGTTTTTAATGTCTTTTTCTCTTGTTTCCAATTTCTACTTTTCTCTACTCTTCTCCTCTTTGCTTCTCTTCTCCCCTCTTCAGCACTCTGCTCCTTCTTCTCTCTTCTCTTCTTTTCTCCTCTCCTCTCTTCTCCACACTTCTCATCTCTTCACCTGTCTTATGCTCTTTGCTCCTTCTCCTCTCTTCTCTTCTTTTCTCCCCTCTTCTGCTTTTCTGTTTTCTACTCTATTCCTCTCTTTATTTCTGTTGTCTTATTTCTTTTCTAGTTTCTCTTTTTTCTCATTCACTTTTCTTCATTTATTTTCATTTCTGTTCTTCTGCTGTTTTCTCCTCTCTTCTCAAGTAATTATTAGCAAACAGAGGATTCCTTATTGATTATTTATAATCGCAGGTGCCCTTCACAGGGACGACCATGTTTAAAACAGTATTAGACAGCATACAGACTCTCAGTTAATAACATGAAAAGGAATTATTGGAAAAGATGACCCATCACCTTTTAACTGTTATTGTTGTTGTTGTTGTTGTTGTTCCAGGCTGCACTGTCAGAGCAGGAGAGACAGGTTCCAGAGCTCGTCACTCTGGAGCAGCAGAGGCGACTGAGGGAGATGCTCAGCCAGTCACACGCAGACAATATATCCACTAAATCAGAGGCAGCCAGTGAAGAGGAGATGGTGGAATCCATGTTTGGCTTCCTGCCCAGTGCTGTGGGGGGTCAGGAGGGTCCTCCACATGTGAGCTTCCAGGTAATGTCACTGAGGAGGTGTGGACGCTCCTTTTGATCACAATCACCCATGGTGGACACAGATGGTCAGCAATTCTCTTACCCTTCTAGTATCTTTTCATTTACTCTCTTTTCTCCTCATCTCTTCTGTCCTCTGCTTTTCTCTTTTCTCCTCTTTTTATCTTTTCTTTTTTCTTTTTAATTCTGTTCTTTTCTGTTCTACTCCCTTGTACTGTATTCTAACTTTACTCCTGTTCTTTCCTCTTCTGTTGCGTTCTGTTTTCTCACTCTCTACTCTTCTTTTCTTCTCATATGTTCTTATCTCTTTTCTTCTAACTGCTCTTATCTCCTCACTCTCCTCACTTCTATGTTCTTGTCTCCTAATATACCTTCTCTCCTCTCCTTTTCGCTTCTGTTCTCTTATGTCTTTTTGCTTCTCCTTTTCTCTTCTCTTCTCTTTCTCATGCCCTTGAAGTGTAGGTTTATAGTCCATTGTCCACTGCTCCACTCTCCTTGTTTTGGTGTGTAGGATCTGCAGGGAGAACCCGTGGAGCAGAGGAAGGTGGAGCAGAGGAAGGTGGAGCAGAGGGAGAAGGAGCAGAGGGAGAAGGAGCAGAGGGAGAAGGAGCAGAGGGAGATGGAGCAGAGGGAGACAGTGATGAAGATCACAGTGACTCCAGTAGAGGAGGAAGAGCAGGAGGAAGAGGAAGATGAGTTTTCCTTCTCAAAATTTTCCGCTCTGCATTTCCAAGGCTCTGCTACACACACACACATCGATCAGAGGCTTCGGCAGTCATTGCTGCGCCACGAGGATGAAGGAGACGCTCTGGTAATCACCATCATCATCATCACAATCTTCAACATGATCGTTATCAGAGGAATGTTTGCTAAATTAATAAATCTGGTCTTCTCTTTTCTCTTCTCATCACTACTCTTCTCTACTTTGCTTTTCTCTCCTCTCCTCCTCACTCTACTCTACTCTACTCTTCCAGGCATGTTTAACAGTGTGGTGGATCATACTGAGGTTTATGGGGGATATTCCTGAGCCCAAACAGGCTCGTCTGTCAGTAGTCGCTGACCCGATCCAGCGGAACCTGGGCCAAAGACAAGCTCGGCGTCTCAGTAACCTGGTGGGATTAGATGAGGTAAAACCTTCTGTTCACTGTGTCCCGCTCTCTGGTAGAATCCCTTTGTATTTTGGAGATGATGTGGACTCTGCTGTGCTGAGTTTAATCAATATTGTGTTTTACAGAAAATGTTGCGAAAAAAGCACAAGAGAAAACACTCTGCGATTCCTGAAGAGGTCAGATTCTAGGAGCTGTTGTGTCCAGATCCCACTTGACTATTTGCAAACTTTCACCCTGTTCTTCAATGCTCAGGACCCCTACAGAGCAAGTCTGATCTGGGTGGTAGATCATTCTCAGCGCTGCAGTGTCTCTGACGTGGAATCAGTGTGGATCAGACACAGCAGTGCTGCTGGAGTTTTTAAAACTCAGTGTCACTGCTGGACTGAGATATGTCCACCAACCAAAAACATCCAGCCGACATCGTCCTGTGTCCACTGATGAAGGACTAGAGGATGACCGACACACTGTGCAGCAACAGATGAGCTACTGTCTTTGACTTTACATCTACAAGATGGACCAACAAATCACCACCACACCGTCAGTGTCACTGCAGCACTGCAAATGATCCACGACCACATCATACCTGCACTGTGGGTATCCTGATCATTAAAGAACAGCGTAAAATTTGAAAGGGGATGATAATGTCTGTAACTGTGAAACTGCAGAGTGGTCCTGTGTGGTCAGTGAAGCTGAGAGTATGGACAATGAGTGTAGATTCAAGGTTAAATGTCACTAACAATGTTGCTACATTTACCATCATCCAGCCATCGGTGGAAACCCTGGATCCAAACTTTAGAGGTGAGGATGATATTCTGATTGGAGAAGGTCCTACATTTGATCGTCCAATGACACCTTTGGAGAAACTACACATCATCGTAGGATACGCCATCATGAGACCCAACATTAGGTATGGCTTCTGTTTTTACATGTGCAGTAGGACGGTCCTCCAGACTAAAATACAATGGAACCATTAGCCATGCTGTTGCTGGATGTGTCTGCTCTCACATTCCCGCCCTGATTTCACAAAGTTAGTAAGTTAGAATGTTACCTTACTATTGGGCCATGCACTGTAAAAGAGGCCATGGCTGACAGGGTAATAACCAATGATTGGGAGAAACTTGGGTATGACAAATAAATTATTCAATTTGATCAGTAGCTTAAGTCTTTCTCTACTGTGCGCTGCAGAGATGAGATCTACTGTCAGATCTGTAAGCAGCTCACCAAAAACAAAAATAAGCAGAGCTACACCAGAGGCTGGGTGCTTCTGTCCATCTGCCTGGGCATCTTCCCTCCAACGGAGCTCCTCACTGAGGTAGGAATTTTGGAATTGACAAGGCTTCAAGGGTGTGTGTATGTGTCCGGTTTCCTCCCACGGTCCAAAAACATACATTGGTAGGTGGATTGGTGACTCAAAAGTGTCCGTAGGTGTGACTGTGTGTGTGTGTGTGTGTGTGTGTGTGTGTGTGTGTGTGTGTGTGTGTGTGTGTGTGTGTGTGCGTGTGTGTGTGTGTGTGTTGCCCTGTGAAGGACTGGCGCCCCCTCAAGGGTGTATTCCCGCCTTGCGCCCAATGATTCCAGGTAGGCTCTGGACACACCGCGACCCCTGGATAAGCGGTTACAGATAATGAATGCATGAATATATATATATATATATATATATATATATATATATATATATATATATATATATATGTGTGTGTGTGTGTGCGTGTGAGTGTGTGTGTGTGTGTAAATATTTATTTATTTACTTTTTATTTATTTCTTTAGAGAGAGAGAGGGAGTCACTGTCCTTTTTATCTTCAAACTTCATCAGACAATGGCCTCTGTGTTTAGTGCTGAATGAGCTCTGAATTGGTGCAGAGAGAACAATGCAAGCTTTTATTTTTTGAGAGGTTTTTAAAAAAATAATTTTCCACAGTTTTCAGCCTTTGGATTTTAGTAGGCCCCAGAGGAAATTTTAATTGGTTGTTCTTTAATGTCTCATGAGAGATAATGTTGATTCTCCTAAAATTCCTTAAGAGAAAAAAGAATGAGACCAAAAGGAGGAATGTGACACGAGAGAGTTATAAAGGATACAGAGAGCAGGGTTTAGTTCATTTGGCATATAGTCTGAGCACAGTTTTGTGACTTTACTGAGATCCCCACTGAAACTCCAGAGGAGACAAGTGTGAGATTACTAAGGTATAAGTCTCAGAAGACACATTTGAGCATCAGGAGTCTTATGCTAAAGTCTCCTTTGTCTTTCCATCTGATCTCAGTTTTGTCTAGGAGAAACTACTGAGATATTAAGGAGATCTCCTTTTTGTTGTGTGATGTCGAGGCAGCCACAGAACCAATAGGATTTAATGATAACCTTTATGTCCCTGCCCTCAATAAAGATCCTGTCTACAGTGCATTTGACCTCTAAAGTCCTGCAGGAATGTGGGAATGTCTTGTGGGGGACAGCTGTAATGGTCTTTTTAATGATAACCCTCCTGTACCTGCACTGTACCATAATGACATGTGCAGGGGTCTCAGTGCAGTGTCAGGGGGCACTGTGTGTGTGTTCTACAGATCACCGTCTACAGTTACTTCACCAGCTGCCTCTCAGCTCTTGTCCGCTGCAGGGGCATCCAAACTCAAGCTAATGCTCCCCTACCGATGCCACTGTTTTTTAGTTGTTTTTGTGTCATTGTGATGCCATATTTCGCAGTGTGTCCAGCCATTGCAGCTCAGAGAAGTGGCAGAGGATTTTTGGAGATTTTAAACCCTCTTAAACTATGTGATGAATAAAACCCTGGGGTAAATGTTTTTTTTTCTGTGTCATGTATTTAAGGTTAACATACAATTTTATAAACCTAATAATGAGTGTCCAGTGTATTTAAAGGGCAGTTCCTTTGCAATCCAATAGGGGTCAGTGTGGGATTACTTCTCCTCTTTCTGTTGGAAATGGAGGAATCCTATAAAATAATTTTACCCTATTCGTTGTTTATTCATTCATTGTTATTTCAAAGTGAATGTTTGTCTAGTGTTGTTCTATTGTTTGGCCCTGTGTATCATTCTGTGGTCATTTCTTTTTTGACCCTTATCTGTTCTATGTTCTCACAGTACCTGCAGAGTTTTATCCGCCGAGGACCCAATGACTTCTCCTCAAGTTGTGCCAAACGCCTCCAGCGCACTTTAGCTAACGGCGAGAGAAACGAACCTCCATGTTACATAGAACTACGGGTACGAGTGAAGTCTGATCAGTTTATTGTCACTGTCCAAACGCTGTCATTTTGTAGTGGCAAAGCTAAGAATGTAACTTCAAAAGAACATTGTCTAGTGCGTCACATCAGTGATGCCCTGTGTCCTTTCAAATTTACCACCTGAGCTTTAATTGCCCTTGTTCATCAGAATTGTCTAAAAGCAAGTCAAGATCTGAGCGCGGTTGATGAATCAGCTTCTGTGTGTGAAATTAAGCTCTGCTCACCTACACCTAATCTACATATGTTTTGGTAGTGAGCCAATGAAAAATGGAGTTTGGAGGCTTGTAAGCCAATGTATTCAAACAAAGGCAAGGTTTGCAGTGAAGCTTTGTGTGAAATGTTTTAACAAAACCTGACAGAGGTGTGCAGTGGTTATATCATTACCCACAGAGAAATAACTCCACACAAAAACTGGAGTGTAACTCAATGCTTCGCATTCAAATTAAAGTTGTGTGAAAGCAACAATATACAGCGGTTGTGTTGTAGTGTAGTTGGTAAGACCACTACTCTGAACTCAGAAGATTCAGGTTTAGTTCCCTGCTCAGGTAACTGCACCACAGTCCTTGGGCAAGACGTCTAACTTTAAAGCACAATGTCTGCTGAATTCCGTACCTGTGAATGTTGATGTAGCTGATGGAGTGATCTGTGAGGGGTTTGTGTTGTGATCTCCAGGCTGTGGAGGCGAAGGAGCCGATGGTGATGGTGGTGACACTGATGGATGGACAGACTCTCAGTCTGAACGTGGACTCAGGCAGCACCTCCGCAGAACTGTGCAGCGACATTGCTGCCAAAATTAACCTGCAGGACACCTTCGGATTCTCCCTCTACATCGCCCTCTACGAGAAGGTGGGTACAGGTGTCCACAGATGTGTGTGTGTGTGTGTGTGTGAGAGAGAGACTGGGTGAGTGTGTGAATCTGTCCACAGGTGTGAGTATGAGTGACTGGGTGTGTCCCTCTGAGCTCTGTGTGTTTGCCATGGTGCACAGGTCTGGTCACTGGGCAGTGGAGGAGAGCATGTGTTGGATGCGATTTCTCAGTGTGAGCAGGAGGAGAGGAGGCAGGGCAAAGAGGAGCAGCATGCCCCCTGGAGGCTGTCCTTCCGCAAAGAGCTCTTCACCCCCTGGCACGACTGCAGCACAGACCCTGTCAGCACTGAGCTCATCTACAGACAGATCATCCACGGCCTTAAGAATGGAGAGTACACGTCCAGTAAGGTCAGCTACCGAATAAACACTTCAACTTACACTCTCTAGACTAAAAGTCTGATCAGTGCACACCTCACACCTGTTGCCCCTGTTACCCCTACGTCCAAACAGGGGGAAAATGAAGCACAAAGAAAAAAGAGGAGCACAAAGGAAACACAGAGACATAAGCACAGAGCATAAATTAAATAAAGAACAGTGTAAAGAAAAAGAGAAGTGCTTTGTTAGCAATATCTTATTATTTTAACTCTTAAAGAACCCACATTGACTCCATACTTTCTCTCCAGAAGAATCCTCTTAGAAGCATCTTCTTTAGGATGAAACGCTGTTGTGGTTATGAATATTAATTACAGATGCTGAATCACACTTATGAGTCCTCCCAGCTCTCTTCTGTTGTCTTGTGTTTTCCAGGATGATGACGATTACGTGAAGTTGGCAGCAAAACACTACTATATCCAGTACGGCTCAGAGAGCCGCATGGACACTGCCAGGAAAGTGGTGAAGGAATGTATCAGCCTCCATCTGATTGAGAGTAAATCTGAAGCCAAGCTGGTGCAGCTGGTCATGTCTGCGCATTCAAAGGTATTATTTATACATTAAGGTTAGGATATGCCACTTTGTTTTCCCTGAGGGAATAGTTTATTAAACTTTTGGCCAGAACAAACATAACATCTCTGGCATTTATTACCTGCACAGGAACATTTTAAAGTGTTTTTGGGTAATGTGTTATTTGAATCTAAATCTCAGACATGTGTAGTATTAAAAATGACAACTGACATTTTATTAAGAAAATAAATAACTTAAATTAAAAATGAAGTATTAATACGATATGTTCCTGATCTCTTACATCGAGATCCCCATCTTTAAATCGTCTAAAACCAAAGTCACACAGGGTCCTGGGGTTGTGGGTTTGAGCCCTGCTCCGTGTGAGGACTAGCTGTGGTGTGTTCTCCCTGTGTCCACATGGGTTCCCTCCAGTGGTGTTTGAGAGTTGTTAGAAACCTGAAGAGTCTCTGTGGTTTTACCTCCATTCCCTGTCTCCTAGGCAGGTTATACTATCTCCCACCACAGCGTGGACACCGTGAAAGCTGAGGTGGTCAGCCACGCTCGACTGAAGTGGCCTATTTACTTCTCCAAATTCTTCGAGGCTTCCAAGATTTCAGGTAAACTCAGTCATGGACTGAACTCCACATGCATAGTTCAATTACAGCAGAGTGGGGTTTTTGTGGTGGGTGATAATTAATTAAATTTAACCCAGTAATGTCCAATGATTACATTTATTAAAAGCATGAAATTAATGGGATGCTCTGAAAAAGCTCTGGACTGTGTTGCAGTGGAACTGTGTTCTCTGGAGTGAGACATCCCCATTTGACACTCTGGGGAGTTGGAGTGGCGTTAGTGATCCAGAACTAATCCCCCTATATCAGCACTTTACTCACTAATATTTATACGTATTAGTTATGCATTATTTATTATAGTTGTTGATATTGTAATATCTTTTCTCCAGGTCCCACTTTGCCACAGGACCAGTTTGTGGTTGCTGTGAACTGGAGTGGAGTCTCTTTCCAGGAAGGAAAAGAAAAGACTTTTCTGCAGCTCTCCTACCCCGAGCTGACTGGGGTCCATGCACTCAGGTGCGGTAATTTTAAATCCTATGTTTTTACCCCAGGTGAAACATAGCTGTCCTTCAATTTATTGCTCCACAGATTGTGACAGATCTGTTCACTTATACACTGTGAACAGCAATCTCAAATATCGAAAAATATTCAGTACTCAGCACAATGCTAGCTACTGCGACGTCTGTTAAAACTGGGCAGTTATAATGTGTTGAGCTCCAGTGTTGTTGTTGTCTTAGCAGCAGTTGGATATTAAGCTGTGGCTGGGTTCATGTCTCAGTCTTCAACCACCCCACTCCCTTTTCTGGCAATGATTCATTCATTCATTCATTGTCTATAAGAGCTTATCCAGTTCAGGGGCACGGTGGTCAGGAGCCTACCTGGAATCACTGGGTGCAAGGAGGGAACGCATCCTGAAAGGGGCGGAAGTCCTTTGCAGGGCGACACACACTCACAGATTCACTCACAATTTCCAGTCCACCTACCAACAACATGTTTTTGTTGGTAGATGGCACAGGTACGTCTTCACTTTTATGGTCTTGTTCTTAATTCTTTCTTTGGTGTGTGGGTCGTGCGTGTGTGTGTGGGTGTGTGTCTGCGTGGATTTCTCAGTGAGGGCAGGGCTGGTGAGGTGGTGTGTATGTCCACTCTGACGGGAGAGTATAAACTGAAGGCAGACAAAGCACACATCATGATGGACCTGATCACCCTATTCCTCGCGGGGTTAAAGGAGCGCTCCGTTTATGCTGTGGCCCTCCAGGACACCAGCCGGCAAGGTACAGTACACGCACTGACATGGTGGTGGTGGTGGTGTGTTAGTGTGTGTTGTGCTGGTAGGAGTGGATCAGACACAGCAGCGCTGCTGGAGTTTTTAAACCCCTCACTGTCACCGCTTGACTGAGAATTGTCTACAAACAAAATCATCCAGATGACAGCACCCTGCATCCACTGATGGAGGACTAGACGACGAACAACACACACTGTGCAGCGACAGATGAGCTACTGTCTCTGACTTTACATCTACAAGGTGGACCAACGAGGTAGGAGTGTCTCACAGAGCGGACAGTGAGTGGACACAGGGTTTAAAAACTTCAGCGGCACTGCTGTCTCTGATCCTCTCACACCGCCACAACACACACTAACACACCATGTCATTTTCACTGCAGCGCTGAGAACCACCGAAACATACCTGCTCTGTGGGGGCTAACAAAGTATGCAGAGCAATTTTTGTTGTAGTAATTTTTAAACACACACACACACAAGGCTAAAAACACTGAATGTACACTGGAGGGGGCTTTAACTGCCCCAGAAAACAATAATAGGGAGAATAACACCTCTGTCGTTGCCTCTCCGGGCTCAGCACTGCTGAAACTACATTATGTAACTTTTAAAGGAGTGAAGGTGGACCCCTTTTTTCCACTACAGTTACATAAATTACAATAGGAGAGCCCCAGAAGCAAAAACACTAAAAATAAAAAACAAATCATGAAACAAAAACAGGAAAAAACTATTTTACATATTGTTCCTTTAATGCCTCCTAGTGATTAATTCAAAGTTTAAATATTTCTGTCTGTAGATGACGCGATGCTGTTGAGCTGCAGAAAGGGAGACCTTGTGTACATCATCAAGGACGGAGAGTACTCTTCTGACGGAGGTTGGGTTAAAGGACGAAATGAGAGAACAGGTCAAAGTGGAGCCATATCTACAGAGGCCATCACTGTGTTGCCAACTCTCAGCCAACCCACTGAGGAACTGCTGGTAACTGATCAACCTCAGTCCAGTTCAGCTCAGAGGTTTTTAGGGATATAGATGGTTAATGGAAAGGGTTTGGGCAAAAGTGCACTTGTTTTTGTTGTTTCTTTTAGATACAGTTGATCCCTGGTTCCAGGAAATCAGTCAATCCACAGCCAAAGGATGGAATCACTGCAGACAGAGTGGCACTCATTACACTCAAAGAATTCTCTTCTGAGTACTTCAGGTACACAGTCCTTAAAATTATTAGGCCCAGTCCCGTTTGTTTTTACCCATACCCCTTGTTTTTAAGTGTCTTCTTGACTTGGAACTCAGTTACAATGTGTAGTTAAAATCTTCCCTTACAAGCTGCAATGAAACTTCAATTACCTGATGCGTCATCTGCAGCTCTGCACCAATCTGCAGTGATATCAGAGAAGAAGCTGGACTTTAGTTACATTTAGGGCCTCATTCGCCTTCAGAAGAGTTCAACAATCATATACTATCCCCCTCTCCTCACTCTTCTGTTATATGAAGCTGAATTCAAATTCTTTTTTTGGCAGATTTTAGTTAGAAACTTCCAGTTCCACCTTAAATGTTTCAATAGCTTCATGTGCTAGAATGCAATTTTTTCATAATTTAAGTTGGAAACTGTAAATTTACAGCTAACTACAGAGACATCAGCTGCTACTAGTGCTTTTTTCTGCTTGTTCTGAAGTAAAGAACCATAATCCACAGAAAATACATTAAACTAAGATAATACACTGTTGATCTTAGAGTTTAAAGGAGAAAATGCTAACATCTGTGGATTGTTTGGTCGCTGCATAGCGTCTCGCCAGTGATTCTGCAGAGACCTTTGTGTTCTCTTGATCTTCATGGTCAGTGGGATGTCTTAGCCATGCTGGTGTGTTTACTGTGGCTTTGATGCTGTTGACCCACAGGGAGCCAGGAAAACATGGTAAAAGGGGTCAGGAGAAACTCTGGGCCAGATCCAAAGAACCGCTGAAACATCCTCTACTGAAGAATCTGCAGAACAACTCAGAGCTCAGCCAGTTGGCCTGCCTTTCCTTCTCAGATATCCTCCCTGGATCTTCACACATTCACCCACTCACTCACTCAGACCTGTGTACAGTATGACACATTCACCACACTCAGACCTGTGTACAGTTTTGCGCACTCTCCCAGTCACACTCACACCTATGTACAGTTTCACCCTTTCACCCAGTCATTCACAAAAGCAGACTCGTGGACAGTTTCACACACTCACTCATTCACTGACACACTCAGTATTTCACACACTCATTCCTATGAACCATTTCACACATTCACCTTGTTTATTACTGACACTCACTTACCTTTAGAGACTGCACCAGAATGGGGTGCTGTTGTGCTTTGTTCTTTATTCACCCTTCAGAGTTTTACATGTGTTTGGGAAGGTTAATTTAACATCCATTCGCTCTGACTGAGAATCCATAGAAAGTACCTTTTTTGTAATGCTTTTATTTTGCATTTAGAGTTAAATTCTTTCATAAAACAACACTATGCATTTTACCTTAAAATTACAGCTCCACTGAGCTGTAACAGGGAAAATAGAGCTACTCCAGGCTCAGCAATGGAGAAAGTGCACTATGTTACATTTGGAGTCAGGCCAAATATGTGTTTTTTGTGGTTAAACCAGACTAGGTGGTGTGTAAACTAGGGGGTGTATTTACATATTTACAACGGTTACTGTTTCCCTTAACTGTCCTCTACCCATCATGAAGTACATGGGTGACTACCCTGTGAAGAATGTGCGTACCCCGATAGAGCTGACAGATCAGATATTTGGTCCAACTCTACAGCACACAGACCTGAGGGATGAGGTCTACTGCCAGATCATGAAGCAGATGACCAACAACAACAATGGGTCAGTCAAACTGGGACAAGACTGTGCATCACTGTTAGCCCTTTTCCACCAACATGGAACTGGTCCGTTTCCTGTTCACAATCATGATTTGGAACTGTTTAACACGTTCCCACCAACATAAACTGGTTAGCCAACCAGGAACCTTATATCCCAATTGGAAGCAAAGAAAAGTAGGTTCCTTAGTGTGAACTCTGATGGCATCTGTGGTCATCTCAAGATAAAGAAGCTCCAGAAACAGTTCAGAACCACAAATAAAGTGTTACGGTGCAGTGGCGCTGGATGGGTAATTTTTACAGTGTGTTCTAGGAATAAACAAAAGCAAATAAGACAGGAACATGCTCCATTTGTGTGATTTCTGGGGCAGTGATAAGTACATCACGAGACGCGTTGGATACACTTCTCCACTGTTCATAAATTCACCAGACGACTCAGAACCCAGCAGTAATTACACTAATATCTCACCCTGATGTGACTGCACCTTAAACAGTGGATAAACCATGACTCTGTCCTGACTCTATTAATATATCTACTGAATTCAGCTACAGCGACACTGGAGCTGACCCCCATAGCACCCCCTGCTGATGATGTATCCCATCAAAACTGGTGGAAACGCAAGAACCGGAGTTCATTTGGTGGAAAAGGGCTAAGTTATTATGCGCTGCTGTAGATGTAATGCCTGTTTATCTCTGGCAGGTTGAGTCTGGAGCGAGGCTGGCAGCTCTTGTGGCTTTGCTGTGGCCTCTTTCCACCGAGTCACACTTTACTGAAACATGTTCAGAGATTCCTGGAGTCCAGAGTCCGAGAGCCTTTATCTGCTGCCTGTCTGCAGAGAATGAAGGGCATGCTCCGGTAAGATCTCAACCAGGACCGCCATTAAAACCAAAAAGAAATCGAGTCTTCAAAATAAAAGTATTTAAAAGTGCTTCTTTTTAATAAATGTTAAAGGAGAGAACAAATTATGTTTTTATTAAATTTTAACATTTTTATTAACATTTCCTTTTTCATTTCGGTGTCTGAATTTTTCCTTATTTTGGGGTAGGACATGCTGTTCTCACACATATGTCTCTCTCTCTCTCTCTCTCTCTCTCTCTCTCTCTCTCTCTCTCTCTCGTGAACTGGACACGCTTAGGTTTAGGTGAGAGTAGCTAGTACTGGATTAACTTGACTAGCTGAACCTGTTGTCTTTGTAGTGACTGTCAATAAAAACACTTCATTACCATTTTTATTTATTCTCATTAATTTATTACAAATCGTTAATGGATGTGGATAGAATAGTCACACTGTGAGGGTCCGCTCAGAGGTCCATCATTTGGCGTTGCCCGGTGTAGGGTGTAGGCTTTCTGTCACTGAAGGCTGTTCCAATGTAAGGAATCCTTAATATACAGCTGAGAAATTTTATATTTGTTTTGGTTGACATTCCTGAAACATACTTCACTTGCTCAAGATTCACCGTGCAGATACACACAAGAAAATCTCTGGTCCAGGTTTAGGACATTCTGAGAATAGTTTTCAAGGTTTCATAGGTTTCCAAAGGCCTCTGTTAGATACGGGACAACACCGGATACATTTCAGGGTGGGAGAGCTGTGGAAGTGGAAAACCAGCCAGGGACCGGGGACCAGAGTCAGGACCATGCAGTGGAAAGGCAGCATTACTCTGAAGCCAAGCTGGCTTATATCGAGGATATTTTGAGAGATTTCACTCTGAGCATCTTCTCACTTGGAGATCTGTTTTGTTTTTCAGGATTGAAGCCAGGAAACTGCCACCTCATCTGGTTGAAGTGGACGCCATTCAGCAGAACAGCTCTCAGATCTTCCACAAAGTTCACTTCCCCAACGATACGACGGAGGTGTGGAACTAGAAATCATGTCAGGGTTGTTCTTTTCACCTTCATCGTCACGTCATTCAATCTGTCCCTCGTTTTCTTATCGTCCCCAGATCTATGAGGTCACCACCACTACGAGGATCCGTGATCTCTGTCGCAGCATCGCCAATAACCTCAGCCTGTCTTCTGCTGATGGATACAGCCTCTTTGTGAAAACCACAAACAAGGTCCCAGCATCTTTTTCTAAAGACGACTGCATACTGAGACAGAACTGATCTCGACAGAAACAGGAGAATGTACATAACCTTGTATCTGCTGGTGTTTTTCAGGTGGTGAGCATGAATGAGCAGCAGTACTTCTTTGACGAATTGAAGCAACTCACAGAAGCACCCAAGAAAGTAAAGAAATCCAAGGATGGTAAATAAGACTCGTGCAGCGCTAGTGTTTATCTCTTGTTCTTGCTGTAAAATCAACACACACACAATCCTTTCCATGCTCTGGGAGGTGCTGGGCTGTCAACTAACATTTTTGTGGCACACATCTTGTGGCTCACAAGCCAGGTTTCCATCCAAAAAATTCACTAATAAAATTCGCAATAAAAACATCAGCTGAAAACAAAAGTTAAATGAGTTTCCACCCACTGCATGTTGGTGAATGAACAACAGATGATGTAGGGTCTCGTGCTCATAGGTGGCATCGAAACCAGGGAGATGAGTGTTTTTTTTTTGTTTTTTTTGCTTTGATCAGAACAGTTTTTACTTTCGTTTAAATCAAAAACACACTTTATATCAAAAAAGTAGTATAGAGATTATTCTTATTGTTTTGACAGAAAATAAATGCTGTGTGGTCTCTGACTTTTGCACGATGATGTTATCTACACATGCTCTAAAATAAGAAGCTCAGATTTGCCCAAGTGCTGGTATGAAAACAGAAAATGTTCCTAAACTGTGGAGAGGGGAGGAAAGAAAGGAGAGTTGCGAGGAGTCTGATAAAAGCTTCTTCACAGAGGACCCACAGCAGCACAAGCGTATAGTGTAGTGTGTACTTTTCTTCTCACTGTGTAATCCTACTTCTTTATGATTAAATGCCACTTAAGTACTTTTCTGAAGCTTTTTGTCAGTGCCACTGTACGCAGGGATGTTTGAGCTTTTGTTTTTGTTTGTGTAGGAATTGCAGCATGCGTCCCCTATCTTGTCCTGTTCATGAGGAAGCTGTGGTTTAATGTGATTCCTGGGAAGGACACGACGGCTGACCTCATGTTCCACTTCCCCCAGGTTGGACTCTTTGTTTTTGCCTTGTTTCTCTTTATCAAATTATAATCCTAAAACAGTAATTCTACAACAGTCAGCTCAGACAGAGTGATCTGATTGGACGAGAGACATTCCCTGTGCTGATATATATATATATATATATATATATATATATATATATATATATATATATATATATATATATATATATATATATATATATATATATATATATATATATGTGTGTGTAGAACAGCAGTGCGGTTTTTAACTGTGTGTATCATTCCACCTTACAGTTGGGTTCTGTTAATGCTTCAATAAGTTCAGTCACATCAGAGGGGGTTTTAAAGAGGGTCTCTACAGCAGCAGCAGCGATAAAATGTGTTAGTGTGTGTTGCGCTGATACGAGTGGATCAGACACAGCAGTGCTGCTGAAGTTTTTAAACACTTTGTCCACTCACTGTTCACTCTGTTAGACTCTACTACCTTTTTGGTCCAACTTGTAGATGTAAAGTGGATGCACAGTGTGTGTTGGTCGTCCTTTAGTCCTTCATCAGTGACACAAGACGCTGTCGGCTGAATGTTTTTGTTTGTGGACAATTCTCAGTTCACTCATATCAGCACAAGACACATAAACATGATCATTCACCCAATTCATACCTGCCCTGTAGGTGTCCTGAGCATTGAAGAACAGGGTGAAAGTCAACAAACAATGTATGCAGAACCACAGGTGGACTAGCGTCTGTAATTGTAGAATTACACAGTAGTGCTGTGTGGTCAGTGGAGCTGAGAGAGTGGACAGTGAGTGTAGAAACAAGGAAGTTGGCATAATGTTATAGATGAACGGCGAACACATGCTGTATATAGTTCTTCTTGGTTGCAATGAAGCTGGAACGGGCTTAATGTTTTCACTGCTGTGTCTTCAGGAGTTGCCGAAGTATCTGCGTGGCTTCCACAGCGTGAGTAAAGAGGAGCTGATAGACTTGGCGGGTTTACTCTTCAGGGTCAAAGTGGACACAGACCGCTCTCAGTTCATCATGATTCCAAAAATGCTGAAGGATTTAGTGCCCGCGGATCAGCAGAAGATCATGTCGTCTGACGAATGGAAGAAGGTGTGTGTCTTAGCGCAGAATCAGTTTATTTGCTAAGTTTAACATAAAATAAAAAAATAAAAGCGTCTTGTAAAAAAGTTTTGACGTGTTTTAAATTAGATTATCTTTTATTTTGGAGGAATTGTGCACATAAATGTCAGTATAAATGTCTTATTTAGTATATTTAGTATTTACCTTATTGTCATATACAGGGCTGCATCAATATAATTTGAATTGAGTAAAATTAAAGATACAGTGGCGCTCTACAGGTAGCATCTCTGTCACACAGCTCCAGGGTCCAGGGGTTGTGGGTTCAAACCCCGCTCTGGGTGACTGTCTGTGAGGAGTTTGGTGGCTTCTCCCTGTGTCTGCGTGAGTTTTCTCCGGGTGATCTGGTTTCCTCCCACGGTCCAAAAACACACATTGGTAGGTGGATAGGCGACTCAAAAGTGTCCATAGGTGTGAGAGTGTGTGTCACCCTGCGATGGACTGGCGCCCCCTCCAGGATGTTTTCCAAAATTGTGCCTATTTACTCTGGGTAGGCTCTGTAATTAAGAAATAACATTTATACCTCACCAATTAGCATCAGCTACATGCTCAGGTGTGAAATGAATGTAAATACTTTACGGCCTTGGTAAATCTCCCTTCAGTCATTCATTAAGACCCTAAAAATTCCTCTCTGTTCAGAGTTACTGAAGTAGAAGTTATTTTTTAGCATAAAAAAGTCCCCTCACACCTTAAAAGTGGTTTAGCTGTAACATCAATATATGCCTTCTTTTAGAGTGTGGAGAAATGACAGAGTAAGTGTTTCCATTTTGTGGTTCCAGCACATCATCAGTGCGTACAACAAGCAGGCGGGCATCACCGTGGATGAGGCGAAAGTCAACTTCTTGAAGGTCATCTCTCAATGGCCCACCTTCGGCTGCGCCTTCTTTGAAGTGAAGGTAAGCCAACATCACTAATAATCAGTATCAATTATATAAACTGCATCAGGCTTCTTTCCCTCACTGTTCACTTCTGTCCTCCACAGCAAACGTCTGAGCGCAGCTACCCCAGTGTTATCATGATTGCAATCAGCAAACAAGGGGTCAGTCTTAGTGAGCCCAAAACTAAGGTAAACATTTCTGTGTGAGCTTTTTTTGTGGATGTTTTTAACCGAAGCATGTACAATGTAGTTCTACAATTACACACTGTTATTACTCTGCATACTTTATTAGCCCCCTTTCACCCTGTTCTGAACAACACAAGACCACCAAAGAACATGTCGTCCTCTAGTGCTACATCAGTGGACACAGGATGCAGACGGCTGGATGTTTTTGGTAGTTGGACTTTTCTCAGTCGAGCAGTGACAACGAGGGCTTTAAAAACTTCAGCAGCACTGCTGTGTCTTATCCACTTGTACCAGTACACACTAACACACCACCACCACGTCAGTGTCACTGCAGCACTGAGAATGATCCACCACTAAATCATACCTGCTCTGTGGGGGTCTTGATCGTTGAAGACCAGGATGAAAGTGGGGTAAAAATGTATGCAGATCAACAGATGGACTACAGTCTGTAATGGTAGAACTACACAGTGCTCCTGTGTGGTCAGCGGAGCTAAGCGAATAGATAATGAGTGTACAATATTAGAGTGCGAGCGTGCGTGTGTTTATGTGGAATATCAGGACATAATTCCAGAAAATTCTCACTTCTAAGGACAATTTTCTGTTTTGATGAATTGTCAGGACACAAAAAAAGAGTGTGTTCTAACTTTTCTAAAAGTTTTTATTTCAAAATTGATGTTTATATTCCCAAAAATAAAAGTGCCAAAAGCTTAATGAAAAATGTTAGGATTATGTGTAGTGTTAATTAGCTACAATTATCATTACTGTGGAAAGTCTTTACATTTATAGAGGAACCAACGCGTGTGTTTCCGTGTGTGTCCTGTAGGAGATGATAGTAATGTATCCTTTCAGTAAGATCACAAACTGGGCCAGTGGCAACACCTACTTCCACATGACTATTGGCAGCCTGGTGAAAGGCAACACACTGCTGTGTGAAACATCTCTGGTGAGTTTAATTTATGCACACATACACATAAACACACACAATGTGGGGTCGTGATCATTCTGAAAGAGGCAACTCCCATGAGAATAGTTGATTCATCAGAGAATAAAGGTGATTACTGGCTGCCGATAAACCTTCCCCTCTAGAACCAATCATATGTCTGTGAAGATGAGTTTGATCTCATTTGATTTGTCGGTTCCACCTTAAATTTTGCAGCAGATGAAATGTTTTGGAGAGCTCTGGCCTTATTTCAGCGGCACGGTGGCACAGCAGGTAGTGTCTCAGTCACACAGCTGCAGGGAAACTGGATGTTGTGGGTTCAAGTCCCACTCCAGGTGACTGTCTGTGAGGAGTTTGGTGTGTTCTCTCTGTGTCCGCATGGGTTTCCTCCCATGGTCCATAAACACACGTTAGTAGGTGGATTGGCAACTCAAAAGCGTCCATACGTGTGAGTGAATGTGTGTGTGTCACCCTGTGAAGGACTGGTGCCCCCGCCATGGTGTTCCTGCCTTGCGCCCCTCAAAGTGATTCTGGGTAGGCTCCGGACCCACCGCGACCATGAATTGGATAAGCGGTTACAGATAATGAACCAATTAATGAATGGCCTTATTTCAGAATTATCAAAAATTAGAGATACAAGGTGTAAAATTTTCCTTGCTTTTAGCTGTGAAAATAAAAGTCTGCTTAATGTTTTTATTTGACTGTCACCAGTTTTTGAAAATTTTCAAAATCTTCTCCCCATTTATTATTAATATTCACCAATTCCCTGCATCATTTAGTCTCTCCCTGATCACACCCTGTGCCCCCAGCCTCAGGAGGGCAGAGGCAAACACATGTTTCGGGGCTTGATAGACACCAATTGTTGAACCTGCTGAAGACCTGAAAATAAGAACTTAAATAATTCAATAAAGTACCTCTCTGACATGCACTGATTCTGTTTTTAAAGGGCTATAAAATCGAGGACCTGCTGAGTTCCTACGTGAACATGTACCTGAACGAGTTGACCAACGTCAGACCTAGAAACCAGCTGTTCTCTTAAAGGAGCCACACAGGACGTCAGTCTGTGACTGATGGGGTATTTTATTTAACTGGTGGAGGCGTTATTGTGTACATGTGGAGTTAACTTAGCTATTGGAAATATATTCAACAAGTCAGAATTTAAAGACACTGCAGTTTGACACTGGAGAAGTATGTTGTCTTTCTCAGATTTAACAGGCAGCAGCACTGAAGGAGTCAGAGGGTTCTGATTGTAGTTTGATGATTGTGTTTTACCCCTCAGTTTATTAAACCCCTGTCCACTCAGTTTCATAATTATTGTCTAACAGTGATCTCTGTGTGATAACTTTAAGTTTGAGAGAATTTATAAAATTAATTTACTGCAGTTTTCTTCTGTGGGATTTGAGTTGACATTTATTTGACATCAGTTCCCAACAACCAATCAGACATATCAATGCTTTCCAAAGTAAAACATGTATCTCTGTTTTTGTGGATGTTTAGTTTACAACATAATTTGAACCCAGCAGATGTTCTTCACACTGTGTGAATATTTCATAATGAATGGACCAATAGAAATACTCCAAAAATGACTCTGAATAAAATCTTTTTACATTCACTTCCAGTGAAAATTTTTTCCTTCTCCTGTAACATTGCTATTTTAGAACTACATTTTTTACTTTGGACAGCGATATGTTATAAGGAAGCATGCATTTATTGGCAGTTAGTGTCTTGCTCAAGGCTATGTCCGCCATGGATGTTGAAGGAGGAGACAGTGCTGGTCCTATCCCCCTCACCACCCCTACTTTTCCTAATGGTTGAGGGGATGGACACTGTGACTTTTCAACCCCAAGCCCACTTCACTAACCTTTAGACCAATACATTATCATCACTGCCCCTGACACCAGGCATTGTTTCCTTTACCATTGTGATGAATAGGAGCTGCCAAAGTTTGCAGAGCAACAGTTTGCAATTGTAGACCTAAACAATGCTCCTGTAGGTCAGTGGAGCTGAGAGAATGGAGAGTGTGTGTGGAAACAAGGAGGTCATAGAAATGTTTGGGCTGCTCTACAGGCCTTAATATGGTATTCAAATAGGGCCAAAATTGTCTTAACTTTAACACGTGTACATGTAAAAATATCACATGTCCAGATGTAAATGTGTGTTAAGACCTCTTGACACCTTACAGCCAATCAGTGATCTGTAATATGAATGTATCTGCATGTGAATAAGGGATCGTAACAAAAGCTGACAATGTGCAAAGTTTGGCTTTCCATGAAGCGCGTTACAGCATATTTCCTCTAAGCATGATACATGCAAACTTACGTCATTTGTACGTGACAGCACACACTGCATATGCACTGTGCTCCGAACTAATATGTAGGTTTATGTGACCATGGCGTAAAGTATTTATATTAATGCCAGAATTATAGTGAAGGGAGTTTTATAGACACATTACTGTTTCCCATAACTTATGTACAGACTTGGACAAAATACTACTTTTAACTTGATAATGTAATCTAAAGAAATCAGACTAAAAATTATTCTACAGATTATAAAGAAATAAAGCAGCAGGTTAATAAAACCCATTCATTCACTGTCCAACTTTGTTCAATGTGTAGTAAATATTGCCATCTACTGGCAAAATATTACAAATTTAGTGAAAAGGCCAAGACGTTGTACAATTACATCTGTACAAGTAAAATATGTCTCACTTCATCCACAAACATGGGTTAGATTTAAGATGGTTTTGGCCCCGAACATATGCCATACCTTTTATATAAGGACCCCATTTATTTTTTGACTACAGTAGAGCAACGTGTGTTTACCTGGTGATTTCTCCCACACAGTTTCACAATCTACACTTGTGTTTTCTGTTGAAATGTGAATAATCCAAAGCTCCTCATCAGACGCTGGTCGTCACAATAGTGGAATTTTACCTGACTGGAAACGGTCCCGAGTCACATTCCTCCCCCACATTCCCGGCCTCCATTTGTCAGTGAAGTGACATAACGCCATGCTTCATTCTGCCTTGGACACCTTTATACAGAGTGTCTCAGAGCTGTGGAATGTGGATTAACCCCATAAAACAACAGACCACAGAGCGATAAAACACAAATTATAACTGAATATATGACATATTTAGGTCCTGCAGACTTACTTTTCAGCCATAAACCATAAAATATATTCATGTTTTCAGTAATGAATATTAATTAAATGCTCACAACTAAGTAAAGAACTGAAGAATCATTAAATATAGAATATTTAAAGGCTGATTTATTGATTTATTACTCATCTGATTGGGAGCTATGGACCAGATGCATTGTCTGTATGTGTATAACTTCTCATGTCATAGTTTTCTTTTTTAACAGAATTCAGAGATGAAGTTAGTGGTAAATAAACGTGGTTTTGATGAAGATCTCCCTCTGGTTCATATACCTTTATGTACATAAAGCATACACAATTAGCATGAAGTTTATCTGTAGCTTGCACTGGAAGGTTGCCGGTTCGATCCCCAGAGCCAGCAGGCCATGACTGAAGTGCCCTTGAGCAAGGCATCTAACACCCAACTGCTCCCCAGTCGCCACAGCTAGGGCATGTGTGCTCACTACCCCCTAGTGTTCACGAGTGTGTGTAAATGTGTGTTTTACTGCACAGATTGGGTTAAATGCAGAGAGCAAATACCTCTGTGTGCAAGCACATAGCCAATAAAGAGATTCTAATTTTAATTCTATATAATTACAATAAACACAAATACAGTAAAAGTCAAATTATTTTTTTGTTCTAAAAAGTAGTAGCTGTGTTCTGAGAGTGAGTGAAGAACAAAGTGTGTTTCCAGATGTTCTCCTTATGGATTTGTTTAAGCAACAACACACTTTATTAAACATAATGAAATATTTAATAACCCTTTAAAACTAGGGAATGGACAATAACTTGAAATAATACTGGACTGAAAGGAGACACACACACACACACACACACACTATCATACTCACTGGAATAAAGGGATTAGGTTTATTCTAATTTTTTTTTGTAGTATTGCAGGAGTAAATAAACTCTTACTGCTCAGATAAACAGCTTTCTAATTCTCATTTTCTCAGGTGCCTAAAGCTTCTGCGTATTGCTGCAAATCTCATGCCTACAGTGTCCTCCACAAACATTGAATGAGCAAAACAAAATGTAAAATGCTCCTTTTTTAAACTTTTGAATATAGTACAAATCTCAAATTTATTTGAGATAAAACAATGGAAAGAAATGATATTAACCTTATCATGAAATATTTATTTTTCTTATAAACCTGTGACCCTTCAGTGAATCCTTGGAGAGGAATCTAACTGAAGTATACTCATGCATTCAGATACACCTGAATTGGTTAAAAGCCCATCCAGAAATCAACAGAAATTACGTCCTGTTAAACTGGGATAGACATAAACGGCGAATTCCCACAGTCCTCCTCCTCTCTGAGACAGACCAGAGAATACAGCCGTGACGTACAGAAAAAGGTTGTTGATGTTCAGAAACGAGGGAATAGCTAAACAGCGGGAGATGTTACAACTCTAACGGGAAGAGGACATAAGTCGTACAGACTGTGAGTTTAACTGGGAAATATTGCTGGACCTGGGAACCTTGGATTTGCAGTTGATTGCAGACCTTAGTCACGCACTCCATGGTCAGGCAGCAGTCCTGCCTCATTTGGAAGTGGAAACTCCCTGAGCTCTGAGTGAAGCTGAAAGAACACCTTGTGCTTCAGCGGGAAGTCCAGCCCAAACACTCACCTCAGAAGACTGGAACGGGGCCCTGTTTCTGGGGTGCATTGTGGTAATGTGTTAATGAGATGAGAACTGTCAGGGTCAGGCTGTTTTTTGGGGCCTGTTGGAAAGGCTTGTGTGATTGGTTTGTCCCTATATAATCTCATCACATTGTCCAGTGTATCTCCAAGTTTGTGGATGTTAAGTTTACTACATCATTTGAACTCAACAGCTACTCTTCACAGTGTGTGAACATTTCATGATGAATGGACCAATAGAAACGCTCCAAAATTACTCTGAATACATTCTTTTACATTCGCTTCCATTGAAAGTTAATGTTTTTTCTATTACTATTTTGGAAATACGTTTTTTACTTTGGACAGTGATGATATGTTTTAAGTTACTGTTAAGTTATTTTACTGCATTTATTGGCAGTTAGATGTCTTGCTCAAGGGCATGTCTGCTGTGGATGTTGAGGGAGGAGACAGTGCTGTTCCTATCCCCCGCCCCACCCCTACTTTCCCTGATGGCATAGTATGTTCAGATAATTCGTTTTGAGCTGTTTTCATGGAATCTGATAGGGTAAAAGGGGAACAGAACTGCCCTCAGCTGAAATGCAATCCTGTGCTTTGCGTTTTGTTTTGGCAAGTTCACAGCGACACACAGTCAGTTGAGCTGATTGCATTTTGATGTGGTTTGTGTTCAATTCTGACACTTCTGTTCTATAATTCTGCATTTTATTATTTAAATGGAAATCAACACCCACCGTTTTTCTAGTGAGACACAGTGATACATTAAATTGATATAATGAATAGTGGTTTTTCATTTTGGCACGTTTTCTGCACATAATCTCATGTGTATTGTATTTCAATGAGATGTTTATTTTTTAATTACCTCACAAGGTAAAATAACACAGCCATGCACTGATTACATTGTGCTACTGCAGTGATTACTTTTCAATTTGGCACTAATTCCTCTCCATAGTTATCTATACTATCTCAAGGTGACATCTCAGAACTCAGCTCTAAAGACTGTTAAACTGAAGCTTTTCCGCTTCAGAGGGTTGAAGTCTTCTGAAGATCCTCTGTGATTGTAATTTACTGGCTGCGTTATGTTAGGCCAGAGTCCAGAATGTGAGACGGAAACATCAATGCCATTTACTGCAGAGATGAGGTTTTGGAAAATGTGGTTATGTAATGGAGGAGTGATGTGTTTAACTGCAGAGCTCTTACTGTCTGAGCCAAAGATCCAGAGAGCTCTGTAATCCCTCCCTGACTTTTATATCTTTCCTTCACTGAAAAATGGAGCAGAATAATTTCACATCAGGTTTGAAAAGCCAGATTACCAACATCAGTCATTTATTTATTAAAGGTGCCATATTCTCCCTCTTCTACACAGTTGAACACAGTTCTGGATTTTAATGAAACATCTGTGACCTGTTTTGGTCAATACCCCACAGCAGTGTACTCCCCTCTGTCTAAACAGCCTTGTTCAGAACACCCGCTATCAGCACCTTTTCCTTTAAATGATAATGAGGTACTCGCTGCTCACCCCAACCCTGAGCGAGGAGCAGAAGCTCTGGTTTTTAGCTGTTTTCGCACGGTTCTCTTTCTTCTCCTTTCACGTTTTTACTCATTGCTCTTATTTCTTCATGCCCTTTGTGTCTGTTTTGCTGCGTTTGACCTCGTCTTTGCACTGTCACATAAACGCAGGTCCAGAGCTGTGATTGTGTCAGATGAGTCAGACGAGTATCTGCACTTGACGTCAGAAGCAGAGCAGACTTAGAACTGCTTGTTTTATGCCATGTTTTCTGACTTAAGCAGCACACAGTAAACTGACTGGATTGTCTTGTTTCACAGTGTGTGGGCTGGTGGCCTCCAGATCCACACGTTAAATGTGAACATGAACCGAACAACATTTCTTTAATAATGTGTCCGCTTTAAAGCTAAATTGGTGGATGCCAGATGTTTCTGACAGACCCTGATGCTCTCATTGTTTGAACCAAATGAACACACAAAAACACCCAGCAATTTACTAAATGTTTGCTAAGTGCGTTAAAAGAATCACACACAGACTACAGTCATAAACTGATGGATAAAAAACAAACTGATGTTAGGTGTGTGGGTTTAGAGAAGGTTCAAGTTCTCACTGTTATTCCATCTAACCATAAATCAATACAAATAACACATACACAAAGAGAGAGAAACAGAGAGACAGACAAACAGAGACAGGGGACCATAGCAATCAATCTACACCCTGACCACACTCCGGTTCACTCCACCACTTTGTGTCAGAGACCGAGAGAGTTTTAAACTGAACTGTATTAATGCCATCAGCTCACATTCCAGCCATAGACACTGACTCATAAGAAAACACTGACTAATTCACTGTCACTCAACTCAGTCCAGACAACGATTTATATTTAAAATAATTAATAATAATAATAATTTCATAATTAGAGGTCAGTAAAAGTCTCTAGAGAGAGAAAGAGAGACAGTGTCAGAGACACAGACAGAGAGAGACAGACAAAAGAGACAAACAGAGAGATCTATAGAGACACAGTGAGAGAGAGGCAGACAAACAGAGAGAGACAGACAGTGAGAGCAATAGACACAGTGAGAGAGACAGAGTGAGAGCGAGAGAAAGTGAGAGAGAGAGAGGCAGACAGAGTGAGAGGCAGAGTGAGAGCGAGAGAAAGTGAGAGAGAGAGAGAGAGAGGCAGACAGAGAGAGACAGACAGAATAAGAGACAGTGAGATAAACACAGAGTCAGAGAGACACACACACAGTGAGCAATAGAGACACAGAGAGAGAGAGAGAGAGAGACACGGGGAGAGCGATAGACAGACACAGAGAGAGACACACACAGTGAGAGCAATAGACACAGTGAGAGAAAGAGACAGAGTGAGAGCGATAAACAGAGAGACAGTGAGAGCAATTGATAGAGAGAGAGAGAGCTCTAAATGACACATTTGCTGAAGTGGTGCTGGTTTAAACTTTTACAGAAACTCAACGACGCATCCATTGGGTGAATTTTATATTGGGCTTTGATTTTGGAATTGTTGTTTAATATTAATTTATAGTTTGTGCCTCACAGTCCAGTCGAGGATTTAGTCTCAGAATAAGTGAACCAGAATAAGACCCTTCCAGTTGATTTTCTCACTCTCACATCCCTCTCGCTCTCTCTAGTGAACTGATCATTTAAGGTGGAACACGACGCAGATTTCTGGGAGCTGCACAAAGCAGAAACGGACCACTGTTTATGATCTAAACTCTGGAAGTGGGGCAGCATCTTTAAACCCTTTGAGTGCTCCACTCTCCCCCGTTTCATACGTGTTCAAGAAGGAACTCGAGACATGCCAAACTGCTGAGGAATGTTGGCACTGTGTGTGTGTGTGTATGTGTGTGTGTCCCTCTGTGTGTGTGTGTGTGTGTGTGTGTGTGAGTAGAGAATGTGCTCATAAATGAGATTAATTGTGCTATAGCTGCTTTATTGGGTTCAGTACAGGCCGTGAACACAGCTCTAAATCTTCTCATTCCCACCAAGAGGATTTTCCCCGTTTACATAAGCATGGCCTTCGCCAACTTCCAGTTTGACCCAGGTCAGATTATCAATGTGGAATAGCAGAGTCCTTCTTGAATGTACGTGTTAAAATGTTATTCGCTCTGAGAAGGTGTAAAGTAAACATAGGAGCCACACTCGACTACGGTCGCAGTGTTTACAGAGACCCAGGCCATGAACTTTACTCACACGATAACAGGGAGTAAATAAATGTGAAACACGCTTTTATCTTCAATGCCACAGCAGTGCAACCAATTTTAGACCTTGCTGTGAACCCACACACACACTAATGATGAGATGCAGTGAGCATGAGCACACACACAAACATACATACGCACCTGAGGATGAGGGCAGTCACCTCGGCGCCTGGGGAGAAGGTGGGTGTTAAAAGATTTCTCCAGGACACTTCAGCCGTGGATGACAAAAGGGGAGAAAGTACTGCTCTTTCACCCCTCTCCACCTCTTTCCTGACGGTGTTGGAGGTCAAACCAATGACCTTCCATTCCCAGGCCTGCTTTTCTAACCTCTTAAAAAATAAACACATTTTACCTGCCACTGTGGAGAATAGAAAACAAAAACGGAAACACACACAACAGATAACATTTAGGTTTTTGTTCACTACGGATAAAACGAGCCGTTCTGATTCTGCATCCGCTTCTGACGTCAAGTGCAGTGACTTGCCCCACCCCCTCATCTGAATCTGTCCAATCCAATCCAGTCATGTGAGATTGGATACAATAAGCGTGGAGAAATAAGAGCACAGAGTAAAAACAGGGAAAGGAGAAGAAAGAGAACTGAGCGAAACACCTAAAAACCAGAGCTTCTGGTCCTTGCTCCTCACTGCTGTGCGCTCGGGGTCAGGGTGAATAGCGAGCGGCTCATTATCATTTAAAGAAACAGGTGCTGAAAACGGGCGTTCTGAACAGGGCTGTTGAGACGGGGGAAAATGCTGCTATGAGGCTTGTGAGGTTTTGACCAAAACAGGTCACAGTTTTAAATTGGTCATGAGCGTAATGAGTGAATGGCTGAACAAGTATAGACCAGCAGAGTGGTCCTGGACTCCAGGATTTGAGATAAAGGTTTTTCACTCAAAGGAAAAAAAAATAGTTCATAAAGCTTAATCTGTGTCTTTGGGGTATAAAGGGTTAAAGGGCACATTTCAAATCCCAAAAACCAGAAAAAAACCATGACAGAGCGCTTCCTCCTGTGTTGGTCAAAGATGGAATCTGAAAAATTCAGCTCACACTTGACACAGAGTCAACGCACACTTTGGCAAACGGCGACAGGCATTTACTGTAACATCACAAGCACGCAACCGTACAGCAGCAAAAACAAACAAGCTGTCCATCATTTTACTAAACACTGCCAACGGTCCGCAGCCAGAGGCATTTCATTATCATCTGAATGTAGTGCCCTGCTCCACAACCTCAGTCTCATGAGTGTTGTCACGATACCAAAATTCTGGCTTTCGATAAAATACCTGTCTACATATCGCAATACTGATACTGAAACGATACCATCGCAAAAACCTAAAACATCAGGAAAATGAATGTAATTTCCCAACAACAGATGTATTCAAAACTTTTCCTCCTGACCCCCCCTTGGCACTTTTTTTTGTGAAACTAAAACTTGTGTGTTAATATGCAGACTACTACAGTGTATATATAAAAATAAGAAAATAAAAATAAGTCATCCCATTACTCTAGAACTTTAATATATAACAATAATAAATGAAATAAAAAGCAGCACATATATTCTCCTCTATTTAGCACAGAAGAACACAGCTATTTCACTCCCAGTCCAGTCCAAAAGTAGTCTAAATTTATCTTGTTTGTTGCTCTCTCTTACAAGTTCAATATATGGCTTTTGAATATTTTCAAGCGCGGGGTGAAAGCCAAACTTAAAAGAAAGAGCCAGAAATCATATTAAACACCATGTATACAGATACAGACCAAGCTTCCAACAGCCAAACATTTTAGGCAGATATGCATTTCTCTCTCTCTCAATCTCACCCTGGAGGGGGCGCCAGTCTTTCACAGGGTGACACACACTCACACATTCATTCACTCACTCACTCACACCTATGGACACTTTTTGAGTAGCCAGTCCACCTACCAGCGTGTGTTTTTGACTGGGTGGAAACCCATGTGGACACTGGGAGAACACACCGAACTCCTCACAGTCACGCGGAGTGGGACTTGAACCCACACACACATACACACACCTGTGGGCAGTTTGACCTGAGGACCTGTGTGCTGCGCCTCCTTGCTGCCCGTCAAAATGATGAATTATGAAATGTAAATATCTTAAGTGAGTAACTGGGTCCCACAGCAGCGTCCTCCCCGTGTCTGAACAGCCCCACGCTTACATCACGGTTTAGTTTGGCTCATACAAAGCTCTCCTGACAGTGTCACGTGACAGCGATACCCGTATGCTGCACGTACACACACCAACAAAGAGCAGCCGTTTGTGAGGTGTGGTTAGATCCTTTAGACACAAGGAAACATCCAGTGAAATATGAACTCAGGAATGTTCCTCGCCTTTCGTTTACCATTACTCACCTTTACTTCAGAAACAGGTTTCAGGTCGATGTGTGTGAGAGAAAAACAAACAAACTGAGATAAAGAGACAGAATCGGGCAAACATCTCAGCAAAGCCCTCGTTTACTTTTGATTTGATATTAACCTGATTCTTATTCGTATTGTTATAACAAATCAGACTAATCAGACTTAGACTTTTATGAAAAAGCACGTTCGAAGTTACAGCCTGTTTCTCTGGAGGCACACCTCACAAAGTCATCCAGTCATACACACACACACACGTGTGGACAATTTTACACACTCACCCAGTCTCTCTCTCTCTCTCTCTCTCTCTCTCTCTCTCTCTATCTATCTCTCTGACCCAGTCACTCACACACACACACCTGTGGACAAAAAGAGACTTTAAAGAGGTGTTATGCTCTATATATTAATAACATTTATTTTGTATATATATATTTGTGAAATGTTCCAGAACGTTCACATGTTTCACACTTTAATAAGAGCTCAACCCTAATGAGGTTAATATCTGAAGCCACTGATTCATATTAAGATACAATTTTACTGAAATGCAAGCCTTTGGCACAAGGTCCATTGGTGCTACAATTTAAGAAGATAAAGGCTTTATTTATTAAAAAATATATTAATATTTTAATTATAAACAAACAAAAAACAAATAGTACATAGTTTAACATGTTTCTCCACACAGGGCACCGACCAGCAGTTGCACTGGAGAAGAAAATACATATCTATAGGTACAATAGAGGAGAAAATGAAAGACAACAAAAAATAATTTAAACAGAATTCCACCTGCTGTATTAATCTGAGCATGTTAAACATCCCACTCCTTTAGAAAACACAAGCGAGGCCTCTCAGAGTCCGCAGAAAGAATGTATGAGAGAATATTGCTGTTTTCCCAGCCCTCGAGGGCGTATTAGGAGGAGAACAAAATGACAGGAATTCCCATCATTTATAACACACAGTCAAAGGTGGAGCCGTAAAACCACACAGATCAGTCTAAGCCTCTGGGAGAAAATTCAATACAACAGGAATGTGGCGAGGTCTGTGTCGCGGAGTGAGAGAAAGAGAGAAGGAACCGTAAACATTTTAGGAATGAAGGACTTTACCCCAGAGCAATAAAGAAAGTGAGGGACAGGCAGAATTTAGATAAGGGCTGTGTTTAACAATTAAATAAATGTACAGATAGACTTTACAGGTTTTGATATAATTTAAGAAAAATCATATCACCCCCTACATTTCCTGTGCTGTATTACAATCTGTCAGAACGACTGTATGGATTATATGAACTTTACAGAGTACTTTTTAAATGAAGAAAATAGAAGTCATATCAGCCCCTGCACTTCCAGTCTCTCAGTATGACTGTAAAAATCATATAAGCATTACAGACCTCACTTTAAACTCTACAACATGCCAACTTTAAAAATCCCTTCTTTCATAACAGACTTCTTGATCAGTTGTCACATCCCTAGACCGAGACACCTTTAACATAGTGGAGACGCTGACATGTGACAAAATACCAAACCAATTTCACACTGCTGCTGTTTCGGTATGTAAATAATGGCATGCAAATAATTTGCTGTTAAATTATGTTGTCTGCATTCTTTTTTTGCAATAGTCACATTCTGAACTGTCCCACATCGTCCTGCAACATTTACTGAGGTTACTGTCGAGTTTAGTTTTAGGACTGTGTACTTTACTGCACTATTCAATTCTTAAAAGGTCATTTTCTGAGGATAAACCGGACAACTGCAAAAATACCTCACAGAAATTACGCAAACAAAACTCAACAGTCTTCCACAAGACGACCCAGAGACCAGCTTCAGTTTCACATTCATGTACAGAGCTGTCCCCAGGAGCTCAGCTTTGAGTCCTTGCCGGACGCTCCGTCACCTGAAACTACTACATTCCTGCCCTCTCTGGAGGATTCAGCTGCCTTTGTCACAGCTAATTTGTCTCTCAAAACTCTTATTCATAGAAAAGATGAGAGACTGAGCTCATATAAAGATTTCCTCTGCATCATCCTCAACGCTGTCCAGGCCTTTAAATGGGTCCAGAGTCGGAGGAGGGTTCTGTTCCTGGCTGGATTCTACAACATATAAAAATGCAAAATAAAACTTCAATAAATAAAATTCAGATTGTAACAAGCTGTAGCCATCTAACATAGATCAGTGGTTTTCATGAGTTCATTTGAATGTTTATCTAATGTGTATGCTCAGTTTTGAGAATTATTTAATTATTTATGAGAAAAAAGAAAGTACTGGGTAAAAACTGATAAAATGAGAACGGAATAGAAAGAGAACAGAGCAATAATGGCTAAAAACCAGAGCTTCTGCTCCTCACTGCTGTGCGCTCAGGTCGGGGTGAACAGCGAGCGGCTCATTATCATGAATGTTGCTGTTAGGCTTGTGGGGTTTTTGGAATGTGTCCAATGAATATGTCTGTGTTAACACACAAATATAAATCTAAGCTTAAAAAATGAACTGAATTAAATGGAACTGAATGAGAGTGGCCCTCAGCCTAACACACAATGTGACTGGAATAAATCTATGATCACTGGAATGCCTTGATTAATAACAAAGGTCCTAATCAATACTAACTTCGGACGAGGCTGCGGCTGCTTTTTAAAGTGCTGGAAACCCTCGAGCGCTGTCTGTGTCAATACATGCAGAGTTAAAGCCAAATGTGCATTTCCACCATACACAGTGGTGCTACACGAAGGAAATAAAATTGTGAAACACGGTGTGTGTACTAACCGTGACTGGACTCTGTGCTGGAGCTCTGTTCTGAGGCTGTAGTGTGTGTTACAGCATCGAGTTTACTCCGGTTCTTACACACTGCTGCTGCACCACGACAAAGACGAGACACACCAGCACTCTGGACATCTGTACGGCTGTTCCCTGGGGCAGAATAAACACACAGCATTTATTAGCCTGATCATTTGGGACTGAGCAACTGTAAACAAGTCAATAACACAAGGATGAACAGCACTGGCCCTAACGTTATAAATACACATACAAAATGTAATTATTATTTTACTTTATTTTTGAAGCATTTTAGTATAAAAGTATAGAGCAATGTTATAAAACACTTCTTTATTTGTTAACAGTCTTTTCTTGGACGCATTCATCCCACCACTGCATTTGCCCCCCACCTCCACTAAAAGCAAAACTCTGATCAAACTCATCAAATTATTTCTATTATCCTGTGCATTAACCTGTTTCTGAATCTCCCAATTTGCCACTAAAAGCTACTGAGCATAAGATAAATACAACAATAAAATCACTAAAAAATTAATAAAACATCAAATGTACAACATTTACATCATGTGAATTTGTAGGAAAATAACTATTTTGGAGTGTTTCATTGCTCCATGCTGCTATGTACTGTTATTATTTAATAGATTACCTGTATTGTAGGTGGGGCTTGTGTCAGTGGAGGGGGCGGAGCTCCCTAGGGACATGTCCCCTCCCACTTCAACCTTCTCTAGCTCTTGCTGGAGCCGCTGCTGGAGAACATTAATCACTGCATCCTTTTCCAGGATCTGACCGTATAGAGTACGGATCCTACACAAACACACACACACAAAAAAAATAGTTTGAAGCTGTATGCCATCAGATCCTCACAGCAAATTTTCCAAACACTAGTGTAAAGCCTTCCCAGAAGAGTCTGTTACTGCCTTAAATAGGAACAGACTCCTGAGTAATGGGCTTCATTTCAGAAGAATCAGTAGATGAGCGGGAGTCCGCATTTGTCATAGGCTACATTCACACAGCGGGGGAAACTGGCCCAGTGCTCAATTTGTAAACCATAAGGTAAGGGAACACAGAGACTGGGGTAATCCAGCAAGTGCACATTGAGTGTAAAGGACCTGGAACTGGCACTGACTGTTTTTTCAAAGTTCATTTTGTTTCAGTAACATCAGATCTTACTGTGGTAACAATTAAAAAAACCCTGAAAGAACAAAACAAAACACCAAGTGACATTTGGTAAAGTCCACACTGTTTGGAACACCTTAGAACAAGTGGATTTGTATTAGTTTCTACCTCTCAGTAAGAGATTATTGTGAATTAATGAGCTGCATCACTTCTCACTGAATCTGAACTCACACTGGCTGAGGAATCACTTTTTTGACAAGTCCCGCTCTGACCCTGGTTGGTTCTGCCTTTGAGTTTGACTCCCTTTTGTCCTGCCCCTCGCTGAAACAGAGATTGTGATTGGTTCTGCTGCAGAGGTGGATTCTCCAATTAACATGGTTTAAGGAAAGTGGACTTCTTTTAATAAGCAGCTGATCTCGATTATGCAGTAGCCGTTGTAGCCTGAGTCTGTGTGAATAGCAATGTGCTGAATTGGATTTGGGCTACTTTCATGTGTGCTACTTAAAGCTGATCCGTATCTGATTCATGGCAATGTGACTGTCTGAACGGACAGATCTGAATTCAAGCCACTTTTATATTAACGTGTTTACGCCCTCCTCATCATTTCACATCACAAAGAGGGAAAGACTGACGAATACACAGAGGAATGGTCAATGTACCTCCATCCAAATCAGTTTGGTTCTTATTTTCAGGTGCTTACAGAAAGGAAACGAACTGGTCAAAGCATTTTTGTTTCCAAAAAATATAGGGAAACAAAAAAACGTGTGAAATGTCCTAATCCTTTCACTCAACTATGAGAAAATATAACACCTGGAAAGTGATATTAAGCTTCTATTTGTATTGTTCATGCTTGTTTGGACACTGCTCAAATGTGAATCACCTCAGAACCCATGTTTGTAGCAGAACACTTGCATGTTTTGTGCATGCAGGTCAGTTTAGGAGCATGATCTGTCCAGACTGATGTCAGATACAGGTCATATTAAAAAGATCAGAAAATACGATCAGAAAAAGGGTGAACGTAGCCAATGTGTAGCCAGGTTTTGATCGAGACGTCTTACCTGTTCTCCATCTCCTGGCTCAGGAGCTTTGTGTGAGGTGGATCCTCACTGAAGCTGTTCTTGGTTGAGTGACAGGGCGAGTGGTTGATGATGGTCGTGTCTCTGTAAAAAATCAAAACATAGTAATGGATCAGAAAAAAATGGGCTCCTGGGATATGTTGGAAATGTATTAGACTGTTGCAACTAAGCCTTGAATCTATAAAGTGGTAATTGTGCAGGAGCAGCATAAAACACAGCATAATTCCGACAGCAGTGCTATGTTTAGTGTGCTATAATCCTGTGTTTCTCTGTGTGATATTTACCTCTGAGCTGCAGCTGTGGCAGCTGCGTCCATGGCGAACTCCCTCATGGTGCTCTCCTCCAGATATTTCTGCTCCCAGCGGGTCATATCTGCCTCCAGGGCCAGGATCCTCTCCTCGCGCTCTCTCAGGCGTTCCAGCAGGGCGGCGACACTCTCAGAGGACACCGAATCACCACTCACACTCTGTCTCTGTGGAGGAGGGAAAGAGACACAGGTGTAAGAGTGAAGGTGCTGTTTGGGAGCTCTGCTGTTTCAGCCTGGAGTGCTTTTAGGATGGGTGCAGTGCTAATAAAAGAGATCTAAAAAGGGCCAAAAATTGATTTCCCACCAGAAGGGACACGGTGTGCGAGGCTATCTGGATCTACTACACAGAGCTTGCTATTTCACACCAGACATGGCCAGTCTGTGAGATGATGTGGCTGAATCTTCAGTTTTTATTTGCTTATTTCTCAGCAATCAACAGAGCATTTGTGGATTAGCTCAACATGACCAGGACTAATAAATATCTAGTTTATATTTTTATATTTATTGAAGGAATCAAATACAGAAATTGGGCGGAATGATGGCGCAGCAGGTAGTGTCTCAGTCACACAGCTCCAAGGACCTGGAGGTTGTGGAATCAAGTTCTTGCACTGGGTGACTGTCTGTGAGGAGTTTGGTGTGTTCTCCCTGTGTCTGCGTGGGTTTCCTCCGGGTGCTCCGGTTTTCTCCCACGGTCCAAAAACACACATTGGTAGATGGGTTGGCAACTCAAAAGTGTCCATAGGTGTGAGTGTGTGAGGAATTGTGTGAGTGTGTGTCACCCTGTGAAGGATTGGCGCCCCTTCCAGGGTGTGTTCCCACTCACATGCTTCTGCAGCACTTTTTCCTGATGGAGCTCATAACAAATGCAGCACCCAATAAAATCTTCACTTGCCGTATTCACGCTGGTTCCTTTTTTGTTTGTATTTTTTGTATAAAATGATTTTTAATATGAAACAACAGTTACAGTAAAATGACAATAGAGCATAAAAAAATGTGAATTTTGAATTACAATTATACGTAATACAAAAACCCTTTAAAACTTATTTGTACCCCTAATACATCCTCCCCAAATTGTTTTACCAATAAACAAAATCAAACCGTCTTTTGTCTTGAAAATCAGTGGTGTCTGTGTGAAAGGCTACATTTAGTTATACAGGCGTGCACTTCTAATGTGAAATGGGCTTAAGGAATTATTTTGGGTTGTAGCAGTTATAAATAAGACCAGAATATAAAGTGACTTCTCTTGAATTATTTGAATATTCTCAAAGTATATTTGTAAACATGTACATATGTATTCACCTGTTGATTTCTGAGGGCTTTCAGTTCCTGCTCCAGTCGAGTTCGTAGTCGGAGCTCCAGCTCCTCCCTCTTTTCACAGGTTGTCTGTAGCTGAGCTAGTGCCCCCTGAAGACGCTCCACTCTCTGGACGTAAGCGCTCTTCCTCTGAAGTTCTGCCCTCAGCTGCCGGCCCAGAGCCAGTGCCGAGCTCAAGTCCCTCTCCAACATCACCGCCCTGAGCCTCTGAGACTCCACCTCACTCTCCAGTCGCACACTCTCCAGCTTCTGCTCCTCAACTGATGCGGAAAAGGAGAAACAAATCAATAGATGAATCACTACACACAAGTCGAGACAAAAGCTTTGGTGCAAGAGCTTAATCTACGATTTCCAGTTATCCAAAATTCAGTTAATTTATTAAAAAACTGTTCAAGCAAAGCTTCATTTACATAAATTCCCCTTTGCATGTAGCTGAGAAGCTAAGACATAATTGCTAACAAACCTATCTGTTATTAACCACCACAAATTATAAAACTTATAATCCTTGCACTTAGCAGCTGTTATTTAATTACAACAAAAGAAAATGTTACAATAAAACATAATCTGAGATATTTTTATGTAATCAACCAGACTGACTATTCATTGTGTCCTAGAACAGATTACAGAGTCAATTCCTTGGCGGTGATTAAAGCAGAGTGGTGTGTTGCTGTTGTTGTTATTGTTTGCCCTGATTGCTCCCCATGAAGCAAAGTATTTGCTTACAAAAAAAAGCCCTATTTACGCAATAGCCTGAGGAATGCAAAGGAACTGAGGAGAGGAGGGAGGAAGAGAAAAGCGGCAAGTCACCCTCCCTCTGACCCATATCCTCAAAGTCCAACATTCCTTCATCTGGTTCCCACAGTTAATCCATATCTCCACTTAATGAGTCAAAAGACCAGCTCTGGGGAACAATAGCTCATCTATTCTCTGATTGTTCAGAGGGTGGGCAGACACTAGTGGACCGTCCCTCTGCATTCCTCTTTCTGGACAGAAGCTCATGAACTGTATCTTATCCTGTCTGTGACAAAACTCATCTAAGGCCCTGTTATGTGACTCAGATTCCAGAGTAAAACGGCACAAACACGCTTCCTCTTCCAGCCGAGTGACTCAACAGAAAAGCAGCTCAGCGCTGAGGACAGGAATTCATAGACAGTATGCAGGTCAGGACTAAACTCTTACAACACCCTGGTATCTACAAACCCAACTTCTGAGAAACTGGAGCACTAGGTAAAGGAGAGCAAGGATTTGTAAATCCACACTAATCTGCATAATCTGTTGGAAACAAAAGGTGCAACAAAGTTGGAACAGATGAAATTGTAGAGCAGAAATGTTATGAAATGCTCTTAAAACATGTTAAACGTTTGTTGTCATGATCTAGGGGGGTAAATGCAGCTTCCAGGAAAGGCTTAGTCCTTCAGAAGTAAAGAACTGGGGGTTCCTCATCACGTCCCATAGAGCCATCTATGCCATGTGCCATATTTACTGTACATTATATACTGCACATAGTTCATCCACTGCTCTTTGTTTGTTTGGCCTTGGTGTGGACTACAGGAGGATGTTTTCTCCTGCATGACAATGCAAGGGACTGTTTTATTCCAAATTAAACTTCCATTTTACCTTCACGTTATCTCAACATGTCTATCAGTTCATATTTTACTGATTTGTTGTTATTTGCTGTGCTCTCTCAGCAGCCAGGACACTTAATTCTGTCAGCATGCATTTGTGAAAAAAAACCTGTTGTCCACTTCTCTATAAATAAAACTGAAAGTTTGGTGTGATCCAGCTATCCGGCTTCCCTCCGCGGTTCCTACAACTTCATGTATAAGCCCTAAAGCATCTGTAGGTTTACAACGAGGGGATTTCCCAGTTTTTAAATAATATGACCGTGGCCCCACTGCTGCGGGCGAGCAAGCAGTTTCTGCAAGATGTTGGCTGTGGTTTTCACAACAGCCTCCATCCCAAGGGTTCCCTTTCCTTCAGCTCTGGTGATTTATTATGTGAATGAAGAGCAACATTGCTGTTGTAGCAGTAGCTCGTTTTAAAGTGTACTCACTCTGCACAAGGAGCTGGTTTGTCATTTGCTGGTTATGATCTGCAGCTTCCACGTCCTTCGCTGCTTGAGCGTTGGTGTTCTCCAGGCTGTCTGTAACAGACAACAAAACACACACATGAAAATCTACTCAGAACAGGACATAGCCACACACCTAGAAAAATATCCCTTGTTGAAAAAAGTATGGTTAAATAGTGATGAATTTGTTATGTTTTTTATGTTGTATTGGTACCACTATTGTGTACTATATCACTAAATATATGTAATTGTACCAATCTGTAAAGTTACTTGGTGACAACATCAGTTGGTTGTAAAAAGCACTGTATAAATTATGATTTTATTTTTTTGATTTAATAATTACATTCATATTAAAATAAGCTTTAAAAACCCTGCTTATACAAGTCATGTCATTTTCACCTCTCATCCTATAAAACTAAAACATATTTTTCCCAATTGAACTCTAAAAGCACAATAAAAATGCTAAAATTATACAATTACAAGCAAACTAACAGACTGTGACAAAAAAAGCCACTAATACAAATTAAGCAGTAACAAAATAAAATGCCATCTACAGTATTACACATTACAATACATGTATATGACATATACATAAGCGTATAAATATATTTAAATTATTTTAAAGTATTAGAAGAGTGGTAAAAAAACAACATATGACTAGTATACACACCATATATGAATTGTAACTTAACATATCTTTTATTAGTGAATTAGTGACATGCATTATGATCACTATATTATCACTAAATTAGATATTAGTAGTGATTTAATGCAAATTAGCGGTTCCATGAGGGATTTCCTTCCTGTCAACTCTGAAACACAATGTGGGGATGTTTCGGAACTTTAACACTGTGCTGCTACTGAACAAGCCATGTATTTTTTCTGGATCAGAGATTAATTAAGGAGCATCTGTTCATGAGCTGGAGCCAAAATATAATGTGGTTAAGAAGCATTCTTCTGTAAGCGGATCAGGATTGCTGTCGTCCATTTCACAGTGCATCTTACAACTTGTTCTTGGTCCATTTTTATTGATATATGTGTCTCATAGAGTGCCTCTATTAGAGACGTCTGAGGTGAGTGTGTGATGACTGAGACCTTCAGTGGAGTTAATCGGGAAGACAAAAACTGTAAACATTAAAAAAACTGTAATAAGTACCTCTGAGCTCAGAGTTGAGCTCCTGCAGTCTCTTAACCTCAGACACCAGCTTGTTCCTCAGTGTCTGCTCCAGAGCCTCTCTCTTCACACAGCTCTGCATCAGTGTCTCGTAGGCTTGAGATATCCTCTGGACCTCCTTCTCCAACTGAGAGAGAGAGAGAGAGAGAGAGCAATAGAAAGAGATAGAGAGCAAATATAATCATTATTCAACTGTCAGTTATAGACCTGAGGTAGAAATGTTAATAATATACACTAAGAAAGAAAAAGTGAAGAATAAATATCGTTAATTAGAGATCATTAGAAATTAAAAACACCTCTAACTGTAAGATAGATGATGCCAGGATGAAAGATATAAGCAGTTTACACTGTGGGCAATAGATCAGAGAGTGAATATCAACACTACAAACTGTGTCTGTACATAGACCTGAGAGTAAACATGATAACTGGCAGGAACTGGTCTCCACACCTGTGAAGGGTTCAAGCTTTAGGAATGTGTTAGAGGTGTATGTGTGTTTGTGTATCGTATGGAAACGATGAGACACTGTGATTCAACTCGCTCGAGTTCACACAGGGCAGTGTCTCAGCCGTCTGTAATTATCATTCCTACAGGGTGAGGGAACGCTCAGCTACGCTGATGTAATTCTGGAGCAGGTTTACGGCTTCTTTCAGCTGAGCTGAGGTTAAACACACTTCTATACCTCTCCGGCTGTCAGTCCGTCCAGCTGCAGGCACTCGAGTGACCTCGCCATTTTGATCACCAAAACATTGACCTATATTTTGGCCTATTGTTATCCCTTCCACAGTTTCGATGTATCAGTTTGGCATAAATCACTAAATAGTAATGTTTTGAGAGACTTTTGAGGAAGCCGCAGATAATGTACAAACGGAAGACATTGACACAGAGAAAGTTTAAAAACTCTAGAGTACTAGAGTGTACACGGTATGCTCAGTATATTTCTTCTGAAAATAAATAAAATCATTTGAATTATCATTTTGTCTTCTTGCAGTATATGTTCTTAGCATTGACCTATATACAGCATTAACCTACATATAGCATTTGACCAAATACTGAATCCAAACATAAAAAATGTACTGTAAATACTGGAGAAAGGAAAAAAAAAGATTTTCCAGGCTGCTGCGGGCTCCGTGCCCCTAAACTCTGTGATGTAGAATGGACAACTGTATTGCCTATCGAATGCAATACATCACTCAATGAAAAAAAACAACTGCCCTGTAGTGCCTCAGCTGACTTAGTTTATGCTCCACAGAGTGGGTCATCCTACTGAGGACCAGCCATGTTTAACTAGTTATGGTACAGAATCTCAGACACCTCCAGAACACCTCTTATGATAGGTGTCAATCATAAGAATTTTCATGACATGAAGAATTAATATTAGAAAATTCTCATTTACCTTCTGAATCCTGGAAGATGTCTCCACATGTACCCCCAGCTCCTGCCTCAGTCTCTCGTTCTCCCTCATCAGCAGCTCCATCTGATCCCCATCCAGCGTTAACACCTCCCTGCCAACAGGGGGCGAACTGAACACCAGCCGAGCCTCAGGCATCTGCACCGGTGGAACCAGCCTGAAGAAAAGCTCAAGTTATAGTTACAGTCCATGTCTCAGTGACTGCAGAGTCGTAAAGTGAAGCAGAAATGAAAATCAAATATTATCTTTTAGGTTCAGGTCCTGCTTCATACTGAATCCATTATTTAATTTCACTTAAAATACAAATGTCTTGTATACTTGTGCTCTTTATTCAAATTGTTCATCCTGTAATACGACTCGTGGCCAACAATTTCACATCATATTTCCTGCCTTAACAACACATTTAGAAACCTCTTGATAAGCGAAGTGAACAAATTTGGAGTCGATTCCTCACCACTCAAACCGAAACATAGGCAGAGATGTGTGTTTGATCATTCGCTACCTCTTTTCCTAAAAGACCATGGCCATGAACTCTTTGTTTGAACGCTTATGTTTGAGGTATTTCTGGCCAAAACGATTCAGGAACTGAACATTTACTGGTATTTACCTAAACACTGTGTCTGACCAACACGGTCAGTGCACACTGCTGGACCCACGTCTGGACTGACAGGAAGTAATGAAATCATGACTAAAGTCACGCCTTACGAGTTAAAAAGTTAACTTTGCCCAAACATTTGCAAAATCAAATGAATCAGACACTGATTCATTTAAACAAACAATATGTAAGAACTGTTTAAAAAAATCACCGTCCAATCAAATCTCGATGAACGGAATCATGTCCCACACACATTGCTCCAACCCAATAGTTCAGTTTTAGTCAGATATACATCAGGTATACGGGGTGGGTTGGAGGAAGCACTGTCTGGTTCATTAGCCTCATAATTGTGAGTGTGGATCGATTGAAGAGTTTTCGACGCTGTGCAGTTCAACTCAGCACAGCCAGACAGTGCACACTGACACAGGTGTTGACACTTTTCTAGAAAGCCAAATACATGTGAGCACAAAGTCGAGCGAAGGGTCTTGTGAAAATTTGATCTGTTTCCAGCTTCATTCCTCTCTTTTAATTCAAACTCAGCACTGAACCCACAGCTGGGATGGGCTACTGAGCTTTTGTTCTTTTCCCCACCTGTTTTCACAGTGTGATATCATCAGTCAGTGAGCTCCCACAGCACCCCCTACCTGTGGCTCTTTTAAATGCACATAAATTAACTCTTTGTCCCTGTACTTAATTAGTCAGATACAGAACAAAAGTTTAACACACATCAATTTTGAAATACTGCCCTCATTTTGAGATACCGTATTTACATATTTAAATACCGAGGTATAAAGTATTTATATCATGACAGAAATTAGTGACTGGAGTGCCCTGTACCTGTGCTGGCTGTGGAAAGGTGGAGGAGCTGTGGGGTAGACATGCTCAAACTCCTGACTGTGGTTTGGCGTAAACTCAAACCAGGGGTGAAGCTTATCCTTGGATCCTTGGGTAAGATGCGGATATCCCTCCATCTGTGGGTAACTGCTGAAGGAGGTGATGGAGGCTGGGGCCGGGTCTCCAGTTTGGCGCTGGAGCGAGATATGCATTAACCGTTCGCTGAGTGACCTGACATGGTCTCGTTTACCGTTCCACCTCTCATCTTCATAGAGCTGCATGGCATTAGGGCTGTTCTCTATCAGGTAGTCTTTGCTGAGCTGGCCATTCTGGCTCCAGTTAGCTGCCAGGTACTGGGAGTGCAGCTTGGCTTGTTCATAAGTGGGCAGCTGCTCGTGGAGGTGGGGGTGAAGCTGGTAACTCTCAGAGTGCTGGAAGTCTGTCTGGTGCTCCTGGCCCTGAGGCTCCTGTCTGGCCGAAAGCTTGGGAGACTGAGGCTCGTCCTGAGTAAGGCTTTCTGAAGAAGACTGAGAAGATCCAGCTCCTCTACGCAGGGCCTGCTGCTGGATGGCCAGAAGAGTGCGAGTGTCTGTGGGGTTCCCATAGCGGAGCTGCTCCTGGATGAGCCGGTGCAGAACCGTGCTGGACCCTTCTTCTGTCCTCATTCTGTCTTGGGAAGGTTTGAACTTTGTACTTTGTTTGCTGCTTCTTCTATAGAAGACCTGAATAGACAGAGAAAAAAAGGAGGGAATGAACCACTGTTTGGATTGAAAGGGAGGATGATAGACATCTATGGTGATATAGAAACACAAACAGGACGTGAAAACATTTAATGAATAGGTAAAAGTGTTTAGACATCAGACAACATTTATGTTGTAGACACAGGGATGCCTGGTTCCACTAAGAAACCAACAACTACAAACAAAACAATCTCCATGTTTTTTTTATATATATATATATTACTTTATTTACACCGCGATTATTTATTTTTCTAAGCTACCTTAGAATATGAAACTATACCTCGTCTTGTAATTAATTCGTTTATTTTATTTTGCAGTACTTTGGCTGAAACATTGTCTTTTAAATTTGCTACTTGAGCTGGACGATACGGCCAAAATTTATATCATGATATATTTCTAAATTTCAGTCTATATGATATAATTTTGATACTGATAAAAAAAATAACTAAAAAGCCACAGAAAACTGCCCAGAACAAACAAGAAACACGACATCAATATCAAACATAAAGCTCTTGGCTTTGTCTATATTAATATTCTTAATCTAACTTTAAAATTAAAGGCAGTGCCCTGAAATGACTGTCAGTAAGTGACAGATGCAGTAAATAATAAATACTGAAATATTGAAAATGTGTTTAAAAATAACATTGTTACTGAAACATTTTATATTGTCATATATAAAATTAAAGTTGTCTTGTCTTGCCATCATTGTACATCAAACAAGTGAATAATTCTCATTCGCATCACGTTAAAAAAATACCTAAATGCATTAGTAAAAATGTTAAACTGGACACTGGATATTTTAAAGTTAACAGACTGTTTACAGGCTGGTCAACAGGTGTTCAACATATTCAGATATGAGAAGCAGTGGAGCTCACAAAATAACACAAGCACAAGTTTGAAAACGGTTTTAAACCAGATTAATTCATTAAAAGGTGTCACGAAAGCAGGTGGGTCCCTATTCTCCAGGTTCTTACTGGGATTTGTTCGTTCCACCTTAAATAGTACATAGTTACATTCTGGCGTTTAACTGGTGTGTGTCATCTGATTCCAACATAACTACTTCTCAGACTTAGAACAATAATTAGATCTCTGTATTGATACTTTAAACCTGATTCTGTTTAAATATAATCACAACGGACACATTAACTAAGTCTATGTAGAAATTTCAGGATTATGTGGTAATATATAAATGCGTTAACTTACCTCCTCTATCTTTCCTCCTCTGTCAGATGTATTCGCTCTCTGTGTTCACCGATGTATGTAGTCCAGCTCCTCTCAGTAGAAGTGGATTTATTTCATTTTCGTTCTTCTCCGTTCTCCACTCCGTTGCGCGCCGCTCGACGGCTTCAGCTCATCTGAGAGCTGCGAGACGGAATCGTTTCATTTGAAAGGCTTCGTTTCAAAGTGAATCAAATGAACCGATTCACAATTACTCTGTAAACAAACTAATGTAAGTGAATATTTGTCCATTCTGTGTATCAGCCCAATAAAGTACTATATAAAAAAATTAGGACAAGAGCACAGGATTAAGTGTGAACCAATAATTATCTAGTGAGCACCGTACACTGAATGAGCTGTAGTTAATGATATTTCACAAATACAACTAATGGTGCTCAGTGTAATTTGGGCCTCACTTGATAGTATTTGGTGATCACCTAGATTTATGAAGGGTTCAGTTGATAACATTACTCTAATAAACATTATATGGCTAAAACGGGGCTCAAATATATTATAATATTTTCCATTTCCATTAAACCTTCCCACAATTTTTAAGGTTTGTGACATGTCACAATGAAATAACAAATACACTAGCAGCACCCAACCAACAACCTGAAAAACAGTATACCTACCATAGTAGCAACCACCATAACAACCACCTTAGATACTGGGTTAAGAAACACCATAGCACCTACTTAGCAACACCTAGACAACAACATGGGACATCTTAGCACCCACCTGAAATACCTTAGCAGTCACCCTAGCAACCACCTGGGATACCATAGCAACCCCCTAGAAACATGTACATGAGATCATAGCATCCATTAAGCAACCTGTTAGCAACCACCTGAAATATCATTGCAAGCACAAAAACAATAATTTGGAACCCTTAGCAAACATCTGAAATAACATAGCAACAAAAAATAAAAACCATGTGGGATACCATACCCACCGTCAAGAAACTTAGCAAATATATAATACCCACTTAGAAACACCTTAGCAGCCATCTGTAACACGATAGCAAACACCTGGGATACTTTAACAACCACCAAGAAACACGTTGCAATATCATAGCAGCCATTTGACAATAAATAAACAATAAATATGTAAATAAAGAAAGAAATACATTTCACACTCTTTACCACAGAAACAGCCTCGAAATAGCATTTATTTCCTAGCATTTCCTTTAGGAAATTCACTTTTTCAGTTTAAAACGTAATCAAACTCTTTGTTCATACTCAAAAGTTTTTTTGTAAAAAAGTTAATTTTGTGCCAAAAGTTTTATATTTAATAAAAAATCTGCCAACACAATCCAAAAAACCAAAAGGAAAATGTATATATTATAATTTAAAAATATTTAAATTATAGATTTTAAAGATTATATTAGATGTGAATGCAAAATGTAAAAAAATTATTGATACCTGACCACGATTATTGTGGGTAAAACTGTGTCAGAAAATGAGTTCCATAGGTTTCTATTCGTTATAACTGTTTCAGAAATGTTTTTAGGAATCCACGAATCGTTTATTCTAACGCACAAATTAATGAATCGATTCAGAGATCCGATTCCTGGAATGTCTGGAATGGAATGTGCGCGTCCCCGGGAGCAACAGAAGAGTGTGTGGTTACTACAGTTCACCAGCAAAGCGTTCATTTACTTTCTTGAATGTATACCATTACTTTAACCTAATAAGCCATAAAATTATAGACTTATTGTTTATTGTTAGTTAAACTTGTAATTATAGCGTATAAATGTACATATAATTTTGTTCGAGAGGGTGTGGCCTATGACAGGTAACCTACAGGTGACAGTACCTGAAGGCTACAGACGTCTGTGTGCCTGTATGAACGTTTGTCTGCAGGACTGTCTATATGCATGTTTCTGTCTGTCTGTCCCTGTCTGTGTGTGTAGTGTGTGTATGTCTGTCTACACACCGGATTCCAAAAAAGTTGGGACACTACTCAAATTGTGAATAAAAACTGAATGCAATGATGTGGAGATGGCAAATGTCAATATTTTATTCGTAATAGAACATAGATGACAGATCAAAGGTTTAATCTGAGTAAATGTAACATTTTAAAGGAAAAATATGTTGATTCAAAATTTCACAGTGTCAACAAATCCCAAAAATGTTGGGAGAAGTAGCAATAAGTGGCTGGAAAAAGGAAATTGAGCATATAACGAAAAGGGTGCGTAAGGGTCAAGGCCATAAAACTCTACTGGATGCTCGTGATCTCTGGGCCCTTAAACGTCACTGCACCTCAAACAGGAATGCTACTGTCAAGGAAATAACAGAATGGGCTCAGGAATACTTCCAGAAAGCATTGCTTTGCACTGGGCCAGGGGTCTTTTAAAATGGAGTGTGGCAAAATGGAAGACTGTTCTGTGGTCAGATGAGTCATGATTTGAAGTTCTTTATGGAACACTGGGACGCCATGTCATCCGGACCAGAGAGGACAAGGATAACCCAAGTTGTTATCAACGTTCCGTTCAGAAGCCTGCATCACTGATGGTATGGGGTTGCATGAGTGCTTGTGGCATGGGAACTTGCATGTCTCGAAAGGCACCATTAATGCAGAGAACTATGTTCAGGTTCTAGAACAATATATGCTCCCATCTAGACATCATCTCTTTCAGGGAAGACCCTGCATTTTTCAACAAGATAATGCTAGACCACATTCTGCAGCAATCACAACATCATGGCTACGTAGGAGAAGGATCCGGGTACTGAAATGGCCAGCCTACAGTCCAGATCTTTCACCTATAGAGAACATTTGGTGCATCATAAAGAGGAAGGTGCGACAAAGAAGGCCAAAGATGATTGAACAGTTAGAGGCCTGTATTAGACATGAATGGGAGAGCATTCCTATTTCTAAACTTGAGAAACTGATCTCCTCTGTCCCCAGACGTCTGTTGAGTGTTGTAAGAAGAAGGGGGGATGCCACACAGTGGTAAAAAATGGCCTTGTCCCAACTTTTTTGGGATTTGTTGATGCCATGAAATTTTGAAACAACGTATTTTTCCCTTAAAATGATACATTCTCTCAGTTTAAACTTTTGATCTGTAATTTGTGTTCTATTCTGAATATAATATTAGATGTTGGCACCTCCACATCATTGCATTCAGTTTTTATTCACAATTTGTTTAGTGTCCCAACTTTTTTGGAATCCGGTTTGTATCTATCTGTACATCTTATCTATGCTCAGGTATTTCTTAAGTTCTTTTTAAATTTGTAGTTTGCTTGAGTATTACTTAAAGAAAATGTAATATATTTAATGATATTTCCAATTTTAATACTAATACTAATAATAATAGGGAATCACTGTGGTGCTGCAGGCAGTGTCTCTCTCACACAGCTCCAGGCTCCTGGGGTTGTGCGTTCGAGCCCTGCTCCGGATGACTGTCTGTGAAGAGTTTGGGTGTGTTCTCCCTGTGTCTGTGTGGGTTTCCTCCCATGGTCCAAAAACAGGTTGCTATGTGATCTGGCGACTTAGAAGTGTCCGTAGATATGAGTGAATGTGAGTGTGTGTCGCCCTGCAAAGGACAGGCAACTTCTCTAGAGTGAGTTTCTTCCTTGCGCCCAGTGACTCCCGTCAGGATCTGGACCCACCGCAATGAATAATGAATAAAAGTAATAATAATAATAATAATAATAACAATAATAGTAGTAGTAGTAGTAATAGTGATGGCAGAGTAGAAGTCTTCCACAGCCGGACAGAAATAATTCAGTAGATGACAGTGTAAGTGTTGAGTGATGATGACTTTATTTGCTCCTGTCTCTACTCCAGCAGGGTGTAAATATTCCAGATGTGTGGTGGGGGATTTCCAGCGCTGGGTGTGAGTGAGCGAGGGAGTCAGTGGAGCTGCACAGGTGAAGGAAGAATGCAGGCCGTTAAGAAGTCTCCACAAACTCGGAATGAACACTAACACACTCATTCAAACCAAGTGTGAACACATTTCATTATTTCCTTCTCAGCCAGAAATGTAGATATGTCATCATTAATGTCTGTGTGTTGAGTAATACAGAGTATTGTTTATATTTACGAGCAAATGAGTAATTATGAGTAGTTACATTTCCTCTGTGAGATACACAGCAATACAGTGGCACTATTTCGTTTACAGATGTGATTAGACAAGCCTGTGTTTGCTGATTCTTAGCATGATGTTTGTGCTGATTGTATATAACCTTGTATATAGTGATGTCACTGGAGATGGGTAAATACCGCACAGCCATGCTACTACAAACATCCTGTATTAAGGTTCTCTTACAAGGTTTTATGATGCAAATTTTATTACAAATTTTACAACTTTAACTTTAACCCCAACTAACAAAACACGCATTTACAACGAGAAATCCCCTAACAACCAAAAAAGACCCCTAACTATCAAAAAGGGCAGCCGAGGAGCATGCTGGGAGCTTTCAGTCCCTCACATACTCAGTGCCACACTCAACCACAATATGTTTACCATCCCTGTCCATAGACAAACACAGCAGCTGTCCTTCATACTGTATGAACCATTAGAAAAGCTCCAGGGTCCTAGGTTCGGGTTCAACTCCAGGTGATAGTTTGTGAGGAGTTCGGTGTGTTCTCCCCGTGTCACTGGGGGTTTCCTCCAGGTGCTCCGTTTCCTCTGGGTGCTCTGTTTCCTCCCATGGTCCAAAAACACATGTTGTCAGGTGTATTGGAGACTCAAAAGTGTCTGAATGTGTAAGTGAATGTGTGAGTGTGTGTCGCCCTGTGAAGGATTGGAGCACACCTCCAGGGTGTGCTCCTGCCTTGTGCCCAGTGATTCAGGATAGGCTCTGGGCCCATTGCTACCCTGAACTGGATCAGAGCTTACAGACAATAAATACAACGATATATATATATCTAGTGAATTCAGCTACTTACACATGGACACAGACATTCACAGTCGCACACAAGGTTTGTATCATTTTTATAGAAAAGCAAACCTAAGGTCAAATCCGGGTGATCACGCCGGGTGGCAAGTGTCAGCTAAAAGTGAATACATTTTTAGTACACAGCACTGGAGCAATGTAGCTGCATTCTCTGCTGATGGAGCACCATCAAGACCTCAGATCTAATCCTCCAACATCAGCACCTGACTTCCCTGATGTTTATGTGGCTGACTGTCTTCAAATCCTCAATGAAAAATCTAGTGTAACACATTCCCAGGTGAAAGCTTGACATTTAGTGAGGTTATAAACCACACAGTCTGACCCAGGGTGAACTGGAATGGTTCTTGTCCCAAAGACACTTTAGAGAGATCTTTCTGAAGAAATCACAAGACCAGAGCTGGAGAAATAAAGAGGTCAGTGTGCAGTTTAATAGTTTGATTCATGCACGGAATTGAGAAATGTCTTATCTATGGTTAATCGGGTTGTTTAAAGCACAAGCCCCTGAAGAGTGGTCTTAGCTGGGGGCAGAAGCGCTCGCTCTGTTTTAGCCACAGTTCTGCTTTCATTTGCCACATATCTCCGTGGCATGTGTGTGATTTAGGAGCTGAAGTGCAGTTCACTGAGACGATGCACAAAGAGACGAGCTGTTTACTGACATCTGCAGCCCCAGGCATTTCTGCCTCTGCAGCTACAAGCAGCACTTATTCACTTCCACTAATAACTTCAAAATAATCGCCAGTCATCACCATGTTTTCTTCCAGGCGTATAATATTTTTGCAAAGGAGTCGAATGAGGTGAACTTCAGTGAACTGATGTAACACCAGTAGTCTTTACAGGAACACTATACAACAACTGGTATTTTTGCTCTTTGCTTCCCCCACAGTTGAATAATACAGGTGCTGGTCATAAAATTAGAATATCAGGAAAAGTTGATTTATTTCAATAATTCCATTCAAAAAGTGAAACTTGTATATTATACTCATTCATTACACACAGATGGATATATTTCAAGTGTTTATTTCTTTCAATTTGATGATTACAACTGACAACTAATTGAAAACCCCAAATTCAGTATCTCAGAAAATTTGAATATTACTTAAGACCAATACAAAAGAAAGATTTTAGAAATGCTGGCCAACTGTAAATTATGAACATAAAAAGTATAAGCATGTACAGCACTCAATACTTAGTTGGGGCTCCTTTTGCCTGAATTACTGCAGCAATGCGGTGTGGCATGAAGTCGATCAGTCTGTGGCACTGCTCAGGTTTTGTGAGAGCCTAGGTTGCTCTGATAGTGGCCTTCAGCTCTTCTGTATTGTTGGGTCAAGCGTATTGCATCTTCCTATGGGGTTAAGGTCAGGCGAGTTTGCTGGCCAATTAAGAACAGGGATACTATGGTCCTTAAACCAGGTACGGGTAGATTTTGGCACTGTGTGCAGGTGCCAAGGCCTGTTGGAAAATGAAATCTGCATCTCCATAAAGTTGGTCAGCTGCAGGAAGCATGAAGTGCTCTAAAACTTTCTGGTAGAAGGCTGCGTTGTCCTTGGACCTCAGAAAACACAGTGGAAAAACACAACACCAGCAGATGACTTGGCACCCCAAACCATCACTGACTGTGGAAACTTTACACTGGACCTCAAGCAACGTGGATTCTGTGCCTCTCCTCTCTTCCTCCAGACTCTGGGACCTTGATTTCCAAAGGAAATGCAAAATTTACTTTCACCAGAGAACATCACTTTGGACCACTCAGCAGCAGTCCAGTCTCTTTTGGAAGCAAAACACTTCTGATGCTGTATCTTGTCGAAGAGTGGCTTGACACAAGGAATGCGACAGCTGAAACCCATGTCTTGCATAGGGTTTCTTGCATAGGGTGCATGGTGGTTCTTGAAGCACTGACTCCAGCTGCAGTCCAGTCTTTGTGAATTTACCCCACATTTTTGAATGGGTTTTGTTTCACAATCTTTTCCAGGGTGCGGTTATCCCTATTGCTTGTATACTTTTTTGTACCACATCATTTCCTTCCTTTCGCCTCTCTATTTAATGTGCTTGGACACTAGCCTTTTTACAATTAACTTTTGTGTCTTGCCCTGCTTGTGTAATGTGTCAATGGTCGTCTTTTGGACAACTGTCAAGCCAGCAGTCATCCCCATAATTGTGTAGCCTAGAGAGCCTAGAGTATGTTGAGTGTTTTGAGTTAATTAGCTGATTAGAGTGTGGCACTAGGTGTCTTCAATATTGAACCTTTTCACAATATTCAAATTTTCTGAGATACTGAATTTGGGGTTTTCATTTGTTGTCAGTTATAATCATCAAATTAAAAGAAATAGACACTTGTAATATATCAGTCTGTGTGTAATGAATGAGTATAATATACAAGTTTCACTTTTTGAATGGAATTACTGAAATAAATCAACTTTTTCATGATATTCTAATTTTATGACCAGCACCTGTATAAGTGGGAGGGGGAAGGGCAGAGTGGTGTGGTTTCCTACCCTCTTCTAAAAGATATATAGTGCCGTTTCTGCAGTGCTGAGCCTCTAAGGCTATGTACTCCCTGTTACAGCTCAGTGAAGCATCACACTGCTGTTGAAGCTGTAATTTTATTGTAAGAATACTGCCTAGTGTTAAACTTGTACAAGTACCACCCAGCGCATACTCTACACCAGTGGCGGATGCTGGTCTTTCAAGAAGGGGAAGCTCAATTTCGGCCTACATCATAAAAAGTGTCGGTTTATTTATACGTAAATTCTACCCTCCGTTCTTTTTCAAGAAAATGATCTGTGACCCTGTCGTACCAACAACGCCTCTTTTCCAGGGACTTGACTAATGTCCTCTCAAAGGCCAGCAGAGCTAGGCTGCTTAAACGGCCCTGGCCCATGTGAAGTGTGTCCGCCTGTGAGTGCTTTGTGACGGCGGAGGGGCTCAGCAGCACCCGCTGGACAGAAACTGCGATAGAAGTCAGAAAGAGTGATAGAAGTCAGTCTCCAAACACAAGCAACTACAAAAAACCCCACCAGAAATAGAAACTCGATTTGTCACTAGTCGTTTTTAACAAAGAAAATGCCGCTAAGAGGTTTAAGAAAGTCTGGTTCAACTCAGAACAGAATGAAAATGTAATGCTCCCTCGGATCTTTACACCAAAGGATCGCTGATTCGCTCATTTCACTGTCAATCAAAAAGGGATTCAGCCTCAGACAGATCATCCAATCATCATGCAGAAGCTGAGCGTCCGGGCCAGCCGAGGCCAGCCCACTGCCCCATAGACCCCCAGAGACGCTGAGCGTCCGATGGGCGGGACAAAGCCCAGCATTTATCCAATGACTCGTCTCGTTTCGCTGCACGTCTCTGCTTCGCTATTGAACTCTATGGACGCTCAGCGCCCGCACTGTTTAAATCACTGTGAAGTGCGGGAGTGATTGAGAGGAAAACCGCGTCTTTACCAGTGATAAGAAGCTGATTCTGAACAAAAGTTGAGCGCGTTGTAGTGCATATTTATTCACTGACATGTACACACAACAGTATATATTTGATCACTTGTTTTTTGAGATTTTAGGGGAAGCTGAGCTTCCCTTGCAGTCTTAGAGCAATCGCCACTGCTCTACACACAGGACGGGGAAAGAAGTGCGAGGATGGTAAATTACTCCAATGTACATACCCAGTAAACAATTAGTCGTTGATTCAACGTTGAAATAACGTAATGACTGCCGTTCTCTTAAGGTTGAAAATGAAAGTTCAAAAGACGTCCAAACACAGACATTGAAAAGACGAGTATTAGACGTATTTTAGAGGTCCATTGACGTTATTAATTGGTCCCGAAATAAATTACTTGTATAAAACGCATTTTGGACGTCCACTGACGTTATCGATTGGTCACCACTTAACTAACTTATTAAGATGGATTTTGGACGTCCATTGACGTTTAAAATATGTCCTTGACGGACAGACTACTTTTAGACCTATTTTGAACGTCCAGGGACGCCCCTTGTTTACTGGGTACAAACACGCTGTTCCACCTTAAAAGATGTGGAGGTGGATAATATTGACTAATTTTTGCTGTTACAGATCACTTAAGTTGGAAATGTCTCCAAACTCGGGAGACGGCTAACTGCATTACCGACAGCGCTACAAATTACAAATTTACAAATGAGTTTCTGAAGTGAGTCAAACAATGAATAATAACTTACAGACAAGTTACACCTCAGACACATACAAACAACTGTTGTTTTTCCTTCCTCAAACACACCATTCCACCTTAAAAGCTTCTGAAGGCAAATAAATCAGAGAACTGCGTTTCCCCACAATCGTAGACGTCCTCTTTAAGGGAGTCCTTACCATTTTAAGTAATTGTTTCCCAAATACCTGTTTGTCTTTCCAGCTTAAATGATGCCACATTCAGGAGCCTGCATCATTTAAGGTGGTGGGGACAATTGAATAACAACTGACCAGGTTTTACTCTCTTTTGGTTTTCCTAAGTTTTGGGATTTCTTTATTTAAAGGAACACTACATTTTTTTTTTTTACCTTAAAATTACTGTGATGCTTTACTGACTTGTATTAGGGAGGATAGAGCACTCTATCATTGCTACTTTGTACTCAGTACTGTAGAAACTGCACTATTTAACTTTTGGAGGAGGGTACGAAACCACCCTCCCTTAGCCCATTGATTCCAATACAGTGCTGTAAAAATAAGTTACAGTGGTGGGAAACCCAAATCTTACTTATCGGAGATACTTACCTCACGTATACTTGTACTTGAGATACTTAAGGATCTGCTGCTAACGTCTTGGTCCTAGAGACCACAGCACAGAAGTGGTGTACAGTGAAGTGTCTCTGGGGGTCGGATCTGTTTTGGGGGTCTAAGGGGGTCATATGTTAAGCAGCAGGGTGCTATAGACCACCATTCACCAACTCTGAGGTATTATGAAGTATAAATGAGGCATGGATATTAGAAAGCTGTTGTTTCTGAGGTTTCGTTGCTGTAGCAGTGAATGTTTAATGCCATAAATATGTCGAAACCAGGCCGGAGAGTCCCTTGAACACAGCTCAGGAGGTCAGTGCCAGCATCCAGCTGTAAATAAAATATAAAATAAGCCTGTGTTCAGGAGAAGGTGGTTGTTAGTGTAACAGGACGGAGCGGACCCTATCTGCAGGGATCAGTCTGTAATCAATACACAGCAAGGACACAGCAGTGATAACATCACATTCCTCACACTCATTACATCACAACAACACAACGTGACTGATATCAACACTGTCCACTGAAGCAGCAGCAGCAGACACATGCGGCTGTGTGCAGATTTACAAGCAACCCTGATCAGAGAGAGAGAGAGAGACAGTCACAGAACAGGATAGTTACAAACAATGAATTAGATAGATAGATAGATAGATAGATAGATAGATAGATAGATAGATAGATAGATAGATAGATAGACAAATGAAGGGAGAAAGAGAGAGAGAGAAGGGATAGGGTTAGAGACTGGAAGAAGAAGAAGAAACATTCACTGCTTTCTTGGAAGGGTTAGAGGGGAATAGAAAGAGAGAGGGAGAGAACCAAAGACAGAGTGATGAGTGAGATAACAGAAATAGAGAAAGAAAATTAACAGAAAAGAAAGAGGGGGATTAGGGAAAGAGATTAAGAATGAGAAAATAAAATGAAGGAGAAGAAATAAAAAAACGAGAGAGAAGAAAATGAGGGAGAGTAAAATGAGAAGGAAAAGTGAGGAAAAAACAGAAGAGAAACAGACGAGAGAGAGAAGGAAATGAGGGAGAGAGAGAGTAAAAATTAGAAACTAAAGAGAGAAGGAAAGAGTGGTAGAGGGAGGTTAAAGCTGGTTAGTGGTGTTGATGTGCTGCAGCTCCTCTCTGTTAAGCTGTGGACTGAGGGCCTGGTTTAATGGTGTGTTAGGGGCTGGTATTGACGTTAGCACTGTGCTCTTATATAAGAGATAAGAGAGGGTTACACTGAGGATGGAAAGACACTGGCATTGATCTTCACACAAAGTTAACACAGGATACAAAACCCAACATCCCTCTACATTCTTACAATAACACGCACAGGCTGACGTTTCACCTGAACTCCTCAGTGGAGCAGTTTAGAGAATTTAGTCCTTTAGTCCCACCCCAGACATTAGTCCCACCCCTAGACATTAGCACTTAATCCACACTTTAAATGCAACGTAGAAGTGAGTCCTGTAAACAGCTGCAAACATATATATATATATATAATATAGGATATATATATGTAATACGGGATAAAGCGTCTCAATAAATTAAAATATCATCAAAAAGTAAATTATTTAATTCAATTTGTTAAAAAAAACAAAACATTTTTTTATGTTGATGATTAAGGTTTACAGTTGTAACAATGTAACCCCAAAAGTCAAACCCAAAGCCTTTAAAATGGCCCCTTAGTCTGGTTCAGTAGGGTAAACAATCATTGAAGACTGCTGACTTGACAGATACAGCAGTATCCAAGCATATTAATGGAAAGTTGAGTGGAAGGAAAGAGAGTGGTAGAAAAAGGTGCACAAGCAACAGGGATAACCACAGCCTTGAAAGGATTGTCAAGAAAAGGCCATTCAGAAATTTGGCTTGGATTCGCAAGGAGTGGGCTGCTGCTGGACTCAGTGCTTCAAGAGCCACCACTCACAGACGTGTCCAGGACACGGGCCACAACTGTCGCATTCTTTGTGCCAAAGTCTTGTTTTCAGATGAAAGTAAATCAATGAACCAGAGTCTGGAGGAAGAGTGGAGAGGCACACAATCCAAGCTGCTTGAGTGTAGTGTAAAGTTTCCACAGTCAGTTACAGTTTGGAGAGCCATGTCATCTGCTGGTGTCGGTCCACTGTGTTATATCAAGTTCAAAGTCAGCGCAGACGTCTACCATGAAATTTTAGAGTGCTTCATGCTTTCCTCTGATGACAAGCTGTATGGAGATGCGGTTTCCTTTTTCCAGCAGGAAATTACCAATACCTGGTTTAATAACCTCAGTATCACTGTGCTTGATTGGCCAGCAAACTCGCCCTGATCTAAACCCCATAGAGAATCTATGGGGTATTGTCAAGAGGAAGATGAGACACCAGACCCAACAATGCAGATGAGTTGAAGGCCACTATCAAAGCAACCTGTGCTTCCATAACACCTCAGCAGGCTGATCGCCTCCATGCCACACAGCATTGATGCAGTAATTCATGCATAAGGTGCCCACACAAAGTATTGAGTGCATATACTGTACATACTTTTCAGTAGGCCAACATTTCTGTATTAAAACTAATTTATTAAATTTGTCTTATATAATATTCTAATTTGCTGAGATTATGACTTTTGGGGTTTTATTAGCTGTAAGCCATAATCATCAACATTAAAATAAATAAATGCTTGAAATTGATCACTCTGTTTGTAATGCATCTTATATGTGTTTCACTTTTTGGATTACTGATATAAATTAACCTTTTTGATGATATTCTAATTTACTGAGATGCACCTGTGTATAGCTAATAAATACTATACCAGCAATTAAAAGAGTAGAACATTTAACAAACACCTGAGGAAATTGCAGCACATGGAAGAAACCCACACAATCACAGGGAGAACACATCTCCCTCCTCACAGACAATGACTCAAAGAGAAGATCTCACCCAGGACCCCAGGAGAAATTAATGAGACTGTAGATATATTAAGGAGGAATTAAAGGGATACACTGAAAAAAAATCACTTTGAATTTACTTATTTTTAAGTGTTGCATGAAATTAAATGGGGCGGCAGGGTGATGCAGCAGGTAGTGTCACAAACAGGGTTCGGTCTCCAGGTAACTGTCTGTGAGGAGTTTGGTGTGTTCTCCCCGTGTCCGCGTGGGTTTCCTCCCACGGTCCAAAAACACACGTTGGTAGGTGGATCGTTGATTCAGAAGTGTCCATAGGTGTGAGTGTGTGTTGCCCTGTGATGACTGAATGTCATCAAATCCTCACAGCTATATACCAGGGTCCAATGTAGATCTTTTCTAACAGTAAAAACTGTAAAGCAATGAGCAAACATACTCCCCGTAAATAACATAATATATAATAATGTTATGAGAGTGGGTGTCATAGTGTTGACTTGAAGGAATGCATCATGGGATTTGTAATCTGTTGATAGTGAGTGGCTGAACGTGTTTGATCGTTGGAGATATTCACTCATATCAGACCTGTTTTCACTCTCCTCTGGAATTCTTTGTGGACGATAATGGATGTTTTTCTGCCTTCATTGGGACCTCGTGTGAAGTCTTGTGCCCGGAGAGTTTCCTGTGGTCCATTATAGAGCGTGTCCTTCACATTCCTTGCATTTTCCCACGACTAGCACTCCCAACACGCCTCTGCAGAACATTCCCAACATGTTTCAAAATGATCCAAACGCAAGCCAGAACTGAAACTGACCCCTCACTGACCTTCTCTCCGAATGCCATTGTTGTGAAGCGGATGAGGTCTCCCTCGGCCTTGACCCCGCTCCGAAAAGACACGGCCCAAACAAAAACTTTTGTCATATCAGTGACAGACGAGTGTTTTGTTTTCTTATTGTTGTCAGTGTGTAGGTCACATGAGGAAGGATAAGTCTGCAGGTGGGTGGGAACCTGGGAATGAAAACAGAAATCTGGGATGTGTTAATTCCCTTGAAGCTTTAATGGACTAAAGCACAAAGAGAAGAACACCGAGGCGAAAGAAGAGTGAAGAGTTTAAAGAAGATTCAAGTTCCACTGTTTTGAAACACTCCACTGTCAACAGGAGCATATAAGGAAAAAAGTAAAAAAAAAAAGAGCCAAACTTTGTGAGAAAATCTTCTAACAGTTCCAGAGGAGCCTTTCTCAGAGTAAGATCACACAGATTTTAGATCTTCCAGGACCCATGATGCAGGAAATCCAGAGAAACCTCTGTCCACATCGAACAAGGCCAGACACCAATGCTGAAGGAGCCTGACCTTCCAGCCCTCAAACAGGTGTGGTACTCTGATAAATCTAGTCACATGGGCTCAGGAGTGTTTCAGAGATTGGTGTCTACCAATCACACTGCATCAGGAGAAACAGAAACATCACCTGTATGCCGAAATGCTGCCCATTTCTCTGGACACAACAGTTACAGTAAAATGACAAGAAAAAAATGTCACTCAAAACACTTTAAATGTATCTGTACACCTAATGTATTCATATTTCAGAAACATCCAGCCGATAGCGTCCTGTGGTCATTGGACACAGGGTTTAAAATCTCCTAAACACAGCATTGGTTCCCAAAGTGGGGGCAAATAAACAAGACACAATGCGCATGTCACTTGTGAAAAGCCCACTTTAAATGTGGTTTATTTTTTATCCTTTATTTTGTTTAAGAATTAATAAATGTCAGTTGGTGTTGGAAATAAACAACTAGGGAGGGGACCTCATTCTCATCTACAGAAATAAGGGGGTGCTGTAGATGTTTGGGAACCACTGTTTTACAGATCAACAACTTGTACATTTTATGAAGAACATCTTCGTAGAAACACGGCCCTGTGGAGCTCAGTGCTGTGGGTGTGAGAGTCCAGACTGCACCCTGCTGTGCTTTAGAGCCAAATCACTGGAAGTAGCCCTGAGACTCAGAGAGTGGACGGGAGATGTTATGAAAAGCCCACTGCAGAATCCCATCAATCGAGCTCTGGAGGAACCAGAGAACACGCACATATGTGTTAGTTTTCATGCATTTTTGAGACATTACATAGAATACCTTTCATTTTTTGGAGACTTAAAACTTTCACTTATTGACAAGTCCCACTAAGCTATAAGGTGGCTACTGACAGTCACTGGCCCCCCTTCTACTGACAATCATTGGCCACTTTATCAGAAACACTCCCCTTCTACTGACACTAATGGCCACTTTATCAGAAACACCCCCCTTCTACTGACACTCATTGGCCACTTTATCAGAAACACCCCCCTTCTACTGATACTCATTGGCCACTTTATCAGAAACACTCCCCTTCTACTGACACTAATGGCCACTTTATCAGAAACACCCCCCTTCTACTGACACTCATTGGCCACTTTATCAGAAACACCCCCCTTCTACTGATACTCACTGGCCACTTTATCAGAAACACCCCCCTTCTACTGACACTCATTGGCCACTTTATCAGAAACACCCCCTTTCTACTGACACTCACTGGCCACTTTATCAGAAACACCCCCCTTCTACTGACACTCATTGGCCACTTTATCAGAAACACCCCCCTTCTACTGACACTCATTGGCCACTTTATCAGAAACACCCCCCTTCTACTGACACTCATTGGCCACTTTATCAGAAACACACCCCCCCACTTCTACTGACACTCACTGGCCACTTTATCAGAAACACCCCCGTCTACTGACACTCACTGGCCACTTTATCAGAAACACCCCCCTTCTACTGACACTCACTGGCCACTTTATCAGAAACACCCCCCTTCTACTGACACTCATTGGCCACTTTATCAGAAACACCCCCCTTCTACTGACACTCATTGGCCACTTTATCAGAAACACCCCCTTTCTACTGACACTCACTGGCCACTTTATCAGAAACACCCCCCTTCTACTGACACTCATTGGCCACTTTATCAGAAACACCCCCCTTCTACTGACACTCATTGGCCACTTTATCAGAAACACACCCCCCCACTTCTACTGACACTCACTGGCCACTTTATCAGAAACACCCCCGTCTACTGACACTCACTGGCCACTTTATCAGAAACACCCCCCTTCTACTGACACTCACTGGCCACTTTATCAGAAACACCCCCCTTCTACTGACACTCATTGACCACTTTATCAGAAACACCCCCCTTCTACTGACACTCATTGGCCACTTTATCAGAAACACACCCCCCCACTTCTACTGACACTCACTGGCCACTTTATCAGAAACACCCCCCTTCTACTGACACTCATTGGCCACTTTATCAGAAACACCCCCCTTCTACTGACACTCATTGGCCACTTTATCAGAAACACACCCCCCCACTTCTACTGACACTCATTGGCCACTTTATCAGAAACACCCCCTTTCTACTGACACTCACTGGCCACTTTATCAGAAACACCCCCCTTCTACTGACACTCATTGGCCACTTTATCAGAAACACCCCCCTTCTACTGACACTCATTGGCCACTTTATCAGAAACACACCCCCCCACTTCTACTGACACTCACTGGCCACTTTATCAGAAACACCCCCGTCTACTGACACTCACTGGCCACTTTATTAGAAACACCCCCCTTCTACTGACACTCACTGGTTATTATTATTAGAAAAAAGGGTGTTTCTGATAAACTGGCTAGTGAGTGGAATTATAAGGCAGGCGTTCCTAATAAAGAGTTCTGTGTGTGTGTGTGTGTGAGAGAGTGTGTAAGAGAGAGCACCTACCTCACCCATGAAGGTGTCCATTTCCTCTTTGTTCATCAACTGCTGCTCAGAGGACGGAGGATGTTCTTCAGAATGCTGAGACACCTGAGACACAACAAACAGATGAGACTGATGAGACCCTCCCACCTTCATCAGGTACTTATCATGTTCCTCAGTGCTCAGGCCCCCCCACAGAGCAGGTATGATGTGGGCAGTGGATCATTCTTAGCATTGCAGTTTTTAGACCCTGTGTCCTCTCACTGTCCACTCTGTTAGACATTTCTCCCTCGTTGGTCCACCATGTAGATGTAAATTCAGAGACAGTGGCTCATCTATCGCTGCACAGGGTGTGTTGGTTATTCTCTATTCCTTCGTCAGTGGACACAGGAAGCAGTCGACTGGATGTTTTTGGTTGGTGGACTATTCTCAGTCCAGCTAGCAGGGCTTTCAAAACTCCACTGCTGTGTCTGACCCACTCGTACCAGCACAACAATACACTAACACACCATCACAATTTTAGTGTCACTGCAGCGCTGAGAATGATCCACCACCCAAATCTTACCTGCTCTGCGGAGGTCCTGAAGAACAGGGTGACAGTGGGGTAAAAAGTATGCAGAACAACAGATGGACTACAGTCTGCAAATGTAGGACTCGTAACTATTTGATACTGGTACCTGCACAGTTCTGGATGGTGTCTCACTCTCTGTTGAGCCCCATGTCCTGGAGCAGGTTCTGCATCGTGCTCTTCCACTGAGAGAGAGACAGATGCTGGGTAAGTCACACAACTAAAGACTCTGAATCACACACTGCATTAATAATGTGATAAAACATCCTCTGCACAATCTTTCTGCACAATGTATTTGAGTGTTCTCTGTAAAGGATTAGCCACTAGATTAAAACCACTACCCGTTGAAGTGAATATCGCTGATGATCAGGCTACAGAACAGGGTCAGGAAACACAAAGCGCCTCAGATCCTTCACTGATCGTTTCTTTTCCAACATCAGCTTAAAGAACTGACCGTTCACTCCCTCCCTCCCTGATATATACCCCATCCTCTCCACAGGGGGTGCTGCAACCAGTACCATCTGGCAGTGGTTTTAATATTGAGGCTGTTGAGTTCTTATGGACATAGCTTTATATAAATGATCAATAATGACATGATCAGTGTTATAACGATATTAGAAATGACCCCCATAGGTAAACTTTTTAATGACAAGCAGAAGTCTGACTTTGGGAAGTTGCAGTGCTGGTGGTAGCTCTGCAGACACTGAGGGCAGATGAGCAGCTCTCCGCGGGTCTGATGGCAGATCCCACAGGGGGTCCTAATGCTCCCCAGATCAGGGTCCACTGCCTGGAAACAACAGCAAGTTCGTTTACATGCAATTCTGTACATGAACTTACAACATGTCACTTGTGAAATTCAAATCTGAAAATGCAAGACTCCATGTGTGTAATAGTGGGTGTTTGTTAGAGATGAAGAATCTTATGGAGCTTCACACTCACTCACTCATTCATGTTTAAGAAGTGTTCCACAAGGGGGAGCTATTCAGAGTTTCACATTAGTGACATTGTTTTTACTTTTCCACCATCAAAGTGCTGGTGTTTGTGATGAAGCTTGTTTTATGTGCAATGAACTGCTAATGTTTAAAGAACAGACCCCCATTTCCACTGCCTTTAGAGACCACTGAGGGGAGTTTTCCCTAATCTGGAAACAGGAAACAGAAGGTATTGTATAAACAAAAGTTTGTCTTGTAACTAGCTTTATTTCATTTCTCTTATTGTGCACCTTTTATTTGAGTTGCTGTATTTCTGTCGTGTGTCGGTTTTATTTTTTTCTCTTTTTACTGGTTTATTATAATTATGTTGTGTTTTTATGTTTTTATTAACTATAATTTTATTAAGATTATTTAATCTTTTTTGCACATATCACATTTTTTCTATTGCTTTGCTTTGTTGCTTTGTACTGTATTGCTGCATTTTAATGTATGAAAGCTGTTGCTTTATATATCAAGTTTATATATATATTTAGAATTTTTTTTATCACTGTACTTCACGAGGACCATATCTAATGTAATACACTTGTTTCTTCTGCTGAATCCTTATGTTGCACTGCTGCTATTTCTGCTTCAGTTTTTTTTTTGCTTTTAGTAAATTAAGGAAAAGTGGGAAATAACCTCATTTAGGAGCACTAGAGCCCCACCTTCAGCTGCTTTTCTAATAGGTTCATTGGTTCCAGACCATTAAGATGACGGGGACCTGAAGGGCACTAGTTTTGCCGGCTGAAAACCTCCTTTTTTTGCGTTGATAAACAACAGAGCCTGAGATTTTGACACCAGCAACCAGCCAGTGGAAAAGAGGTCTGTGTGTCCCATTTTTTATGAGAAACACACTCAGTACCTGTAATGCTGAGGACTGGGTGTGTTTACTGCCTGAGAGAGCAGACAGAGAGGTGGAGGAGAAGAAGGAGAAGTCCACCGTGGAGCTTGAACTGCTCTCTGTCAGAGGAGTGGGAACTGGAGGCTGTGGAAATATTCCAGCATTATCCATTTAATACATAATATATATTAAGCAAATGCTCTACCCACAATTGAGTTATTACAAAAACTACTGTCGATTGGTTGCACAGGCTTCACAAAACTCCTGCAACATCTCAGTTAATATCACAATTAGGGGGACCAGTTAATATCCACCGTTGTAGGCCTGGAGCAACAGCACTGGACATCATACTGGTTTTATTGGGCCTGCAACAAAAACCCTGGAGGGTCAGAAGATTACTGTCATTCCCAAATAAACCGAGCAGCGGTCAGTCAGAATGATTCTGACTGTCAGAAATAGTGCAGGTAAATTTGAGTAGACAAATCTATGGTGGATCAGTCCATACGAGCCCCCATACAAGAATCTGCAGAAGATAAACATCAACAGCCAATCAGACACAAGCTCCTGATTTAGGAGCCACCCACTGATGACTCCTCCCATAATGTCCAGTGGTATTTAGACTATAACCGATACAGATTGATCCACACAAACCCTTCTATTTTAATGGAGTACAGAGCGCCTACAGCAAAGGGAAACAGCAGCGCCCCTACAGTTTTGTTCCATTGTGAGTTCTGTCTCTAGCTGCTGGAGAAACCCATGGAGACAATGGGTTTAGTGAGGTTTGATGATTATATGGTGGTTCAGCATATAGTTGATTGTGTTATGACATTAACTTGCATTAAACTATACTGATATTTGCATGGTTACTGTTGTTTCACGCTTGCCTGGATCAGTCACAGATTGAGAGTTTCCATCAGATAGTTCAATATTTTGAAGCATTTTATAATGCGTCTACATTTCTTTACTGAAGATTTTGTTCTGTAAAGTATCAGCTATCAACAAAGCACACATGTACATGCGTTTGTGAGCGGAGCAAAAACAGACCAATCATACAGCTGTATAAACAGAGTAAAGCAGTTCTAGTAAAAATACACCATTAACAGGATTAGTACGTATTTCCACACTGACCTGAGACGAGTATGTCTTCTCTACCATCACTCGACTGCCGTTACAGAACTTACAGCGCCAAGTACCACTGCAAAATCACAAACAAACAGTGAAACAGATGACTGAAGAGACATTTCCTGACTTATTTACAGGGGTGCTGATAAGAACCATGGCATTTTTTAAAAAATGTTTGTGAATAGTTGAGAGTGCATGATGTAAAGATAAATACATTTCCTCAGACATCTGGTTTCATTCACCATAACAGTAAGCAGTTTCACACCAAACCACTCTCAATAAACTTGGAGTGTTTAAGGTGGCAATTTTAAATTTGAACATGAAGGTAAATTATTTAAGGTGGAGGAATTAAACCTGGGTATGGTTGTGACATATTTATGGTGGACAGTATAAGCCTGGGTATTGAGGTGAAGTTTAAGGTGGACAGTACAAACTTGGGTATGGAGATGACGAGTTTAATGTGGACAGTATAAATCTGGGCATAGAGGTGAAGTATTTAAGGTGGACTGTATAAACCTGGGTATGGTGATGACTTATTTAAGGTGGATGGGACAAACCTGGGTATGGAGGTGAGTGGAGGCACCAGACAGGTGAGATGGAAGGCTCGAGGACATCCATCACAACAAATCAACTCTCCTCCATCTTTACACACTGCACACTCATCATCATTGCGCTCAACCTGTACACAAACACACACACACACAATAAAGAGCTTGGATACATCTTCAGTTGCACATCTGTATATATCCTCTATATGGAAGCATAAAATTAAATAGGATGCTCTAAGGCAACTGCACATGACCACTCCAGGTAGCCAGCACAAATCAGTGGGGTCCACATCGGGTGAAAGTTGGGTATCTGGGTTTAAGATGAACATGGCTTCTTCAGGTGGGTTGGTACAAGGGCTACTCAACAGGGGTGTACAGGGACCTATAGTGGATGGTCCTACGTTACAGAACGTTTGTGTTTTACCCCCGCCCCAAATATTGATACATGTACACGTATTTTACTTACAAGCTTCACTGGAGTTTACTTATACATTCATACAAAACTGTAACTAAACATAACCCAAAAAGTAAGGAAATTTGTGTTTGGCAGATTATTTCTTTGTTGTAACAATACCCTTTTAATTTCCTTTTCAATGGAACCACAATTTGTAAGGAACATGCATTTGTGGGATGAGCAGTAGAGCTGAGTATGTGGGTTGCGCCCATGTAAAATTTGCCGAATCCTTTTTGCCTGAGCCAAACAGCTTATTTTGTGTGATGGTGTGGGGCAGCATCTCCCTCACTGGAAAAACGAGGCTTGTCATCATTGGAGGTAATCTCAATGCAGAGAGATATCAAGGTTAAATCTTTAATCTCATATCTCCACAGTCTGAGGCAGAACTCTATCCTCCAAGATGACAACTCTCGCCCCAATATGTCTCAATATATACTTCAATCATCCAGTCACCAAACACCAAACGAGTCAATGGCAGAATAAGCTGTTTAGCTTTGGCAGAGAGAATATGGCAAATTTTCCATGGGCGCAACCCACATACTCAGCTCTCCTGCTCATCCCACAAATGCATGTTCCTTACAAATGTGGCAACATTTAAAAGGGAAATTAACAGGCTTTCCAACAGTATAAGGTTATACTGATTATATTTGCTCCCAATTTTGTTGTTTTCCTTTTGGAGGTTGTGGCTTGAGAAAACTCATCACCTTCTGCACATTTAGCTCTCACAAACCTGTCCATCTTTTGCTAACAGCTCCGCGACCCCCACTTTGGGAAACACTGGGTTAACATCGCCACACCTAATGCCAAGTGTGGGTTAGTAATGTTTAAAAAATAAAACAGGGTCTGTGCAGTTAAACTCTGTAATGAAACTCTGGGCTGTAAACAAAGTGAATGAGTGTTTTTGTTCAAAGTGGTTGATTGTAGAGACACTTACCGACTCTGATTTCTTTCCTGTGGTGGCGATAGGAACCAGGGGTCTCCATGTCTACAACACAAATCCACAATTTTATTTACATTCTATGATTCTATGACTAGCAGTGAAGCTACACATGCTTTTGGTGGGATACAAAAATATCTCAGACCTGCTGTGTGTTTTAAATATGTCACATACTGTCGTTCTGTGTGTAGGCAATAGAGTGAGACACCTGGTTCCATTCACTGCCACTGTGAACTGTTCTGCCTCTGCAAGTTTCTCTAGAACTGAGCATTTTACACTAAACAAAACCAAACCAAGCACACTTAATGAATTAGATTACCTCTAAAGCATGCAGAAACCTTGACAATTTTTCTTCTATGCAACATTCATAACATTTTCAATGCTACTTTCATTTCATTTAAAAGTGACCACAGATCATTAAAATAAAAAACAATCAACTTGGCGCTACATACATCTGTAGCTCTGGTGTGTGGCTCCCCCTGCTGGTGACCGTGGCTTTGAGAAGTATGAGGAACATGAACGCTATTGGTCTCCTCCAGTTTTCCAGAGGAATAAAACTCTCCTCCCACTTTAATACACTTCTTGGCTCCTCCTGCAGGAGAGAGTCCACATTAGAGTTCAGTTTCTCACCCAGTTACTCACACTTGTGGACAGTTTCACACACTCACCCAGTCACACAAGCTGCCCTTACACCAGATGTGCCAAAACATCTGCACACTTTTGCAAAAACGTTCACACAAGGAAAATGTACAGTAAAGTGTGTGGAGACGATGAAGATGACCTCACCGGACTCGATGACCTGTTGGATGAGGATTTCCTCTACAGTTTCGCAGGCTGCAGGACGCTCGCCCGCGGTCAGAGTGACCGCTCGCTGGACAGACGCGGAAACAGACTGAAGACCTGCACAAACACCACATTTAGGATTAAAAATGATGATCATAGTATCTACTTTACATACAACAATCAGCCTTAACATTACTGCCACATCTTTGTTTCTACATTCACTGTTTATTGACTGTATACGTTTTTGTGTAGTTCTACAATTACAGACTGTAGTCAATCTGTTGTTCCACCCCCTGGTTTTACAATGTTCAGGACCCCCACAGAGCAGGTATGATTGGGGTAGTGGACATTTTGGGATGGTGGACTATACTCCACACTGTTGTATCTGATCCACTCGTACCAGCACAACACACACTAACACCCCAATACCATGTTTGTGTCACTGCAGCGCTGAGAATGATCCACCTCCCAATTCATAGCTTACCTGCTCTGTGGGGGTCCCGATGATTGAATGACAGGGGGGAAAGGGGGCTAACAAGGTATGCAGAGCATCAGATGAACAACAGTGACAAAGTCTGTAAAGAGTGCCACTGAGTGACAGTGAGTTTAGGAACAAGGAGGTGGTAGTAATGTTATGGCTAATACACATATGTTTAAAAAGCAGCACAAAGCAAACATCCACATGTTATACGTCATATTCACATCAGTATTCTCCACACACACTGGGTGTAAACAAACCTACTCACCGTTGCTGACTGAGACCTGAGAAAGAGACGTGCTGTCTGTCTTCCTCAGAGACTTCCCTTTACTGCCTGAAACATTTCAACACACATTAAACTCATGTACACTAGCCGTTATCAGATTACCCATAATCCATTGCATTGTTTGGTGAAAACCCATATGAGGTAGTGTGCAAAATCGTTCTCCTTCTGAATTCAGTTTCCTATAATAGTGCACTATATAGTGAATAATATAGAGGATAGGGAGCCATTTTGGACACAGGGGTAGTTTGAGACACACTGTGCAGAATTCACTGTGCCCTACTCTGCCATTTTGTTGTAGTTTCCAAAAACATAGTGGACAATTTTCAGTGCACTCAAACAACCTCACAATACACATAATACAATATAATAACACACAATACAATATAATAAAGTAGCGCACACCCCATGGGCACTAGTGCATATTTGATATCCATAATCCACTACATTGTTTGCTGTGTCCAAAATGGCTCCCTACTCACTATATAGTGCACTATTATAGGGAATTGAATTCAGGAGGGTAGTGAATGATATACATGGGTTGTACACTATTTTTTGCAGTGCATTGTTGGATTCTTTGAGTGCACTGAAAATTGTCCACTATTTTGCCCGGGTACAACTTTAAATTAAGACTTTATAAATAGTTTAAAATCTGTTTATTATATAGCAAATAATTAGGTTGTAACACCTTAAAAGTCATTATAAATATTTTTCAACACAGACATAGAAAGGGCAACACTGACCTCTTTTTAGTCTGATAACTGAAGTCAGAACTTACTGAAAATGTCAAGGCAAAGGATAGGCCAAGACCTAAGAACATGAATTTAAAATGTTTGACATGTTAAGGTTCACACCACCTTATCTCTGTTACAACTAATTATTAATGGCTTTTAATGTGTTAGCAATCTTATTAATAACCATTAATATACATATTGTAAATAATTTATAATCTTCTTTAAATGTGTATTATTCTTCTAATAAAGTACATTTATCGGACAATACTACAAAATGGGGGAGTCCCAAAATAGTGCACTGTGTAGTAAACAGAGCACAGCTTCAGGCACAGTTTGTCCCGAATAATAGTGCACTATAGAGTGAGTAATATAGGTAAAAGTGAATAGAGCCATTTCAGACGCAGCAAATGTATCAGATAAGTTTATTAGACACCACTGAAAGACTCGAGGTGAGTCCGATGAAGACATGGTCTTAATAAAACGTGTTATTGCTTGTCTTCCATGGCCCTCCTGAGGACCTGTTTACCACTGTAGCACACTGACAGTCCTGTTCTAATAACAATTTAACCCTATGCATTCCATTCAAAGGCACATTATTCTGTAAAGTCTTCCTCCAGTTCAGGGTTGTGGAGGGTCCAAAGCCTAAACATAATCGCTAGGTGCAAGGTACAAACACACCCTGGACAGAGTACCACACATTCACCCAGTCACTCACACACTCACCCTGTCACTCACACACTCACATCTGTGGATTGTTTTTTACCTGAGCTGGCCTGCAGAGCTCTTTTGGAGCAGTGTTGTGGATGATGGCTCAATTGTTTCTCTCCAAGTCTCTTCCTGCTCGACTGACCCCGGACCTGCAGCTCCAGTCTGGGACTCTGTTCGGATCTGCTCCCTGCCCTCAGGCCTACAGATAAGGTTAAAAACACACAGGAACATAAAAATTGACCTCAAGTTTAACTTTCAGGGTCACTGCTGAGCTGACAAGGACCAGATGAACAAATACATACAGTAGCACTGTGGAGTTAGGATAGAATATGGAATATAGGGGCTTTCCAAGTGGACAGTGAGAGAATCTCCGGACATTATCTTGGCTAACCCTAACCCTAACCCTAAATGCATCTCTGATGAACGAGGTGGATGAATGTGTACCTCTAGGTAAGTTAGTAAAGAGCTTCTGGAGTTTGGGGTAGCTTTCCTGGTTGTACTCTTTAGAGAGATTTTCCCAGAAAGCCTGCAGAACCGAGAAGTCCTGTTCCAGGAGCCATGTTAGCAGAGAATACACAGCCTTATGGATCCCATCCTTCTTCTTCCTCTCCAGAGTTTCCTACAGAACCCACCCCACACACAGTAAACATTACAAGATTACTGTACCACTGAAAAGACCTTAAACCATGAAGAATAATCACTGGTAATATCATGAGCAATGCAGTGCCACATACAGAGCCATTAAGGACAACTCTATACTCTAGCTAACTATGCTAATTCTGCTAGTGCTTTTATGAGCTTTCTAATAGTACTAAGCTAACGTTGGTTATTTTAACATTTTAGGTATTCAGTCTGGGTCCTGGATGTCTAAAAGACTACAATAAAAAGTATTGGCTTAAAGGTGTCTAAGATAGTTGGGAAAAAGAGTGCAGTTGTACAATCTCTGGGTTGCTCAAGTTCAGGATCTCTGTGTATTTTAATGTGGAACGGTGTGTTTGAGGAGAGTTATTATCCACTGCTTGATTTACCTCAGAAACTTATTTGTATCTCAAGCTGTTTAGTTTTGTAGCACTTTCAGTAATGCAGTTAGCCATATCCTGATTTTGGAGACATTTCCACCTTAAGTGATCCAAAACAGCAAAAATAAGTCAGTATTACCCGCCTATGTAGCAGGCAAACAAAACACAAGACAATACAGAAAGAGCCTGAATGGATTAAGTCTGACTACAGCAGAGATAGCAGCAACACTCGGTCGATGTGTTTAACGGCGTACCAGCGATATCATCCGCACTTGGCCGGCGCCCAGAGCACAGTAGCAGTGGGGAAGGCAGACCCACGATCGGCAGTACAGCGGAGATAGCGGCCACACTGAGCCGGTGTTCTGTCGAGTTGTGCTACCTTGTCAAAATGTGCTACTTTGCAGCGCTGCGCATATTCAGACACAACATTTTAATGTTTTCATTTGTTTTTCATGTTAAAAAGAAAAGCACCAGTTTGGAGGTGTCCATTTCATACAAAAATATATGTATATATATATATATATATATATATATGGTCTGTGGTGTGGTTTCGTGTAATTATATATATATATATATAATCACACGAAACCACACCACAGACACACAAAGGACAGTCCATAGGTTCATACATGAGCAGCTGTATTATGCCAATTCTACCCGCCTGTGTCATTTTATTTATTTTATATAATGTTATCTTGTGTAAAATGACAACTGCAGTTCAAAGTAAAAGCCTTGCAACTGCTCTGTCTCGAGGCTGTGTTGCCATAGTAACGTAAGCATCCTGTTCTCCAGTGATAGAGAGCTGAGAGTTACACGCGATAATTTGAATTGGACCACGCTCACACCATTCTCAGAGATTCATTTCAGGAAAGATCTATTATTATTTAAATTTTGCTGAACGTTTCACATAACACCCTAGTTTAGAATTATACAAAATAATAATAAATAAATAAATCCTACAAAATTTCAAAATGGGTTCCCTGGGGCCTTAAGGCTAACATACTATAAGAAATCGTATAATTTTAAACACAAGAAATAAAATAATTATTAAATTAACATTTACATACATTAATATCACACACATGTATTTCATAGTGCAATGGTTTCAGAGTGAATTTAATTATCTTTGACCCTGCACGCATTTAGAACTCACCCCCACTTTAGGTAGGAATTTAATTAAGCATTGATCGTGTTGTGGGAGGTGAGAAACTGAATTTTAAATGACACTGTTCAATACTATACACACTACTGCATCCAATACAGTCCAGTCCCGACATAACCTCACCCTGAGGAGCTGGTCTGAGATGATGTCGTGGTCAGAGAGTCCAAACAGAAGGGGGAAGGGGTCATGGATGGCCATCGCAATTTCAGTCCTACTGGCTTTCAGCTGAGAACGCAGCTCTGAGTCTCCAAAATCCTCCACTCTGGACATGATAGACTAAAGCATGGAACACAAGAACATCAGAGTATCTGACATTACAGCATGCCAGTACCCAGCATGCCAATGTGAAGGCATTTTTCATACGTGATATGCATCAGGACATTCCCAAAGGAAAGGAAATTCACAAAGCAGATCACCTTAAAATCGTTGCAGTCTCTCCTAGACAACAAGGAGATCAGATGGAAAGACAAATGAGACTTTAGTGTAAGCCTCATGTTGCTCAAATGTGTCTCCTGAGATTAAGACCTCAGTAATCTCACATCTCCTTTTGAGTTTCATTGGAGATCTCGGTGTAGTCACCAACTGTGCTCAGGTTTGCCTCTCTCATGTCTCCTTATTGTTTGTTTTTCTGAAGGAACTTTAGGAGAATCACTGTTATGTCTCTTGTGCCTTCACAGAGCAGCCTAGGAGCAACAACATATTCCCTGGGATTTGCTTTTCCGCTTACGCTTTTCTAATCATTCTTATAGTGTCTGATCACCTGGACACAAACCACTCTCTGTATGTTTCTGTGTCTGAACAACTGCCTGTCTTGTCTGACCAGTACAATCACCTGGAGCAAGCCTCAAGATTTGGGGGTTTTTGCTCACCTCTTATAGAGCCAACTGTATGTGTCTGAGTGTCTCACATTCACACCCACTGACTGACCACCATGGCTGCAGTTTAAACTCATCTAGAACTGCTCACTTTATAGACATTATAGAGCTCACAACAGTCTTTGTACATCTATCATTTGTCATTCATACTGCTCTCTGTTTATACACTGATCTTTATTTTTTTTTTATTTAGCACCAGTGTCGACCACAGAAGGAGGGGTCCCCCAGTTGCTGCTTGGTGTCCCTTGGTGGTTCTTCATCTTGTTCGAAGGGATTTTTGTCCTGCCATACCTCAGATACCAACCATCCCTTAAAGAAGGAGCAGAGACCTACCTTGCACGTCCACTTCCTGGACACTTCATTTAAACACCTCCCTTGATCCTACAGAAACAGAAGAGCCAGAGGATGGCTAGAACATGTTGTGCATTAAGAGCAAAGTTTCTAATAAAGTGGCCATCTTCAATAAAACATAGTTTTAGGTTAATTTCAGTGAAGAAGATGTACTTACTGTTTCTGCAGGTGAGAAGTTATGAGACAGAGACTTTCTCTCAGTCTCTGTCTTTTATCTCTGCCTTGATGACTGCTGTGTGTCCCACCTGTCTGTGTGTAACTGAAAGGAATCTCTGGTGCTTATTGACTCTCAGGCATCTCAAATCCCCCCCCCCCCCCCCCCAAGGACACAGCTGCAGGTCTTTGGGGACTCTGTGATGGAGGAAGTGCTTGGGAAGATTCAGCTAGAAAGTCATAGACCTAAATCCCCTGAGTAATAATCCCTAGAGTGTTGTTTTTTAATCACGCCATTTTCAGGTCAAAGTCACGTATGTTTGAGTGGATTCACATGAGATCATTGATACTTACCACTCTGGAAAGTCCGCAGTTGGCCTGCAAGAGACTTTGGCTCTTTCTCTTTCGCCCACCTGGTGCTCTGTGACTCTAATTGAAGACTTTGCTGCTTTCAGTGTTGAGTTGGCAGAAAGAATATAATATCGTCGTATCTGTGTTGTAGGCCATGACCATGGTTCCTATCCACACCATAATTTCACATCACACATGACTCTGAGTCAGGCTGAGCCTAGGGTCTCCATGCCCAGTAATACTTGTAGGCCAGTGGGGGGTAAAGCACTGGTCTGTGGAGCAGTTAGGGTGGTGATGTTCACATTTAGGCAGGAAAATCCAGTTTTCCAGCTCCCTGTCCTCCATTTGGTTCAATGCCTGGACGGATGCTTAATTATGCTCCTTTGAGGAGTAGACTGGTTTTATTTTTGTTTGAAGCAATTAACTGTGTCATGTAACATCATGGGTGGCACAGTGGCACTAGGGTCCTGGGATTGTGGGTGCGAGCCCCACTCTGAGTGACTGTCTGTGAGGACTTTGGTGTTCCAGTTATTTCATAAATTGCATTCATAAGCAAACATACATTCAAACTGCAAATTATTCCCTACTAACAGATGTAAGCCCTCGGCTCCTGGGCGGGGCAGTGTCCTGTAAAAAACAGAATATCAGAGAGAACAAAACCTGAAACAAACCAGTGAGCCGTGAGAAGGTGTGTGATTAACACAGAGTTTATTGATCTTTTCAGACAGATGTCATCATGCTCATAAATGTCTATACAGAATGAATAGAGCCAACTGCACTGCTCTGCTCAAGGCCATGACCACAATCCCAGCATGTCCTGCGGCACCACGTGGTCTCTGATCACTCTGACAACTCGGGCTTATCTCACAGTGACCTGCTACGCTTCTCAGCCTTGGACAGATTGGACGAAGGGTCTGTGTATTTAAAGGAATTTTGACACCCCACCAATGTCCAGAGCATTTCAGAAACTGACCACCACTCGCAACAATCCTGTTCTCAATCACAGTCGCACAATGAGAGCTTTGCATTTTGGTGTTAGAGTAACAGAAGGCACACTAGTGTCACAAACGCAGAAGGAAATAAAGCAGAAGACTTGACAGTACAGGTTAAATATGAGACTGTGACATACTTATGAGACAAGTCTAAAACCTCGATTACCATCTTCTTCAGGGGCTTCTTAAAGGTTCATTCAGCTGCCGTGACATTAACAAGTACAAACCCCATATCCGAAACCCATGGGACAGTACGTGAAATGCAAATCAAAACATATCAGACACAACATTTGATCTTCATATGCACATGCATCTGTTACAAATTTTCAAAAGATGAGAGAGGAGCAGGTTTAACTGTGATTCAGCAGATTTCATAAATTTAAAGGTGTACTAAGCGATTTCACCAGAGTGACTGTCTGTTATTGTAGTTCACGTACCTAGCCACCAGAGGGCATTGAACATCCAGAATTTCAACAAATGCACTACTGCATTAGTTAAAGTGACCTCCAGTGGCTGAACAGGTGATCCACAACATCTTGTGCAGATGCTAGTGCTAAAATAACTATTTTTAATTGTGATATCCATATTTTACAGGCAACAAAAATAAAGTCACCTTCTACTCCTTTAACCTTTTAGGGACTAAAGACTAAGAGATTTCTGCAGAGTTAAAATACCTAAAATACCTGCATCCACACGCTGCACGTCAGCTGTTGGACTATTCACAAATGTGCCTGTGTTCATTTACATTTTACCTCCTGTCCCAGTGTTTTTGGAATTGAGGTTTGGATTCCAGTGTTTCAATCACATTCACTCCTGATTACTATCAAAACTAGGGTCAGGGTTTTCCTGCTCTGTTTCAAACCTAATGGCCCCTGAACAAGGTCTAAAAACCAACCAAAATGAATGAACATTGTATATACACAGTGGTGTCAGTGCATTCAAGTAAACAGAAAAATTATATATATATATATAAGACGTTATGAAATATTAAATAATTAAATATACTACTACTCTTACTGTGAAGTAAACAATTCACATTCCTTTAACATAGAGGTGCAACAACCTGAATCATATAGAGTAGACCTTTCACCATGTTTCTGTACATTCTCTCTCAGCTTCTCTCCTTCTTTCCTCCTCCGCACAGGATAGAAGACAAGAACAATGTCCATATGTGTGTCTATGCCCACTTCTGGCCTCCCAATCGTCACCTTCAAATTAACTGGTTTAATCATCCCCTTTAGTCTCCTGTCTCCCTGATGTATGGAGAGTGTACTGACTGCCATCACATCATCCAGGAGGATAAAGCTGGTTGATTGTTGGCAGTTCTGGGCGACTCCCTACTGTCCCAAAGAATGTAAAGAGTCTTGGGGGGGGGGGGGGGGGGGGGTCTAGAAAAGCTCAATCAATCAATCAATAAATCAATATGTGGGGAACTTCAATCATTTCCTATTTGGTCTCTACACACAAATGAGAGGACAAGGGACCACACCACACTTGATATGGACAACAACAGATAGAGAAAGAAACTGCACATACTAATGGCTCAAACCAATAGGAATAATGGAGAATGTCAACAATGCATGTCGTCTTCAGCTTAGATCTGAGTGAGAACTCCAATTATTCCTCCTCACTCCAACCCTGACCTCACTTTTTCATTTAACGACTAACATAACAGTAAGCTGCTGCTGATCACCATTTTAAACCGTTTAAAAAACAGTTATGATGCATTTTTAAGCCCAAAAATTTCAAGAAATCAAAACCATATTAATAGCTATATGATTAATAATCATCCTCCATACTTCAATGGACGTGTCTATTCTGTCTGTTTGCCCAGATAATCTACTAGGCCTCAGGTGTGTGAGAAAGAGCACACAAAAAGAAAAGAGTGAAGCCCTTATCATATTGAAGTTATTCGCACAGGCTATTCTTATTCAACGGATGTTAATGACTATATAAATACTATATACAGTACAGTACAGCACAGCAGACCTCATATTTAACAGCATATGGGGACTGCTATTCTCTCCTCGTACCTTACAAAGTGACCCTGGACGGTGCACTCCAGGCTCAGTTTATTAACCTGAACCAAAACAGGTGAACCTGACTGGCGGGGACAGAGGGGCGTGAGATTATGTCGATAAATCACTTTTAAAACACAGTATGTATAAAATAACACACTAAATCAGCATGTCAACATAGTTACTGTTAAAAGCAATAAGTAAACTGAGAGATACAACTATGTCAATGTCACGTGTGATGTATATGTATATGATACTTATGTGCACATTTAAATCACCCATGTTTTTCATCAGTGTACCACACTGTCTCAGCTTCATCTGCACAGGTCGACTCCTACAAGGCCACACTGGTCATTCCTGCCTTTCCCCATTAACTCCAAGGCCTTTTTTTAAAATTACGAATAATGTGTTGAGACCAGAAGACTCGAGTGGGCTGACATGCATGAAATATAAAAAAAGACTAATGACCATATCCCCTGCTGCTACAGCTGCTGCCTCTTCCATTCACTCCTCGTATCAGTGAAGGCATCATCAGCAGCCTTACGCACTGGACTGTGTACAAAAATACAAAACATAACATGATCATATCCCCTACATAACTTCAACAGCATGTCTTGTGTTATATACTTGGTGTTATATTTCTTGTCTTGACAATGAGGCTGTGATTTATTTTACATCTGAGAGATTCAATAATGACCCACTCACTCTGATGTGAAAAGCCTATGTCCGACCATTACATTCAATTAGATGCTGACCCATGGGAAGCAACAGAACAAGCAGGTTGTGTAAATGAAGGTGTCCATTAGGGGGCGCTGTACTAACAGGAGCAGCTGCTCTCAGTGGCCGGGGGCTCCTGTGGTTTATCCAGCTTTATATCAATCACTGCAAGGTTCATGGTTAAAGAAATCTAGCGCTTCCTTTACTGACTATACTGAGGGACATTAAAACAACACAAAAAATCACAATATATTCACACACATCATGATACACACTGGCCCTTACTGACCAAAAAAGATCTAAAGGCTCTGATTCAGGAATCTTTCACACGACGTGGAAACAAACAGAGATGTGAGCACTGTTGATAAATCAGCTTCAGTGCTTGAACTCAAGCTCCACATACATTTGCATATGATTTGCATGAAGCATGCTCTAATTAATGCAGATGATAAGTTAGCCAATCAAAATATGCATTCTAAAGCTTGCAAGCCAATAGCTGTGCTTGTAGGCACAGTATTGGAGTGGTGAGTGGAGAAAATAAAGAGTGTAAACAGCATGCTGATTGGTTGAAGGCGGTAGAATGAAGTGATGGAGGCATATGATGTTGTTCCTGATGTAAACAGTGTTTTATTGCAGTGGATAGGAATCAAAATGTCATTCTTTTTATGATCAGATTTGAACATATGCTGCTTTGATGAATAACAGCCAGTGTGTCTCGTAAACTACTTTGGTATAAGCCTTTATAGGTGTTAATAAGGTTTAGTGCAGTTGTCATGAGAGCCCAATATATATGATGGAAAAAAAGGATACTGCCATCTTTGTTAGTCTCGTCCAGACTCTCCATCCCTGGCAGAGCAGCGGCTACTCGCCGGAACAGCTGAAAAAACACAGAGATTTAAATAGAGAAAGTGGACAAAGCACTGCAGGCTAGGCTAGACTACTTCAGCTAAATCAAATCTCATCAAATCTCAGTAGCACATGTTTAGATCTGTAAGGAGAAGGTGTGGTTTTGGTTGAGTCTGTGCTGAGAGCTGGGAAAGTTTGGGCTGAGTCTGTGGTGAAGATTTGGGCTGAGTCTTTGCTGAGAGTTGGGAAGGTTAGGGCTGAGTCTGTGGTGAGAGTTGGGAAGGTTTGGGCTGAGTCTGTGGTGAGTGTTAGGGCTGAGTCTGTGGTGAGTGTTAGGGCTGAGTTTGTGCTGAGAGTTGGAAAGGTTTGAGCTGAATCTGTGGTGAGAGTTGGGAAGGTTTGGGCTGAGTCTGTGGTGAGTGTTAGGGCTGAATCTGTGGTGAGAGTTAGGAAGGTTTGGGCTGAGTCTGTGGTGAGTGTTAGGGCTGAGTCTGTGGTGAGAGTTGGGAAGGTTTGGGCTGAGTCTGTGGTGAGTGCTGGGCTGAGTCTGTGGTGAGTGTTAGGGCTGAGTCTGTGCTGAGAGTTGGAAAGGTTTGAGCTGAATCTGTGGTGAGAGTTGGGAAGGTTTGGGCTGAGTCTGTGGTGAGTGTTAGGGCTGAGTCTGTGGTGAGAATTGGGAAGGTGTGGGCTGAGTCTGTGGTGAGTGTTAGGGCTGAATCTGTGGTGAGAGTTGGGAAGGTTTGGGCTGAGTCTGTGGTGAGTGTTAGGGCTGAGACTGTGGTGAGAGTTAGGAAGGCTCAGGCTGAGTCTGTGCCTAAAGTTGGGGAAGGTTAGAGTTGACTCACCTGTTTCACATTGCTGCCGGTTTTAGCGCTTGTTTCTATGAACATCACATTCAGCTCTTTGGCTCTCTGCTCTCCTTCTTCAATGGTGATCTGCCTGTTAATGCACGTCATGAAATATTTAACACTTAATATATCCAAAAATAAACTAAACAGTTCCACCTGGAACCCTAATCCTGTGAGACCATCAGTTTTGCACTGGAGCTAAAGTCTAATGTAGCAAATAATTAATGGAAGCATAAGCCTCACAGATTGGTTTAGTGCTTACTGAAGGCTTATGTCCTCATTCACTGGCACCAAGCAGTGCAGTGTTGCTCAATAAGCTCTAAAATAGTTTATCGTGTGGTTTATGACACTGTATTACACACTGTTATCTATAAACACAGAATAAAAGGACAATGTCCAGACTGAATTAGCGTTGTAGCTCCAGTGGGAAAAAAACAAGCTCCACAAAATTACCTTGATCAATTACATTCACAAAACACTGCATTTTTGTATTTTTCCATCGATTCAGTCTGCTATTACTGTGCCCATTTCCACCTGGTTCTTGGACCAGGTTTCTTCCAGATTATTTGAGCTATCCAGCAAAGCTGCACCCTCTTATGGTGTCAAAACAGGGCCAAACATTTTGAGAACCAAA